>NW_022680465.1:0-600000 GCF_009764315.1 Trachypithecus francoisi
GATTCACCAGTCTAGATGTCATTAAGAAAATTTATGATTCACGGAGAAGGGCAAAATATCAGCATTAACGGGAGTTTGGAAGAAGTTAATTCCAACCCGCATGGATGACTTGAAGAATTCAAGACTTCAGTGGAGGAAGTCACTACACATGTAGTAGAAATAGCAAGAGAACTAGAATTAGAAGTGGAACCCAGAGGCCGGGCGCAGTGTCTCACGCCTATAATCCCAGCACTTTGGGAGGCCGAGGCGGGCGGATCATGAGGTCAGGAGATCGAAACCATCCTGGCTAACATGGTGAAATCCAGTCTCTACTAAAACTCCAAAAAAATTAGCCGGGCATGGTGGTGGGCACCTGTAGTCCCAGCTACTCAGGAGGCTGAGGCAGGAGAATGGCATGAATCCAGGAGGCTGAGCTTGCAGTAAGCCGAGATCGCGTCACTGCACTCCAGCCTGTGTGAGAGTGAGACTCTGTCTCAAAAAAAAAAAAAAAAAAAGGATTTAGAATGTGACATAAACTTAGTTGATAAGCATGGCAGGGTTTCAGAGGATTGACTCTAATTTGGAAGAGTTCTACTATGTGTAAAATGGAATCAAACAGCATCGCATGCTACAGAGAAATCTTTTGTGAAAGGAAGAGTCAATCAATACAGCAATCTTCATTGCTGTCTTATTTTAAGAAATTGCTACAGCCATCCCAACCTTCAGGAGTCATCACCCTGTTCATCAGCAGCCATCAACATCAAGGTGAGACCTCCCACCAGCAAAAAGATTACAACTCACTGAAGACTCACGGGACCATTTGCACTTTTTAACAATAAAGTTTTTCTTTTTTTGAGACAAGGTCTCGCTCTGTCACCACCCTGGAGGGCAGTGGCACAATTGTAGCTCACTGTAGACTCTATCTCCTGGGCTCAAGTAATACTGCCACCACAGCCTCCGAGTTGCTGGGACTATAGGCACACACCACCATGTGCAGCTATATATATATTTTTAGTATTTTTATTAGAGACAGGCCTCACTATGTTGCCCGGGTTGGTCTCAAACTCCTTAGCTCAAGTGATCCTCCTGCCTTGGCCTCCCAAAAGTGCTGGGATTATAGGCATGAGCCACCGTGCCTGGCCTAAAATATTCTTCAATTAAGGTCGTGGTTTTTTAGACATAATGAATGCTATTTCACACTTAATAGACTGCAGTATAGTGTAAACATAACTTTTATATGTACTGGGAAACTAAAAAATGTATGTGACTTGCTTTATTGTGGTGGTCTAGAACCAAACCCACAATATCTCCAAGGTATATCTGTATGCAAGAATTTTTACTAAAATATTGATAGTGGATGTCTCTAGGGGATGGAACTAAACAAATTTTTAGTTTTGCTCCTACTTTTCTGTCTTTTTCAACTTTCTTTTAATGAGCGTGTATGGCTTTGATAATATTTTTTAAATCTTCTTGAAAATCTTCAAAAGCTAAAAAAACCAAAAATTAATTCTAGCAGACAAAACAGTAAAAATCCATCTCCCAGGCTCTACCCAGAGTTTTGTTTGTTTGTTTGTTTGTTTTGGTTTTTTGGGGTCTTTTTATGTTTTAGCCCTTCAATACACTGCCTCACCCTGAAGTATGAGGCCACTTTGAAAAGGAAATCCTAGCCTAGATGATGGTTGATAGATGCAGGAACCACCATGGCACATGTAAACCTTCACGTTTTGCACATGTATCCCAGAAACTTAACAAAATTAAAAAAAAAAAAAAAAAAAAGGGAAATCCTTTTGTTCTGTCTAGCTTTGCTAATTCAGCTCTCCCTCCAGAGCCCTCTACTCAGCCTTGGACTTTGAATGTGTTCCGGCCCCCAAATTTGGCCTGTGGGAACTCAGACCAGGCACTTCTCTGCTCCTTCTTTGCAGGTGGTGCTTGGCAGGAGCTGGAAACACTGTCAGCCAGAAGTAACTTTGGAAACATTTTGTCCAACTCCCTTATTCCTCAGCAAAATTTTAAGCTTTACTTCCTTATATGTGTTCAGTTTCTCACTGTCCAAGGTACCCCTCACTAAAGAGGATGTGAGGAATTGACCCCTCTTCTCTAAGACAGTGTCACTGACCAGCTTCAAATACACAGAGAGACAAACATAACTAATGAACCAAAGCAAAGTTAGTCAGTGCCTGTTTACATACATTCTGTGCTTTGCAAACTGCTGCCCATTTCTTTTTTATCCTCCTCGTCTGCCACAAGTTCAAATTCTTTTATTTTATTTTATTTTATTTTATTATACTTTAAGTTCTAGGGTACATGTGCACAACGTGCAGGTTTGTTACATATGTATACATGTGCCATGTTGGTGTGCTGCACCCATCAAAGTTCAAATTCTTATGCTAAACATTGAGAGAGGTCTAATGAGAGCAAACCCAGGCACTATCCTGGCAAAAATGTAAACAGGAATGTATGGATTATCACCCCATGTATGGTATATGATCTCCTGACCCATTGTGAATGATTGAATTCAATGAGTTGATTTTGCCACGTTGAGAGAGTTTGGACCAGTGCAAACTTTAAAAGATGAAGATTTTCCTCAGCCCCAGGTGAAAGGATACCTCGTATTGAGCAATTGTTCTTTTGAAACAGTTTTAAAATTTTTCAAAAATATATAAACATATAGAGAATAATATAACAACAGGACATGCCCACTACCCAGCTTATGAAGTAAGGCATTACCAAACCAATCGAAACTCTCTGTGTCCTCCTCCATCCTAAGGCTTTCACAATCTCAGATTTGATCTTGATTATTTCCATGAAATCTGATTTTGCCACACTGAGCAAGTTCTGACCAGTGCAACCTAAAAAAATGGAGATTTTCCTCAGCCCCAGTGACAGGATACCATGAAATTCCTTGTATGTCTATACACATTTACTAAATATGTGTCTATCTCTAAACAATACGTAGTACCTTACAGAAATATTATCTTTCTGTATGTACCTTCTGCAATTTGCTTTCCTTACTCAATATTATTCTTACGAGATTTATCCCTGTTGATAGGGGTAAATTTATTTTCACTGCTATAGAGCATTCCAGGGCAATTTATATATCTGTTTTGCCATCGATCAGGTACCTTTTAGTCGCCAAAGTTTTAATTCTGGTTGCCAGGACACTCCCTTTTCATCTCATATTGAGTTTACTTTTGTAAAAATCAAAATAAAAAAAAAAGGCTTCCTAACAAGCATATTTAGTATACCAGTGGTCTACAGTGAGTATAAAGTATAAAAAGTAAATTCAAATCTCTCATTCAGTCAAGATCGAGGTTTCTCAGTCTCTACACTATTGATATATTGGAATGGATATTTCTTGGGGTGGGGGGAAGGTGCTATGCTGTGCACTGCAAGATGTTCAGCAATGTATCTGACCTCCATCCACTAAATGCCTTTATCCACTAGATCACTTTCCAAGTTGTGACAACCAACAATGTCTCCAGATATTGACCAATGTCCCCAGTTGAGAACCACTGGTCAAGATGTACTGAGTACCCACTACATATGAAGCACTTTAATAGGTACTATGGGAAAATAGAAGAACAAACACTGGGGAAAAAAAGGCCATTCATTCAAATATAAATATATTGTGCTAGTTAGGCACTGGGGTTTTGGTGAGTCTTTCTTCTGGGAGTTCACAGTTTATTGAATGGGGCAGGTAAAGGCAGGCAAACCAAAAACATAAATTTATAATACAGTGTGGAAAGTGCAAAGCTGGGGAGATGCTCAGGATATGGGAGAATGCCTCAGAAGGCCATTTACATCAGCCTGATTGGAGAGTGGTCAGTGAAGGGTTCCTGGAAGAGGAAATTGCTTCTCTGAATCTTAAAGGATGAGTAGGAATTAGCTAGACCAAAAAGGTAGAAAGGCATTCCAGGCAGAAGAAGAGCATAAGCAAAACAGAAAGGCTAGAAACACTGAATATGTGCAAAGGGAGTGCAAGGAAGTTGCTGGAGCATAAGGTGAAAGGAAAAAGTGATGATAGATGAGGCTAAAAGGATGATGTATTAATTTATAAGAAAGTACCAAAAACTGAGGGGACTAAATAACACAAACTTGTTTTCTCACAGTTCTGGAGGCTAGAAATCTGAGATCAAGCTATCTGCAGTGTTGGTTCCTTCTAAGGGATGTGAGGAAAATCTGTTCCATGCCTTTCTCCTAGCTACTGGTGCTGTGCTAGAAATCTCTGGTATTTCTTGACTTGTAGAAGCATCATCCCAATCTCTGTCCTGATCTTCACATGGCATTCTCCTTGTGTATGTGTCTCTGTGTCCAAATTTCCCCTTCTTATGAGGATACCAATCATGTTGGATTAGGGTCCGCCCTAATGACCTCATCTTAGCTAATTACATATGCTATGACCTTATTTCCAAATTAGCATACATTATTAAGTACTGGGGATTGTAAGTTCAACAGATGAATTTGGGGGCAAACAACTCAATCCATAACAGGTAGGTAGGTACTAGAACAACAAAGTCTAGTTGTGAGTCATGTTAAAGAATTTGAACTTTATCCAGTAGCTAATTACAGCCATTTGAGGAGCCTTGAAATTCCCTACTCCATCATTTTGTGACATCACTCAAATAATTTTTCATCCTTTGTGACTAAATAATATTCCACTATATGGATCTAATACCACATTTTGTTTATCCACTCAGAAGTTGATGGACAATTGAGATTTTTCCATGTTTTGGCTACTACAAATAATGCTACCATAAACATTCATGCATGCAGTTTTTGTGATCATATGCTTTCTTTCTTTTTTTTTTTTTTTTTTGAGACGGAGTCTCGCTCTGTCACCCAAGCTGGAGTGCATTGGCCAGATCTCAGCTCACTGCAAGCTCCGCCTCCCAGGTTCACGCCATTCTCCTGCCTCAGCCTCCCGAGTAGCTGGGACTACAGGCGCCCACCACCTCGCCCGGCTAGTTTTTTGTATTTTTTAGTAGAGACGGGGTTTACTGTGTTAGCCAGGATGGTCTCGATCTCCTGACCTTGTGATCCGCCCGCCTCGGCCTCCCAAAGTGCTGGGATTACAGGCTTGAGCCACCACGCCGGCCGATCATATGCTTTCAAAATGCTTGTTTATCTACCTAGGATTGGAACTGAGGATCATGTAGTAACTATGTTTAACCTTTTGAGCGATCACCAGACTGCTTTCCAAAGTGACTGCACCATTTTACCTTCCCATCAGCAATATGTGAGGGTTCCAATGTCTCCACATTCTCAATAGCACTTGTTATTATCAGTCTTTTCGATTACAGACATCCCTGTGGGTGGAAATTGGTATCCCACTGTGGTTGTGATTAGCATTTTCCTAATAACTAATACTTTTGAGTAACTTTTCATATACTTGTTAGCCATTAGTATATCTTCTTTGAAGAAATGTCTATTCAGATCCTTTGTCCATTTTTAATTAGGTTGTCTTTTTGTTGTGTTATAAGAGTTCTTTATATAGTTTATTTATATTTTTGAAAAGAGAGGTTAGTAGGAGGAAAGGAGAAGGACATTCTTAGGAGAGGAATTCTCATGGAGTTGTATGCAGACATAAATAGCAGGTTTTATGGTTTGATTCAAGAGGAGAGTCCAAGTCAGGGGAAAACGTACTAAGTTGTATTGAGGATAGGTCCTTTACGGTTAATGCCAAGTACGTGCTGGTTTGTTCTTTGGAGGTTGGAATGCAGGGCTGAAAACTTTTAAGACCTATTTTCAAAGATTTATTCTGGTCGGTTATTCATTTTAATAAAAGCATCTTTCAGGGAAAGAAAGCCAATATTTACCAGAATATGAAAGCAAAAATTGGGGCTGCTTGTTAGACAATGCAATGACAACTTTTTAGTTTTATTTTCCTTTTATCCTCTAGCAATGTTTGACACTATTGCCCACGCCTGCCTTATTAAAATCTCCTCTCTTATGGTTTCTGGACATCATGACCTCCTTGTTCTCCTATCTCTCTGACTGTCTTTCCTAATATTTTGGATTCCACTTTTTCTGCCAATATCTTAACACTGAAGGCTTAAATGTCATATTAATTTATTCATGAAAAATCTGAGGGCACTAACATTTACTACATTTACTAGTGCCTGTTTATGCACTGTTTTTTAGGAGTTAGAAGTATAGCAGTAAAGTCTTGCACACATGCAACTTATAAGTCAGAGAAAAATAATAGCACTAATAGCAAATGCATATAGCACTTACTACTATTCTAAGGTACTAATCTAAGATACACAAACATGCATGCACACATGCACACACACACACACACACATTTAGTCCTCACAAAAATCCTATGGTGCAGATACTATCATTACACTCATCTTACAGATAAGGAAACTAAGTCACAGAGAGGTCAAATGGTTAACTCAGTATTTGAAGCCAGATAGTGTGACTTCAGATTCCATAATCTTAACTAGTACTCTATTTTGCTTCTCAGCAATAAATAAATATATATATATAATATTCCTGTGTGTGTGTATATATATAAAATACATATACACACATACACACAAGATGTATATTTGTATGTATATGGGGTTATGTGTATATTGCTACATATATTGGAAAGGATGTTAAATGGGACTTTTTCTGTTGTTTCCCAAAGTTTTGACTGAGGCTTCAAAGTTAAAGACATACATACCAGGGATAGTCACACATTCTAAAGAGGGGTGTTAGACAGATTCCCACAGGACTTGCTAAGAGGTAACAAACTGGTATTTCAATTACTAATCCCCACCACTCAACTCCAGAATTATTATAAGATATTTCTAGAGATTAATTGAAGCAACAAAGAGGATTTTTTGAAGGAACTCATTGGAGTAGAAAGCACTATGGTTCCCCTGCTCGAGACAAGCAAAAAAGATCCTAATTAAACCTTTCGAAGAGAGACTGGCATTTTACCCCCAGGCTGGAGGCTTGCTGCACTACAGAAGTTTTAGCTTTTGTTGCTACTGAAACAGGATGAGTTCACAAGAGGACCTCGCATATGTCCTCTAGTGCTATGAAAAGATAGAAACTTATACTTGACTTTTACCTAAAATCTGAAGGTGGAAGGCTGGTTTAAATTGCTCGTAATGGCAGAGCAAAGAAAGAGATCTAGACTTCCAAGGAACCATGTTTGCTGTGGACCAGGTAGTTTCTTTTGAGCATAGCTGGCAACTCCCACATAAAAATGAGGATCCCATGAAAAGAAAGTTGTGGGGGCAACAGCCAAGGGGGAAGATGGTCAGATGGTATATTGTTCTTATCAGGAATGGTGTAGGGAAGAGATCCCTGCTAGCAGGAAGAGGAGTGAGAAGGTCCCTGAATAAACCACGAAAGCACACTACAAGAAAAGAAGGTATTTGACATCTACGTCACAAAGGATATTCATAGCCAGATTACACCAGCACCAGTCAATTCAGCTTCTCACTGTCCCTTTAAGACTCCCCTTCCTTACCCACCCCACCCTTAAGCCCTGGAGGAGACAGAAGCAGTAGAACAAGTAGGGGAGGAGGTAGAGCAAGAGAATGAAAGAACAGACCAAGTCACTTTTCTGACTAGAGATCTGTAGGATTGCCAGTCAAGCTGCACTGGAGGTTGGGGACTGGAGGAGAAGTTTTAAACTGGGTGTGAGATGGAAGTTTTGATTTGACTGAACTTTTAAGTGCCTACAGATTAAACTATTGTAAATATCTGAAAGTAACAAAAAGCAAGTGGGTTAAATACATAACATAATATGGGATATTGAAACGTTACCCAAAAAATCAGAGTAAAGGAATAGAGTAATATTTTATATATGTTAGTCAAGCAAAGCCTCTCAAAAGAGGTGACACTAATAAAGTACAGAAGCAAGCCATGAGAATGTCTTTGGCCCTCATCTCTCTTCAGTATACTCATTCTCCTTGGATGATCTTAGAATAGAAGCTTGTAAGATAGACAGGGAGCAGGTCATGGAAGTCTTTCTAAGTTATTTATGTATAAGACTCAATTCTGAGAACCACCGAGAACCATTGAGTTTCCCCATGATCCGATTTGGATTTGGGGAAGGCCACTTTGGCAGTGGTGTGGAAAACAGATTGGAAGTAGGGTAACTATTCCAATGGCTTCAATTTCCCCCTACTGACTCTCAATCTTGTATCTCCAACCTACATTTTCTTCTGATCTTCAGACTCATATGTTTAATGGCTACCAGCCATCCCCACCTGAATGATCACAACCACCTCTAATTCAATTTTTCCAAACTTAAACTTCATTTTCCTTACAAATCTTTTCTGTCCCCAGTGTTTTCTATCCCAGTGAACAGCACTACCATCTACCTAGCAGCACAAACCAGAAACTGTTCCCACACCTAACTAGTCCCTAGATCCTATTGTTCTCATCACCTAAGTAGATCTTGAATTCCTTCCTACTGTCACTGCCTAACTCAGGCCATAATCATCTCTCACCTGAACTACACAAACAGCCTCCTGACTGGTTACCCTACTTCCAGTCTGTTTTCCACACCACTGCCAAAGTAGACTTCCCCAAATCCAAATAAATAGAATCATGGAAAAAATCAACGGCTCTCGGTGGTTCTCAAAATTGAGTCTTATACATGGCTTTGAAAGACTTTCAAGATCTGCTCCCTATCTGCCTTACAAGCTTCTATTCTACCACTCTTTGTCTTGACCATTCTGTTTCTAGGCAACCTAAATGATTTTCACTTTCCTCTAAACACCAGGTTCTCTCATGGCTCTTCCATCCTCCTTTGTCTTCTCCAGGCTAAGCCTTACTTATCCTTTGACTCAGATATGATCTCTTCTGGAAAGCCTTTCCTGTACCCCACTAGTGTGGGTGCCCCTCCCCTGTGCTCCCATTGTTCCATAACACTCTTTATATATTTCTGACGTAGTACTCATTACACACTATTTGCATTGTCTTTTCAAGTGGTTGCCTTTACCACTAAAACGTGAGCTCTTCGAGAGTAAGATCTATGTGTTATTAACCTCTGTATTCATAAGGCCTGCATATGAAATAGGTTCTCTTTTTAAAATACAAGCTGTTCTTCTGCCCAGACTCTTCTTTCCTTCACCCTCCCTTGCCCTTTGAATTCCCAGTCACTCCTAAAGATTCAATTTATCTACCCCTACAGGGTGTTTGTATGCCAAACAACTAGCTGATTTGTTTCTCCTAGGGTTTATTCTCCACCAAAAACAATATTGTTTCCCCCTGCCCAGGGGACATTTGGCAATGTCTGGGGACATTTTTGGTTGTCACAACCAAAAGGAGAAGTGCTACTGGCATCTAGTGGGTGGAGGCCCAGGATGCTGTTAAACATCCTATAATGCACAGGACAGCTTCCCACAACAAGGAAGTGTCTGGCCCCAAGCTCAGTAGTTCTGAGGCTAAGAAACCTTGCCCCTTAACTGTGGTGTACTTTTCAGCCTTGTTTCTCTTGTGCTGAATTACAGCGTTTCCTGTGAAATTCAGTCCTGCATTCCGGAGTCCAAGATAATGACAAGAGGAAAAAGGAGTCATAAAGATAAAATTCTTGTGGGCTGGGGTTTCATTTGGTCTGGCTGAGGAGCAAAACACATTTGTACATATGCTAAAACCCATATTTGGGAAAACATTCACTTACAGAGAGATGGGCCATTTGTAAGATGGGGCTTTAAATTCAGAGAACACTTTAAAGTCACTTTTTTGACTCAAGCTAAGCACACTAGACAAACTCCTGTACAGTGGAAAAAGAGAGGAAGATAATTATTTGTTGAGCTATTTCTATAATGCATCAACTCTTTTAATCATCACACTAACACTATAAAATTAGGCACTATTATTATCTCCACTTTACAGATGAGAAAACTGGATCAGAGAAGTTAGGTAACACATTAATGCTAAATGAAGAAACAGGGACATAAATCCAATGTCTTTCTATCATACCATGCAAGGATGATTCAGTGTTCAAGGCACAAAAAAATTAAAATATTTTCTAATGCTTGCAACATTTTGTTTGTGCTGTCAAACTTAAAAAAAAAAAGCAGTTTGGCATTCACTGCAAGTCCAGTTAACCCTTTGTTTGAGTCTCCACACTTGAGTAGGACGCATCTCCCTTTGGTATATTTCCATCTAGAGGCACTGTAGGTCAATAGGATCTTGCCTGGGCTGGGAATCAGAACATGTGAACTTGTTCAGTTTTTTTTTTGTTTTGTTTGTTTTTTTGTTTTGAAAAAATGACTGTGGCAATTATCTCACTATTCCTTGGTTTCTCATCTGCAAAATTATGTTTTATTATGATAATAATAGACTATGATAAATATGATATATCCAACATATAGGCCTTTCTTTCTTTTTTCTTTTTTTTCTCAGATGGAGTCTTACTCTGTCGCCCAGACTATGGTGCAGTGGCGCGATCTCCGCTCACGGCAAACTCCACCTTCCGGGTTCAAACAATTCACCTGCCTCAGCCTCCTGAGTAGCTGAGATTACAGGCACCTGCTACCGCGCCCGGCTAATTTTTGTATTTTTCGTAAAGACGGGGTTTCACCATATTGGCCACACTGGTCTCGAATTCCTGACCTCGTGATCCACCCGCCTCGGCCTCCCAAAGTGCTGGGTTTACAGGCGTGAGCCACTGCGCCCGGTCACATATAGGCCTTTCTAATATGCAACTTCGGGGTCCCTTTTCAGGCCAAGACTCCCCAGCCAAAGGCCTCTAGGATTCAGTCTTCTTTTCTCTTTCCGAAAGTGCTGCCACCCCCTCTATCCTTTTGGGGTGCTTCTCAATAATCTTTTACTCCCATTCTGTGAAGTGGGACATGGTCTCAATACTCCAGAAGACAATAACAGGAATTCTTCTACTGTAACCAGTTACAGCACTACTAAGCTAGCTTTCCCTTATCAGGAGTAACTATTGCTTTAGCCAGATTCAGAGAAAAACATGGACTGTGTAACTTTTCTGTTGTTGTTAGGAATACCATCAAAGACTGCTCTAGCACCATTCACAATGCTTCACAGGAATGGTGGTCATTGTAATAGGAGTGTACATATCTTATAATGTCTCAATTACTCAATTGTCAACAGCTGCCTCAATGCAAAGGGCAGCTTAGGCTGATGCAGCATATAACCAGAACATTGCACACTATAATTTGCATTAAAAGATAGCCTTTCCACCCACTCTGCTTGTATCTACTCTTTTTTTTTTATATACTTTAAGTTTCGGGTATATGTGCATAACGTGCAGGTTTGTTATATATGTATACTTGTGCCATGTTGGTGTGCTGCACCCATCAACTCGTCAGCACCCATCAACTCGTCATTACATCAGGTATAACTCCCAGTGCAATCCCTCCCCCCTCCACCCTCCCCGTGATAGGCCCCGGTGTGTGATGTTCCCCTTTCCAAGTCCAAGTGATCTCATTGTTCAGTTCCCACCTATGAGTGAGAACATGCGGTGTTTGGTTTTCTGTTCTTGTGATAGTTTGCTGAGAATGATGCTTTCCAGCTGCATCCATGTCCCTACAAAGGACGCAAACTCATCCTTTTTTATGGCTGCATAGTATTCCATGGTGTATATGTGCCACGTTTTCTTAATCCAGTCTGTCACTGATGGACATTTGGGTTGATTCCAAGTCTTTGCTATTGTGAATAGTGCTGCAATAAACATACGTGTGCATGTGTCTTTATAGCAGCATGATTTATGATCCTTTGGGTATATACCCGTAATGGGATGGCTGGGTCATATGGTACATCTAGTTCTAGATCCTTGAGGAATTGCCATACTGTTTTCCATAATGGTTGAACTAGTTTACAATCCCACCAACAGTGTAAAAGTGTTCCTATTTCTCCACATCCTCTCCAGCACCTGTGTTTCCTGACTTTTTAATGATTGCCATTCTAACTGGTGTGAGATGGTATCTCATTGTGGTTTTGATTTGCATTTCTCTGATGGCCACCGATGACGAGCATTTTTTCATGTACCTGTTGGCTGTATGCATGTCTTCTTTTAAGAAATGTCTGTTCATATCCTTTGCCCACTTTTTGATGGGATTGTTTGTTTTTTTCTTGTAAATTGTTTGAGTTCTTTGTAGATTCTGGATATTAGCCCTTTGTCAGATGAGTAGATTGCAAAATTTTCTCCCATTCTGTAGGTTGCCTGTTCACTCTGATGGTAGTTTCTTTCGCTGTGCAGAAGCTCTTTAGTTTAATTAGATCCCATTTGTCAATTTGGCTTTTGTTGCCATTGCTTTTGGTGTTTTAGACATGAAGTCCTTGCCCATGCCTATGTCCTGAATGGTATTACCTAGGTTTTCTTCTAGGGTTTTTATGGTATTAGGTCTAACGTATCTACTCTTATATCACAAGCTTCATCTTCAAGGATCTTGAGGTCACATCTCCACTACCTTGCTATTGCCATTCCATTTTTCATAATGCAGCTCAAAATTTCTCTCTTCAGACTTACAAGGAAGAGCTATCTGCAAATCGCTTCATCTGGGTTTAATCCCTGCTTCCTTTTCCTAAAATTTTCTTTATGATTCTTCTTGCACTCTTACTTGACAATCTTAAAACTGTTCTTACCGTGTATCCAAAGGTATGTAAGAACGAGGCTTGACACAAATAAACTGCAATCGGATGTGAAGGCAGTTACTACGGAGCTTCTGCAAATCTGTCAAGCCCTGGCACTCATTTTAAGCAAACAAACAAGTTTATTTAGAGTTCACCCTGCCCAGATACCTTTCTATTTGAAGCTCAGTAAACGTACAACTATCTCACCTCAGCGTGAACTGAAAAGGTACAACAAGATTTCCAAAAGAAAAGTATTTGACAAGCAGAATTAAAGTGAAAATTCGTATTTTCTTTAAAAAAAAAGAAGAAGATGGGTTCCTCTGTGCTCCAAGTCCTATGATTGTTCTTTGACAAATTTTTCACGTTGTTATCTCTTTTGTTAGATCTTCAAAAAAGCAGACTCACAAACAGGATATTTTAAAAGTGAAAACCATGGTCTTGAAAAAGAATAGAAAGAACAAGCAAGAAGAATAGTGTCCAAATTCCATCCTTCTGTTGCTATTGCTAACAGTCCAGAAAGGGGAACTGGTAGACAGTTGATGCTTCAGTTGCTGTGAAGTAGTGAAATAAATAATAATACGGGAGGCCCCTAGGAAGAAAGACTATGCATTGACACCAAATCTGCCAGCGTAGAGTAGCCTCCACTCTGTATGTCTCTGCCTGTACAAATTCCTTCTCTCTGGAGATTATTTTCCCAGCCTAATTTATAAACATCATGACAAAAGAGTTGGTTATTTGGGGTCAGCATAACACCGGGCAGTGGAAAAGCAAATACAGAGGACAAGATGTTCTACACGTACATAATAGTGTCATTTCTTTTGAGGAGACACAGGAATCAAATAACAGGGATTTTTGGCTCTTCGGATTCTGAAGGAAAACAAAATGACCTTGGCATCTAGCAAATAAGCTCGAATTCAGAAGATTGAAGTTATTACCCAAAATAAGATTAGATTCTGCCCTGTGGGGACACATTTGTATTCCACAGTCAATTTGGGATTAACCTTTTCAGGGCTGGTGGAGAATTAATTGATTCTTTACTTCTCTCTCTGGACTGCCTCAGGCTCTAGAGGTTTCCATGTATTCCAAAGGAGCTTCGTGCAGGGCAGCCAGCTGTGCAACTGTGACTTATTTACTCATGCTTCTGGCATAGATTCCTCTGAATGTGAGAACTGGAGAAGGCGCCCCTCCCAGAGAGCACACAAGCCCAACCTAGTATAGCAGGACTTTGTGTGGGTGGGGTCCATCCAGTGCATCAATTATGAGAGTCCAGAAGGGGACTGATCTGTGAAACCTCCCCAGGTCTGTTTCCTCCTCCACGGTGCTTCTGTTTTCTTCAGTTGCTCCTGCTTTGTCCACACTACCACAGATTGGGCAGTTATGGTAATTCCAAAAGCCCAAGAATTCAAGCTGGCACTGCCTCAGGAACTGTGTGTCTTTAAAAGAAGCATACAAGTTCAACATGCATAGTTTTAAAAAGATATCCATCAAAATGTTAACAGTGATTACTTCTGTGGAGTGGGATTACTGAAAATTTTTGTTTTTCTCTTTGTGGTTTCCTAAATTTTCTGTTTTGATCATGTATTACTTGTGTAGGTTTTTCAATTTTCTTATTTTAAAAAGGTAAGCTTCGCAAATGAATCATTTGTTATTTCCCCAGTGCTCTATCTCCAAGCACTGTAGAACAGCCCTGAAAGTGTACAGAAAAACACCCAAGTGGGGAGTTTCACTTCCAGCATTATTTTTCTTTAAAATCATGGAAATAAGGCAAAGGATGAAGATATGAACACATGTTATCAGTGGGGCCAAAGCAGAAAAGTAATTCACTCCAAATGGCTCAAATGAAGAGAATTTGTGAAAAACTACTTATAGGAAGTGGTCAGGGTTATAGACGGTGTTACAGAAGAAACAAGGGATAGTGAGGTTTGAGTGGGAAACTGTTACTACCCCTACAGCCAAAGGATAAGCAAAGAAACAAAGTTACCAGAGCCAGTAAGTGCTGGGTCTATGGAGGAGGAGTTGTCCAGTGGGTACTCTAGTCGTGCAGAATGCAGCTACTGCCAGGGATGCAGTGCACAGCAGAGAGAGTAGGGAAGAAATATTCCTGACGCCTCGCTCCTTCACTCTCTGATCTCCTATTATTTTTACCCCTTACCAACCCAATGAAAGCCAAGTCAAGGGAACCAAGAATATGCAGTCCATAGGAGTAAACCTTCTAAGACATAAAGAGGGACTAGGAAGAGTAAAAAGTGGGTGAAGGTAGGAGATAAAGACCATCTAGCAATCTACTCCTTTTATTTGAAAAACCACTTTATTGTGGAATAATTGACATAAAAATTATACATATTTAATGTCTACAACTTGAAGAGTTTGGGGAAAAGTATGCACACGTGAAAAAATAACCACAATCTATGTCATAAACACATCCATCACCTCCAAAAGTTCCTCCTGCTCTCTTCATTTATATTTTTTATAAGAACACAACATAAGATCTACTATCTTAGCAAATTTTTAAGTATATAATGCAGTATTGTTAACTGTAGGCACCATGCTGCACAGGAAATGTCTAGGACTTATTCATCTTGCATAACTAAAGCCTTCCCATTTCCTAATACCTTCCCATTTCCTCCTCTCCCTAGCCCCCAACAACCACTATTTGACTCTCTGCTTCTATGAGTTTGACTATTTTAGATTCCACGTAAGTGGTATCATGTGGTATTTGTTCCTCTGTGTATAGACCATTTTACTTAGTATAATGTCCTCCAGGTTCATCCATGTGTTACAAGTGGTAGAATCCTACTCTTTTTAAAGGCTGAATAATATTCTATTTTATGTATATACAGTAGTCCCCCCTTATCTGGGTTTTACTTTCCACAGTTTCAGTTATCCCTGGTTAACTGCTGTCCTAGAATATTAAATGAAAAAATTCAGAAATAAACAATTCATAAGTTTCACGTTTTGTGTCATTCATAGTAGTATAAGATCTCACACTGTCTCCCTCAGTCCTACCCGGGATATGAATCATCTCTTTGTTCAGTGTATCCACACCGTATATGCTCTCCACCCGTGAGTCACTTAGGAGCCATCTAGGTTATCAGATCAACAGTGTCAATATCACAATGCTTGTGTTAAAGGAACCCTTGTTTTGCTTAATAATGGCCCCAAAGCATAAGAATAGGGATGCTGGCAATTCAGATATGCCAAAGAGAAGTTGTAAAGTGTTTGCTTTAAGTGAAAAGGTGAAAGTTCCTGACTTAATAAGGAAAAAAAAATCATATGCTGAGGCTGCTAACATCTATAGTAAGAACGAATCTTCTATCCAGAAACTGTGAAGAAGGAAACAGAAATTCGTGCTAGTTTTGCTGTAGCACCTCAAACTGTAAAAGTCATGGCCACAGTGCATGTTAAATGCTTAGTTAAGGTGGAAAAGGCATCAAATTTGTGGGTAGAAGACATCAATAGAAACATGTTCTGGCCAGGCACAGTGGCTCACGCCTGTAATCCCAGCACCTTGGGGGGCCTAGGCGGGTGGATCACCTGAGCTCAGGAGTTCGATACCAACCTGGCAACATGGTGAGACCCAAACTCTATTAAAAATACAAAAATTAGCTGGGCGTGGTGGCAGGTGTCTGTATCCCAGTTACTCGGGAGGCTGAGGCAGGAGAATCACTTGAACCAGGAGGCGGAGGTGCAGTGAGCCAAGATCATGCCACTGCATTCCAGCCTGGGAGACAAAGGGAGACTCCACCTCAAAAAAAAAAAAAAAAAAAAGGAAAAAGAAAAAAGAAAAAAGAAACATATTCTGAATGGCAGCAATGTATTGCTCCAGAAAGCATTGAGTCTATAGAAAGACTTAGCAAGAAATTCCCTGAAATAAGCAAGCCATTTACTGTAGGTAAGGGATAGTTATACAGATTCAGCAATAGGTTTGGACTGAAAATATAGAAATTACTGGAGAGGCTGTGTCTGCCAATGAAGAAACTGCTGCCACATGAGTACAGTACAGTAAGATATTTTGCGAGAGAGACCACAGTCACATAACTTTTATTACAATATATTATTATAATGGTTCTACTTATTGTTGTTGTTAATCTCTTATTGTGCCTAATTTATAAGTTAAACTTTATCATAGGCATGTATGTATAGGAAAAAACATAGCATATAGAGGGTTTGGTACTATCTACAGTTTCAGAGATCCACTGGGGGTCTTGTAAAGTTATCTCCTGAAGATGAGGGAGAGACCACTATACCACGTTTTCTTTATTCGTTTGTCCATCCACGGACATTTAGGTTGCTTCCATGTCTTGTCTATTGTGAATAATGCTGCAATGCAATGAACATGGGAGTGCAGATCCCTTCCAGATCCTGATTTCAGTTCCTTTGGCTATATACCCAGAAGGGGATTTCTGGATCATCTGGTAGTTCTGTTTTTAATTTTTAAGGAAATTTCATACTATTTTCTATAGTATCTATACCAATTTACATTTCCATTAACAGCGTTCAAGGGTTTCCTTTTCTCTACATCTCACCAACACTCATTTTGTTTCGTTTGTTTGTTTGTTTTGTTTTGTTTTGTTTTGAGATAGAGTCTCGCTCTCTTGCCCAGGCTGGAGTGCAGTGGCGCAATCTTGGCTCACTACAACCTCTGCCTCCCAGGTTCAAGAGGTTCTCCCACCTCAGTCTCACAAGTAGCTGGGACTACAGGCACGTGTCACCATGACCAGCTAATTTTTGTAGTTTTGTAGAGATGGGGATTCACCATGTTGGCCAGGCTGGTCTCAAAACTCCTGACCTCAAGTGATCTGTCCGCCTCAGCCTCCCAAAGTGCTGGGATTACAGATGTGAGCCACTGCACCCAGCAATACATTATCTTTCGGTGTTTTATAATAGTCACCTAACAGGTGTGAGGTGATATCTCATTGTGGTTTTGATTTGCATTTCCCTGATGATTGGTGATATTGAGCACCTTTTCATATATCAGTTGGCCATTTGTATGTCTTCCTTGAATAAACACCTATTTAGTTCCTTTACCCATTTTTAATCAGGTTGTTTTGATATTGAGTTGTATGAGTCCCTTATATATTTTAGATATTAACCTTTATCAGATGTATGGTTGGCAAATATTTTCCTCCTTTTCATAGGTTGCCTTTTCACTCCTGCTTGTTTCCTTTGCTGTGCAGAAGCTTTTTAGTTTGATGTAGTCCCACTTGTTTATTTTTGCCTTTGTTGTCTGTGTCCTTGGTGTCTTGTCAAGAAATTGTTGCCAAGATGAACGTCAAAAAACCTTTTTCTCTGTATTTTCTTCCAGGAGTTGTACAGTTTCGGGTTTTATGTTTAATTCTTTAATCCATTTTGAGTTGATTTTTGTGTATAGTGTAAGATAAGGGTCCATTTTCATTCTTTTGCGTGAGGGTATCCTATGTTCCCCACAGCCATTCTTGTCCTTGGTTCTAAGGAAGAACTCTCATCTATAATACAGAGGAGACACAAAATTCTATGAGCTACCGTATCATCTGGGGCGGTGTTGATTTAATTACATTCCTATCTGGAACCTAAATTATAATATTAGTCACCATCAGACTGTTCATCAAGGAAGCAAGAAGAGGGGAGTGAGAAAAAGAAATAGTCGATTAACATAAAATATGCATAGCTGTTACAGTAGCCAATTGCTGAAAAGGGGAATGAATTCCCTCATCTCCCTCTACCTACACACAGGGAATCAGCCCTCCTCAGCATATCTTAAATAACACCCATAGGGCAGTTACCAGGCAAGCTTGTGTTGAGCCTTTTCTGGATCCACACTCTCATCTGCTTCAAGTCATATAGAGAGTTAGACTCAACAATAGCATGAATTATAAAAGAACAAGGCCTGGCCCAAGAAAGACAGCTTTTATCCCAAAAGAGTCCTAAGACCTCACCAGTCTGTATTGACTGGAGCACAGGAAGCATGTTCAGAAGTGAGTTCTAAGGGTATGAGTGAGACCAAGGAGGAAGAAATATAAGACTTGATAGAGGTGAATTATTCAGCACAGGTGTATTCATCCAGAATTCAAAATTTAAATTTCAAGCACTAAGATATGTTGTAATGGTATGTTAAATTGGCTAATTAAAACCTGGACCCAGGGATGGCCTGCAGTTATTGAAGTTTAAATGCCTGAACTTCTCTGATGTCCTATGGAATATGGAGTCCAAAGGTTCAGGGTAATGGATATAACGAAATGGATCTATGTACAAACTGTTTTGCTATCTCCCTAGCCATGCCTCCTAGAAACACACAGAGGACCCTTCCTTCACCAAGTCATTTAGAAAAAGGCATCAATGTCTTTCCTCTTTCCTCTCATTCCTGGGAAATTTCGTCTGAAAGCCATTAGGTGGAGGCAGAGCAATGGAGGCATCTGAAGGGCAGAATGTTAAGTCTGAGTAGAGTAGAAAGGTGTGGTATAGGGTTATGGAGCTTAAGCAGAGTATGAGGGCACCCATGCACGTATGGAGGGCATCACACATAGGAACAGCCTGAATGGAGTGGCGAAGCCCAAACAGGGAAAGGAGGAACTTCGTGAAGAGGGGTCGCCTGGCTTGGGGTTATAGCACTCAAGTAGGATTAGGAGAGTGTCCACACTACTGGACAGTCCAGCATGAGGAGTCACAGCCAGAGCAGAGGGAGAAGGACATCCCTAAGAAGAGGTGGCTTTAGAGTCTGAAGATGGTGAGGAAAGCATCCACATGGATTAAAGGGGAATGCCTGGTGGGAGAATCAGAGCCCAAGCAGAGTGAGGAAGGCATCCTTCAAGAATGGAAGAGGGTGCTTCTTTTTTTTCTCTCTTTCTTTTTTAAAAATTATACTTTAAATTCTAGGGTACATGTGCACAACGTGCAGGTTCGTTACATAGTTATACATGTACCATGTTGGTGTGCTGCACCCATTAACTCGTCATTTACATTAGGTATTTCTCCTAATGCTATCCCTCCCCATCCCCCACCCTCTGACAGGCCCCGGGGTGTGATGTTCCCCACCCAGAACAGGGTATTTCAAAGCCTAAGTGAGTTAAAAGAGTGTCCATAGTGGAGCACAACGCAGCATGCAAAAGTCAGCGCTGAGCAGAGTGAGGAAGGCATTCACACAGAGATGCAACCTGGCACGCCGTATCAGAGTCCAAGTGGAATGAAAAGGGTGTCTATGAAGGCAGGCAGACTCATACAGGGCAACAGATTCTGTGCCAGGTGAAGAGTACCTCAGTGAAATGAGGTGGCAGTCTAAAGCAGGGTGTCAGAACCTGAGCAGGGTGAAGAAGGCATACATACAAGGGTAAGACCTGGAATGGGGTGACAGAGTCCAAGGAGAGTGAGTAAGGGTATCCATGAAGGGGAGAGACTTCCTGGTGCAGGGTGTAAGAGCCCAGGTGAGAGGCTCCCTGGTGTGGGGCATCAGAGCCCAAACAGTGTAAGAAAAGCATCCATGTGGGAAGAGGGGCAGCCTGGCATTGAGGGGTCAGAGCCTGAGGAAGAGCAGGGTGAGGAGGGAATCCCTGGAGAGAGATGGCCTGGCGTGGGGTATCAAAACCCGCAGTGCAGTCAAGAGGATATCCACACAGTGGAGGTGAGGTGGGGTGGGGATGGGCGGTGTACAACATCACAGACTGAGTAGGACAAAATGAGAATCCTCACCAAAAAGAGTATCCTGGTATGGCACACCAGTAGCCAAGAAGGGTGAGGAAGGCATCCATGCCGAGGAGTGGCCTGGCAATCAGGTGTCAAAGCCAAAGTGGGGTTAGGAGATATCTTCATAGGTGAAGGGGTGGTAAAGACATAGATTAACTACATAGAGGGAGGGGTGTAATAAAATCATTAAGATAACTGAAGTCATGTTTCTCACTATCAGAGAAGGGAGTTACCAATATGGTAAGGGAAAAATAATAAAATAAACCTTATGGTATCCGACTGGAGTCAGAGGTCCAATTAGAACTTGTAATTTTAAATATAAAAATATAGATGTAGGTCAGGCGCAGTGGCTCACGCCTGTAATCCCAGCACTTCAGGAGGCCGAGGCGGCCAGATCACAAGGTCAGGAGGTCTACTAAAAATACAAAAAAATTAGCCGGGTGTGGTGGGGGAGCGCCTGTAGTCCCAGCTGATCGGGAGGCTGAGGCAGGAGAATGGCGTGAACCCAGGAGGCGGAGCTTGCAGTGAGCCGAGATCGTGCCACTGCACTCCAGCCTGGACGACAGAGCCAGACTCTGTCTAAAAAATAAATAAATAAATAATGATAATAATAATATAGCTAGATAGACAGATAGATGTATACACACACACACACACACACACACACACACATATATATGTCCTAGCTCTATCTGCTGAGATAACCTGGGATTAATGACATCCCAATAGCAACAATCACATTTAGCATACCAGATCCCAGTTTCTAAATACCATTCTTGGCTAAAAGAAGCCAGAGGTCCTTGGAGAAATGACTGATTACAGAGCTGGGACAGAAAATGATAAGATGAGCCTGGAACACCCCTTTGAGCTAGAAAGCCAGGAAGTGCTCAAGAATGACTGAAGGCATGTCAAAAGAACATATAAACCAGCTTAAAGTGACTCCCATTGGGCAAATTAGTGACAATCTGAGGATCAGACTAATGATAGTAACACGTTATTGAATAAAATAAGAAACGATGAGTCCATACTGGTACAGATACTGCTTGACTTACCATGGGTTTACACTCCGGTAAACCCATTGTACATTGAAAATATCATGGGTCAAAAATACATTTAATACACTGAATCTAGCAAAATCATAGCTTAGCCTAGCCTACTTTAAATGTGCTCAGAACACTTACACTAGCCTATAGTTGGGCAAAATCATGTAACACAAAGCCTGTTTTATAATAAAGTGTTGTACACAAAAGTGTTGTACACAATTGGGCATTTTGTAGACACAATAAGATGTGAAAACACAAACCACAATATCCAAGTAATGTTGTCAACACAGTCTACTGTAAAATACTGGTTGTTTACCCTCATGATCTCATGGCTGACTGAGAGCTACCATGTCGAGCATCGCAGGAGAGTACTATACTGCATATTGTTAGCCTGGAAAAAGATTAAAATTCAAAATTTGAAGTACAGTTTCTACTAACTGCATATTGCTTTAACATCACTGTCAAACATCACAAGTTGGGGACCGTCTGCATGTGTATATATAGCCACAAATGTATTCTTAACAAAATAGGGAGGACAATTATAATCTGTGTTTCTGTAACTGGTCTTGTGGTCGTAGCTGGTATTTATAACTATGTTCTACTCCCATTCTATATTCCCTTTGCTTGAAAAAGCACCTTAGTTGGTTGTGGTTCTTTAATTGGCATGGTGACCCAAACATTTATTTGAAGGGTGTGGGTCATTTGTACTCCTACCTGAGTTGGGTTGTTGCAGTTTCCCACTAACCTCAGCCAGAAGGCATGCTAACACTAAGATGCCCTAAGGGATCCCTTGTATTCTAAACATACTCTTTCTTACCTCCTTTGTAGAGAACTAATCCAATTTCCCCTTGGTAGTCTGGATCAGTCACCCCAGCTAACACCGTAACTCTCTTCTTAGCCTGTTGACTCAGAGTTATGAGGGCCCAAAGGGCCAGGTGGCAGTTTTAATTTCCAGTTCAGTGGAATCATTGTTATGTCTCCTGGTGGAAGCACTTCTCCCTCTGGAACTAAGACCTCCAGGCCAGCAGAGCATAAAGTCATAGGAACAAGAAGCAAAAATTTTGCTTGTGGGTCACTACAGGTAATAAGTGGTGTCATTCCCATGTCCACCTCTTGATTCCTGGACCTGTGCATCATAATTACAGGAGATACAGTACTGTATATTAGACACTGATTAAGAGCAGAAACAGCCTTCCAAAGAACCTTGCCCAGCCCTGCAAAGTACTGTCATCTACCTGCTACTGTAACTGTGTCTGCAAAAGGCCATTCCATACCACACAGCAATTAAAAAAGAACAAAATGGTACAGTTTGCAGCAACATGGATGCAGCTAGAGGCACAAATATCTTCACAGTTTTTGCTAGTTCAGATGTCCATCCACATACCTCTTCCCCGTATTCCTTTGTCATCAATTTCCCAATCATGTTCCTTCCAAATCCCTGACCTTGTAGCCAATCCACTGGCCACATTCCATGAATTGGTCTATAATTATATGTCTGGTTCTTTCTCCTTTCAACAAAGTGAAAAGCCAGGTGTACTACTTGGTGTTGTCCACCAGGAGGATTTTCCTTCACCATGGTTCTTTAGGGATGTCCCAGAAAGGGGCTGTAGTGCTGTAGCTGTCCACTTTCTGGTGGTTCCTTCATATCATGAAGAACTATCTAAACCAGGCCCAAGTCTTCTCTTCCTCTGTCAACTGATCAAGATATGTGCAAACTAAGTTATGACATAGGGCTAGAGGCTGATATACCCCTTCACAGGCAGAACAGTGACGGTGTATTACTGGCCTTTTCAGCCGAAAGCAAACTGCTTCTGATGGGCCTTATGGATAGGGATGCAGAAAAAGGTGTTTGCCAGGTCAATAGCTGCATACCAGGTACCAGGAGATGTGTTAATTTGCTCAAGCAATGAAACCACATCTGGTACAGCAGCTGCAATTGGAGTCACCACTTGATTAAGCTTACAATAATCCACTGTCATTCTCCAAGATCTATCTGTCTTCTACACAGGCCAAATAGGAGAGTTGAGTAGGTATGTGGTAGGAATCACCACCTTTGCATCTTTCAAGTACTTGATGGTGGCACTAATTTCTGCAATTCCCCCAGAAATGAAGTATTGCATTTGATTTACTATTTTCCTAAGTAGAATGCCTCTAATGGCTTCCATTTGACCTTTCCCACCATAATATCCCACTCTCCATAGTAAGGGAACCATTGTGGGAATTCTACCAGCTGCTAAGTATGTCAATTCCAATTATGCACCTTGGAACTGGGGAAATAACTGCAGGATGCATTTGGGGTCCCACTGAACCCACTGTGAGTTGGACTTAAGCTAAAACTCCATTGGTAACCTGCCCTCCATAAGCCCCTACTCTGAGTGTACGGCCATAGTGATACTCTGGAATCAACGTTAGTTTAGAACAAGTACTCCCTGAAAGATCTGATTTTTCCCCCCAATGCACAGTTACCCCGGTAAAAGGCCACAGATCCCCTTGGAGAAGGCTGGGACAAAGAGTAACAGTATACATTTTCAGTAGTGTACCAGGGGTTTTCCTTGAGGAGACTCAGCCTCCCCTTCATTCAAGGGATTCTGGGTTTGTAAACTGGCTCAAGTCTGAGAATTGATTGAGGGACCATGATTCTCTGCTTTCACGATTTGGGTTAGACTTTTATTGATTTGGCCTGGAAGTTTTCTGCTCACACAGATTAAATAAAAATTTAGTATGCTACCCCAGTATTACCCTAATACCAAAACCAGGAAAGGGCATAATAAAAAAAAAAATTCCATACCAATATCCTTGATGAACATAAATGCAAAAATCCTCAACAAAATATTAGCTAACTGAATTTGACAACCTATCAAAAAAATAATACACCATGGTCAAGTGGGTTTCATACTAGGGTTGGTTTAACATACACAAGTCAATAAATGTGATACACCACATAAACAGAAGTAAAAACAAAAATCTTATGATCATATCAATAGATGCAAAAAAACCATTTGACAAAATCCAGTATCCCTTTGTGACTAAAACCCTCAGCAAAATTGGCATAGAAGGGACACACCTTAAGGTAATAAAAACCATCTATGACAAACCGACAGCCAACATACTGAATGGGAAAAAGTTAAAAGCATTCTCCATGAGAACTGGAACAAGACAAGGATGGCCACTTTCACCACTTCTATTCAACATATTACTGGAAGCCCTAGCCAGATCAATAAGACAAGAGAAAGAAATAAAGGGCATCCAAATTGGTAAAGAGGAAGTCAAACTGTCACTGTTTGCCAATGCTGATTGTATACCTTGAAAACCCTAAAGACTCATCCAAAAAGCTCCTAGATCTGATAATTAAATTCAGTAAAGTTTCAGGATACAAAATAAATGTACACAAATCAGAAGCACTGCTACACACCAACAGTGACCAAGCTGAGAATCAAATCAAGAACTCAACCCATTTTACAACAGCTACAAACACACACACACACACACACACACACACCACACAAGTTGGAATATACCTAACCAAAGAGGTTAAATATCTCTACAAGGAAAACTAGAAAACACTAGGCCAGGCATGGTGGCTCACACCTGTAATCCCAGCACTTTGGGAGGCCGAGGTGAGTGGATCATGAGGTCAGGAGATCGAGACCATCCTGGCTAACACAGTGAAATCCCGTCTCTACCAAAAATACAAAAAATTAGCTGGGCATGGTGGTGGGCGCCTGTAGTCCCAGCTACCCGGGAGGCTGAGTCAGGAGAATGGCATGAACCTGGGAGGCGGAGGTTGCAGTAAGCCGAGATCATGCCACTGCACTCCAGCCTGGGTGACAGAGCGAGACTCCGTCTCAAAAAAAACAAGAAAGAAAGAAAACACTGCTGAAAGAAATCACAGGTGACACAAATGAGTGGAAACACATCCCATGCTTATGGATGGGTAGAATCAATATTGTGAAAATGACCTTACTGCCAAAGGCAGTTTATCAATTCATTGGAATTCCCATCAAAATACCATCATCATTCTTCACAGAATCAGAAAAAAAAATTGTAAAATTCATATGAAACAAAAAAGAGCCCACATAACCAAAGCAAGACTAAACAAAAAGAATAAATCTGGAGGGATCACATTACCCAACTTCAAACTATACTATAAGGCTATAGTTACCAAAACAGCATGGTACTGGTATAAAACAAGGCACTTGGACCAATGGAACAAAATAGAGAACCCAGAAATAAAGCCAAATACTTAACAGCCAACTGATCTTTGACAAAGCAAACAAAAACATAAAGTGGGGAAAGGACATCCCCACATTCAACAAATGGTTCTGAGATAATTGGCAAGCCACATGTAGAAGAATAAAACTGGATTCTCATCTATCACCTTATGCAAAACTCAACTCAAGATGGATCAAAGACTTAAATCTAAGACCTGAAACCATAAAAATTCTAGAAAATAACATTGAAAAAAATATTTCTAGACATTGGCTTAGGCAAATACTTCATGACCAAGAACCCCAAAGCAAACACAACAAAAACAAAGATAAATAGATAGGACTTAATTAAACTAAAAAGGCTACTTCACAGCAAAAGAAATAATCAGCAAAGTAAACAGACATCCCACAGAGTGGGAGAAAATATTTGCAAACTATGCAACCGTTAGACAAAGGATTAATGTCCAAAATCTACAAGGAACTCAAACAAATCAGCAAGAAAAAAACAAATAATTCCATTAAAAACTGGGCTAAGGACAGGAATAGACAATTCTCTAAAGCAGATATACAAATGGCCAACAAATATATGAAAAAATGCTCAATATCACTAATTATCAGATAAATTCAAATCAAAACCACAATTCAATACCACCTTAGTCCTGCAAGAATGGCCATAATTAAAAAAATTTAAAAAAAAGATGTTGATGTAGATATGGTAAAAAGGGAAGACTTTTACACTGCTGGTAGTAATGTAAACTAGTACAACCACTATGGAAAACAGTATGGAGATTACTTAAAGAACTAAAAGTAAAACTACCATTCAATCCAGCAATCTCACTTTTCCTCTGGGTAGAGGAAAATAAGTCATTATATATAAAAACAAACAAAAAAACACTTGCACATGCATGTTTATAGCAGAACAATTCACAATTGCAAAAACATGGCACCAGCCTAAATGCTCATCAACCAATGAGTGAATAAAGAAAATGTGGTATATATACCACGGAATACTACTCAGTCATAAAAAGGAATGAAATAATGGCATTCGCAGCAACCTGGATGGAGTTGGAGACGTTTATTCTAAGTCAAGTAACTCAGGAATGGAAAACCGAAGATCATATGTTCTCACTTACAAGTGGGAGCTAAGCTATGGGGATGCAAAGGCATAAGAATGATATAATGGGCCAGGCGTGGTGGCTCACACCTATAATCCCACCACTTTGGGAGGGTGAGGCAGGTGGATGACTTGAGATCAGGAGTTCAAGACCAGCCTGGCCAACATGGTGAAACTCTGTCTCTATTTAAAAAATATGAAAAATTAGCCAGGCATGGTGGCACAGGCCTGTAATCCCAGCTGCTTGGGAGGCTGAGGCAGGAGAATTGCTTGAACCCAGGAGGTGGAGGTTGCAGTGAGCCAAGATTGTACCACTGCACTCCAGCCTGGGTGACAGAGCAAGACTCTGTCTCAAAAATAAATAAATAAATAAATAAATAAAATAACGATATAACGGACTCTGGAAACTTGGCAGGAAAAGTGAGAGGTAAGGGATTCAAGACTACACATTGGGGGCAGTGTACACTGCTCAGGTGATAGGTGCACCAAAATCTCAGAAATCACACCTAAAGAACTTATCCATGTAACCAAACACCATCTGTTCCCGAAAAACTATTGAAATAGTAATAATAATAAAAATAATTTTAAAAAAGAATGTAGTAGGCTTCCCATCTATTTCACTTCTAAGAACACCATGATTAATTGACCAATGCTGCAGTCTACACAAGTCAGAGTATTCTGATGGTTGCTCTGATTCTGCTGTTCACCATAACTATGCTCACCACACCTTTGGCAGTTGTGCTACCCTGGGATCCAGTTACTCCCACGACATTTAATTTTACCAATTGAGTGACTGTGGTTCCTACTGCAAGGTCTGGCCTACAGAGAAGAACAATCACAGAGCTTTTCAAGGATGTTGGGGCTCCACTTGGAAATCTATTTCTGAAAGTATTGGCAAAGGTTATGTCTTCTGAACTCTCCCAAAGTGGGTGAGTAGGTCTTAAATGGCAAATCTACCCTAATTACATTCCAATCTCCTTAAGCCTCTCAAGTTCTTCCTGTATGTTAAATCAAGAGATAATAGGCATCTCCAACTTACACACCGTGAGTCATCTTTTGATCCACCTTTCAGCTAAACAACCAAACTGTTAAAGAGTCCTAACTCCCTGAGTTGCAACATTAAATGAAGGCTCTCTGCTTAGTAGGTCAATATCAGTAAATTCAGTCTGATCCAACTTTATGTTCCTTCCATTACTATACCAAACCCTCAATATCTATTCCAACCCATGTTCCCCAGATTTCTTCTTGTATAAATTGGAAATTTTTCAAGTGGTTCTTTTGGAATGCAGTGCACCTCCTTATGGGTCACACTTTGTACCTCACCTTTAGGGGCCTGCTGGGGCTTCAGTCTAGTTATAAGTCTAGAAACAAAGAGGGGTGGTGGGGGATAGGTCCGGAGAAAAATCTGAATTGTCTTGCTTGACAACTGCCTTAGGGAATGCCATTACCATTTCCTCAGGCAGTGCAAAGTTAATCCCCTCAGACAGAGGTGGAAAGGCAGATGCTGCTGTGGGTGGGGAAGGCTGCTAACATTAAGGTTGGGATGCCACTGCTGCTAGGGGTGAAGAAGCAACTTCCACTGGCATAAAAGACTCATCCAAATTTAGGAGCTCAATGTCCCCAGCTTCGTCAGAGTCTTCCCACACATCCACATCCAAACTTACAGGATCCCATTCTTTCCCAATCAATGCTCTCACTTTAACAGTAAATACTCTGCAAGACTGGGAGTTCAACGTTTACTGTAATTCAATTATGTAATGAAAATTGTGTTTGGTTTTTAGCAATTTTATCCCTGTGGCTACAGGACATAAGATTCTCCCTCAGGATACACCTAGAAACTCTTAGGTCACCTATGCATTGCTTGAGCCTAGAATTTGAATTTCTGAGCTCATCCTTTTCTTTCATCACTTTGTCCAGTGACATTAGGAACAACCAACCGATATCATTATATTCCTTAGTTTTCCACAATGTTTGAAAGTATCATACATACAGAGTCACTGAGTTCTTTACCCTCTTGTAAGTGGTTAATCAGGTGTATCCAATGCAGACATTTCCCTTATCTCTATAAACAGTTCACGCCATGGGCTATCAGTGCTTTCTGTACTATTGGGAAATAGACATTTTAGCATTTTTAAGTCTAATCCGGTTAAAAAGCCAATTCCCAAAACCCCAAAACCAATTCAGGAGACTGATCCTTAAAATTCTCTTCCTCTAGAACCACTCTTGGTATGAAAATCTATATTAGTCAGAGTTCTCCAAAGAAACCAAACCAATAGAATGGATGGATAGATAGATCATAGATAGATAGCTAGATAGATGATTGATATAGATAGATAGATAGATAGATAGATAGATAGATAGATAGATAGATAAGAGGAGAGGAGATTTAATAGGGGAATTGGCTCATATTATTACAGAGGCTGAGCAGTCCCACAATATGCTGCCTGTAAGCTGGAGAACCAGGGAAGCTGGCAGTTTAGCTTAGTCCAAGTCTGAAGGTTTGAGGACCAGGGGAGCCAATGTAACTCTCAGTCTGAGGCCAAAAGTCTGAGAACACAGAGAACCACTGGTACAAGTCCAAGAGTCCGAAGACCAGAGAATCTGGAGTTCTGATGTTCAAGGGCAAAAGAAGATGGGCATCCCAGCTCCGGAAGAGAGAGCGAGCAAGCAAGTTCACATTTCCTCTGTTTGTTGTTGTTGTTCTATCTGGGTCCTCAGATGACTGGATGACACCTCTCCATATTGGATAAGGACAGATCTTCCTTATTCAGTCCACTGATTCAAGTGTCAATCTTTTCCTGAAACATCCTCACAGACAAATCCAGAAATAATGCTCTACCAGCTATCTGGGAATCCTTTAATCCAGTCAAGTTGACACCTAAAATTAACCATCACAGTATGTCAACAGCACTTCAGTAAGCTGACTATCTATTCGATTTCTAGTTACCCGGTGATCAATTAGCCACTGCCACAGATTCTTGTGGGTCAAAACATTCAGATTACCATTCTGTTCCTGTGTACTACTGTGATAATGGTCCCTATCTTGTCCACCTGACCTTTACCACTTTGGGATCCCATTGTTTCTATTTGAGGTCAGGGGACCGAATTGTATTACAGTATCCCTCACCATTATTTCTGGCCTTTAGAATATAGCCACCATTGAGCTTATCAAGGTTGCAGGTGCTCCACTTACCAATGCATATTTTTATTAATTTTGTTTATTTTGAAGCAATTACAAGTATACAGAAAACTTATGGAAAAGTGGTAAATACAAATGACACTTTTTTCTGGAACCTTTTTAGAATAAATTGCCAACCTGCTGCTCATTCACCCCCAAATACTTAAGTGTGTATTTCCTCAGATATTTGTGTATTTCTGACAAACAAGGACTTTCTCCCATATAATCACAAGTCAATCATCAGTATCAGCAAATTAACACTGCTACATTATTGCCATCTAATCCTCAGACCCCATTCAAGTTGTGACAATTGCCCATCAGAGTAAAAGGATTCAAGACAGAATTATAGGTTGCATTAAGTTGTAACGTACCTTTAGTCCCCTTTAGTCTGAAATGTTTCCTCAGTCTTTCCTTAACTTTTATAATCTTGAAACTTGTGAAGATTACAGTTATTTTGGAGACTGACCCTGAATTTGGATTATTCTAATATTTCTTCATGATTAGATTCATGTTATATATCTCTGGTGGCTTTAATATTTGTCAACAAGTTAGGCTGAATTGCATTTTCCAGAATTCCCTTTTCTCTATGCTTCTTGTTAGGGTGGGCCACAAAAGAGTCCTGTGAGAGATTTGGAGGATGGAAGTGAAGCAATAGCCGTTTTGCAGCTCACACATTTGCTGCTTATCTGCTGGCTCACCTTCTTTGTGTGGAGCACATCTGGGCCTACAAATGCTCCACCTTCTCTTAGGTCCTCCTTCAACTCCTTCCACTCCTGAGCCAGTTATGTGTTTAACTCCCAGGTGAAGGGCCTGGCTTCTGCAGAATCTCCACACCACTAAGGTCAGAGGCAACAATAACTGCCAGCTTGGGCTTGCGTGTTGCAGCTTGTCTTTGTTCTCCCCACTTTACATTTATCTTCCCCTTCCAATTGCCTGACCTGTGAACTTCAAGCTCCATCATCAGACATGAGAACAACAGGTTTGCATAGACTGCTTAATCATTTCCCACAATAGTAGATGATCAAATCTCTGTAACAAATTCCTTGAGACTTTGCTTCTCTCATGGAACCCTGACTAATACAGCATCTGTTTTAGGCTGTTCTTGTGTTGCTATAAAGAAATACCTAGGGCTTTGTAATTTGGAAGAGAGGTTTAATTGGCTCACAGTTCTGTGGACAGTACACATATCATGGTGCCAGCATCTGCCTCTGGTGAGGGCCTCAGGAAGCTTACAATCATGGTGGAAGGCAAAGGGGGAGCAGGCATCCCACATGGTGAGAGTGGGAGCAAGAGAGAGAGGTGGGTGGTGCCTCATACTTTTAAACAACCAGATCTCATGTGAACTCAGAGCAAGAACTCATTCATTACCAAGAAGATGGTGCTAAACCATTTATAAGGGATCTGCCCGCATGATCCAAACACCTCTCACCAGGCCCCACTTAAAACACTGGGGATTACATTTAACATGAGATTTGGAGAAAATAAATATCCAAACCATATCAGCATCTTTGACAGAAACATCACAGAAGCAATGATACACCCTTCTTTATCATATCCTATCAGGTGGTGAATAATTTCTATTTGTCTCATTATTAATGGTGTCCACTTTTATCACTTGATTAAGGTGATATCTGCCAAGCTTCTCCACTGTAAGGTTACTCTTTTTATCTTTTGTAATTGATAAGTATTTTGTAAGCAAATACCTAGAAACTTTAAATAATTTCTCATCAAAATTTATTTATTTGCTTATATGTACACCTTATGTTTCTAGTTTGCTGACAGCTTTTATCATAGAAAGATGTTGAATTTAATGAAATGTTTGTTCTACATTGCTTAATATAATCATGTGATTTTTCACTTTTAGTTTGTGATGTGGTAGATTATACCGAGTGATTAAATATTGAACCAGTATTGAATTCCCGGGACAAATCCCATGTGATCATAATGTATTATAATTTTTACATATTGATGGGTAGAATTTGCCAATATTTTGTTTAGGATTTTCATGTCTATGTTCATGGAGGATGTGATCTACAGTTTTCTCTTTTGTACTGTCTTTACCTAGTCTTGATATCAGGGTAGTGCTGGCCTTATAAAAAGAGTTGGGATTTGTTCTTTCCACTTCTATTTTCCAGAAGAGATTGTGTAGAATTGGTGTTATTGCTTCTTTAAATGTTTAGTAGAATTAGGTGTGCTAGAATTAAATGTTTAGTAGATTAGGTGTTTGGATGTAGTGTGTCCCTACCAAAACTCATGTTAAAATTTAATTGCCAATGTTGGGAGGTGGAACCTTTAAGAGATGATTAGGTCAATAAGATGGATTAATTTCTTTCTCATGAGACTGAGTTAGTTCTCCTGAGACTGGATTAGTTTTCATGGGACTGGGTTAGTTCTCACAAGAGCAGGTTGTTATAAAGTAAGGTTGTACCTAATATTTTGTCCCTTTTGCATGCCTTCTTCTCCTTCTACTTCACGTGGATCGAGTCCAGGAAAGCTATGGGGGCAGGGCTGCCTGACACTAGAGGCCCAAACCTCTAGTGTGTCCAGGAGGTGGCATGTGGAGTGAAAGATTATTTTGGAGCTTTAAAGTTTACAGTCTGCTCTGCTGAGTTTCAGACTTGCTTTGGGCCAGTTACTTCTTTCTTCCTGCCTATCTCTTTCTTTGGGAATGGGAATGTTTTCCCTATGCCTGTCCCACCATTATATCTTGGAAGTAGATAAGTTGTTTTTATTTTACAGGCTCACAGCTGGAAGGAATTTGCCTTGAGTCTCAGATGAGGTTTTAAATTTTTGAGTTCGTACTGGAATGAGTTAACACTTTGGGACTATTGGAATGGAATGATTGTGTTTTGTATTTGAGAAGGACATGAGTTTTGGGGGTCCAAAGGCAGAATGCTATGGTTTGGATGTGGTTTGTTCCTGCCAAAACTCAAGTTGAAATTTAATTGTCAATGTAAACAGTGTTGGTTGGGAGATGAAGCCATTAGAGGTGACTAGGTTAATAAGATGTATTAATGTCTATCTCACAAGACTTAGTTAGTTCTTCTGAGACTGGATTAGTTCTTGAGGGACTGGGCTAGTTCTCATAAGAGTGGGTTGTTATAAAGTGAAGTCATGCCTTCAATCTTATCCCTTTGGCATACCCACTTCCCCTTCCACTTCTTTGACAATTTATAACCCAGTATGAGGCCCTCACAAGAAGCTAACCAGATGTGGTTGCCAGATCCTACACTTCTCAGCCTCCAGAACCATGAGCCAAAATAAACCTCTTTTCTTTATAGATTACTCAGTCTCAGGTATTTTGTTATAGCAACAGAAAATGAACTAACACCAGTGAAACCATTTGAGCCTGGAGATTTCTTTTCTTGGAATGTTTTCAACTGATAATTCAATTTATTTGACAGCTATAAAACAAATCAGGTTATTTATTTCATTTCGGATGATTTGTGGTAGTATGTGGTTTTTGAGGAATTAGTCAATTTGTTTTAAGTTGTAAAATGTATGTGTGTATTATTGTTCAGAGTATTTCATTATTATCCTTTTAATATTTAAAGGTCTATAGTGATATCTACTCTTTCTTTCTTAATATTAGTAATTTGTGTCCTCTTTGTTTCTTTGTCAGTCATGACAGAGGTTTATTAAATGTATTGATCACTTCAAAGAACTAGAATGTGGTTTCTTTGGTGTGTACATTGTTTTCTATATTTATTTCATTTGTTTCTGTTCTTATCTTTATTATTATTATTATTATTATTTTTTTTTTTTTTTTTTTGAGATGGAGTCTCGCTCTGTCGCCCAGGCTGGAGTGCAGTGGCCGGATCTCAGCTCACTGCAAGCTCCGCCTCCCGGGTTTACGCCATTTTCCTGCCTCAGCCTCCGGAGTAGCTGGGACTACAGGCGCCCGCCACCTCGCCGGCTAGATTTTTTTGTATTTTTTTAGTAGAGACGGGGTTTCACCATGTTAGCCAGGATGGTCTCGATCTCCTGACCTCGTGATCCGCCCGTCTCGGCCTCCCAAAGTGCTGGGATTACAGGCTTGAGCCACCGCGCCCGGCCCTCTTTATTATTTTCTTCATTTCATTTGTTTTAGGTTTGTTTTACATTTGTTTTTCTAGTTTCTTAAGGTAGAAGCTTAGATTATTGCTTTGAGATCTTTCCTCTTTAATAATATAAACATTTAATGCTATAAATATCACTTTCAGCACTGCTTTAACTGCATACCACATATTTTGATATGCTGTACTTTCACTTTTATTCAGTTCACAATATTTTATAATTACTCTTGAGAGTTCTTCTTTGATCCATAGATTATTTAGAAATGTGTTGTTTAATTTTCAAGTGGTAGGATGTTTCCTTGTTATCATTCTGCTTTTGACATCTAGTTTGATTTCATTATGGTCAGAGAACACACTGTGAATGATGTCTTATTAATATGTACATATTTATGGCATACATGTGATATTTTGAGACATGCATACAATGTACAATGAGCAAATCAGGGTAATTAGAATATCTATCATCTCAAACATTTATCATTTCTTTGTAATGGGAACATGTCAAATCTTCTCCTCTAGCTCTTTTGAAATACACAATAATTTGTTGTTACCTGTAGTCACTCTACTTTGTTATCAAACACAACTTAGTCATTCTAACTGTATTTCTGTACCCATTAAACAACTACTGTTCATCTGCCCCCACCCTTCCTAGCCTCTGATTACCATCATTCTACTCTCTACCTCCATGAAATGAAATTTTTTAGTTCCCACATATGAGTGAGAAAATGAGTCATTTGTCTTTGTGTGCCTGGCTTATTTCACTTAACATAATGACCTCCAGTTCTATCCATGTTGCTGCAAATCGCAGAATTTCATTCTCTCTTATAGTTGAATAGTATTTAGTATTCCATTGTGTATATATATAACATTTTCTGTATCCACTCATCCATAGATGGACACTTAAATTGATGTTATATGTTGGCTATTGTGAATAGTGCTGTAATAAACAAGGACATGCAGATTGCTTTTTGATTTACTGATTTCCTTTCTTTTGGCTACATACTCAGCAGTGGGATTGCTGGATCATGTGGTAGATTTATTTTTAGTTTTTTGAGGAAACTTTACACTGTTTTCTATAGTGGCTGTACTTCCACCAGCAGTGTAATAGCAGTACCATTTCTCTGCATTCTTGCCAAAATCTGTTATTTTTTGTCTTTTTCATAGCCATTTTAACTAGGATGAGATATTTCACTGTGGCTTTATTTGCATTTCTCTGATGATTAGTGATGTTGAGCATTATTTCATAAGCCTGTTGGCCATGCATATGTTTTCTTTTGAGAAATGTCTGTTTAGATCCTGTGCCCACTTTTAATCAAATTATTTGTGAAGGATTTTTTGCTATTGATTTGAGTTTCTTACATATATTCTGGTTATTAAACCCTTCTTGGATGGACACTTTGCAAGTATTTTCTCACATTCTGTAAGTGTCTATTCGTTCTGTTTATTGTTTCATTTGCTGTACAGAAGTGTTTTAGCTTCATGTAATCCCGTTTGTCTATTTTTATTTTTGTTGTCTGTGCTGTTGAGGTCTTACCTAAAAATCATTGCTCAGACCAATGTCCTGAAGCATTTTTCCTGTTGTCTTCTAGCAGTTTCAAAATTTCAGGTCTTACATTTAAGTCTTTAGTCCACTTTGATTTGATTGCTGCATATGGTGAGAGATAGGGTTATAGTCTTATTCATCTGCATATGAATATCCAGTGTTCATAGAACCATTTACTAAAGAGACCATCCCTTCCCCAAGGTTTGTTTTTGTGCCTTCTTTGAAAATTCATTGGCTGTAAATATGTGGATTCATTTCTGGGTTCTCTATTTAGTTCTATTGGTCTATGTATCTGTTTTTATGCCCATACCATCCTGTCTTTGTTACTATAGGGTTGTAATGTATTTTAAAGTCAGGTGATGTGATGCCTCTGCTTTGTTCTTTTCGCTCAGTATTGTTTTGGCTATTTGAGGTCTTCCGTGGTTTGATATGAATTTCAGAATTCCTTTTTCTATTTCTGTGAAGAAAGTCATTGGTATTTTGATAGGGATTTCATTGAATCTGTAGATCACCTTTAGTAGTAAAGTCATTTTTAGATATTAATATCAATATTAACATAGCAATTTTACCTCCTTGATTTAATTATTCCTAGGTATTTTATATTTTTGTAGCTATTGTAAGTGGAATTGCTTTTTTATTTCTTTTTCTGCTGGTTTGTAGTTAGATGATATGGTTTGGCTGTGTTCCCACCCAAATCTCATCTTGAATTGTAACTCCCACAATTCCCACATGTCATGGGAGGAACCTGGTGGGAGGTGATTAAATTATGGGGGTGGGTCTTTCCTGTGCTGTTCTCATGATAGTGAATGAATCTCACAAGAGCTGATGGTTGTAAAAACGGGAGTTTCCCTTCACAAGCTCTTTTTGCCTGCCACCATCCATGTAAGATGTGACTTGCTCCTCCTTGCCTTCCACCATGATTGCAAGGCCTCCCCAGCCATGCGGAACTGTAAATCCATTAAACCTTTTTTGTCCCGGTCCCGGGTATGTCTTTATTAGCAGTGTGAAAAATGGACTAATAAGTAAATTGGTACCAGTAGAGTGGGGCGTTGCTGAAAAGATACCTGAAAATGTGGGAGCAACTTTGGAACTGGGTAACAGGCAGAGGTTGGAACAGTTTGGAGGGCTCAGAAGAAGACAGAAAAATGTGAGAAAGTTTGGAACATCCTAGAGACCTGTTGAATGGCTTTGACAAAAATACTGATAGTGATATGAACAATAAGGTCCAGGCTGAGGTAATCTCAGATGGAAATGAGAAACTTGTTGAGAACTGGAACAGAGGTGACTGTTGTTATGTTTTAGCAAAAGACTGATGGCATTTTGCCTCTGCCCTAGAGATTTGTGAAACTTTGAACCTGAGAGAGATGATTTAGGGTATCTGGTGGAAGAAATTTCTAAGCAGCAAAGCACTCAAGAGGTGACTTGGGTGCTGTTAAAGGCATTCAATTTTATAAGGGAAGCAGACCATAAAAGTTTGGAAAATTTGCAACCTGATGATATGATAGAAAAGAAAATCCCATTTTCTGAGGAGAAATGTTTAAGAAATTTGCATAAGTAATGAGGAGCCAAATGTTAATCCCCAAGACAATGGGAAAAATGTCTCCAGGTCATGTCAGAGGTCTTCATGGCTGCCCCTCCCATCACACGTCTGGAGGCCTAGGAGGAAAAAAATGGTTTCCTGGGCTGGGCCCAGGGTCTCTGTGCTGTGTGCAGTCTATGGACTTGGTGCCCTGCATCCCAGCAACTCCAGCCATGACTAAAAGGTGGCAAGGTACAGCTCAGACCACGACTTCAGAGGGTGCAAGCCCCAAGCCTTGGCAGCTTCCATGTGGTGCTGAGCCTGTGGGTATATAGAAGTCAATAATTGAGGTTTGGGAACCTCCACCTAGATTTCAGAGGATGTATGGAAATCCCTGGATGTCCAGGCAGAAGTTTGCTCCAGGGGTAAGGCTCTCATGGAGAACCTCTGCTAGGGAAGTGTGGAAGGGAAATGTGGGGTCAGAGCCCACACACAGAGTCCCTACTGGGGTACTGCTTAGTGGAGCTATGAGGAGAGGGCCACCATCCTCCAGAACCCAGAATCATAGATCCACCAAAAGCTTGCATCATGTGCCTGGAAAAGCTGCAGACACTCAACACCAGCCCATGAAAACAGCCAGGAGGGAGGATGTACTTTGCGAAGCCACAGGGGTGCAGCTGCCCAGGACCATGGGAACCTACCTCTTACATCAGTGTGACCCAAATGCAAGATATGGAGTCAAAGGCGATCATTTTGGAGCTTTAAGATTTGACTGCCCTACTGGATTTTGGACTTGCATGGGGCCTGTAGCCCCTTTGTTTTTGCTGATTTCTCCCATTTGGAATGACTGTATTTATCTGATGCCTGTATCCCCATTGTATCTAGGAAGTAACTAACTTGCTTTTGATTTTACAGGCTCATAAGTGGAAGGGACTTGCCTTGCCTCAGATGAGACTTTGGAATGTGGACGTTTGAGTTAATGCTGAAATGAGTTAAGACTTTGGGGGACTGTTGGGAAGGCATGGTTGGTTTTGAAATGTGAGGACATACGATTTGGGAGGGGCCAGGGGTGGAATTATATGGTTTGGCTGTGTCCCCTCCCAAATCTCATCTTGAATTGTAACTCACAGAATTCCCATGTGTTGTGTTCTGATGGAAGGTGATTTAATTATTGGGGGAGGTCTTTCCTGTGTTGTTCTCATGGTGGTGAATGAGTCTCATGAGAGCTGATAATTTTAAAAATGGGAGTTTCCCTGCACAAACTCTCTTTTTGCCTGCTGGCATCCATGTAAGACGTGACTTGCTCCTCCTTGCCTTCCACCATGATTGTGAGGCTTCCCCAGCCATGTGGAACTGTAAGTCCATTAAACCTTTTTTTATTCCCAGTCTCCGGTATATCTTTATCAGCATTGTGAAAATAGACTAATACATTGGGTTATAGAAATGCTACTGATTTTTTAAAGTTAATTTTGTATTCTTCAACTTTAATGAATCTGTTTATCAGATTTAAGAATTTTTGGTGGAGTTATTAGGGTTCTCTGTACATAAGATCATGTTATCTTCAAACAAAGACGATTTGACTTCCTCTTTTCCAATTTGGATGCCCTTTATTCATTTCTGTTACTTATTTCTCTAGCTAGGAATTCCAGTATTATATTGAATGAGAGTGGTGAGAATGAGCACTCTTATCTTGTTCCAGTTCTTAGAGGAAAAACCTTTTCCTCATTCAATATAATGTTAGCTGCGAGTTGTCATATATGGCTTTTAATGTGTTGAGGTATGCTCTTTCTATACCTAGTTTGTGAGGATTTTTATCGTAAAGGGATGTTGAATTTTATCAAATGCTTTTTCTACATCTGTTGAGATGATGATATGGTTTTTGTCCTTCATTCTGTTGATGTGATATATCTCACTTATGATTTGCTAATGTCACACCATCCTTGCATTCCTGGGATAAATCCCCATTTGATAATGGTAAATGATCTTTTTAATGTACTGCTAGATTCAATTTGTTAGTGTTTTGTTGAGTATCTTTGCATCTATGTTCATTTGAGATATTAGCCCATTGTTGTCTTTTTGTTGTTGTTGTATCTTATTTATGTGTTTGATTTTATTTTGTTTTTTGAGACAGGGTCTCACTCTGTCACCCAGGCTGGAGTGCGGTGATGTGATTATGGCTCACTGCAGCCTTGACCACCTGGGCTCAAGTTACCCTCCTGCAGCTTCCCAAAGTGCTCAGATTACAGGCATGAGCCATGGCACCTGGCCTGTTGTATCTTTATCTGGTTTTGGTATCAGGGTAATACTGGCCTCATACAATGAGTTAGGGATAATTCCCTCCTCTTCAATTTTCTGGACAACTTTGAGAAGAATTACTATTAGTTTTTGTTAAATGTTTGGTACATTCAGCAGTGAAGCCACCAGGTCTTGGGCTTTTTGATGGGAGACTTTTTATTACCAATTCTTACTTGTTACTCATAATTAACCTGGTCAAATAATCTATTTCTTCTTGGTTCAATCCTGGGAGGTTTTATGTGTCCAGAAATTTATCCATTTTTGTTAGGTTTTCAATTTGTTGGCTCACTGTTGTTCATAATAATCTCTAATGATCCTTTATATTTCTGTGGTATTAGTTGTAATGCCTCCTTTTATATTTCTGGTTTCATTTATTTGGTCTCTTCTCTCTTTTTTGGTTAGTTTAGCTAATGGTTTGTTAATTTTATCTTTTCAAAAAATCACCTTTTTATTTCTTTGATCTTTTGTATTGTGTAGTGTCAATTTCATTTGTTTCTGTTCTAATCTTTATTATTTCTTTCCATCTACTAGTTTTGGATTTATTTTGTTTTTGCTTTTCTAGATCCTTGAGATTCATTATTGAGTTGTTTTCTTGAAATCTTTCTACTTTTTTGACATAAGCATTTATTGCTATAAACTTCCTTTTTAATTCTGCTTTTTCTATATCACATAGGTTTTGGTTTGTTGTGTTTCTATTTTCATTTGTTTCAAGACATTTTCTTTTTGAGATAGAGCCTTACTCTATCACCCAGGCTGGAGTGCAGTGGCATGATCCTGGCTCACTGCTACCTCCACCTCCCAGGTTCAAGCAATTTTCATGCCTCAGCCTCCCAAGTAGCTAGGACTACAGGTGTGGGCCACCATGCCTAGCTAATTTTTGTATTTTTAGTAGAGACGGGGTTTCACCATGTGGGCCAGGCTGGTCTCAAATTCCTAGCCTCAAGTGATCCACAAAGTGCTGGGATTATAGGTGTGAGCCACCATGCCTAACCTCAACACAGTTTTTAAAATTTTCTTCTTAATTCCTTAAATGACCCATTGGTCATTCAGAAGCATTTTTAGATTTTGTTTTCTATATATTTATACAATTTCAAAAGTTCCTCTTGTTATTGATTTCTAGTTTTATTCAAGTGTGGTCAAAAAAGATACTTGATATAATTTGAATTATTTTAAATTTGTTGAGGCTTATTTTGTGGCCTAACATATAATCTACCCTGGAAAATGCTCCATGTGCTAATGAAAAGAATGTGTATTCTGCAGCAGTTGGATGAAATGTTCTGTAAATGTCTACTAGGTTTGTTTGGTCTAGAGTGTAGTTTAGCTCTGATGTTTCTATGTTGATTTTCTGTCTAAGTGATCTGTCCAATGATTAGAGAAGAATGTTGACATCCCCAACTATTACTGTATTGGGGTCTATCTATCCCTTTAGGTCTAATAATATTTGTTTTATATATCTGGGTGCTCTAATATTGAGTGCATATATATTTAGAATTGTTATATCTTCTTGCTGAATTGATATCTTTATCATTATATGATGATCTTCCTTGTCTCTTTTTACAGTTTTCGACTTAAAATCTCTTTCATGTTATATAAATATGGCTAGTCCTGATCATTTCTGGTTTCCATTTGTATAGAGTATCTTTTTCCATCTCTTCACTTTCAGTCTTTATGTGTCTTTACAGATGAAGTGAGTTTTTGTAGGTAGACTATGTTGGGTCATGTTTTCTTATCCATTCAGCCAGTCTACATCTTTTAAGTGCAGAATTTAATCTGTTTACATTCAAGGTTATTATTGATAGGTAAGGGTTTACTGCTGTTATTTTTTTATTTTTTGTTTGTTTCATTTATACTTTCTTTCTTCCTCTCTTTTTTAATTTTTATCTTTGTGGTTTGGTAATTTTCTATAGTAATGAGTTTGATTCTTTTCTTTTTCTCTGTTTTGTATATGCTCTACAAGTGAGTTTTCTATTTTGTGTATTTTCTTTTCTTTTCTTTTCTTTTCTTTTTTTTTTTTTTTTTTTTTGAGACAGTCTCACTCCGTCACCCAGGCTGGAGTGCAGTGGTGCAATCTTGGCTCACTGCAAGCTCCACCTCCTGGGTTCATGCCATTCTCCTGCCTCAGCCTCCTGAGTAGCTAGGACTACAGATGCCCACCACCATGCCCAGCTAATTTTTTTTGTATTTTTAGTACAGACAGGGTTTCACCGTGTTAGCCAGGATGGTCTCGATCTCCTGATCTCATGATCTGCCTGCCTCGGCCTACCAAAATGCTGGGATTACAGGTGTAAGCCACCAGGCCTGGCCATTTTTGTATATTTTCATTATAATGATTATCATCTTTTCACTTTTAGATGCAGGCCATCTTTAAGCATTTCTTGTGAGGCCAATCTATGGTCACAAATTCCCTCAGTTTTTGATTATCTGGGAAAGACTTGATTTCTCCCTTGTTTCTGAAGGAAAAGTTCGCTGGGTATAGTATTCTTGGCTAGCAATTTTTTCCAGTACTTTGAATATATTATTCCATTCTACCCTGGCCTGTAAAATTTCTGATGACAAATCTGCTCTTAGTCTAATAGAGATTCCCCTATATGTGACTTGATGCTTTTCTCTTAGTGTTTTTAGAATTCTCTCTTTGACTTCTGACAATTTTACTGTAATGGGCCTTGAGGAGGACCTTTTTGAATCAATTTGGGAACAATGAAGCTTCCTGGACCTGGATGTCTATATATCATCCCTAGGCTTAAGAAGTTTTTAGCTCTTATTTTACTAATAGGTTTTTTATGCCTTTTTCCATTCTTTTTCCTTCTGGAATTCCCATAATATGAAAATTTGTGTGCTTATTGTGTCCCATAAGTCTTTTAGACTTTCTTCATTCTTTTTATTCTTAGTTCTATTTTTTTTTTCAACTGGGTGGTTTCAAATGACCTATCTTCAAATTAAGAGAGTCTCTCTTCTGCTTGATCAAGTCTGCAATCAAAACTGTCTATGTGTTTTTTAATTTCATTCATTGAATTATTTAGCTGTAAAATTTGTTTCATTCTTTTTATGATAGTTATTTCTTTGTTGAATTTCTCATTCATATACTGAATTGTTTTCCTGATTTTGTTGAATTGTCTCTTTTATTTTGTTCAGTTTTTAAAATATCATTATTTTGAATTCCTTTTCTGGCAATTTATTGATTTCTTTTTTATTGGGATCTGTTATTAGAGAGTTATGTTCTTTTTGTGATGTCATATTTCCTTGCTTTTTTATGTTTTTTGTGTCCCTGTATTGATGTCTGGGCATCTGATGAAACTATAACCTCTTCCAAACTTTCTAGAATAGATTTCATGAAGAAAGACTTTCATCTGCAGTTAGGACTTAGTGTGCCAGTTGGGAAGGGTGTGGTGACTCTGTTTCCAGGTAGGTGTAGTGGTGTTGTCTCTGTGCAGCCTCTTTGGCTGCATCCAGTGTCAGTAATAACTGTGGGTGTCTTAGTGGCCTAGGCTGCAGAAGCTTGTGGTAGTGACTGCATATGTTGTTAATGTCCTCAGCTTTGGGTCGTGGTGGGGGGGTCCTTCTGTTCTCATTTTCCCCACAGTGAGGAGATTTAGCTGAGAGGATTCCTCTTGGTATCAGGTCTGACGTGGCCTACAAGCAGCTGCTGTGGCACTAGGTTCCAGGTGCAGGTGCTTGGAGTGGCAGTGGGGTCAGGGTCATAGGCTCAGAGTCTCATGAACCTGTTGTGACATATGGGTCTTGGGGTGCAGGTTTGCTCTCTGTGGCAGGGTTGGACATAGGTTGCCCGCAACACCAGGATTTGTGACTCTGAACCACCTTCTGGCAGCTTGGGTTCCAAAGGATTATGTTATAGCTGTGATTTTACCACTGGGGGGTAGGGCACATCCCTAGCCCAACTCTGGGAAAGAAAGACTCTGGAGACTTTAGCCCAGGGCACCAGGTAGGCCTGTAACTTAGGAGCCTGAGCCAGTAGGGCTCAGTGGCAACTCAAGTCTCTGAGGATGAAAACCATATAGGGTTAACCTCACAGCTTGGGATAGTGGGGCCTGGCAGTATCCCAGACTCTGTGAGGCCAGGTACAGCAGCAGCAAGCACCACAGAATGGCCAAGCATGGCTGTTGTTTGGGCCCTGGAGAGCAGGAAGTAGCACAATGATTCTACTCCCCAGGCAGAGGGGTGGAGGGGTGTCTCAACAGCTCAGACTCTAGGGACCTAGTCCAATTTGCAGAAAAGCAGGGTAAGCAGGTTGTTTGGCCTGTAGAGTGAGGCATTTCAGCTCAGCCACTACTCTGTTTCCCTGGAATGTAGGGAACTGTATCAGCTCAGCATTGGGATATGCAAGTGCTCAATTCGGCAAAGGCACAGATTTCCTGAGAGTGACATGCAGAGAGAACAGGTTTAATGGTGATTTAGCCTCAGGGACAAAGGGGTACCATGACCACTTGTCCCCAGAGTAAGAATGCTCCAGGATTAGTTTCAGCTCCAAGAGTGGCATAGCCCAGTATTTGTGCAGGCCACAGGGAGTGGGGCACAGTGTTAGCTCCTTCTCTGAGGAATCGCAGTTGTGTGGCCTCCAGGGAACTCCTTCAGCAGGGCTTAGTGCCTGTGAGACAGCAGAGGACCCCAGTGGTGAGGACGTAGGTGTCCAAGATCTTGGTGTGGGCTGCTGGTATCCTCTTGCCTACCTTTTCACCACAGAGAAATTGCTCCTGCTTTCCAGCTGATCGTGGCTGGGGGATAGAGTGGTGGAGTCCTCATGTTTCCTTCCATTTGTTATGTGGCTATCCTAAGTTTCTGTGCTCAGCAGCGTTTTTGTTACCCCTTTGATGTACTCCAGTGTTCTCCTTTAGTTGTTTTCATTAAAATGTAGTTTTTCATTTGTTTTGGTTGTCTTTGTGAAGGGACAAGTGCTAGTGGCTTCTAGTTGGCCCGTCTTGCTGATGTCTGTGCTATTTATAATTTAAGTTCTTTTCAATTTGCTGAGGTTCATTTTATGAACCAAGGTATAGTCTATCGTGATAAATTTTCTATATGCACCTGAAAAGATGTGTATTATTCTATTGTGGGTGGCATGTTCAAGAATATAAATTAGATTGTGTTAGTTGATGATAGTGTTTAATTTTTCTATTTCCTTGATGATATTAACAGTCCTATCAATTGCTGTGCAAGGATTGTTGAAATCCACAACTATAATTACTAATTTGTCTATGTCTCCTTTTAATTTTAGCTGCATTTGCTCCGTGTATATTACAGCTCTGTTGTTTGGTGCACACACATTTAGAATTTCTATGACTTCTTGGTGAAGTGGCCTTTTTATCATTATGTAATAGCGTTCTCTGTCCCTGGTAATTTTCTTTGCTTTGAAATCTATATTATCTGCTACAACTATAGCCCCTTCTACTTTCTTTTGATTGTCCTAATTGCATATATTTTTCATTATTTTAGGTCATGTTTTTCTCCTTTCTCTGCCATCTTGTTTTTAATTGATGTCTTTAAACTATTTACATTTGAAGTAATTATTGAATGTTAGTGGTTATATGCCATTTTGTTATTAATTTTCTGGTTTTTTGTTTCTGTGTTTCTCTGTTCCCTTTTCTCCCCTCCCTGTTGGTTATTGTATCTTTGTTGAGAATTCCATTTTAAATTATGTATAGTGTTTTTTAAGTATGCCTGTGTATAGATTTTTTTTTTCTTTGAGACCAGGTCTTGCTCTGTCACCCAGGCTGGAGTGCAGTGGTGTGTTCACAGCTCACTGCAGCCTCCACCCCTCAGGCTCAGTTGATCCTCCTGCCTCAGTCTCCTGAATAGCTGGGACTATAGGCATGTGCCACTATACCCATCTATTAATAATTTTTCTATATTTTTTAGAGATGAGGTCTTACTATGTTGCTTAGACTGGTCTTGAACTCCTGAGCTCAAGTAATACTTCCACCTGGCCTCCCAAAGTGCTAGGATTACAGGCACGAGCCACCATACCTGGCCTCTGTATAGATTTTGACGTGGTTGCTCTAGGTATTGCAATAAATATGTGTTATTTATCACAGACTGCTTGCACTGACCTTTTAACTCTTCAAGTGAAGTATAGAAAATTTGCTTCCATTTAGGTCCTTTTACCCTCCCCACATTTAACACACAATTGTCTTGAGTATTTTGTATACATACATTAAGCATAACATCAGATGAGGTCATAATTTTGCTTCAATCATGAAACATGATTGAAAACACATAAAGAAAAAGATAATCTATTATATTTATTCCTAGTTTCACCCATTCATCACTCCCTGTTCTGTCTTCCTTTCTAAAGTTCCAAGTTTTCTTCTTCTTCTTCCTCCCCTTCTTCTCTTCTTCTTCTTTTTCTTCTTCTTCTTCTTCTTCTTCTTCTTCTTCTTCTTTTTCTTCTTCCTCTTCCTCTTCCTCTTCTTCTTTTTAAGACGAGATCTCACTCTATCATTCAACCTAAAGTGCAGTGACATGATCACAGCTAACTGCAGCCTCAACTTCCCAAGCTCACTTGATCCTTCCACCTCCACGTCCTGGGTAGCTGAGACTACAGGCACACCCACCATGCCTGGCTAATTTTTTGTATTTTTTTTTTTTTTTGTAAAGATGAGGTTTCCCCATGTTGTTCCAGATGATCTTGAATTCCTGTGCTCAAGTGATCCTCCCACCTTAGTCTCCCAAAGAGCTGGGATTACAGGCATGGGTCACCATTCCTGGCCATAAGTTTTCTTCTTTTATCATTTCTGTTTGGAGAGCTTCCTGTAATCATTCTCTTTTTATTGTGATAAAAACCATATGACATTAAGTTTACCATCTTAACCATTTTTAAGTGTAGAGTTCACTAGTGAGTATATACATATTGTTGTGCAACAGAACTCTAGAATTTTTTCATCTTGCAAATTTGAAACTCTATACTCATTAAACACTAATTCTCCCTTTACCTTTGCCCCAACCCTTGACAACCACCTTTCTTCTTTCTGGCTTTGTCTGCTTTAGATACTTCATGTGGGTGGAATCATACTATATTTGTCCTTTTGTAACTGGTTTATGTCACTTAGCATATAATGTTCTTGAGTTCATTCATATTGTAATATGTGATAGGATTTTATTATTTTGGAAGGTTGCATAAAATTTAATTGTATGTATATATGATATTTTGTTTATCCATTCATCCTTTGACGGACACTTGGATTTCTTCCACCTTTTGGCCATTGTGACTAATGCGGCAATGAACATGAGTGTACAAAGATCTGTTTGAGATCCTGTTTTGAATTATTTTTCTATATATACTCAGAAGCAAAATTCCTGGATCATATGGTAATTCAGTTTTTAATTTTTTAGGAAACTCTATACTGTTTTTCCATGGTAGCTACACTAGCTTACATTCCCACCAATAGTGCACAAGACTTCCAATTTCTCTGCATACTTGCCAATACTTGTGATTTTCTGCTTTTTTGATAGTGGCCATCATAATGGATGTGAAGTTATAGCTTACTGTGGTTTTGATTTGCATTTATCTTATGATTAGTGATGTTAGGTAGCTTTCCATATACTTTCTGGCCATTTGTAAGTCTTCTTTGGAGAATATCTTCTTTGTATATCTTCTTTGGAATCTATTCACTTCTTTAGCCCATTTTTGAATTTTTAAATAATTTTTAAATTGTTATGGGTACATAGTAGGTGTATATATTTATTAGGTACATGAGATATTTTATATAGGTATTCAATGTGTAATAATCACATCATGAAAAATGGGATATCTATCCCCTCAAGCATTGATCCTTTGTATTACAAACACTCCAATTAAAATATTTTGTTTCTAAATGTACAATTAAATTATTTTGACTTTAGTCACCCTGTTGTGCTACCAAATGCCAGATATTATTCATTCTTTCAAACTATTTTTTGTACCCATTAATCATCACTACTGCCCCCACCCCTACCCCCCCAACTACCCTTCCCAGCCTCTGGTAACCATCCTTCTGCTCTCTATCTCCATATGCTCAGTTATTTTGATTTTTACATCCCACAAATAAGTGAGAACATGTGATGTTTGTCTTTCTGTGTCTGGCTTATTTAACTTAACATAATGATCTCCAGTTCTATCCATGTTGTTGCAAATGACTGAATCTCATTCTTTTTTATGACTGAATACTACTCTGTTGTGTATAGAAACATTTTCTTTAACTATTCATATAAGGATGGACATTTAGGTGGCTTCCAAATCTTGACTATTGTGAATAGTGCTGCAACAAACATGGGAGTGCAGATATCTCTTCAATATACAATATACTGATTTTCTTTCTTTGGGATATATACCCAGGAGTGGAATTGCTAGAACATATAGCAGTTCTTTATTTTTAGTTTTTTGAAGAATTTCCAACTGTTCTCCATAGTGGTTGTACTAATTGACACTCCCACCAACAATGTATGAGGGTTCCTTTTTCTCCACGTCCTCTCCAGCATTTGCTACTGTCTGTCTTTTGGATATAACCCATTTTAATTCGGGTGAGTTAATATCTCATTGTAGTTTTGACTTGTATTTCTCTGATGATCAATTTTGTTGAGCATCTTTCCATATGCCTGCTTGCCATTTGTATGTCTTCTTTTGAGAATGTCTATTTACATCTTTCTCCCATTTTAAGATCAGATTATTACATTTCTTCCTGTAGAGTTGTTTGAGCTCCTTGCATATTCTGATTATTAATCCCTTGTCAGACGGATAGTCTGCAAATATTTCCTCCCATCCTGTGGGTTGTCTCTTCACTTGTTGATTGTGTCTTTTGCTGTGCAGAAGCTTTTTAAGTTGATGTGATCCCATTTGTCCTTTTTGCTTTGGCTGTCTGTGCTTGTGGAGTATTACTCAAGAATTTTTCGCCAAACCAATGTCCTGGAGAGTTTCTCCACTGGTTTTTGTAGTGGTTTTATGGTTAGGTCTTATATTTAAATATGTAATCCATTTTGATTTGATTTTTGCATACAGCAAGATATAGGGGTCAAATTTCATTCTGCTGCATATGGATATCCAGTTTTCACAGCACCATTTATTGAAGAGATTGTCTTCTTTCTTCAATGTATGTTTTTGGCTCCTTTGTTGAAAATGAGTTCACTGTAGGTGTATGGATTTGTTTGTGGGTTCTCTATTCTATTCCATCTGTCTATGTGTCTGTTTTTATGCCGTCTCATGTTGTTTTGTTTACTATAGTTTTGTAGTATAATATGAAGTCAAGTAATGTGATTCCTCCAGTTTTGTTCTTTTTGCTTAGAACAGCTTTGGCTATTGTGTTAGTCCATTCTCACGCTGCTGATAAAGACATACCCAAGACTGGATAATTTACACAGGAAAATGGGTTTAATGGACTTACATGTCCACGTGACTCACAATCATGGTGGAAGGCAAGGAGGAGCAAGTCATGTCTTACATGGATGGCAGCAGGCAAAGAGAGAGCTTGTGCAGGGAAACTCCCCTTTATAGAACCATCAGATCTCGTGAGACTTATTCACTATCACAAGGATAGCATGGGAAAGACCTGCCCCCATGATTCAATTACCTCCCACCATATCACTCCCAAAATATGTGGGAATTCAAGATGAGATTTAGGTGGAGACACAGCCAAACCATATCAGCTATTTTGTGTCTTTTGTGGTTTTATATAAATTTTACAATTGTTTTTTCTGTTCCTGTGAATAATGTCATTGGTATTTTGATAGGGATTGCATTGTATCCGTAGATTGCTTTGAGTAGTATGGACATTTTAACGATATTGAGTCTTTCAATTCATGAACATGAAGTATCTTTCCTTTTTTGGTGTTCTCATCAATTTCATCAGTGTTTTATAGTTTTCATTGTAGAGATCTTTCCCTTCTTTGGTTAAGTCAATTCCTAGGTATTTAATTTTACTTGTGGCTACTGTAAATGGGATTTTTTTTTTTTTTTTTTTTTTGAGATGGAGTCTCACTCTGTTGCCCTGGCTGGAGTGCAGTGGCATGATCTTGGCTCACTGCAAGCTCCACCTCCTGGGTTCATGTCATTCTCCCACCTCAGCCTCCTGAGTAGCTGGGACTACTGGTGCCCACCACCATGCCTGGCTAATTTCTTTTTGTATTTTTGGTAGAGATGGGGTTTCACCGTGTTAGCCAGGATGGTCTTGATCTCCTGACCTCGTGATCCGCCCGTCTTGGCCTCCCAAAGTGCTGGGATTACAGACATGAGCCACTGCACCCAGCCTGTAAATGGGATTTTTAAAATGTATTTTTCACATTGTTTGCTGTGGCATATAGAAATGCCACTGATTTTTGCAGCTGGGCGCGGTGGCTCACGCTTGTAATCCCAGCACTTTGGGAGGCGGAGGTGGGCAGATCACGAGGTCAGGAGATCAAGACCTTCCTGGCTGACACGGTGAAACCCCATTTCTACTAAAAATACAAAAAGAAATTAGCGAGGCATAGTGGTGGGTGCCTGTAGTCCCAGCTACTCGGGAGGCTGAGGCAGGATAATGGCATGAACCCGGGAGTCAGAGCTTGCAGTGAGCCAAGATTGCACCACTGCACTCCAGCCTGGGCGACAGAGCAAGACTCTGTTTCAAAAAAAAAAAAGAAAGAAAGAAAGAAAGAAATGCCACTGATTTTTGTATATTGATTTTCTGTCCTGAAAGTTTACTAAATTTGTTTATCTGTTCTAATAGTTTTGATTTTTCCAGTACAAGATTATATCATCAGCAAACAAGGATAATTTGACTTCTTCCTTTCTGATTTGGATGCCCTTTATATCTTTCTCTTGTCTGATTGCTCTAATTAGGACTTCCAATGCTATGTTGAATAACAGTGGTGACAGTGGGCACACTTGTCATGTTCCAAATCTTAGAGGAAAGACTTTCGTTTTTTTTTCCTATGGTGTAGTACTAGCAGATGTGAGTCTGTCATATATGGAGTTTATTCTGTTGAGGTATGTTTCCTCTATACGCAGTTGGTTGAGGGTTTTTATCATAAAGGGATATAATTTTATCAAATTATTTTTCAGCATCAATTGAAATGACCATACCGTTTTTGTTCTTCATTCAGTTTACATGATGTATCACACTGATTGATTTGAGTATGTCGAACCATCCTTGCATCTCAGATGTAAATCCCACTTGGTCGTGATGAATGATTTTTCTAATGAATTGTTGAATTCAGTTTGCTAGTATTTTGTTGAAGATTTTGGCATCCATATTCATCAGAGACATTGGCCTATAGTTTTCTTTTCTTATGTGTTTGGTTTTGGTATAAGGGTAATACTGGCCTCTTAGAATGAGTTTGGAAATGCTCCCTCTTCCTCTATTTTTTGGAACAGTTTGAGTAGGATTAGTATTTGCTCTTCTTAAAATGTTTGGTAGAATTCAGCAATGAAGTCATCAGGTTCTGGGCTTTTCTTTGTTGGGAGACTTTTCATTATGGCTTCAATCTTGTTACTTGTTATTGGTCTCTTCAGGTTTTAGATTTCTTCTTGGTTTAATCTTGTAGATTGTATGTGTCTAGTAATTTGTCCACTTCTTCTAGATATTCCAATTTATTGGTATATAGTTGCTCATGGTAGCCACTAATGATCCTTTGAGTTTTTGAGGTATCAGTTGTAATGTCTCTTTTTGTATCTCTTATGTATTTATTTGGATTTTAGTTCTTATTTTCTTAGTCTGGCTAAAGGTTTGTCAATTTTGTTTAACTTTTTTTAAAAAAAACAGCTTTTTGTTTCATTGATCTTTTGTATTGTTTTCTTCATTTTAATTTCATTTATTTGTGCTCTGATCTTTTTTGAGACAGAGTCCCATTCAGTCACCCAGACTGGAATGCAGTGGCATAATCTCAGCTCACTGCAACCTCCACCCCCCAGGTTCAAGCAATTATCATGCCTTGGCCAGCCAAAAGGCTGGGATTACAGGTGTGCACTATCACATCTGGCTAATTTTTGTATTTTTCTGTAGAGATGTGGTTTCTCCATGTTGTTCAGACTAGTCTTGAACCCCTGGCCTCAAGTGGCTGCCTTAGCCTCCCAAGGTGCTGAGAATACAGATGTGAGCCACTGTGCCCAGTCAGTGCTCTGATCTTTATTATTCTTTTCTTCTACTAATTTTGTGTTTGGTTTGCTCTTGCTTTTCTAGTTCTTTAAGACGCATCATTAGGTTGTTTATTTGAAGTTTTTTCTTCTTTTTTGATGTAGGCACTATAGCTATAAAGTTCCCTCTTAGTACTGCTAAAGTTAAGTTGGTATGTTGTGTTTGGATTATCATTTGTTTCAAGACATTTTTCAATTTCCTTCTTAATTTCTTCATTGACCTGCTGGTCATTCAGGAGCATATTGTTTAATTTCCATATATTTGTATAGTTTCCAATATTCCTCATCATTGATTTCTAGTTTTAGTCCATTGTGGTCAGAGAAGATGTCTGATATTATTTCAATTTTTTTGAATGTGTTCAGAGTTGTCTTGCAACCTAACATATGATCTATCCTTAAGAGTAATCCCCATACTGAGCAAAAAAAAAAAATGTGTATTCTGTAGCCATTGGATAAAATCTTCTGTAAATATCTATTAGATACATTTGGTCTATAGTGCAGATTAATTTTCTTTGTTGATTTTCTGTTTGGAAGATCTGTCCACTGCTCAAAGTGGGGTGTTGAACTCTCCAGCTATTATTGTATTGGAGTCTATCTCTCTCTTTAACTTTTCTTTTTTTTAGATGGAATCTTGCTCTGTTGCCCAGGCTGGAGTGCAGTGGCCTGATCTCAGCTCACTGAACCTCTACCTCCCGGGTTCAAACAATTCTCTTCCTCAGCCTCCTGAGTAGCAGGGATTACAAGAGCCTGCCACCACACCCGGCTACTTTTTTTTGTATTTTTAGTAGAGATGGGGTTTCACCATCTTGGTCAGGCAGGTCTTGAACTTCTGACTTCATGATCCACCCATCTTGACCTCCCAAAGTGCTGGGATTACAGGTGTAAGCCAATGCACCCGGCCCTATCTCTCTCTTTAGCTCTATAATATTCACTTTATATATCTGGATGCTCCAGGGTTCGGTGCATATATATATGTGTGTGTGTGTATATATATATATATATATATATATCCGCTTGCTAAGCTGACCCCTTTATCATTATATAGTGACTTTCTTTGTCTCTTCTTACAGTTTTTGATCTATTTTGTGTATTTTGTGTGATATAAGTATAGCTACTCCTGCTCTTTTTTGTTTCTGCTGGCATGAAATATCTTTTTCATACCTTTATTTTTAGTCTATATGTGTCTTTAAGTGAGTTTCTTGTAGGCAGCAGATCAACAAATCGTGGTGTTTTTTTTTTTTTTGTTTGTTTGTTGTTTGTTTTTTGTTTTTTGTTTTTTTTTTTTTTTTAATCCATTCTCTGCCTTTTGATTGGAAAGTTTAGTCCATTTACATTCAATGTACTATTAATAAGTGAGAGCTTACTCCTACAATTTTATTTGCTTTCTGTTTTTTTTGTGGTCTTCTTTTCCTTCTTTCATTTCTTCCTGTCTTCTTTTTAGTGAAGGTAATTTTCTCTGGTGATATAATTTAGTTTCCTATTTTTTATCTTTTGTGTATCCATTGTATGGTTTCCAGTTTGAGCTTACCATAAGGCTTGCAAATACTATCTTATAACCCATTATTTTATGCTAATAACAATTTAACAGTGTTTGCATAAACAAACAAATAAGCAAAAAGAAAACTAATAAAACTCTGTGCCTAAACTTTGTCCCCCAACTTTTTAACTTTTTGTTGTTTCTATTTATAGCTTATTATACTGCCTATGTCTTTAAAAGTTGTTGTAGTTATTATTTTTGATTGGTTCATCATTTAGTCTTTCTACTTAAGAGCAGTTGGCTGGGTGTGGTGGCTCACAACTGTAATCCCAGCACTTTGGGAGACTGAGGTGGGTAGATCACCTGAGAACAGGAGTTTGAGACCAGCCTGACCAATATGGTGAAACCCCATCTCTACTAAAAATACAAAAATTAGCCAGGTGTGGTGGCATGTCCCTATAGTTCCAGCTACTCAGGAGTCTGAGCCAGGAGAACTGCTTGAACCCAGGAGCGGAGGTTGCAGTGAGCCAAGATTATACCACTGCATTCCAGCTTGGGCGACAGAGTGAGACTCCATCTCAAAAATAAAAATAAAGAAGATAAGAGTAGTTTACACACCACAGTTACAGGGTTGTAATATTCTACTGTTTTTCTGTGTACTTACTATTATTAGTGAGTTTTTTACTTTTAGGTTTGGGCATTAAAGAGTTAGGTATTTACTATAGTCTTCACAATTTAGGTTTGTTTGTACCCATCCTTCTTGGGACAGATTTCCAGATACTCAAAAGGACCTGAGTGCTGTGATCTAAGCTTTATCTACTTTAGGGGGCACCCCAAGCTCAGTAACACTGTAGTTCTTGCAGACTCTTAGAGGTACCACCTTGATGGTCTTGGACAAGATCTCGGAGAATTCTCTGGATTATCAGGCAGAGACTCTTGTTCTCTTCCCTTACTTTCTCCCAAACAGTCTCTCTCTCTCTCTCTGTCCTGAGCCACCTGAAGCTGGAGGTTGAGTGACACAAGCACTCCTGTGGCCACTACCACTATGACTGCATTGGGTCAGACCTGAAGCCAGCACAGCACTGGGTCTCACCCAAGGTCTGCTATAACCACTCTCTGGTTACCACCTATATTTGCTCAAGGCCCTACGGCTCTACAATCAGCAGGGGGCAAAGCCAGCCAGGCCTGTGTCTTTCTTTTCAGGGTCATGAGTTCCCCCACGCCCTGGGCACATCCAGAGGTACTGTCTGGGAGTCAGGGACTAGAGTGAAAAACCGTAGACATCTATTTGGTGTTCTACCATACTGTGGCTAAGCTGGCATTCAAACCACAAGATGCAATCCTTCCTACTCTTCCCTCCCCTTTCCAAAGGCAGAGGTTCCTACCCCATGGCCACCACAACAGGACCATGGGGAGTATTGCCAGACTACCACTGATGTTCACTTAAGGCCAAAGCGCTCTTCAGTCAGCTTGTGGTGAATGCTGCTTGGCCTTGGACTCACCCTTCAGGGCAGTGGGTCCCCTGTGACCCAGGGCAGGTCCAAAAATCCCATCCAAGAGCTAAGTCCTGGAATCAGGGACCCTAAGAGCTCATGTGGTACTCTATTCCCCTGTGGCTGAGCTGGTACCTAAGGTGTGAGACAAAGTCCCCTTTACTTTTCCTCTGTTTTTCTCAAGAAGGAATCTCAAAAAGCAGTCTCATCCCATAGCCATCACAGCTGGGAATGTGCTGAGTCTCACCTGAAGCCAGCAGGTCTCAGAGTCTCACCAAAGGCCCTCAATGTAGTACCTAGGTATTGTTGCTGGTCATTCAGGGCCCAGAGATCTTCAGTTAGCAGGCGATGAAGCCGGCCAGGAGTGGGTCCTTCCCTTAAGGAAGTGAGTTCCCTTCTGGCCCAGCATATGTCTAGAAATGTTATCCAGGAGCTAGGGTCTGAAAAGAGGGCCTCATGGCTCTAAGTCAAGCCCTATCCTGCTGTGGCTGAGCTGGTACCCAAGATGCAAGACAAAGTCTTCCCTACTCTTCCCTTTCCTCTTCTCAAGTGGAAGGAAAGGGTCTCTTTTGGAGCCACAAGCTGTGCAGCCTTGGGTTAGGAGAGGAGTTATACCAGTACTCCATTAGCCACCCTGACTGGTGTCTCAGCAGGTTGCATGCTCCCCTGCAGTCCACTGTCTCTGGGCCCCGTTAAGCACTAGGGCTTCCTAGGAGTTATAGTCCTTGAGGCCTAGACTGCCTTCCAAGATTATTTAGAGACCCAGAGCACTTTAGCCTGCAGTGGTGAGGCTTGTGGAGACTCAAGTTCCAAATGCTGGGATCAGAAATTACCCTCTGGCTAGGGCTGGTTTAAATGCTCCCTCTGTGGGCAAACATCAAGTTGAGTTTCGTCTGGCTTTCCTTTCTGCTCTAAAAAGACAGCACTGAGTTCAAAGTCTCACAATTGCCGTGTTCTTCCTCCCCCAGCACCCAGAGATGCTCTCTGCACCACACAGCTGCTGCCAGGGGTTGGGGGAGGAGTGGCATTGGCAATTCAAGACTGTTTCTCCTATCTCTTCAGTGCCTCTTTCAGTCATATGAAGTTAAAACCAGGTACTGTGAGTGCACATCTGATATTTGGTTCTTATGAAGGTGCTTTTTTGTGTAGACAGTTGTTAAACTGGTGTACTTGCATGGGGGATGATTGGTGGAGCCTTCTATTCTTCTATTTTCCTCCACCTCCCTCCTCTGATCTCTACAGGTATTTTCTTTGTGATTGCCATTGTAATTACATAAAACAGCTTAAAGTTATAACAATCTATTTTGAACCTATAACACTTAATTTCATGACACAAAATATCTCTTTAATATTGCATATCCATTAACATAGAATTAAAATTTATTCTTCTGCTCTTGTGTTTAAATGCTAGACAAGATTTTTAAAGTGATTTATGTACCTATATTAAAATACTACCTACAGGATTCTACATTTATCTATACATTAACCTTTACCAAGGAATTTTATATTTTCATATGGTTTCACATGTCTGTTTATTGTCTTTTTTCTTTTTTTTTCTTTTTTTTTTTTTGAGACGGAGTCTCGCTCTGTCACCCAAGCTGGAGTGCACTGGCCAGATCTCAGCTCACTGCAAGCTCCACCTCCTGGTTCACGCCATTCTCCTGCCTCAGCCTCCGAGTAGCTGGGACTACAGGCGCCCGCCACCTCGCCGGCTAGTTTTTTGTATTTTTTAGCAGAGACGGGGTTTCACCGTGTTAGCCAGGATGGTCTCGATCTCCTGACCTTGTGATCCGCCCGCCTCGGCCTCCCAAAGTGCTGGGATTACAGGCTTGAGCCACCGCGCCCGGCCTATTGTCTTTTTTCTTCAACTTGACAGACTTTCTTCAGCATTTCTTATTGGACAGGTCTAGTGTGATTAACTCCCTCAGCTTTTGTTTATCTCAGAAACTCTTCATTTTGCCTCCATTTTTGAAGGACAGTTTTACCAGATATAATATTATTGAGTAGCAGTTTTTTATTTTAGAGTTTTGAATACATCAGTTCTATCCTGCAAGGTGTCTGCTGAAAAATCTGCTGACAATCTATTAGAAGCGCACTTTTAAATGACAATTTGTTTTTCTTTTGTTGCTTACAAGATTCTTTCTTTGTCTGTGACTTTTTATAGTTTGATTATAATGTGCCTCAGTATAGGTCTCTTTATATTCATCCTAGTTGAACTTATTTGAGCTTCTTGAATATGTATGTCTTTCTCTCCTCTGATATGGGAAGTTTTCAGCCATTAGTTCTTCAAATAGTTCTCCAAATTCTCTGCTCCTTCCTCTTTTTTTCCCCCTCAAGGACTCCCATAATGCATATATTGTTACACTTGATAGTGTCCCATAAGTCCTTTAGGCTCCGTTCAGTTTTATTCATTGTTTTTTTCTTTTGGCTCCTCTGCCTAGATAATTTCAATTTCCTTTTTTCAAGTTCACTGATTTATTCTATCTGGTCAAATCTGCTGTTGGACCTCTGTAGTGAACTTTTCAATTCCGTTATTATATTCTTCAGTTTCAGAACTTCTGTTTGGTTCTTCTTCATGGTTTTTATATCTGTTGATATTCTCATTTTGTTTATTTTCCTGATTTTATTCAGCTGTCTGTACTCTCTTTTAATTCACATTGAGCGTCCTTATGGTGGTTATTTTTAAATTCTTCCTCTGGTAATTCACGTATCTCTACTTCTTTAAGGTCAGTTTCTGAATATTAACTTGTTCTTTTGTTGGGTCATGTTTCCTTGTTTCTTTGTATGCCTTGTTATCATCTGTTGGGACCTCAGCATTCACGAAACAGCTACCTCTTGCAGTCTTTGGAGTCTGGTTTCATACAGGGAGGACTTTCTCCAATTAGATCAACTAGAGTTCTGGAGACATGTAAAGCTTTCTAAGGATCCTTCCTGCCTGGGCTTTTGTATGTTAAGCTCCCAAATCAACTTTACGGACTTCTACTTAGGAGCCCCACCTGGTGTCTATCTGTAGTACTGCCGCCTCGCTGGTGGTTTAGAAAGACATAGCACTGGAGCGCCACCTAGTGTCTATCTGTGATAATGCACTCTGGTGAACTTTTACCTTCTTTTTTCTCAGCAGCCCCCAACCTGGCACCCCATTCTTACTAGTACCTAGCTTTAGCAAGCGAGAAACTAATCCCACGGGAAGCCACCGCCCCCATTCCAGAAAAGTTAGAATGTTGGATATATTTTCCATTCTTCTTTCCCTACTCAGGGAGACTTCAGGAGTTGGGATTTCTTTCCCAATCGCACCTATTTTGGAAGAAAGGGCTTTGGCAAGTGAATGTCACGTTTTCTTTCTTACTACACTTCAGTTTGGTTGGCTTCACACTAGCCTGTGATGCAGAAACGTATTTATTATTTATTATTATTTTAAGTTATGGGATACATGTGCAGAACGTGCAGGTTACATAGGTGTACATGTGCCATGGTGGCTTGCTGCACCCATCAACCGTCATCTAGGTTTTAAACCCAGCATGCATTTTTTGTCCTAATGCTCTCCCTCCGCTTGCCCCCCACCCTCCGACAGGCCCCACTGTGTGCTGTTCCCCTCCCTGTGTCTATGTGTTCTCATTGCTCAACTCCCACTTATAAGTGAGAACATGCAGTGTTTGGTTTTCTGTTCCTGTGTTAGTTTGCTGAGGATGATGGTTTCCAGCTTCATCCATGTCCCTGCAAAGGACATGAACTCATTCTTTTTTATGGCTCTATAGCATTCTATGGTGTATGTGTGCCACATTTTCTTTATCCAATCTATCATTGATGGGCATTTGGGTTGGTTCCAAGCCTTTGCTATTGTAAATAGTGCTGCAATAAACATATGCGTGCCTGTGTCTTTATAGTAGAATGATTTGTAATCCTTTGGGTGTATACCCAGTAATGGGATTGCTGGGTCAAATGGTATTTCTGGTTCTAGATCCTCGAGGAATCACCACACTGTCTTCCACAATTGTTGAATTAACTTACACTCCCACCAACAGTGTAAAGCGTTCTTATTTCTCCACGTCCTCTCTAGCATCTGTTGTTTCCTGACTTTTTAATAATTGCCATTGTAACTGGCATGAAATGGTATCTCATTGTGGTTTTGATTTGCATTTCTCTAATCTCTAATGACCAGCGATGATGAACATTTTGTATATGTTTCTTGATCACATAAATGTCTTATTTTGAGAAGTGTCTGTTCATATCCTTTGCCCGCTTTTTGATGGGGTTGTTTTTTTCTTGTAAATTTATTTAAGTTCCTTGTAGATTTTGGATATTAGACCTTTGTCAGATGGATAGATTGCAAACATTTTCTCCCATTCTGTAAGTTGCCTGTTCACTCTGATGATAGTTTATTTTGCTGTACAGAAGCTCTTTAGTTAGATTCCATTTGTCAATTTTGGCTTTTGTTGCCATTGCTTTTGGTGTTTTAGTCATGAACTTTTTGCCCATGCCTATGTCCTGAATGGTATTTCCTAAGTTTTTTTCTAGGGTTTTTACGGTTTTGGGTTTTACATTTAAGTCTTTAATCCACCTTGAGTTAATTTTTGTATAAGGTGTAAGGAAGGGGTCCAGTTTGTTTTCTGCATATGGTTAGCCAGTTTTCCCAGCACCATTTATTAAATAGGGAATCCTTTCCCCATTGCTTGTTTGTGTCAGGTTTGTCGAAGATCAGATGGTTGTAGATGTGTGGTGTTATTTCTGAGGCCTCTGTTCTGTTCCATTGGTCTATATATCTATTTTGGTACCACTACCATGCTGTTTGGTTACTGTACCCTTGTATTATAGTTTGAAGTCAGGTAGCGTGATGCCTCCAGCTTTGTTCTTTCTGCTTGTCTTTGCTATATGGGCTCTTTCTTTTTTTTTTTTTTTTTTTTTTTTTGAGACGGAGTCTTGCTCTGCCGCCCAGGCTGGAGTGCAGTGGCCGGATCTCAGCTCACTGCAAGCTCCGCCTCCGGGTTCACGCCATTCTCCTGTCTCAGCCTCCGAGTAGCTGGGACTACAGGCGCCCGCCTCGTCGCCCGGCTAGTTTTTTTGTATTTTTTAGTAGAGATGGGGTTTCACCGTATTAGCCAGGATAGTCTCGATCTCCTGACCTCGTGATCCGCCCATCTCGGCCTCCCAAAGTGCTGGGATTACAGGCTTGAGCCACCGCGCCCGGCCTATATGGGCTCTTTCTTGGTTCCATATGAAATGTAAAGTAATTTTTTCTAATTCTCTGAAGAAAGTCAATGGTAGCTTGATGGGAATAGCATTGAATCTATAAATTACTTTGGGCAGTGTGGCCATTTTGACGCTATTGATTCTTCCTATCCATGAGCATGGAATGTTTTTCCATTTGTTTGTGTCCTCTCTTATTTCCTGGAGCAGTGGTTTGTAGTTCTCCTTGAAGAGGTCCTTCGTGTCCCTTGTAAATTGTATTCCTAGGTATTTTATTCTCTTTGTAACAATTGTGAATGGGAATTCACTCATGATTTGGCTCTCTGCTTGTCTATTATTGGTGTATAGGAATGCTTGTGATCTTTGCATATTGATTTTGTATCCTGAGAATTTGCTGAAGTTGCTTATTAGCTTAAGGAGTTTTGGGGCTGAGACGATGGGGTTTTCTAAGTATACAATCATGTCATCTGCAAACAGAGACAATTTGACTTCCTCTCTTCCTATTTGAATATCCTTTATTTCTCTCTCTTGCCTGATTGCCCTGGCCAGAACTTCAAATACTACGTTGAATAGGAGTGGTGATGGAGGGCATCCTTGTCTTGTGCCGGTTTTCAAAGGGAATGCTTCCAGCTTTTGCCCATTCAGTATGATATTGGCTATGGGTTTGTCATAAATAGCTCTTATTATTTTGAGATATTTTATATATTATTTGAGATACTTTGAATCCTACCAAATGCATTTATCAGTTCTAAGAGTGTTTTGGAGGAGTTTTTGGGGTTTTCAAAATATAAGATCATGTCATCTGCAAACAGGGACAATTTGACTTCCTCCTTTCCAATTTAGATGCCCCTTATTTCTTTCTCCTGCCTAATTGCTCTTAGTGGCTAAGACTTCCAGCACTATGTTGAATAAAAGTGGTGAAAGTGGGTTTCCTTGTCTTTGACCAGATCTTAGAAAAAAAGGCTTTCAACTTTTCCTTATTCAGTTTGATGTTACCTATGGGTCATCATATATGGTCTTTATTGTTTTGAGGTATGTTTTTTCTATATCTAATTTGTTGATAGTTTTTACCATGAAGAGATGTTGAATTTTATTAAATGTTTTTCTGCATGTGTTGAGATGATTATATGGATTTTGTCCTTCATCCTGTTGATATGCTATATCACATTTATTGATTTGCATATGTTGAACCAGCCTTCCATTCCTGGGATAAATTCCGCTTGATCATATTGTATAATCTTTTTGATGTGCTGTGGGATGTGGTTTACTAGCATTTTGTTGAGGATTTCTCATCTATGTTCTTTAGGGCTATTTGCGTGTAGTTTTCTTTTTTTGTTGTTGTGTCTTTGTCTGGTTTTGGTATCAGAGTAACGTTGGCCCTGTAGAATGAGTAGAAAGAATTCCTTCCTCTTCCATTGTTTGGAATAGTTTGAGGATAACTGATGTTGGTTCTTCTTTAAACTTTGGTATAACTCAGCAGTGAAGCCATCCAGTCCTAGATTTTTCTTATTGGGAGCCTTTGTATTACTGATTCAATCTAATTACTTATTATCAATCTGTTCATGTTTTCTATTTTTTTCAATCTTGGTGGGTTATATGTGACCAGGAATTAATCCATTTTTTTCTTTTTTTTTTTTTTTTTTTTTTTTTTGAGGCGGAGTCTCGCTCTGTCGCCCGGACTGGCGTGCAGTGGCCGGATCTCAGCTCACTGCAAGCTCCGCCTCCCGGGTTTACGCCATTCTCCTGCCTCAGCTTCCGAGTAGCTGGGACTACAGGCGCCGCCACCTCGCCGGCTAGTTTTTGTATTTTTAGTAGAGACGGGGTTTCACTGTGTTAGCCAGGATGGTCTCGATCTCCTGACCTCGTGATCCGCCCGTCTCGGCCTCCCAAAGTGCTGGGATTACAGGCTTGAGCCACCGCGCCCGGCCTAATCCATTTTTTTCTAGGTTTTCCAATTTGTTAGTGTATTGCTGTTCATAATATTCTCTAATGATAATTCATATTTCTGTTTTATCACTTGTAATGTCTTCTTTTTTGTTTCTGGTTTTATTTATTTGGGTCATCTCTTTTTCTTTCTTATTTTAACTAGTAGTTTTTTTGTTTTGTTTTATCTTTTCCTAAAACAAACCTTTTGTTTTCTTGATCTTTTGTATTGTTTTCCTAGTCTCTATTTTGTTTATTTCTGCTCTGACATTTCTTATTCATTTCCTTCTACTAATTTTGGGTTGGCTTGTTCTTGTTTTTCTAGTTCCTTGAAGTGCATCATTAGGTTGTTTATTTGAAATCTTTCTACTTTTTTGACACAGGCATTTATTGCTACAAACTTCCTTCTTAGTACTGCTTTTTCTGTATCCCATAGGTTTGGTATGGTGGGTTTCCATTTTCATTTCTTTCAGGAAATTTAAAATTTTTCTTCTTAATTTCTCCCTTTAGCCATTGGTTGTCCAAAGGCATGTTTAATTTCCATGTATTTGTACAGTTTCCAAAGTTCCTCTTGTTATTGATTCCTAGTTTTATTCTACTATGGTCAGAAAAGATACTTGATATGATTTCAATGTTTTAAATTTTTTGAGACTTGTTTTATGACCTAACCCATATGATCCAACCTGAAGAATGTTCTATGTGCTGATGACAAGAATGCGTATTCTGAAGTTGTTTGATGAAATGCTCTGTAAATGTCAGTTAGGTCCACCTGGTCTAGAGTGTAGTTTAGCTCTGATTTTTTTCTGATGTTCCTGTCTGGACAATCTGTCCACTGCTGAAAATGGTGTTAAAAGTCCCCTAGCATTATTATATTGTAGTCTATATCTACTTTAGATCCATCAATATTTTCTATACACATTGGGTGTTCAGGTGTAGGTGCATTTATATTTACAATTATTATATACTCTTGCTGAATTGACCTATTTATCGTCATATGATGACTTTGTCTCTTTTTGCTGTTTTTGACTTAAAGTCTGTTTTATCTGATATAAGTATAGCTACTCCTGCTCTCTTTTAATTTACATTTGCAGGAAGTATCCTCTTTTCATCCCTTCACTTTCAGTCTATGTGTGTCCTTACGTATGAGGTGAGCCTCTTGTAGGCCACATATATATGGGTCTTGTTTTTTATCATCCGTCATTGCATATCTTTTAATTGAAGAAATTAATTCATATACATTCAAGATTATTATTGATAGGTATGAACTTACTCTTGCCATTTAGTTCATTGTTTTCTAGAGTTTTCTTTTTTTTTCAATTTTTAGAGTCAGGTGTACATGTACATATTTGTTACAAAGGTATATTGCATGATGCTGAGGTTTGGGGTATGACTGAACCTGTCACCCAGGTAGTGAGCATAGTACCCAATAGGTAGTTTTTCGGCCCTTTCCCCTCCTCCACCCGCTAGAAGTCACTAGTTTTGTTGCCATCTTTATGACAATGAGTACCTGATGTTTAGCTCCCACTTATAAGTGAGAACATGCAGTGTTCAGTTTTCTGTTTCTGCATTAGTTCCCTTAGGATAATGGCCTCCAGCTGCATCCACGTTGCTGCAAAGGACGTGATTTCATTCTTCCTTATGGCTGCATAGTATTCCATGGTGTATGCATACCACATTTTCTTTATCCAGTCCACTGTTGATGGGTACCTGGGTTGATTTCATGTTTTTGCTATTATGAATAGCACTGTGATGAACATATGGATGCATGTGTCATCTTGGTAGAAAAATTTATTTTTGTTTGAGCATATACCCAGTAATGGGATTGCTGGGTCAAATGGTAGTTCAACAATTAGTTCTTTGACAAATCTCCAAACTGCTCTCCACAGTGGCTGGACTAATTTTTACATTCCCACCAGCCATATATAGGTGTCCCCTTTTCTCTGCAGCCTCACCAATATCTGTTTTGGTTTTTTACTTTTTAACAAAAACCATTCTGACTGGTGTGAGATGGTATCTCCTTGTGGTTTTGACTTGCATTTCTCTGATGATTAGAGATGATGAGCATTTTTCATGTTTGTGGGTCACTTGTATGCCTTCTTTTGAGAAGTGTCTGTTCATGTCCTTTGCCCACTTTTCAATAAGGTTATTTGCTTTTTGCTTGTTGATTTAAGTTCCCTACAGATTCTGGATATTCTAGTTGTTTTACAGATCTTTTGCTCCCTTCCTCTTCTCTTGCTTTCTTTCTTAGTTGTTTGATGGCTTTCTGTAGTGGTATACCTTGGGTCTTTTCTTTTTCTCTTTTGTATTTCTATTGTAGGCTTTTGCTTTGTGGTTACCCTGAGGTTTACATAAAACATCTATACAGCCAGGCACAGTGGTTCATGCTTGTAATTCTAGCTACTTGGGAGGCTGAGACAGGAGGATCACTTGACCCCAGGAGTTCAAGGCTGTAGTACACCATGACCATGCCCCTGAATAGCCACTGCACTCCAGCCTGGGCAACATAGTAAGATCCCATCTCTAAAAAAAATTTTTAAATTAGCTGGCCGTCAAATCCGTCAAATGCCCATCAATCAACAAGTGGATAAAGAAATTGTGGTATACACACACACACACACACACACACACACACACACACATATATGATGGAATACTACTCAGCCATAAAAAGGAATGAACTAATAGCATTCACAGCAACCTGGATGGGATTGCAGACTATTATTCTAAGTGAAGCAACTCAGCAATGGAAAACCAAACATCGTATGTTCTGACTCATAAGTGGGAGCTAAGCTATGAAGATGCAAACGCAGAAAAATGATACCACGGACTTTGGAGACTCAGGGGAAAAGGATGAGAAGGGGGTGAGGGATAAAAGGCTACAACTGGGTTCAGTGTGTACCTCTCAGGAAAATGGGTACACAAAATCTCACAAATCACCACTAAAGAGCTTACTCAGGTAACCAATACCACCTGTTCCCCAAAAACCTATGGAAATGAAAATTTAAAAATTTTAAAGTTAAAAATCAATAAATAAATAACATAAAAATTAGCTGGGCATGATGTCACAGACCTGTGGCCCCAGCTACTTGAAAGACTGAAGTGGGAGGATCACTTGAGCCCAGGAGTTCAAGCCAGCAGTGAGCCATGATTGTGCCGCTGCACTCCAGCCTGGGTGACAAAGCAAGACCCTGTCTCAAAAATTAAATTAAAATAAAAATTTTAAAAATAAAACATCTTATACTCATAATAGATTATCAATAACTTAATTTTGGTTGCATACACAATACCTCCACTTTTACTCTACCTCCTCCCATGTTTTGTTTTTGATGTTACACTTTTATATCGTCTTATAACATGTATCCCTTAGCAAATTATTGTAGCTTTAGTTGTTTTTAATGGTTTTCCCTTTTGAACATTATACTAGAAATACAATTGATTTATCTACTACTGTTACAGTATTAGAGGGTTTTGGATTTGACAATGTACTTTTTTTACCAGTGAGTTTTATACTTTCATATTATTTAGTTGCTAATTAGCATCCTCTTCCTTCAGGTGAAGAAGTTCATTTAGTTTTTGTAATGCAGGTCTAATGGTAATAAAGTCTCTCAACTTTTGTTTTTCTGAGAAAGTCTTAATCACCCCTTCATTTTTTGAAAGATAGTGTTGCTGGGTATAGTTTTCTTGATTGGTGGTCTTTTTCTTTCAGGGTTTTGACTATATCATCCCACTGTATTATAACTTGCAAGGTTTCTGCTGAGAAGTCTGTTTATATTCTTATGGAGGTTCCCCTATGATAATTCGCTTTTCCCTTCCTGCTTTCAATACTCTCTCAGTCTTTTAACAATTTGACTATGATGTCGCCTGGTGTGGATCTCCTTAGGTTCATCTTGTTTGGTGTGCTATGGACTTCCTGGATCTGGCTTTCCAATTTTTTCCCAGACTTGGGAAGTTTTCTACCATTATTTCTTTGTATATGTTTTCTCTTCCTTTCTCTCTTTTTTTCTACTCCTGGCTCTGACTCTGGCTATCAATTATGTGTAAGTTATTTTGCTTGAAGGTATCCCATAAGTCACTTAAGTTATCTTCACTCTTTGTCATTTTTTTTCTTTTTGTTCCTCAGATTGAATGATTTCCAGTGTTCTGTCTCCAAGTTCACTGATTCTTTTGACTGCTTGATCTATTCTGTTGTTGAACCCCACTACTGAATTTTTCAGTTCAGTTATAATATTCTTCTGATCCATGATTTCCATTTGGTTCTTTGTAATACTTTCTGTCTCTTTAAGTTATCATCTTGTTCTTCCATTGCTGCCCTGACCCTGTTAGCATCTTTATGACCATTATTCTGAATTCCCTGTTGGGTAAATTACAAAACTCCACTACCTTTGGGTCAGTTTCTGCAGATTTATCTTGTTCCTTTATTTGGAATATAATCCTGTTTCTTCATTTTTCTCAATTCTTTGTGTTGATTTCTGCATGTTAGATAAAATATCTACTTCTCTCCATCTTGTTTGACTAGCCTTGTATAGAAGAAGGTTTTCACCAATCCATGTGGCCAGAGGTTTTAAGGTGCCTCTCTAATCTTTGTGTTTGTCCAGACTGCCATCACTGTTTTGGGTGGCTCTCAGGAGCTTAGAATGTGCCACATCTTGTCAGTACCCTGAGACCAGCATGATAGGAGCAAGGTTCTTTAGATACAGCTGGTAAGGTTGGGGTATATGGGCAGTAGTGGGATTGCTGGATCAAATGGTAGTTCTACTTTTAGTTCATTAAGGAATCTCCACACTGTTTTCCAGAGCAGCTGTATTAGTTTACATTCCCACCAGCTGTGTAGAAGTATTCCCTGATCACTGCATCCATGCCAACATCTACTGTTTTTTGATTTTTTGATTATGACCATTCTTGCAGGAGTAAGGTGGTATCACATTGTGGTTTTGATTTACATTTCCCTGATCATTAGTGTTGTTGAGCATTTTTTCATGTTTGTTGGCCATTTGTATATCTTCTTTTGAGAATTGTCTATTCATCTCCTTAGCCCACTTTTTGATGGGATTGTTATTTTTTTCTTATTGATTTGAGTTCGTTGTAGATTCTGGATGTTAGTCCTTTGTCAGATGTATAGATTGTAAAGCTTTTCTCCCACTCTGTGGGTTGTCTGTTTACTCTGCTGACTGTGCCTTTTTTTGTGCAAAAGCTCTTTAGTTTAATTAGGTCCCAGCTGTTAATCTTTGTTGTTGCATTTGCTTTTGGGTTCTTGGTCATGAAGTCCTTGCCTAAGCCAATGTATAGAAGGGTTTTTCCAGTGTTATCTTCTAGAATCTTTATAGTTTCAGGTCTTAGGTTTAAGTCCTTAATCCATCTTGAGTTGATTTTTGTATAAGGTGAGAGATGAGGATCCAGTTTCATTCTCCTACATGTGGCTAGCCAATTACCCCAGCACCATTTGTTGAAAAGGGTGCCCTTTCCCCACTTTACATTTTTGCTGGCTTTGACGAAGACCAGTTGGCCATAAGTATTTGGGTTTATTTCTGGGTTCTCTATTCTGATCCATTGGTCTATGTGCCTATTTTTTTTTTTTTTTTTTTTTTTTGAGATGGAGTCTCGCTGTGTCGCCCAGGCTGGAGTGCAGTGGCGCGATCTCGGCTCACTGCAAGCTCCGCCTCCCGGGTTCCCGCCATTCTCCTGCCTCAGCCTCCGAGTAGCTGGGACTACAGGCGCCCGCCACCTCGCCCGCTAGTTTTTTGTATTTTTAGTAGAGACGGGGTTCACCGTGTTAGCCAGGAGGGTCTCGATCTCCTGACCTCGTGATCCACCCGTCTCGGCCTCCCAAAGTGCTGGGATTACAGGCTTAAGCCACCGCGCCCGGCCTATGTGCCTATTTTTATACCAGTACCATGCTGTTTTGATGACTATAGCCTCATAGTATAGTTTGAAATCAGGTAGTGTGATGCCTCCAGATTTGTGCTTTTTGCTTAGTCTTGCTTTGGCTATGCAGGCTCTCTTTTTTGTTTGTTTCTATATGATTTTTGGAATTGTTTTTTCCAATTCTGCGAAGAATGATGGTGGTATTTTGATGGGAATTGCACTGAGTTTGTAGATTGCTTTTGGCAGTATGGTCATTTTCACAATATTGATTTTACCCATCCACGAGCATTAGATGTGTTTCCATTTGTTTGTGTCATCTATGATTTCTCTCAGCAGTGTTTTGTAGTTTTCCTTGTAGAGGTCTTTCAACTCCTTGGTTAGGTATATTCCTAAGTGGGTTTTTTTTGTTGTTTTTTTTGTTTTTTGTTTTTTTTTTTGCAGCTATTATAAAAGGGGTTGAGCTCTTGATTTGATTCTCTGCTTGCTTGCTGTTGGTGTATAGAAGAGCTACTGATTTGAGTACATTAATCTTGTATCCGGAAACTTTGCTGAATTCTTTTATCAGTTCTAGGAGCTTTCTGGAGGAGTCCTTACAGTTTTCAAGGTAAATGACCATATCATCAGCAAACAGTGACAGTTTGACTTCCTCTTTGCTGATTTGGATGCCCTTTATTTATTTCTCTTGTCTGATTGCTCTGGCTAGGGCTTCCCATACTATGTTGAAGAGGAGTGGTGACAGTGGGCATCCTTGTCTTGTTCCAGTTCTCAGAGGGAATGCTTTCAACTTTTCCCTATTTAGTATTATGTTGGCTGTGGGTTGTCATAGATGGCTTTTATTAAATTAAGGCATGTCCCATGTATGCCGATTTTGCTGGGAGTTTTAATGATAAAGCGATGCTGGATTTTGTCAAATGCTTTTTCTGCATGTATTGTGATGATCATGTGATTTTTGTTTTTAATTCTGTTTATGTGGTGTATCACATTTATTGACTTGCATATGTTAAACCATCCCTGGTATGAAATTTACTTGATCATGGTGGATTATCTTTTTGATATGTTGTTGGAACTGGTTAGCTAGTATTTTGTTGAGGATTTTAGCCTCTGTGTTCATCAAACATATTGGTCTGTAATTTTCTTTTTTGGTTATGCCCTTTGCTGGTTTTGGTATTAGGGTGATGCTGGCTTCATAGAATGAATTTGGGAAGGTTCCTTCTTTCTCTACCTTGTGGAATAGCATCAAAAGGATAGGTACCAATTCTTCTTTGAATGTCTGATATAATTCTGCTGTGAATCCGTCTGGTCTTGGACTTTTTTGTTGGTAATTTTTAAATTACCATTTCAATCTCGCTGCTTGTTATTGGTCTGTTCAGGGTATCTAATTGAATAGATAGTCAATTCTGCAGTTTTTGGATGAAATGTTCTATATATATCTGTTAAGTCCATTTCTTCCAACATATAGTTTAAATCCATTGTTTCTTTGTTGACTTTCTGTCTTGATGACCTGTCTAGGGCTGTCAGTGGAGTATTGAAGTCCCCCACGACTATTGTGTTGCTGTCTATCTCATTTCTTAGGTCTATTAGTAACAGGTTTTTTGTTTTGTTTTGTTTTGTTTTGTTTCTTTCTTTTCTTTTCTTTTTGAGACGGAGTTTTGCTCTTGTTGCCCAGGCTGGAGGGCAATGACGTGATCTCAACTCACTGCAACCTCCGTCTTCGGGGTTCAAGCAATTCTCCTGCCTCAGCCTCCCACCACACCTGGCTAATTTTGTATTTTTAATAGAGACGAGGTTTCTCCATGTTGGTCAGGCTGGTCTTCAACTCCCGACCTCTGGTGATCTGCCCGCCTCAGCCTCCTAAAGTGCTGGGATTACAGGCATGAGCCACCACATCCAACTCGTAGTAACTGTTTTATAAATTTGGGATCTCCAGTGTTCAGTATCTATATGTTTAGAATTGTGATATTTTCCTGTTGGACACGGCCTTTTACTATTATATAATGTCCTCTTTTGTCCCTTTTAACTGCTGTTGCTTTAAAATTTGTTTTGTCTGATATAAGAATAGGTACCCCTGGCCGGGCATGGTGGCTCATGCCTGTAATCCCAGCACTTTGGGAGGCCGAGGCGGGCAGATCATGAGGTCAGGAGATCGAGACCATCCTGGCTAACATGGTGAAACCCTGTCTCTACTAAAAATACAAAAAAAAAAAAAAAATTAGCCAGGCATGGTGGCAGGTGCCTGTAGTACCAGCTACTTGGGAGGCTGAGGCAGGAGAATGGCATGAACCCAGGAGGCGGAGCTTGCAGTGAGCCGAGATCGCATCACTTCACTCCAGCCTGGGCAATGAGCGAGACTCTGTCTCAAAAAAAGAAAAAAAGAATAGCTACCCCTGCTCACTTTTGGTGTCCATGTGCATGAAATACCTTTCTCCATCCCTTTACTTTAAGTTTATGTGAGTCCTTATGTGTTAGGTGAGTTCCCTGAAAGCAGCAGATAGTTGGTTGGTGAGTTCTTACCTATTCTGCAATTCTGTATCTTTTAAGTGGGTCATTTAGGCCATTTACATGCAATGTTGGTATTGAAATTTGAAGTACCATTGCATTCATCATGCTCTTTGTCGCCTGTGTACTTTGGTTTGTTTTTTGATTTTGCTCTTTACCTTGTATTTTTGTTTTATAGGTCTTGTGTCATTTATGCTTTAAAGAGGTTCTGTCTTGAAGTGTTTCCAGGATTTCTTTCAAGATTTAGAGCTCCTTTAAACAGTTCTTATAGTAGTGGCTTGGTAATGGCAAATTCTCTCAGTATTTGTTTGTCTGAGAATGACTGTATCTTTCCTTCATATATGATGCTTAGTTTCACTGAATACAAAATTACTGGCTGATAATTGTTTGTTTGAGGAGGCTGAAGATAGGGCCCCAATCCCTTCTAGCTTGTAGGGTCTGTGCTGAGAAATCTGCTGTTAAGGTTTTCCTTATAGGTTACCTGGTGCTTCTGTCTCACAGCTCTTAAGATTCTTTCCTTGGTCTTAAGTTTGGATAACCTGATGACAATGTGCCTAGGCAAATATCTTTTTGTGCTGAATTTCCCAGGTGTTCTTTGTGCTTCTTGTATTCAGATGTCTAGGTCTCTCGCAAGGCCAGGAAAGTTTTCCTCGATTATTCCCCCAAATATGTTTTCCAGGCTTTTAGAATTCTCTTCTTTCTCAGGTACACCGATTATCTTAAGTTTGGTCATTTAACATAATCCCAGATTTCTTGGAGGTTTTGTTCATATTTCCTTATTCTTTGTCTTTGCTGGATTGGGTTAATTCATAGACCTTATCTTCAAGCTCTGAATTTCTTTCTTCTACTTGTTTAATTCTATTGCTGAGACTCTCCAGAGCATTTCACATTTCTAAAAGTGTGTCCAAAGTTTCCTGAGTTTTTGATTGAGGTTTCTTTAAGTTATCTATTTTCATGAATATTTCTCCCTTCACTTCTTGTATCATTTTTTTGGACTTTTTTGCATTGGGCTTTGTCTTTCTCTGGTGCCTCCCTGATTAGCTTAATAACTACCCTCCTGAACTCTTTTTCAGGTAAATCAGGTATTTATTCTTGGTTTAGATCCATTGCTGGTGAACTAGTGTGATTTTGGGGGGGTGCTGAAGAGCCTTGTTTTGTCATATTACCAGGATTGGTTTTCTGGTTCCTTCTCATTTGGGTAGGCTCTGTCAGAGGGAAGGTCTAGGGCTGAAGGCTATTGTTCAGATTTTTTGTACCACAGGGTGTTCCCTTGATGTAATACTCTCCCCTTTTCCTATGCATGTGGCTTCCTATGAGCTGAACTGCAGTGATTATTGTCTTTCTTCTGGGTCTAGACACCCAGCTAGTCTACCTGGCTCGAGGCTAGTATGGGGGGTTTCTGCATAGAGTCCTGTGATGTGAACCATCTATGGGTCGCTCAGCCATGGATATCAGCGCCTGTTCCAGCGAAGGTGGCAGAGGGTGCAATGGACTCTCTGAGGGTCCTTAGGTGCAGTGGACTCCATGAGGGTCCATAGCTTTGGTGGTTTAATGGTCTATTTTTGTGCTGTTTGGCCTCCTGGCAGGAGGTGGCACTTTCCAGAAAGCATCAGCTATAGTAGTGTGGAGAGGAACTGGTGGCATGTGGGGCCCTCAAACTCCCAAGATTATATGCCCTTTGTCTTCTACTATCATATGGATAGGGAATGATCATCAGATGGGGTTGGGGCTAAGTGTGTCTGAGCTCAGACTCTCCTTGGGTGGGTCTTGCTGTGGCTGCTGTGGGGGATGGGGATGAGATTCCCAGGTCACTGGAGTTGTGTACCTAGGAGGATTATGGTTTTCTCTTCTTTCCTTCCTTCCTTCTTTCCTTCCTTCCTTTCTTCCATGGGCCCTCTTGTGATTGCTGGTTTGTTCTTGCAGTCAATCTGGAGCTAAAATTCACAATGTGAGCCTCTGCATGCTGCTCTCTCTGGAGCTGCAATCTAGTCCTGCCTCCAGTCTGCCATGATGATATGTAAACCCTTTCCAATGTGCTTTTTAATTTAATTTAATTTTATTTTATTTTGAGATGGAGTCTCGCTCTTGTCATCCAGGCTGGAGTGCAGTGGCATGATCTCAGCTCACTGAAACATCTGCCTCCCAGGCTCAGGTGATTCTCCTTGCCTCAGCCTCCTGAGTAGCTGGGATTACAGGCACCCACCACCATGCCCAGCTAATTTTTGTATTTTTATTAGACACAGGATTTCACCATATTGGCCAGGCTGGTCTTGAACTACTGACCTCAGGTGATCTGTCCACCTCGGTTTCCCAAATTGCTGGGATTACAGGCATGAGCCACCACGCCCAGCCTCAATGTTCTTTTTTAATGTTCAAAAAGATCTATTTTTAAGTTTGGAGATACTTCTGCTTGATTTAGTCTATTGTCGAAGTTTCCAGATGTATTTCATATTTCATTCAATAAATGATTCAGTTCCAGAATTTCTACTTGATTCTTTTATATATCTATCTCTTCAGTAAATTCCTCATTCATATCCTGAATAGTTTTTCTGATTTCTTTATGTTTTCAATTTTTTTCTTTTATCTCACTGAGCTTCTTTAAAACCAGTATTTTGAAGTCTTTATCTGAGATTTTGAAAATTTCCTTTTCATTGTTATCTGTTGCTGGAAAATTATTTCTTTGGAAATGTCATATTTCCTTGCTTTTTCATGTTTCCTGTGTCTTTATATTGATATCTGTGCTTCTAGTATAAGTCACTTCTTCTAATTTTTTGAAGGGGATGACTTTTTTCTAAAGATGTATCTATGGTGTTCATTGGGTAAGGCAATTTGGCTTTGATTCTGGGTGTGTACAATAGTGTATTGCACAATGCAGTTTCTGTATGATTTCTTCAGCTGTAAATAGTGTCAGTGGTATCTGTGACACAGTGGTATCTGTGATTCCTCAAATGGTTTAGGGTGTGGTTATTAGTGGAGACTGTGGTAATGTTTTGCTGGGGACTGGAATACCAGGTAGGCCAGTCTTCAGGTCTCATTGGTGATTACAGTGGGCTGAGTGTGCATGTCCTTGGCCCCAGGATGGTATGCACTGGCCTTAGTATTAGCAGCTTCAGGCAGGCTGATGCCTGGGCCTCCAGGTGGCTTGCTTGGATGCCAGTAGTGGTAGCAATTGTACAGGTAGGTGGGTGGGTTCTTGGACACTTGGGCAACAGGTGTGGTGGGGAGGACAGCAGTAGCAATTCCAAGATCAACCTCTGGGTCCCAGGCAGTGTTCACTTGTGTTGGCAGTGGTCTGGGCTGGGTGGGGCAGTCTCCAGACTGGCAGGTGGTGGGTATAGATAGGCGCAAGCTGTGGTGGTAGTAGGAGGTGGTAGTAGGGGGGCGGGCCCAACCTTTGGCCCCCAGGAAGAAAGCCCAGGTGTCAATGGTGTTGAACTAAACTGGAAAATTCCCATGTCCCCAGACTGCATGTTCTGGCATAAAAGGGTTGTGGGCAAAGCTGGGCTGGCAGAAGCTTATCCTAGGTTCCTTGATAGTGTGTGCAGGTGCTGGCTGTGGTAGGCAGGAGCAGGGTGATCCCTAGGCTCCCAGAAGAATAGTAAGGTGGCATATGGCAGAGACTGTGCTGTGGCCATTACTGGGGAGGGCACAGGTGCTTTCATTGGTAGTATCTGTATGCAGGTGGGTGGGGTGTGTGCTTTGCTCATGCTTCAGCCCCAGCAGATGTAGCCTATAGTGATGGCAGCTGCAGGCAGGCTGTCTGAGCACATGAAAATGCACAATTGTTCTACTGCTGAAGACAGCAAGGTCACTGCCGGTGGCCCACACTTTGGCCCTGGCAGCATCAGCCAGCCACTGTGGTGGCTGTAGGCAGGGAATGTCAGTGGAGCTCCAGGGATGTGGCGATGCAGGCACTGTTAAGCTCCAAGGAAGGGTGCAGTCTGTTGGGGGCTGGGACCTCAAAATGGCACTTTTCCACAACTACTTAGGACTCAGGGGATGTGTGGAATCCAGCATGAGCTCCCTTTTTGAAGCAGTACCATTGCACAGTCTCCAGGTACTTCTTGTTAGTTCCAGGGCTCACAAATCTCAGGGGGCTCTCTTGTGGCTGGATTGCAAGAGTCCATGGTGGGAATGTGGGCCACTCAAGGGGTGGGGGGCGGAGAGAGAGACTCTCACTTTTTCCTCACACTGGGTAGTCTCTCCAGGCTTCCAGACAATCCCAGTTGAGCAGGCTGCCTCACTTCCCTCTCCTTCCTTCCTTAAAGTATTTCCTGTCATTTATCTGTTTAATTCTAGTGTTCTCTCTTGGACGATCTATTCAAAGGAAATTATCTATTCACTATTTAGGTTCTTCTTGTGGAAGAGGTGATTACAAGATGTCTCTAGTCAGCCATCTTAAAGGAAAGACCTTGTAAAGGCTTTTTCATGGCCTAGCATATGCTCTATGCTGTATCCTGGGGAATGGTCCATGTGCACTTAAGAAGAATGTATAATTTGCTGTTGTTGGGTGGAATGTTCTGTAGATGTTTGTTAGGTCTAGTTGTTCTGTAGTGTTATAAACACTTCTATTTCATTTTTCATGTTTTACCTAGTTGTTCTACCCATTACTGTAGGTGGAGTATAAAAGTCTCCAATTATTACTGACTAGTCTACTTCTCCCTTCACTTTTGTCAGTTTTTGCTTCATGTGTTTTGGAGTTTATATTTTCTTGATTGACCCCTTTATTATGATGAAATGGATAAAATGTCTTTTGTCTCTAGTAACAACTTTTGTCTAAAAGTCTTAATTTGTCTGATATTAATATAGGTACTTCAGTTCTCTTTTGGCTACAGAATGCAGGGTATATGTTTTCTATCCTTTTACTTTCAAGATACTTGCATCTTTGTATATAAACTGTCTCCTGTAGAGACCTGTTATATCATGGTTTTAAATCCAGTCTGCCAATGTCTGCCTTTTAATTGGAGAGTTTAATGCATTTATATTTGACGTAATTACTGATAAAAAAATTACTTCTACCATTTTGAAATTTTATTTTCTGGGCCGGGCGCGGTGGCTCAAGCCTGTAATCCCAGCACTTTGGGAGGCCGAGACGGGCGGATCACGAGGTCAGGAGATCGAGTCCATCCTGGCTAACACGGTGAAACCCTGTCTCTACTAAAAAATACGAAAAACTAGCCAGGCGATGTGGCGGGCACCTGTAGTCCCAGCTACCTGGGAGGCTGAGGCAGGAGAATGGCAGGAACCCAGGAGGCGGAGCTTGCAGTGAGCTGAGATCCGGCCACTGCACTCCAGCCTGGGCGACAGAGCAAGACTCCGTCTCAAAAAAAATAAATAAATAAATAAAAGAAATTTTATTTTCTATATGTCTTATAAATTTTTGTTCTACAGTCACTTCATTACTTTCTTCTTTTGACTTAATAGATATTTTCTAGTGTACCAGTTTAATTTCCTTTTTTTAACTATACATTTTTGTTATTTTCTTCATGGTTCCGTGAGGATTACAATCACATATTAACATCTTAATATGTAACAATGTAGTTCAGGTTAACACAAACTTAATTTCAAAAGTATACAAAAACTTTCAAACAATATAGCTCCATTCTCCCTCCCTTTATATCATTATTGTCAAAAATAACATCTTTACACTTTGTGTGCCCACCAAAATAAATTCATAATTATTGTTTCATGAAGTTGTCTTCTAAATCACATAGAAAAAAAGAGAACTATAAATAAAAGATTCACTAATATGCTCTTTCATATGTTTACCTATGTGTAGATTCATCTTTCATTTGAGTTTGTAGGACTATTTTTAGCATTTCTTCTAGGTCAGGAATGCTAGCAATCAACTAGGTCAGTTTTTGTTTATCTGAGAATGTCTTAATTTTGCCTTATTTTTGAAGCATAATTTTACCCAATATAGATGTCTTAGTTGATAGGGGCTTGGGGGGGTCTTTAAAATTTTTTTTTTCTTTTAGAACTTTGAATATGTCTTCCCACCACCTTCAGTCTTCCATGGTTTCTGATAAAAAGTGTTAATCTTATTGCAGACTCCCTGTATGTAATAAGCCACTTTTCTCTTGCTGCTTTCAAGATTCTGTTTGGCTTTCAGCCAGGCACGGTGGCTCACATCTGTAATCCCAGCACTTTGGGAGCCTGAGGCGGGCGGATCACCTAAGGTCAGGAGTATAAGACTATCCTGGCCAACATGGCAAAACCCCATCTCTACTAAAAATACAAAAATTAGCCAGGTATGGTGGCGTGTGCCTGTAGTCCCAACTACTCAGGAGGCTAAGGCAGGAGAATTGCTTGAACCCAGGAGGGGGAGGTTGCAGTGAGCCAAGATCATGCCACTGCACTCCAGCCTGGGCAACAGAGCGAGGCTCTGTCTCAAAACAAACAAACAAAAGATTCTATTTGGCTTTAACTTTGGACAGTTTAATTATAATGTGTCTCTTGAAGTTTGTTTGGCTTCTTGAATGTGTAAATTAATATTTTTCATCAAATTTGGGAACTTTTCTGCCATTATTTCTTAAAATATTCTTTTTATCCTTTTCTCTTTCTTCTCCTGAAATTTTTCTGAGGCATATTGCATGATTAATGTTGTCCCACAAGTTTCTTGGGGTCTGTTAACTTTCCTTCATTCTTTTTACCTTCTGTTCCTCAATTGGATAATCTCAATTGACCTATCTTCAAGTTCATCAAATGTTTTCTTCTGCCAGATTAAATCTGCTGTTAAGCCCTTCTAGTAATTTTTTTACTTCAGTTGTTGTATTTTCCAACTTCATGATATCTCTTTAGACCTTCTGATTTCTTTTTGTTTCCTAATCTTTTAAAAACATCTGTCAAGGGCACCCATTTTTCTTAATAATGTAAAAAAGATTGCATTAACATGGCTAAATTCTCAGAACTCTCAGTTCTTTAGAGACAGACTAAATCACTAGTATCATTGTTTACAAAAGTGTCTTGAACTTGATGGAGCTTATGTTGAGAAATAAAGTTTACATGTTTTATTTTTATCTTTTAATATCATTACTCTACAAATCTTTTGACGTCACCTTGTATACATGGAATCATAAAATATGTCATCTTTTGTGACTGGCTTATTTCACTTAACATGTTTTCAAGGACATTCATGTTGTAGCAGGTATCACTACTTCATTTGGTGGTATTTCCAAATAATAGTACATTGCACAAATATATTAACTCTGTTTATCCATTAATCAGCTGATGGACGTAAAGACTGTTTCTACTTTTTGGCTTTTATGAATAACACTGCTATGAACATTTGTGTACAAGTTTTTGTGTGGAAATAAATTTTTATTTCTCTTATGTATATACATAGGAGGGAAATTCCTGTGTCATATAGTAACTCTATGTCTAACCTTTAAAGAAACTGCCAGACTGTTTTACACAGCAGTTACACCATTTTACATTCCCACCAGTAATGTATGAAGTTTACAATTTCTCCACATCTTGGTCAGCACTTGTTACTGTCTTTTTTTAAAATTATAGCCCTTCCTAGTCTGTGTGAAGTGTATCTCATTATTGTTTTAATTTGCATTTGCTTAATGACTAATGATGTTAAGCATCTCTTCATGTACTTATTGGCCATTTGTATATTTTCTTTAGAGAAATGTCTATTCAAGTCTTTTGTACATTTGTTAATCAGGTTGTCTTTGGTGGGGGGGGGGATAATTCTGCTAGTTTTTGTTTCCCTTCCCTGTCTACCTGATATTAATTTTATTTATTTATTTATTTATTTATTTTGAGACAGAGTCTCGCTCCGTTACCCAGGCTGGAGTGCAGTGGCGCCATCTTGGCTCACTGCAACCTCTGCCTCCTGGGTTCAAGCAATTCTCCTGCCTCAGCCTCCCAAGTAGCTGGGATTACAGGCTCCCACCACCACATCCAGCTAATTTTTTGTGTGTATTTTTAGTAGAGACAGGGCTTCGCCATGTTGGCCAGCCTGGTCTCAAACTCCTGACTTCAGGTGATCCACCAGCCTCGGCCTCCCAAAGTGCTAGGATTACAGGCATGAGCCACCGCACCCAAGTCCTGATATTAATTTTTAAATTAAAAGACTTTATTTGTAAAAGCAGTTTCAGGTTTACAGAAAAACTGAGCAGAAAGTACAGTCTCCATATAACCCTTACTTCCTGCCCCCAGTTTTCCCTGTTATTAACATTTGCGTGACTGTGGCATATTTTTTACAATCAGTGAATCAATATTGATAAATTAAAGTCCATATGTTAGTGTTCATTCTGTGTGCTATACAGTTCTATGGGTTTTGCCAAATGTATTAATGTCATGTATCCATCATTACAGTATCATCCAGCATAATTTCACTGTCCTGAAAATGCCCTGTGCTCCACTCATTCATCTTTTCCCCACTTGCCATGACCACACCAAAGCCCTGACAACCACTTATCTTTTTAACATATCTATAGTTTTCCCTTTTGCAGAACATCATATCATTAGAATCACAATAGTATGTGGCTTTTCAGACTGGTTTCTTTCACTCAGCAACGTGCATTTAAGGGTCCTCTGGGTCTTTTGTGGCTTGACAGTTCATTTCTTTTTATCACTGAATAATATTGCATTGTATAGGTATACCATAGCTTTTCTTAAAATTTACTCATCATTAAAGGACATCTCGATTACTTCTAATTTCTGGCAATAATGAATAAAGTTGATATAAAAATTTTTGTGTAGGATTTTGCATGGATATATGTTTTCAATTCGTTGAGGTAAACACCTAAGAGCATAAGGCATATTTAGTTTTGTAAGAAACTACCAAACTGTCTTCCACAGCATCTGTACCATTTTGCATTCCCACCAGCTATGAAAGAGTTTCTGTTCTACATCTTCAGCAACATTGGTGTTATCAGTGTTTTGGATTTTAGCCATTCTAATTGGTGTGGAGTGGTATCTCATTGTTGTTTTAATTTTGCAATTCCCTAATGACATATATGTTGAGCATCTTTTCATATGCATATTTACCATCTGTATATCTTCTTTGGGCAGGTGTCCATTCAGGTCTTTTGCACATCTGTTCATTGGGTTGCTCATTTCTTATTGAGTTTTAAGAGTTCTTCATATATTTTTGATAACAGTCGTTTATCAGATATGTCTTCTGCAAATATTTTCTCCTAGTCTTTGTTGTGTCTTTTCATTTACTTAACAGTGTCTTTCATAAAACAGAAGGTTTTAACTTTGATGAAGTCTAATTTACCACTTTTTTCTTTCATGGATTGTGCTTCATGTGTTGTATCTAAAAACTCATTGCCAAACACAAGGTTACCTCTATGTTCTCCTATGTTATCTTCTAGAAGCTTTGTAGTTTTCTGTTTTACATTTATAGGGCCTGTGAGAAGGTGACAGAGGTTAAATGAAGTCATAAGGATAGGGCCCTAGTTGAATAAGGCTAGTGCCCTTATAAGAGGAAGAGATGCCAGTTTTCTCTCTCTGCCGTACGAGGACACAGCAAGAAAGTGGCCATCTACAAGTCAAGAAGTGGGCCCTCACCAGAAATCAAATTACTGTCACCTTGATCTTAAACTTCCCAGCTTCCAAAACTGTGAGAAATAAATTTCTGCTGTTTAAGCCACACAGCCTACAGTATAAGTTATAGCAGCCCAAGCAAACTAAGAACCTTAGCATATTAACCATAGTTACTTTAAATCTCTGGTCCCATAATTCCAAAATATCTGCCACATCTGAGTCTGGTTCTAGTGTTGCTTTGTTTCTTCAAGACTGTGGGGTTTTTTTTTGTTTGTTTGTTTGTTTTTATGCTTTTTAGCACGTCTTAAAATTTTTCTGTTGAAAGCCAGGCATGATGTACTGGGTAAAAGGAACTGAACTGAGGTAGATAGGTGTTTAGAATGAAATTTAGAGGCAACTTCAGAAAGTACTCAAAAACAAAATTATGGGAGCATGCCAAATGGACACAGGAGCCAGCCTGAAAGAGCTTGCAATGGACAAAGTTGGAACATTTGGGCTACAAAGTAAGTTATTCTTCCTTATAGAGGAATTCTAAATAATTTACACAGATACTTGCCTTCCAGGAAGTGGCACTTAATCCCCCTCAAACCCTCATAAGTGTGGGCTGGACTTGGTAACTTCCTTTCAAAGAATAGAGTATGGAAAAGGGGTGAAGTAACTTGATAGTGGAAAAACCTGGCAAACACTACCTTGGTTAGCTGACCAAAGCCTTGATATGGTGTGATGAGAATGGAACATTACCTTTGTGATCTTTCTCTCAAACACTTATAACTCCATTCTAATCATGAGGAAAGCATAAGACAAATCCCAATTGAGGAACATTCTACAAAATACCTGAGCAGTACTCCTCAATAGGTCATCAAAACAAGTTTGAGAAACTGTCACAGTCAAGAAGAGACTAAGGAGAAATGACAAGTAAATGTAATGTGGTATCATGGACTGGCTCCTAGAACAGAAAAAGTCAATAGATAAAAACTAAGAAAATTGAATAAAGTTGGACTTTAGTAATAATAATGTATCAATATTGGTTATTACTTATAACAAATGTACCATACTAATCTAAGATGATAATAAAAACCATAACTCTGTGTAGGGCCAAAGGAAGGGAAGTGGGCTGATATGGGAACTCTCTGAGCTATCTTAGCAACTTTTTAGCAAATCTAAAACTACTCCAAGATACTAAGTTTCTTTTTAAAAAAAAAAAATCACAAAACCTGGAAAATTTTATTTTAAAAAAATTAAAAATGAAAAAAAAAAGAGTCAAATCCCAGCTGTATTTGCATTAATTGCATAATCTTATACAAGTCACTCTCTGAGCTTTGGTGTCCCTGTTTATAAAAGCGATAGAATACTGTTTTTGAGTGACATCTGAAAGATAGCAGAGTAGGAAGCTCCAGGCCCTCCTTTCCCCATGGAATCTGTGAAAGGAAATTAAATTTTGGGACGCCAAACTCATTTAGCGAAAGGGAAATGTCAAACTGGGAACTGGGTTATGCAAACCTGCCTCCCCCTTTTGGCTCCTCAATAAGATGGCTACAAGATGAAAAGCTACATGCCTCCTCCATATTTTGCCCACAAGGAAATTCCTAGTGAGTTGTTAAAATGTCACCATGGCAATGAAAATTGATAGCTTATCTTTACAGGTGCAGTCACCCTCGGCACACTAGACATAAACGCACATCTGAGTGTTCCCCTGTCCCATTTTGTCTGTTATCTTATGTAAAATGCATAGTCCCCACATTTTTCCTCTGCCTCTTTTATGTCATCTTACTAATGCAGATTCCCTGAGCCAGACAAAGGCATGAATGGCTATTTTTCCCTACCCTCCTCTTACGTGAAAATTGTGTACTTCTCAATATACCACCCTTTCTCCTCTAAATTTGGAGCCCGCAAAATCATCTTCGGAGATAGGCATAGACCTGTCTCCCGAGTGCATCCTTAACTTTGGCAAATAAATCCCCCAAAATGATTGAGACTTGTCATTTTACTCAATTGACATCTGGTAACCACGAAGGGATCCTGAGTGAAAGTGACCCAGCCTGCAGTAGCTCACCTCTCAGTGCTCGGCACCAGCTTGGGTACCTTATAGCCCAAACTGAGAGGACAATTTGCCAAAGTCCAGGACGCTTTCCTCCAGGGATTTCTGATCTTCCAACATTTTCCAGTTGGGGGTCTGACGTTTATTTGCTGTTAAAAACAAAACAAAACAACAACAACAAAAATTCCTTTTTTTGTAGGCGTTTCCACTCTCTTCCATCAAGGAAGGTGAGCCTGTCTGCTTCTGCATCTGCAAAAAGCAATCTTCAACTGGGGCCCCCATCACTAGGTAAGAAACTGGTTTGGGATTCTGTCTTGCAAATTCTTTTAAATGACTAGAATTAGCATTAACAATCAGCTGATGTTAATTTCCTACTTACACTTAGAGCACTCAGAAATCATATAATTTGTGTGATCATTGTTAGTTTTGCTTGTTTTGTTTTTCTGTCGTGTGTGTGTGTGTGTGTGTGTGTGTGTTTTGGTCCTTTCCCCTATCAGATTTGACCAATTCTGAACCTTCAAGTTCATGAGTGTGAAATTTTCCACTCTGAAGAAACAGAACATGTTGCTCCCCTCAGCCCTTTGGGGCATTCTCAGGCAACTGAGAATCACATGAGGGTGTCTAGGAGAAATTCTCCCTAAGACGTGCAGCAGCTCTAAATAGGTTTCCCCTCAGAAAAGCATACTTAGGGTCTAATCTCAGCCAGGAGGTGCATATAAGAAACTGGCCCCTCCCAAACTTTGAGCCCCTGACACATTGTGCCAGGTAGCCATGACATGGGTGGACCAAATTGGTTCAGGGTGTAATGGCCCTGTGAAAAGCTAGGTCTGCAAGCAGCACATTTTGGGTCCAACACACATCCCCACTTGGTCAAATCCAAAGGGGAACTCTAAATTATGGAGAACAAGGCCTCTAAGACCCCAAAGCTGCAGAACATAAACTTCCCCCTTTAGAAACTCCAGCAGGGTATATGCAAAATACGGTGAATCATCATGCAAATATTTAACCATGCAGACCACTCTAACTAAGCATATTCTAAGTCACAATGGCCTAAATGGGGATCTTTTGAGATGCCAAATCAGTGTACCTGTGAACCAGGATGGAAAACACAGACACAAAAACTAGACAACCAGAAAGGGAGAGCTATTTTAATGGTAGCTGGAAAGTAGCAAAAGTGGGGAGACCACTGTCATGCGTGTCTCCGTGAAGAGACCACCAAACAGGCTTTGTGTGAGCAACAAGGCTGTTTATTTCACCTGGGTGCGGGCAGGCTGAGTCCAAAAAAGGAGTCAGCAAAGGGAGTTAGGGGTGGGGCCGTTTTATAGGATTTGGGTAGGTAGTGGAAAATTGGTAAAAGGGGGTTGTTCTCTTGCGGGCAGGGACTGGGGTCACAAGGTGCTTAGTGGGGGAACGTCTGAGCCAGGAGAAGGAATTTCACAAGGTAATGTCATCAGTTAAGGCAGGAACTGACCATTTTCACTTCTTTTGTGATTCTTCAGTTGCTTCAGGCCATCTAGATGTATATGTGTAGGCTTGGGCTCAGAGGCCTGACATTTCTGTCTTCTTATATTAATAAGAAAAACAAAACAAGATAGTGGTGAAGTGTTGGGGTGGCAAAAATTTTGGGGGGTGATATAGAGAGATAATGGGCGATGTTTCTCAGGGCTGCTTTGAGCAGGATTGGGGCACTGTAGGAACACAGAGTGGGAGAGATTAAGCTGAAGGAAGATTCTGTGGTAAGGGGTGATATTGTGGGGTCGTTAGAAGGAACATTTGTCATGTAGAATGATGATGGCCTGGATACTGTTTTGTATGAATTGAGAACTAAACAGAAGACACAAGGTCTGAATAAGAGAAGGAGAAAAACAGGTAGTAAAGGACTAAGAATTGGGAGGACCCAGGACATCTAATTAGAGAGTGCCTAAGGGGGTTCAGCATGATTATTTGCTTGGTTGGTGAGTTTTTGGGCTCTATCTTGAGTTTTTCATGTTGTCATACACCAAGTCAGATTGATTTAGGTAAAAAAACAATATGCTTCATTTAAAAATATATAGAGTCGCACAGGCTCGGGGGGGCGGAGCAAGATGGCCGAATAGGAACAGCTCCAGTCTCCAACTCCCAGCGCGAGTGACACAGAAGACCGGTGATTTCTGCATTTTCAACTGAGGTACTGGGGTCATCTCACTAGGGAGTGCCGGACAATTGGTGCTGGTCAGCTGCTGCAGCCCGACCAGCGAGAGCTGAAACAGGGCGAGGCATCGCCTCACCTGGGAAGCACAAGGGGGAAGGGAATCCCTTTTCCTAGCCAGGGGAACTGAGACACACAACACCTGGAAAATCGGGTAACTCCCACCCCAATATTGCGCTTTAAGCAAATGGGCACACCAGGAGAATATATCCCATACCTGGCCGGGAGGGTCCCACGCCCATGGAGCCTCCCTCATTGCTAACGCAGCAGTCTGCGGCAATCTAACCGCAAGACAGCAGCGAGGCTGGGGGAGGGGCGCCCACCATTGCTGAGGCTTAAGTAGGTAAACAAAGCCGCTGGGAAGCTCGAACTGGGTGGAGCTCACAGCAGCTCAAGGAAACCTGCCTGTCTCTGTAGACTCCACCTCTGGGGACAGGGCACAGCTAAAAAAACCAACAACAACAACAAAAAGGCAGCAGAACCTCTGCAGACGCAAACATCTCTGTCTGACAGCTTTGAAGAGAGCAGTGGATCTCCCAAAATGGAGGTTGAGATCTGAGAACGGACAGACTGCCTGCTCAAGTGGGTCTTTGACCCCTGAGTAGCCTAACTGGGGGACATCCCCCACTAGGGGCAGTCTGACACCCCACACCTCACAGGGTGGAGTACACCCCTGAGAGGAAGCTTCCAAAGTAAGAATCAGACAGGTACACTCGCTGTTCAGCAATATTCTATCTTCTGCAACCTCTGCTGCTGATACCCAGGCAAACAGGGTCTGGAGTGGACCTCAAGCAATCTCCAACAGACCTACAGCTGAGGGTCCTGACTGTCAGAAGGAAAACTATCAAACAGGAAGGACACCTATACCAAAACCCCATCAGTACGTCACCATCATCAAAGACCAGAGACAGATAAAACCACAAAGATGGGGAAAAAGCAGGGCAGAAAAGCTGGAAATTCAAAAAATAAGAGCGCATCTCCCCCTGCAAAGGAGCGCAGCCCATCGCCAGCAACGGATCAAAGCTGGTCAGAGAATGACTTTGACGAGATGAGAGAAGAAGGCTTCAGTCCATCAAACTTCTCAGAGCTAAAGGAGGAATTACGTACCCAGCGCAAAGAAACTAAAAATCTTGAAAAAAGAGTGGAAGAATTGACAGCTAGACTAATAAATGCAGAGAAGGTCATAAACGAAATGACAGAGATGAAAACCATGACACGAGAAATACGTGACAAATCTACAAGCTTCAGTAACCGACTCGATCAACTGGAAGAAAGAGTATCAGCGATTGAGGATCAAATGAATGAAATGAAGCGAGAAGAGAAACCAAAAGAAAAAAGAAGAAAAAGAAATGAACAAAGCCTGCAAGAAGTATGGGATTATGTAAAAAGACCAAATCTACGTCTGATTGGGGTGCCTGAAAGTGAGGGGGAAAATGGAACCAAGTTGGAAAACACTCTTCAGGATATCATCCAGGAGAACTTCCCCAACCTAGTAGGGCAGGCCAATATTCAAATTCAGGAAATACAGAGAACGCCACAAAGATACTCCTCCAGAAGAGCAACTCCAAGACACATAATTGCCAGATTCACCAAAGTTGAAATGAAGGAAAAAATCTTAAGGGCAGCCAGAGAGAAAGGTCGGGTTACCCACAAAGGGAAGCCCATCAGACTAACAGCAGATCTCTCGGCAGAAACTCTACAAGCCAGAAGAGAGTGGGGGCCAATATTCAACATTCTTAAAGAAAAGAATTTTAAATCCAGAATTTCATATCCAGCCAAACTAAGTTTCATAAGTGAAGGAGAAATAAAATCCTTTACAGATAAGCAAATGCTTAGAGATTTTGTCACCACCAGGCCTGCCTTACAAGAGACCCTGAAGGAAGCCCTAAACATGGAAAGGAACAACCGGTACCAGCCATTGCAAAAACATGCCAAAATGTAAAGACCATCGAGGCTAGGAAGAAACTGCATCAACTAACGAGCAAAATAACCAGTTAATATCACAATGGCAGGATCAAGTTCACACATAACAATATTAACCTTAAATGTAAAGGGACTAAATGCTCCAATTAAAAGACACAGACTGGCAAACTGGATAAAGAGTCAAGACCCATCAGTCTGCTGTATTCAGGAGACCCATCTCACATGCAGAGACATACATAGGCTCAAAATAAAGGGATGGAGGAAGATCTACCAAGCCAATGGAGAACAAAAAAAAGCAGGGGTTGCAATCCTAGTCTCTGATAAAATAGACTTTAAACCATCAAAGATCAAAAGAGACAAAGAAGGCCATTACATAATGGTAAAGGGATCAATTCAACAGGAAGAGCTAACTATCCTAAATATATATGCACCCAATACAGGAGCACCCAGATTCATAAAGCAAGTCCTTAGAGACTTACAAAGAGACTTAGACTCCCATACAATAATAATGGGAGACTTCAACACTCCACTATCAACATTAGACAGATCAACGAGACAGAAAGTTAACAAGGATATCCAGGAATTGAACTCATCTCTGCACCAAGCGGACCTAATAGACATCTATAGAACTCTCCATCCCAAATCAACAGAATATACATTCTTCTCAGCACCACATCGCACTTATTCCAAAATTGACCACATAATTGGAAGTAAAGCACTCCTCAGCAAATGTAAAAGAACAGAAATTATAACAAACTGTCTCTCAGACCACAGTGCAATCAAACTAGAACTCAGGACTAAGAAACTCAATCAAAACCGCTCAACTACATGGAAACTGAACAACCTGCTCCTGAATGACTACTGGGTACATAACGAAATGAAAGCAGAAATAAAGATGTTCTTTGAAACCAATGAGAACAAAGATACAACATACCAGAATCTCTGGGACACATTTAAAGCAGTGAGTAGAGGGAAATTTATAGCACTAAATGCCCACAAGAGAAAGCAGCAAAGATCTAAAATTGACACTCTAACATCACAATTAAAAGAACTAGAGAGGCAAGAGCAAACATATTCAAAAGCTAGCAGAAGGCAAGAAATAACTAAGATCAGAGCAGAACTGAAGGAGATAGAGACACAAAAGACCCTCCAAAAAATCAATGAATCCAGGAGTTGGTTTTTGAAAAGATCAACAAAATTGACAGACCGCTAGCAAGACTAATAAAGAAGAAAAGAGAGAGGAATCAAATAGACGCAATAAAAAATGATAAAGGGGATATCACCACCGACCCCACAGAAATACAAACAACCATCAGAGAATACTATAAACACCTCTATGCAAATCAACTAGAAAATCTAGAAGAAATGGATAATTTCCTGGACACTTACACTCTCCCAAGACTAAACCAGGAAGAAGTTGAATCCCTGAATAGACCAATAGCAGGCTCTGAAATTGAGGCAACAATTAATAGCCTACCCACCAAAAAAAGTCCAGGACCAGATGGATTCACAGCTGAATTCTACCAGAGGTACAAGGAGGAGCTGGTACCATTCCTTCTGAAACTATTCCAATCAATAGAAAAAGAGGGAATCCTCCCTAACTCATTTGATGAGGCCAACATCATCCTGATACCAAAGCCTGGCAGAGACACAACAAAAAAAGAGAATTTTAGACCAATATCCCTGATGAACATCGATGCAAAAATCCTCAATAAAATACTGGCAAACGGATTCAGCAGCACATCAAAAAGCTTATCCACCATGATCAAGTGGGCTTCATCCCTGGGATGCAAGGCTGGTTCAACATTCGCAAATCAATAAACGTAATCCAGCATATAAACAGAACCAAAGACAAGAACCACATGATTATCTCAATAGATGCAGAAAAGGCTTTTGACAAAATTCAACAGCCCTTCATGCTAAAAATACTCAATAAATTCGGTATTGATGGAACGTACCTCAAAATAATAAGAGCTATTTATGACAAACCCACAGCTAATATCATACTGAATGGGCAAAAACTGGAAAAATTTCCTTTGAAAATTGGCACAAGACAGGGATGCCCTCTCTCACCACTCCTATTCAACATAGTCTTGGAAGTTCTGGCTAGGGCAATCAGGCAAGAGAAAGAAATCAAGGGTATTCAGTTAGGAAAAGAAGAAGTCAAATTGTCCCTGTTTGCAGATGACATGATTGTATATTTAGAAAACCCCATTGTCTCAGCCCTAAATCTCCTTAAGCTGATAAGCAACTTCAGCAAAGTCTCAGGATACAAAATTAATGTGCAAAAATCACAAGCATTCTTATACACCAGTAACAGACAAACAGAGAGCCAAATCAGGAATGAACTTCCATTCACAATTGCTTCAAAGAGAATAAAATACCTAGGAATCCAACTTACAAGGGATGTCAAGGACCTCTTCAAGGAGAACTACAAACCACTGCTCAGTGAAATCAAAGAGGACACAAACAAATGGAAGAACATACCATGCTCATGGATAGGAAGAATCAATATCATGAAAATGGCCATACTGCCCAAGGTTATTATAGATTCAATGCCATCCCCATCAAGCTACCAATGAGTTTCTTCACAGAATTGGAAAAAACTGCTTTAAAGTTCATATGGAACCAAAAAAGAGCCCGCATTGCCAAGACAATCCTAAGTCAAAAGGACAAAGCTGGAGGCGTCACGCTACCTGACTTCAAACTATACTACAAGGCTACAGTAACCAAAACAGCATGGTACTGATACCAAAACAGAGATATAGACAAATGGAACAGAACAGAGTCCTCAGAAATAATACCACACATCTACAGCCATCTGATCTTTGACAAACCGAGAGAAGCAAGAAATGGGGAAAGGATTCCCTATTTAATAAATGGTGCTGGGAAAATTGGCTAGCTGTAAGTAGAAAGCTGAAACTGGATCCTTTCCTTACTCCTTATATGAAGATTAATTCAAGGTGGATTAGAGACTTCAATGTTAGACCTAATACCATAAAAACCCTAGAAGAAAATCTAGGTAGTACCATTCAGGACATAGGCATGGGCAAGGACTTCATGTCTAAAACACCAAAAGCAACGGCAACAAAAGCCAAAATTGACAAATGGGATCTAATTAAACTAAAGAGCTTCTGCACAGCAAAAGAAACTACCATCAGAGTGAACAGGCAACCTACAGAATGGGAGAAAATTTTTGCAATCTACTCATCTGACAAAGGACTAATATCCAGAATCTACAAAGAACTCAAACAAATATACAAGAAAAAAACAAACAACCCCATCAAAAAGTGGGGAAAGGATATGAACAGACATTTCTCAAAAGAAGACATTCATACAGCCAACAGACACATGAAAAAATGCTCATCATCACTCGCCATCAGAGAAATGCAAATCAAAACCACAATGAGATACCATCTCACACCAGTTAGAATGGCAATCATTAAAAAGTCAGGAAAGAACAGGTGCTGGAGAGGATGTGGAGAAATAGGAACACTTTTACACTGTTGGTGGGATTGTAAACTAGTTCAACCATTATGGAAAACAGTATGGCAATCCTCAAGGATCTAGAACTAGATGTACCATATGACCCAGCCATCCCACTACTGGGTATATACCCAAAGGATTATAAATTATTCTACTACAAAGACACATGCACACATATGTTTATTGCGGCACTGTTCACAATAGCAAAGACTTGGAATCAACCCAAATGTCCATCTGTGACAGACTGGATTAAGAAAATGTGGCACATATACACCATGGAATACTATGCAGCCATAAAAAAGGATGAGTTTGCGTCCTTTGTAGGGACATGGATGCAGCTGGAAACCATCATTCTTAGCAAACTATCACAAGAAGAGAAAACCAAACACCGCATGTTCTCACTCATAGGTGGGAACTGAACAATGAGATCACTTGGACTCGGGAAGGGGAACATCACACATTGGGGCCTATCATGGGGTGGGGGAGGGATTGCATTGGGAGTTATACATGATATAATGATGAATGATGGGTGCTGACGAGTTGATGGGTGCAGCACACCAACATGGCACAAGTATACATATGTAACAAACCTGCACGTTATGCACATGTACCCTAGAACTTAAAGTATAATAAAAAATAAAAATAAAAATAAAAAATATATATAGAGAGAGAGCGTCTTCCTTTTTTTAGCAGTGAGTAAGTTGAAGCCTTGGTGATTTTGGAGGAAAGAGAAATGCAAAGCCAGCAGTTGTTTGTTAAAGAAGTATTAGAAACGGCTAGGAGAGAGTGAAATTGATAGTGTGGTGGAGATAGCTGGGGAGAGATAGAGGGTGACATAAGAATGGGAATGAGAATAAGAGTGAGCATAAAAGTAAAGAATAGGACTTCATCAGGGTGAAAGTATTGGAGTGCACCTTGCCCCTGAAGATCTTTTATTCACTTCAAGAGAGACTTAAGGGTGGCGGTTTGAGGTAAAACTGGGAGATATCAGTTATGATGGTTGGAGGAAAAGTGTAAACTGGCAGTGTAAACAAGGGCAGGGCATTTATGAGTAGTTGAGAATGGTGAATAGGAGTATGACTAGACAGAAGATAGTAGGAATGACAAGTTTTTGTGGCACAGTCCAAGTTGGGCTGGTGTGTGGAATGAGACTGGGGCCTAATAAAAAGAGCATCCATACAGGAGCTCAAATGGGCTGTATCCTGTAGCATTCCGAGGACAGGCCTGAATTCTGAGAAGGGCAAGTGGTAAAAGTATTGTCCAGTCCTTTTTAAGTTGGAGGCTGAGCTTGGTGAGGTGTGTTTTTAAAAGACTGTGTTACCTTTCCTGAAGATTGAGGATGGTAAGGGGTATGAAGTTTCCACTGAACACCCAGAGCCTGAGAAACTGCTTGGGTGATTTGACTAATAAAGCCGGTCTGTTATTGGACTATATAGAGGTGGGAAGGCCAAACCGAGGAATTTTGTCTGCCAGTAGGGAAGAAATGATCGCAGTGGCCTTCTCCAACCCTGTGGAAAAGGCCTCTACCCATCCAGTGAAAGCGTCTACCCAGACCAAGAGGTATTTTAGTTTCCTGACTTGGGGCATGTGAGTAAAGTCAATTTGCCACTCCTGGGCAAATCCTTGAGCTTGATGTGTAGGGAAGGGAGGGGGCCTGAACAATCCCTGAGGAGTAGATTCTACTACTATTACTACTACTATTCTACTACTGCTATTCTAAGCAGATGGAACACTGAGAAGTGATTTCCTTGAGGACAGATTTCCACGATGGAAAGGAAATGAGAGGTTCCAAGAGGTGGGCTAGCGACTTGTAGCCTACATGGAAGAGGTTATGAAATGATGACAGAATAGAATGGGCCTGTGAGGCTGGAAGGAGAATTTTCCTTGGTCCAAGAACCATTTGCTTTTGTGGGAAGAGATTGATAGGTGGAAGTTTCAGTGGGGAAGTAGGTGGGAGTGACCGATGAAAAGGAGAAAAACTGGCGGCGAGGGACAGAAGTTGGAACTTAGCTGCTCTTCTAGTTATCTTGTTAGCATAAGCATTGCCTTGAGCGATGGAATCTAATGCCTTTTGATGGCCCTTGCAGTGAATGACCCTAGCTTTTTGGAAGTAGAGCAGCTTTAAGAAGAGTTTTTATTAAGGAGCATTAATTATGGAGGACATTTGTATAGTAAGGAAATTTTTTTCTGCCCTTATAACAGCATGGTGGTGCAGGATATGGAAGGCATATTTAAAGTCAGTATAAATATTGATGCATAATCCCTTTGCAAGAGTGAGGGCCTGAGTTAAGGCAATGAGTTTGGCTTGCTGAGAGGTAGTGGAGGGGGGCAGAGCAGTAGCCTGAAGGATAGATGTGGAAGACACTATAGCTTAGCCTGCCTTTGCCGGTGATTGGCGATTAGGCCTGGTGGAACTGCCATCAATAAACCAAGTGTGATCAGGGTGAAGAACAGGAAAGAAGGAAATATGGGGAAATGGAATGAATGCCAGGTGGATCACAGAGATACAGTCATCGGGGTCAGATATGGTATCAGGAATAATGTGAGAGGCCAGATTGAAGTCCAGGCCAGGAACAATGGTAACTGTGGAAGACTCAACAAAGAGTGAGTATAGCTGAAGGAGCCAGGGGGCAGAAAGTATATGCATCAAGTGTGAGGAGGAAAATAGATTTTGAAAGTTATGGGAACTATAGAGAGTAAGTGGAGCATAGCTTGCGATTTTGAGGGCCTCTAAAAGTATTAAAGCGGCAGCAATGAGGTGTGGCTGTAGCCTAGGAATAGTCAGGGAAGCAGATAATTTAGTTAAAATGTCTCGGCTTCATAAGGGAAGTGGGCAGGTGGGGATAACTAAAAAAGAGTGCATAAAAGAATGTTGTCCAAGTTGGCAACAGAGTTCGGGAGTTTTAAGGGGTTTAGAAGCCTGGCCATCAATACCCACAACAGTTATGGAGGTGAGGGAAACAGGCCCTTGAAAAGAAGGTAAAGTGGAGTGGGTAGCCTCCATATTGATTAAGAAGAGGACAGACTTACCCTCTGCTGTAAGAGTTACCCAAAGTGTCTGTGATGGTCCAGGAGGCTTCCGAGGCAATTAGGCAGTGTCAGTCTTCAGCTGCTAAGCAGAGAAGATCTGGGAAGGAGTCAGTCAGAGAGCCTTGGGCCAGAGTTCCAGGGGATCTGGGAGTGGCTGCCAGGTGAGTTGGACAGTCCAATTGCCAGTGGGGTCCTGCACAGATGGGGCACAGCTTAGGAGGAATCCAGGGCTGTGGGCATTCCTTGGCCCAGTGGCCAGATTTCTGGCACTTGAAGCAAGATCCTGAGGGAGGCGGTCTTGGAGGAATGCCTGGCGCTGCGGTTCAGGCGTTTTGAAGTTTTTGTGTGCTGGAGATGTGGCTAGGGTTTCTCTCACAGTGGAGGCAAGTAATTGCAACTCAGAAATATGTTGCTACTTGGCTGCCTCTACTCCATTATTGTACACCTTGAAGGCGAGGTTAATTAAGTCCTGTTGTGGGATTTGAGGTCCAGAATCTAATTTTTGGAGCTTTTTCTAATGTCAGGAGCAAGTTGGGTAACAAAATGCATATTGAGAATAAGACGGTCTTCTAGCCCTTCTGGGTCTACGGCGGTAAAGCATCTAAGGGTTGTTGCCAAATGGGCCATGAACTGGGCTGGGTTTTTATATTTGATGAAAAAGAGCCTAACCGCTAACTGATTTGGGAGAGGTTAGATAAAGAAAAAGGAGTATTAACCTTGGCTATGCCTTCAGCTCCAGCCACCTCTTTAAGAGGAAATTGTTGGGCAGGTGGGGGAGGGCTAGTCACAGAACGAAACTGTAAGCTGGACCAGGTGTGAGGAGGGAAGGTGATAAAAGGATTATAGGGTGGGGGAATGGAGGCTGAGGAAGAATTGGGACCTGGCTCAGCATGGTGAGGAGCAGCCTGGGGAGGAGGGGAGAGGTCAGATGAGTCCGTAGAAAAGGAGGATTCAAAAGACTCAGAACTTTGGGCGGACACTGAAGGAACAGGAGAGAAAGAAGAAAGATTTGGGACGAGTTGCATTGGGAGCAGAGACTAAGAAGGGATCAATGTGTAAAAGAATGCCTGGACGTCAGGCACCTCAGACCAATTTGCCCATTTTTCGACAAAAATCATCCAAGTCTTGTAAAATGGAGAAATCAAAAGTACCATTTTCTGGCTATTTAGAACCATTATAGAGTTTGTATTGGGGCCAAGTGGTGTTGCAGAAGAAAATAAGACACTTAGGTTTTAGGTCAGGCAAGAGTTGAAGAGATTTTAAGTTTTTTGAGAACACATGCTAAGGGATAAGAAGAGGGAATGGAGGGTGGAAGGTTGCTCATAGTGAAGAAGGCAAGCCCAGCTAAAAGAAAGGGTAGAGACACGGAGAAGGGGGGTGGTGAGCAGTCGTGGGCTGCAATGTGGGTGAGCAGCCAAAGCAGGCATCCCTGCAATTGACTTGCCACCAAGGGAATGTGGGTGAATGACCAAGGCAGGCATCCCTGTGGTGATCAGACACCAATGGAGTGTGGGTGAATAATCAGGCAGGCATCCCTGCAGTGATTAAACACCAAGGGAAGAGTGTCTTCCCAAGTCCGTGACCAGCACCGGAGTTTTGGGTCCACAGATAAAATGTGTCTCCTTTGTCTCTACTAGAGAGGAAAAAGAACTGGAATTGGAAGGACAGGGAGATTGAAGGGTAGTGAGAGAGAGAGACTGAAGGGTAGCAAGAGAGGCTGGAGAAGAGAGTGAAAAGACCGCTTACGTGATTTGAAATTGGTGAGATGTTCCTTGGGCTGGTTGGTCTGAGGACCGAGGTCGTAGGGGATCTCCTCATGGAGTGAGGGTGAGGACAGGGGATTGGTTTCCCAAAGGAGTCCCACTGACCCGGGTCTTCAGCACCAAATTTCACGCACGTCCATGTGAAGAGACCACCAAACAGGCTTTGTGTGAGCAACAAGGCTGTTTATTTCACCTGGGTGCAGGTGGGCTGAGTCCAAAAAAGGAGTCAGCAAAAGGGAGTTGGGGTGGGGCCATTTTATAGGATTTGGGTAGGTAGTGGAAAATTACAGTCAAAGGGGGTTGTTCTCTTGCGGGCAAGGGCTGGGGTCACAAGGTGCTTAGTGGGGGAGCGACTGAGCCAGGAGAAGGAATTTCACAAGGTAATGTCATCAGTTAAGGCAGGAACCAGCAATTTTCACTTCTTTTGTGATTCTTCAGTTGCTTCAGGTCATCTGGATGTATATATATGCAGGCTTGGGCTCAGAGGCCTGACAACCACCTCATCTCCCTACAGGAGGCCAACAAACAACTTAGAAATGCTAATCAAGAACTCTCTAATCTCCAGTCTCTTTTAAAGAAATCCTCAGAATTCCTTACTTCCCCTTGGCACCTCCCTCTACATCCCTACTCTACACTGACCTATCTGAACTTCCTGGACCAGATCTGTCCCCTGCTTCTACTGCATGTCTAACACTTGCTCAACAGAAGGCAGTTTGGAGTCTGGCTGCAAAGACCCCACCCCCTCATGATTCCCTGACAGCTCCAATGGCAACATCTCATCTGGAAGATGTGGAAAAGGGGGACCCTGCAGGGACATCTCTCATGATCACCCTATTTTGCGAACAACTGCTAACAGGTAGGGGAACCCTGGTGATTGTCTACCAACACCCTGGTCAAAGGCTGAATTCTGAGGCATAAAGAATTTCCTGACCCCCATAAAGATCCAATTGGGTTTGAGAATTTGAGTTCATTGTCAGAACCTATGACCCAGGTCATTCAGACTTTTATCAGCTAGTCCACATGTTGGTCTCAGAAGCTAAAGCTAAGGAATGGCTGGGAAAAGCACAATGGTCAGACCCCATAGCAGATTTGACCCCTGAAGGCCCAATGGAGCCACAACAACCAGTCCCCCAAAATCCAGAAGACAGGCACAAAGATGTGCAGGAATGAGTAACCACCCTATTAAATATCATTCTTTCAGTGTTCCAAAGGGTTGTGGATTGGAATAAAATCCAACAACGCCATTGGAACCCAAATGAATTAGTTTTAGATTATTTAACACATTTTGATAAAACTTTAAAACAATATTGTGGGATGTCAGCTGATTGCTTTGAAAACAATAAAAATGATACATTATTAAATGCAAATTTCTTAACGGACTAGAGGATGATTTAGCCACCCTTTTAAAACACAAATTGGACCACAGCCAGAACTAGTTAGCTGACCAATTATCCCACAATATGATAAAACAAGGAAAAACAGAAGATTGCCCAAATTATGCATTTACAGCAAAAGCAATTAACTTCTCAAGCCTCTCAGCCCCAGAAAGATTTCAAGCTCCCTCTGTCTGAGGACTCTTCCCTCCCAGTCTGTTACAACTGTAAATGACCGAGACACCTTAAGAGAGATTGCCTTAGGCTGAAACGAAAGAAAAGGCAGAATGCAACTCAGGAAGACAAGGGGTGCTCCAAGGAAATACAGGGGTTTCACCTCTCCAAATATTCTACCCTGACAAACCAATTGGGAGAGATTAATATAATAATAAACTATGAGTTTACAACTGCCTTAACTGACATAGGTGTGACTATCTCTGATAAATCCTGTAATCACCCAGCCTTGTTTCCACATGAATAGACTCTCCTTTAGCTGAGAAAGCCAGAGGAACTCCATTTGGCTCCTTCATTTACAGGACATCAAGGACTACTTACCTCACCCTCTTCCTCAAGGGGTTAACTTGTGTAAGCTGACTCTCAACATATCAAAGAGTCCAATTAACTGATAAGGTACTGAAGCAAGCAATGTACAAAGTTCCCAGGATTTTGCTCAAAAGATAACACCATAAAGCCTTGAGTTTGTGTCTGGCAGAGTCCCCATATATAACATCTTATAAAAGATTTAGAGCCCCTGCACCTGGAACTGTTTGCTTCTCTGTAACCACTTGTCTTTTTAACTTTTTGCATGTTTTTACTTCTGTAGAATTGTTGCAACTGAGCTCCCCCTCCCCTTTCTAAACCGAAGTATAAAAGAAAATCAAGCCCCTTCCTTGGGGCCAAGAGAATTTCAAGTCGTTGACTAATAAAGGACTCCTAAATTCGTCTCAAAGTGTGGTGTTTCTCTAACTTGCTCGGGTACAACAATCCCACCTTATTTAGAAACCCCATTCCTCAGAGTAATGAAAGATTAACATGGTGAGTGTGTCTAATAAAATGATCTCATGTTTTAAGTCCAAACCCATACCTTAGGGTTCATCGGGTTCCACTACCCTGTCGCAGGCTCTTGTAAGAAATCAAACATATATCTCAGTCCTGGGCCCAGTACAAACACATTCCTCCATATATCTCAGTCCTGGGCCCAGTACAAACATTCCTCCATTTGTCTCAACTTCCTGGGCCCAGTGCAAACATTCCTCCATTTGTCTCAACTTTAGAAAAACACCACCTGAGAGTCCCCGATAAGGTCACAACCGTTTGTGGAGTGGTTTTACTGAAAGCACGGGAACCAATAAAAAAACTGCTAAATGTATAACTTAAAATGTTAACCAATTGTAATGCTGTAACCCAAAGAATTCCTTGTTTCTCTGTAACCTTACATATCCTGTTTACATCGGGCTATAAAAAGCGAGCACATGCATCGTTTGGGGCCCTCTTGTATGCTGTGGAGCAGAGGGACCAAATTCGAACTTGCACTGCAGTAAAGATCCTTGCCGCTTGGCTTTGACTCTGGACTCTGGTGGTCTTCTTCAGGGAATAAACGGTCTGGGCAAAACATCTGGGGGCTCGTCTGGGATTCCCCAAGCCCCCCAGACCCCTGGTCAACAGATCTACCAGGATCGATCTGCTGATAGGTGAGCCAGCTCGTCCCTGTTTGTCTGTCTGTGTCTGTTCTGAACCTGTATCTGTGACTCGCGAGGTCTGTAACTGAAGCTGAAAGCTGACATAGTCCTGGCGGACGCGCTATAGGACGGCCAGCAGAGACCGGTGGGAGACGTCCCCTGGCTCTCATCTGATTCTTGACTGAATTAATTCTGATCCAGATTTTTGGAGCGCACTTGCGACTGACATAACTTGTTGTTGATATTCAGCAACTCACTTTCCCTTGCAGGACCTGTTCCAGCAACTCACTTTCCCTTGCAGGACCTGTTCCAGCAACTCACTTTTCCTTGCAGGACCTGTTCCAGACGCCACTCCGGGCGCTACTGTTCAAGATGGGTAATACCCAAAGCACACCTCTATCTCTCCTCATAAATAATTTCAAGGATGTTAGAGCAAGGGGCCATGATCTTAGTGTGGAAATCAGGAGGGGAAAGCTAATCACTCTGTGCCGCTCCAAATGGCCCGCCTTTAATGTAGGGTGGCCACCTGAAGGGACATTCTGTCTTCCTGTCGTTACTAAGTAAAGTCCAAGGTTTTTCTACCTGGGTGTGCTGGCCACTCGGATCAAATCCCATATATTCTCATATGGCAGGACCTTGTTGAGACCCGCCCCCTTGGCTGTCCCCTTTCCTACTAGCCCCCGAACCATGCAAGGCACTGGTTGCTCGGCCGCTAAAATCCAAGCAACCGACCGCCCCCCCATCCTGTTTTACCTGATAGCGAGGACCCACTGTCCATAGATCCCCCTCCGTACCCCTCCGGCCCCAGGCCCCAGCCCCCCGGCTGAGCCGCAGGAAGAAGTAGCGGACGGGAGGCGGCCGCGCACCCGAGCTCACTGAAAGTGAAAGTAACTCTGAAGGACCGGCGGGCGGACGCGAGGGCGCACTTTGCGGATTAGCCCCCCCCAGGCGCCTGACTCCACAGTGGCTCTACCCCTTCGGGAAATAGGACCCCCAGATGACACAGGAATCCCCAGGCTCCAGTACTGGCCATTCTCCACCAGTGATCTGTATAACTGGAAGACTCAGAGTGCCCGGTTTTCAGACAACCCCAAAGATTTAATGGCTTTACTAGATAGTGTCATGTTCACCCACCAGCCCACTTGGGATGATTGTCAGCAGCTCCTCCGAATTTTGTTCACAATGGAGGAGCGAGAGAGAATCCAGGTAGAAGCTAGAAAGTTGGTCCCAGGGGATGACGGTCAACCGACTGCCAACCCCGACCTCATAAATGCGACTTTTCCGCTGACCAGGCCGGCGTGGGACTACAACACGGCAGAAGGTAGGGGATGGCTACACCTTTATCACCAGACTCTAATGGCGGGTCTCCGGGCAGCTGCTCGCAAGCCCACTAATTTGGCTAAAGTATACTCTGTTCTGCAGGGAAAGACAGAAAGCCCAGCTACCTATTTAGAAAGATTAATAGAAGCTTTTAGACAGTACACCCCCATGGACCCAGAGGTCCCAAGAAGTCAGGCAGCTGTTGTAATGTCTTCTGTAAATCAGGCGGCCCCAAACATTAAAAAGAAACTCCAGAAATTAGAAGACAGAGGGAAAACAGATTCAGGACCTCCTTCAGATAGCCCAGCAGGTTTACAATAATAGAGATACTCCAGAGGAAAAGCAATTTAAGGCCACTGAAAGAATGACCAAGGTCCTGGCAGCAGTAGTACAAAAGAGCATCTACAGCCAGAGGACGCCCACCTAGGCGGTCCCCCAGACATGATAATCTAAGCAAAGACCAATGTGCCTACTGTAAGGAGGCTGGCCACTGGATAAAGGACTGCCCTAAAAAGAAACAACGCAGAGGACAGGGACCCCCTAGGTCTACACCCATACTAGTCACTCAAGACGGAGACTAGGGAAGACGGGGTTCGGACCCCCTCCCCGAACCTAGGGTAACTTTGCAAGTGGAGGGTCCCCAGTTCAGTTCTTGGTCGATACAGGAGCACAGCACTCAGTCCTAGTTGGAACTAATGGAAAATTATCCTCCAAGTCCTCGTGGGTACAAGGGGCCACAGGAATTAAGAAATACCCCTAGACGACACAAAGAACAGTAAACCTCAGAGCCAGGAATGTAACCCATTCTTTCCTGGTCATCCCTGAGAGCCCCTGTCCCCTATTAGGGAGAGACCTGCTAACTAAAATGGGAGCACAGATCCATTTCCTCCCTGAGGGGCCCGTCGTGACCAACTCCCAAAATCAGCCCGTGTCCGTCCTGACTATAACCCTAGAAGATGAGTACCGCTCCACCAGGAGCGAGCGGCCCCTGACCAGGACATAGCAACCTGGCTCTGGCAATATCCAGGAGCTTGGGCGGAAACGGGGGCTTAGGCTAGCAAAACACCGTCCTGCCTTGTTTGTTGAACTCAAGCCTGGGACGGACCCCGTTCGGGTTCGCCAACCCGATGCCCCTAGAGGCCAAAGAAGGGATTGCACCACATATTCGCCGGCTCCTCGACCAAGGGGTCCTTCGCCCATGTCACTCGCCCTGGAATACTCCATTGTTGCCGGTACGGAAACCCAATAGCGGAGAGTACAGACCTGTACAAGACTTGAGAGAAGTCAATAAGAGGGTTATGGACATACATCCAACTGTGCCTAACCCATACACCCTCCTGAGTACCCTAAACCCTAAACATCAATGGTACACTGTTTTAGATTTGAAGGATGCTTTCTTCAGTTTGCCTTTAGCCCCTCAGAGCCAAAAGCTCTTCACCTTCGAGTGGACTGACCCTGAAAGGGGCATAAGTGGCCAATTGACATGGACCAGACTGCCGCAGGGATTCAAAAACTCTCCTACCCTGTTTGATGAGGCCCTCCATGAAGACCTGGGTGAGTACCGATGCAAACACCCTGAAATAACCTTACTACAGTATGTTGATGACCTCCTGATTGCTGCCGAGACCCAGGAAGCTTGTATCCAAGGGACCAAGGTCTCTTACAGCTCTAGGGGATCTGGGCTACCGAGCCTCGGCAAAGAAAGCTCAAATCTGTAAACTAGAAGTAACATATCTGGGGTACCTGCTAAGAGGAGGGCAACGCTGGTTAACAGACGCCCGGAAGCAAACTGTTCTGCAGATCCCCAGGCCACAATCCACCCGACAAGTAAGGGAATTCCTGGGATCGGCGGGATTTTGTAGATTATGGATCCCTGGGTTCGCAGAGATGGCTAAACCCTTGTATCAGGCAACACGGGGACAACAGCCATTTAATTGGACAGAAGAAGCCGAGTCGGTTTTTCAACAGATTAAAACCACCCTACTCTCTGTGCCCGCCCTGGGACTACCTGATGTCACCAAGCCCTTCCACTTATACGTGGACGAGAGCAAGGGTGTCGCCAAGGCGGTGCTAACTCAGAACTTAGGCCCCTGGCGGAGGCCAGTTGCCTACCTGTCAAAGAAATTAGACCCAGTGGCTGCCGGGTGGCCCCCTTGTCTCCGAATGATTGCAGCCACGGCCCTGATGGTACAAGATGCTGATAAACTTGTCATGGACAAGAATTACGGGTCGTTACCCCACATGCCATCGAGGGTGTACTCAAACAGCCACCTAATCGATGGATAAGTAACGCCCGCTCACCCACTACCAAGACTACTACTAAACCCCCTCAGGATAACTTTCCTGCCCCCAACAACCTTAAACCCTGCCTCGCTGCTGCCCAACCCGGACCTGGACGCCCCGCTCCATGATTGCACCAAGATACTAGCTCAAGTGCACGGAGTTCGAGAGGACCTGCAGGACCGCCCACTTCCTGACGCTGACCTCGTTTGGTTCACTGATGGGAGCAGCTTCATACACCAAGGCCAGAGGTATGCAGGAGCAGCAGTGACTTCAGAGACTAAGGTAATCTGGGCGGAACCCCTGCCCCCGGGGACATCGGCCCAGAAGGCTGAACTGATAGCGCTCACCCAAGCTCTTACCTTAGGGGCAGGGAAGAAACTGACAGTATACACAGACAGCCGATATGCTTTTGCTACGGCGCATATACATGGGGCCATTTACAGGGAGCAGGGGTTACTAACGGCTGAAGGAAAAGAGACAAAAAAACAAGCAAGAGATCCTAGCCCTGTTAACAGCCCTATGGAGACCAGAAAAATTGGCTATTGTACATTGCCCAGGGCATCAGAAACCAACCACTCCAATTGCTCAAGGCAACTTTCTGGCAGACCAAACTGCAAGGAGTGTGGCAAAGGCTCCCAACCAACTCCTTGCACTCCAGCTCCCTGATCCGGGCCCCGGACTTGCCATATCTCCCTGATTATTCAGAACAAGATCTCCAGTGGATTGACAAACTTCCCCTGAAACGGATCCAGAATGGGTGGTGGACTGATACTAATGACCAAACTATCCTACCAGAAAAATTAGGACAACAAGTGTTTGAACACATCCACCGAACCACCCACCTGGGTGCCCGGCGGATGATAGACCTGATCAGACGCTCCAAGCTCAAGATCAGACATATCCGAGACGGCCAGCAGCATCGTGACAAGTTGCAAAGTCTGCCAGCTTAACAACGCCTATCCCCAATCCCAGGCTGCCACAGGAACAAGGCTCAGGGGACCCAGCCCGTATTTACTGGGAAGTAGATTTTACTGAGATAAAGCCAGGAAAATACGGGTATCGGTACTTACTTGTCTTTGTAGATACTTTTTCAGGGTGGATTGAAGCATTCCCAACCAAAAAGGAAACTGCTCAGGTTGTAGCCAAGAAAATTCTGGAAGATATCCTCCCCAGGTATGGTTTCCCCATCCAAATAGGGTCAGATAATGGACCGGCCTTCGTTGCTAAGGTAAGTCAGGATTTGGCTTCCATCCTTGGGGTAAATTGGAAACTACATTGCGCTTACAGGCCCCAAAGTTCAGGACAGGTAGAAAGGATGAATCGGACCTTAAAAGAGACCTTAACTAAATTGACTATGGAGACTGGCGCTAATTGGGTGGTCCTTCTCCCCTACACTCTGTTCCGGGCCCATAATACCCCTTACAGGCTGGGCCTTACCCCTTATGAAATCATGTATGGCAGACCCCCACCCCTGGTTCCCAGCCTAAAAGATGATCTGCTCAAATCTGAAACAGAAAATGTCTCTGAACTCTTATTTCCCTACAAGCCTTGCAGAAAATTCATCAAGAAATCTGGCCCAAGCTGAAGGAACTATATGAGACCGGTCCCCCACCGACACCCCATCCGTACCAGCCGGGGGACTGGGTCCTGGTTAAGCGACACCGACAAGAGACCTTAGAACCCAGGTGGAAGGGACCACTCCAGATACTCCTAACCACACCCACCGCCCTAAAGGTAGAAGGCATCGCGTCGTGGATCCACTACACCCACGTCAAACCAGTGGACCCGACCTCCGACCTTCTTGGACCAATCACGGCAGTGACTGAAGCACCGGCCACGTGGACTGTGGACAGAGCTAAGAACAACCCCTTAAAACTCACCCTGCGCCGGCAGCATAGCTCACTGCAAACATGCAGCTAGGTAGTCTAACCTTAACGTTAGTCACCCTAGTGGCCGCTGGGGCAAACACAAAACCAGTTCCTAACCCCTTTGTCTGGAGATTCTGGCTTTATGAAAACCAACCCACCCTGGGCAACCTCGTAAGCCCGGGAAGCTATTGGCCAGTGCTGATTGCCCCTCCACAGGGTGCAGTGACCCAATTTTGCTAAATTTTACTGGTTTTCAGATAGCCAAACCAGTGGTACCAATGATATGTTTTGAGTTTGATCAGACTAAGTACAATTGTAAACACTATTGGTGGCACCAAAACGCAGGCTGCCCCTACAGTTACTGTAAAATGCACTCAGTCAGAGGGTGGAACGAGCAATCCGGTGGAACTTCTACCAGCAGGGTAGAGGCGGCATCTATACTTGGATAGTTAAGGATCCTTGGAACTCCTGCTGGACCACGCCGCAACATGGGGCTGTATACTATCCCTCTTCCTCCACGTGGCCTAGTTCAGGTACGGCCCCTGGTCCATGGGGATATCCAACGACAGGAAGACAGACTAACACAAGATTTACATCCTTTCTCCTGGTTAGAATTATTACAAGAAGGATTAGAACTTGCTAACCTTACAGGACTTCACAGCTTGTCTGGCTGCTTTCTGTGTGCCACCCTAGGGCGTCCACCGCTAACCGCTGTCCCTCTGCCATGGAATCCTTTACCCAAACTAACAACCTTCGGAATCTCTCGAATGCCCCTATTCTTAATGTGCCACTGTACCGGAACCCCATCAGAGAAGTTTCCCTACTGTTTTTCAGGCACTAACTCTAGCCTCTGCAACATCACTGTAACGCCCCCTAATACCAACCTGAGGGCCCCACCGGGCATATTCTTTTGGTGTAATGGAACATTATCTAAGACCCTATCTGGTCCCTCTGTTACCAACCTACTGTGTCTCCCTGTCACACTAGTTCCCCAGTTAACTCTACTAACTGCCGGCGAGTTCCTGGGGTACACCGGTAACTGGACTAGCACTGCTATTCACCCAGCCCCTAGATCGAGACATGCATGAGCCATATTTCTCCCCCTCATTGCGGGAATCTCCCTCACCACATCCCTCATTGCGGCCGGACTGGCAGGGGGAGCCCTAGGTCACACTCTCATAGAAAGCAACAAGTTGTACCAACAATTTGCCGTTGCTATGGAGGAGTCGGCTGAGTCCCTTGCCTCCCTTCAGCGACAGCTCACATCCCTAGCTCAAGTAACCTTGCAGAACCGGAGGGCCCTAGACCTACTCACTGCTGAAAAAGGTGGTACATGTATGTTCCTGAAGGAAGACTGTTGTTTTTACATAAATGAATCAGGGCTTGTAGAGAACCGGGTCCAACAGTTACGCAATTAAGCATAGAAATGAAGAAACAGCAATTTGCCTCAGCTGCAAACCAATGGTGGAATTCCTCTATGTTTTCTCTGTTAGCTCCCTTCCTTGGACCCCTGCTAAGCCTACTATTTCTGTTTACTGTAGGACCCTGTGTTATCAACCGAATTTTGCAGTTTGTCAGGAAAAGGTTTGACACCATACAGCTCATGGTCCTCAGAGCCCAATACCAACCTGTAACGCGGAAACAGAATCAGACTTATAAGACCCAAGATTGGCTCCAGAGGTACCTGAGAGAGGGGGAAATGTAAGAAATCAACATATATCTCAGTCCTGGGCCCAGTACAAACACATTCCTCCATATTCTCAGTCCTGGGCCCAGTACAAACATTCCTCCATTTGTCTCAACTTCCTGGGCCCATGCAAACATTCCTCCATTTGTCTCAACTTTAGAAAAACACCACCTGGAGAGTCCCCGATAAGGTCACAACCGTTTGTGGAGTGGTTTTACTGAAAGCGCGGGAACCAATAAAAAAACTGCTAAATGTATAACTTAAAATGTTAACCAATTGTAATGCTGTAACCCAAAGAATCCCTTGTTTCTCTGTAACCTTACATATCCTGTTTACATCGGGCTATAAAAAGCGAGCACATGCATCGTTCGGGGCCCTCTTGTATGCTGTGGAGCAGAGGGACCAAGTTCGAACTTGCACTGCAGTAAAGATCCTTGCCGCTTGGCTTTGACTCTGGACTCTGGTGGTCTTCTTCGGGGAATAAACGTCTGGGCATAACACTCTAAGTGTGACACACTCAGTAGGTCCCATATGTTTCTAATATGCGCTGGGGCTCCTGTCAATCTTTTGGCCGTGATCTCAACATCCATAATGCCATATCTCTTTTTCATCAAAAGGTGAAACTGTTTTAGAATTGGAGCCAGGAGACCAAAAATACCAAATTTTAAAATGTCCTGATAATGTACAATTTACTACTGGTAATGTTAAAACGTCATCTTGTGACCAGGAAAATAAAATAGAGACAGAGAAGGAAATATTAGGGAAGAAGAAAGAACATTGGAATACAGAGCAGAAAACAGTAAAACTCCTTTTAGTTTCCCCAATCTTCCTGTTAATACCAGAAGCGGAGCACTTGCTCAAGGATGTGTCCTCCCACTTATAGTCTCAGTCAAATACAGATACAGAGAAAGCATTCTCAGCCATTCCAGTAAAGGTAGTGATAAACCCAAAGAAACCCCTATCCAAACTTAAACACTATCCTCTGCAAAAGGAAGCCATATATAGAATTGCTCCTATCATAGAAGATTATCTGAGAAATGATATATGAATAATATATCATTTGAGAAATAATGATAATCTGAGATTATCATTATTCCTGCACAATCCCCTGAAACAGCCCTATATTCCCTGTAAAGAAACCAAACGGGAGAGGATGGAAATTTGTGCAGGACTTGAGGGCATAAACAATATAATAATTCCCAGGCACCAGTAGTCCCCACCCACAAACCCTTCTATCACCTATATCCATTACCAGTCAGTATTTCTCAGTTGTGGATCTCTATAGTGCCTTCTTTAGTATTCTATAGAACCAGGCAGCAATATTTGTTTGCCTTTATTTGGAAAGAACGGCAATATACGTGGACTGTAATGCCCCAAAGGTAAACAGAAAGTCCCACTTACTGTTCCCAAATATTAGAAGCTGATTTAGAGGATTAAATATTTACCCAGGGCTCAGCATTCATCTACTCTCCTTTGTTCAGACACACTCTCTTCCTCTCAGGAAGATAGTCTATATTACTCAAACAGCCACCAAGGGACACAAATGTCTAAAGACAAACTTCAGCTATGCTTACCTCAAGTTAAGTATTCGGGACATATTATCTCAGCCAAAGGACTGAGTATTAACCCTGATAGATTGAGGAATTTTAGCTTTCCCAATGCCTGCCACTAAGAAACAAGAGTTTTTGGGGCCTGGCGGGTTATTGTAGAAACTGGATACCAAATTTCTCCCTTATGGCTCAACTTCAGTGTGCATACCTAAAAAATGAACAACCTGATCCCATCATGTGGACTCCAGAGGGACAATCAGCTGTACAACAAATAAAGGAAATTCCGATTAATGCCCGGCCTTAGGGCACCCAAACTACAAATTGCTTTTCTCCCTTTTCATACACAAAGTTGGAGGTACTGCATCCGGAGTACTGACCCGGAAACATGGTGATCATCAGAGACCTATAGGCTATTATAGCCAACAGCTGGACCCTGTGGCTCGAGGGCTGCCTCCTTGTATGAGAGCAATAGCAGCCACAGCCTTGCTGTGTACAAAGTTCCCAGGATTTTGCTCAAAAGATAACACCATCTCAAAGTCTGTTGAAGAAATAATTACGGGTTCCCCCTTACCATTTTTGTGCCAAATTCTCTTGAGACCCTTCTAAACTCTCATCATATACAACATCTGTCTGTCAACCGGCTAGCCTCTTAGGAAATTTTGCTTTTATCATCTCCCAATATTACTATTTCCTGCTGTAATAATCTTAATCTGGCCCCTCTCTTGCCAAGCCCTTCTGACAAAACCCCTCATGACTGTGTTCTGATGACTGACTTGACTTCTCACCCCCAGGACAGACCTACAAGAGATGCCACTGGATAATGCTGAGATAGAATGGTGTACAGATGGGTCTTATTTAAGAGGAGACGATGGAAATTTTATAGCAGGATATGCTGTGGTTTCCTTACTAGAGGTAATTGAAGTCAATCGTCTCCCCCAAGCCAGATCAGCTCAAGTGACCAAATTGGTTGCCCTGACCAAAGCTTGTCAATTGGCAAAAGACAAGGCTCCAGACATTTACACTGACAGCTACTATGCTTTTGGGGTTGCTCATGACTGGGATGCTATGAAAAGAGAGAGGATATTTAACCCCCTCAGGGCAACCCATAAAAAATGGACAAGTATCAGAGCTGTTAGAAGGTGTTATAAAACCAAAAAGCTTGGCAATTATAAAAATCCCAGGTCACTCAAAATTAGACACCACAGAAAGTCAGGGTAACCAATTCGCTGACGCCACAGCTAAAAGAGCAGCACTCAAGCCATCACCCCCAAGTTGGAAAATGGCCATAAAACCCAAAACACTTAAATACATGTTGAAAGAAACCCAGCGCATAGCTCCTACAAAAGAGAAATCTACTTGGAAACAGGCAGGGGGATACTTGACTCCCAAAACTGAAATATGATGTGGACCTAATCATTCCAAGAAGCCCATTATTCCAACAGAATGTCAGGTGTCCCTTATGAAATATGTTCATAATCTAACCCATTGGAATCCAGATAAAATAATATCCTGGTATAAACAATATTACTGGAAACCATCCTTTATAGTGGCACAAAAAGTTTATTCTCATCTGGGTACCATGGCTCACACCTGTAATCCCAGCACTTTGGGAGGCCCAGGGAGGGGGATCACCTGAGGTTAGGAGTTCAAGACCAGCCTGGCTAACATGGCAAAACCCTGTATCTACTGAAAATACAAAAATTAGCCGGGCATGGTGGTGCGCACCTGTAATCCCGCTACTTGGGAGGCTGAGGCAGAAGAATCGCCTGAACCCGGGAGGAAGAGGTTGCAGTGAGCTGAGATTGCACCATTGCACTCTAGCCTCGGCAACAAGAGCAAAACTCCATCTCAAAAAACCAAATAAACAAAAAGTTTACTCTCATGTGTTATTTGTCCCAAACATAACCCAGGAAAACCCCTCCATGGAGTCCAGGGTCATTTTCCCCTTCTGGCTGACCTTTTGAGGTGTGACAGCTTGATTTTATCCAGCTGCCATCATCTCAGGTTACAAGTATGTTTTAGTAATGGTCTGCATGTTAACCATTGGGTTGAAGCTTTTCCCTGCAGGCAAGCAACAGCCATGACAGTTGGAAAAATCCTACTAAAAAAAATTGTCCCACTGTGGGGAGTCCTCTGTGAACTTCACAATGACAGGGAACATACTTTATTGGCCAGGTTACTCAAAATATTTGTAAAATTTGGCCCACATTCAACATTTCCATTGTGCCAACCATCCCCAGTCTTCAGGCCTGGTGGAGAGGACTAATGGAATAACTAAAACACAATTGGCTAAGTTCACAGAGGCACTTCACCTCCTCTGGCCCAAAGCACTCTCCCTAGTGCTGCTTATATTCCGATCCACTCCTTTTGGAAAACACCAATTGTCTCCTTATGAAATTATAACAGGAAGACCCATGTGTATGGGAACGAACATAACCAATCCAACTTTTCTCAAGGGAGATATATTGCAATACTGTGAGGGACTCATTTATCATCTTAGAAAAAGCCAAGATTTGTTAAAGAATTCCTTTCACAGTGCGCTCCCTGAAGATAAGGTGCCTGGTCACGATCTGCAACCTGGAGATTTCATCTATTGGAAAAGACATCTAATGAAGAATTCCCTTCAACCCTGATGGAAGGGCCCGTACCAGGTACTACTGACTAATCCATGTACTACAAAATTAAAGAGTATAGATTCACGGATTCACATCTCTCATCTTAAAAAGGCACAACCTCCTGAGTGGACTGTAACTCCCACCAAAGACCTTCACCTCCGGTTCACTAAACATGAACCTGCAACCCAGGATTAGAAGCAGACAACAGTTGTTGTGGACTGCTTAAACCCAAGACACAGGACCAGCCCTGTATGCAAAGGGAACGCCTCTGTTATTGTACAGTAACCATTACAATTATTGTCCTAGAAATACTGGCAACTCCTGTCTTATAAATGACAGGGCACTTGCCTTGTCTGATTTAACACCATTTAGTAACTAAAATGAATTTCACAACCTTGCTATTATTAATCCTATATCCCTACACCTTGCCACTGCCACCCACGGATGCCCATGAAACAAACCTGTTTCTACAGTGGGCTCAGCATTATGCAGACTAATTACAAAAGAATACGTGCTGGGTATGCAGACTCAAGCCTCTTTCCAGTGGCTTCAGCCTGCCATGGTGGATATCCCCCTTCCAAGGTCAGAACTGGATAGAATACCAAAAATTATCACATCACAGAAGTGATCTGGCATTCTTAGTGCTGGAATAACAAAAGACAATATATATAACTGGCCCATTAAAAACACTCTTAAGAACAAGGGACATGGGAAAAGTTTTTGAATGGAAAGGACCAGGTCATTAGATCTCACTTTAACATGCCACCCCCCCACCCCCAGCTAAAACAGAAGGTGGTAACCACACCCCAAACAACAGCCCATTTTCAAAATGGAATAATGCAAATTTGGGCTGGGTTTATCTGGCTCACCTCATGTCTGGCCAACTCAGCCAAAATGCTTCTTTGTGCTGGCAGTGAAGAAACCGTACCAAGGAACTATGGCCAAACAGTATGAGAGATACGGGGTGGACACCTGGAGAATGCTGTGACCACATTATGATATTACAAGACGCTGACTGGAATGCCACCGATTGGGTGCAGCAACCAGGTATTTATTGGCTAGCTCCAAATGGGACATATTGGCTATGTGGCACTAACTTATGGCCGTGGTTACCTCCAGGGTAGTTAGGATGACGTTCCCTAGGTTATGCTTGGGCACAAGGACATGTAATTCAGACCCTGCCAAAACCAGCAAACCTTTTTTCATTTACGATTTCATTGGACATGTGAGGTATTCCAATGGTATGATCACTTAGCTTCAATCTTTGTGCCACAGACAGGTATTGAAGATGTTATATGGCATATAGAGGCCTTACCCAATTACACCCAAAGGCCCTGAATGATAGCCACATGAGTATTGCCTTGCTAAACAATGAGGTCATGCTTATGAGGAAAGTTGTGCTATACTACCATATGCTTTAGATATACTCATTGCAGCACAACGGAGACCTGTGCCATCATAAAACTGAATGTTGTGTGTATATTCCAGATGAATCAAAGAACATAACTTGATTTATGACTGATATGAAAACCCAGATAACCAACCTGTCAGATCCAAAACCCTCACTAATCAATTGGTTGAGTAGTTGGTTTGGATCCTGGAGAACTTGGTGGCAGAAGCTATTGTGTACAATAGGAATAGTAATAATTTGTGTTCTGTCCTGTTTCTGCTTACAATGTTGTTACGATATGTGCTTGCAAACAAGTTAATGCACAACTGAAAGGGCTGGGGTAATAAATGCCCAGAGAATTGCTTTAATTGAGGAAGCAGTATAGCCTACCTGACCCCTTCCAGGTTTGCTTTCCTTTTGTTGCTATAAATCTGGCCTAGGTCCCTATATATATATTTTCTCTCTCTCTCTCCCTCTCTATCTCTCTCTCTCTCTTTCTTTTTTCCTTTCCTTTTTCCTTCTTTCCTCTCCTTTTTTTTTTTTTTAATCTTCATGGGACACAATTTCCTAGGAATGAGCCTTCCTGGCAATGTGGGACCTAAACTTGTAGAAATAAACAATCCCAGCAACAGGAAACCAGCTCAAAAAAGGGAGGAAAAAGCAACCTGAAGCCAAGAACCCATATTCCTTTTAAAATGCTTCCTCCAAAAGATTTTAAATAAAAAAGAGGGGAAATGTGAAAGGAAATTAATTCTGGGATCCCCCCAAACTCATTTAGCCAAAGGCAAAAGTCAAAATGGGAACTGGATCATGCAAACCTGCCTCCCCGTTTTGGTTCCTCAATAAAATGGTTACAAGATGAAAAGTTACATGCCTCCTCCATATTTTGCCCACAAGGAAATTCCTAGTGAGTTGTTAAAATTTCACCATGGCAATGCAAATTGATAGCTTATCTTTACAGGTGCAGCCGCCCTGGTCCACCAGACATAAATGCATATCTGAGTGTTCTCCTGCCCCATTTTGTCTGCTATCTTATGTAAAATGCAGATTCCCCAGATTTTTCCTCTGCCTCTTTTGTTTATGTCACCTTTTTTTGTTTGTTATTTAGTTTTATTTTATATCATAAACTTAACTCTGCAATCCAGTAGGCATGGAAGGGAACAAGGAAAACATGGAACCCAAAGGGAACTGCAATGAGAGCACAAAGATTATAGGCTATTGCCAGCAAATGGGGAGGAGGGGTGCTCTCCTGAGCTACAGAAAGAATGGCCTGGTGGTTAAGATAAAACACAAGTCTAACTTTAATAAGTTGTCCACAGTCAGCAATGGTGATCTTCTTGCTGGTCTTGCCATTCCTGGACCCAAAGCGTTCCATGGCCTCCACAATATTCATGCCTTCTTTTACCTTGCCAAAGACCACAAGTTTGTCATCCAACCACTCAGTCTTGGCAGTGCAGATGAAAAACTGGGAACTGTTTGTGTCCAGCATTTGCCATGGACAAGATGCCAGGACCTGTATGCTTTAGGATGAAGTTCTTGTCATCAAATTTCTCCCTGTAGATGGACTTGCCACCAGTACCATTATGGCATGTGAAGTCACCACCCTGACACATAAACCTTGGAATAATTCTGTGAATGCAGGAACCCTTATAACCAAATCCTTTCTCTCCAGTGCGCAGAGCATGAAAGCTTTCTGCTGTCTTTGGAAACTTGTCTGCAAACAGCTTGAAGGAGATGTGGCCCAAGGGCTCACCATCTACGGTGATGTTGAAGAAGATGTTGACCATGGCTGATAGTACAGGGCTCCTGGCAGTGGCAGCATCTGCGAAGCAGCCATTTTATATTATCTTATATTAAAAAAATGCAGATTCATTGAACCAGGCAAAGGCATGAATGACTATTTTTCACTACCCCCTCTTACATGAAAATTGTTTACTTCTCAATATCCCACCCTTTCCCCTTTAAATTTGGAGCCCTCAAAATCATCTTTGGAGAAAGGCATAGACCTGTCTCCTGGGCATGTTCTTAACTTTGGCAAATAAATCTCCTAAAATGATTGGAACTTACTTTTTCTCAATTGACAAAACATTTAAAAAATATACAGACTGGACCCAGCCCGCCCAACTCCCAGTGGAGAGCAAGGTTTCCTTCTATTTTCATAGCCAACCAGAACAATGTTCTATGCACATTTTGTCCTCAGTAAGAGGGCCTCTGGCCAAAATTTGGCTAGTGGCCCATTGGGATAAGAAGCTAACCAAAGCCCCTGTGTTACAGTGTAATTTAGAGAGTAGCATAGAGAGTATCATCTCACCAAAAGTGAAGATAGCATTACAGACATCTCTTACTGGGAGTAGTTTGAATATATCACAGGAAAGCCAAATACCTTCTTGCAGACTGTAATGAAGCATTCATTAAGATAAAGATTTTTTTTGACCAGGTGTTGACCTGCCTGAGGAAAATCAGGAAGCAGCTTGTAACACCATTACTTTACCTGAAGAATTTCATGACTTTGATCAGCCACTGCCTGACTTAGATGACATCGATGTGGCCCAGGAGTTCAGCTTGGGTCAGAGTAGAGTGGAAGAAATAACCATGAGAGAAGAAGTTGGGAATATCAGTATTTTACAAGAAAATGATTTTGGTGATTTTGGAATGGATGATCATGAGATAATGAGAGAAGGCAGCGCTTTTGAGGATGATGACATGTTAGTAGGCACTACTGCTTCTAACCTCCTATTAGAGTCTGAACAGAGAGAGCACCAGCAATCTGAATGAGAAAATTAACCATTTAGAATATGAAGACCAATATAAAGATAATAATTTTAGAGAAGGAAATGATGGTGGAATATTAGATGACAAACTTATTACTAATAATGATGGTAGTATCTTTGACGATCCCCCTGCCCTCTCTGAGGCAGAGGTGATGTTGACAGAGCAGCCTGCACATGATGATATATGGATGAGGATGATAATACATCAATGGGTGGGCCTGATAGTCCTGATTCAGTGAATACTGTTGAACCAGCCAGCTATGTCTGATCAAACAACACTTGTTCCAAATGAGGAAGAAGCATTTGCATTGGAACCTATTGATATAACTGTTAAAGAAACAAAAGCCAAGAGGAAGAGGAAGCCAATTGTTGACAGTGTCAAAAACTTGGATAGCAAGACAATTAGAGCCCAACTTAATGATTATTCTGATATTGTTACTACTTGGGATCTAGCACCACTCACCAAGAAATAGGTGATGTGGAAAGAGACAGGAGGAGTAGAAAAACTGTTTTCTTTACCTGCTCAGCCTTTGTGGAATAACAGACTACTGAAGCTCTTTACATGCTGTCTTACACCACTTGTAGAAAAAGGGGGAAAGTAGGGCAGATAATTTGGATGAGTTCCTCAAATAATGTGAAAATCCAGAGGTTCCTAAAGAGGACCAGCAACAGCTACATGAGCAGCATGATGTTACTGATAAGCCCATTTTGGAAGAGACAAGCCACCTCCAGGAGTCAGTGATGAGGCCAGCAGAACAAACCTGATGAGTCAGCTATGCCTCCACCACCACCTCAGGGAGTTAAGCGAAAAGCTGGAGACAAATTAACCTAGAGCCTGTGATGCCTCCTCAGCAGGTTGAGCAGATGGAAATACTGCCTGTAGAGCTTCCCCTAGAAGAACCTCCAAATATCTGTCAGCTAATACAAGAGTCAGAACTTCCGCCAAAAAGAAAGAAAAGGGGGGAAAAAAAGATGATGAAGAGGAAAAGGACGAAGATGTTTCAGGGGGTGATCAAGATCAAGAAGAAAGAAGATGGAAGAAAAGGACTCAGCAGATGCTTCATGGTCTTCAGTGAGCTCTTGCTAAAACTGGAGCTGAATTTATCAGTTTGCTTGAGTTACGTCAAAACACAAACAGAAAACAAGCTGCCGCAAAGTTCTACAGCTTCTTAGTTCTTAAAAAGCAGCAAGCTATTGAGCTGACACAAGAACTGTACAGTAACATCATCGCAACACCTGGGCCAAAGTTCCACATTTTATAAGGAGCTAGAAGCATTATAGCTAGTGTTTATTCACTAGTGCTTACAAATTGCCCCCATGTGTAGGAGACACAGACCCTTTAATAAAACTTAGATTTTTGTCTGTACAAAGTCTTTGCCTTTTTCTTTCTTCATTTTTTTCCCAGTATATTAAATTTGTCAGTTTCATCTTTGAGGGAAACTGATTAGATGGGTTGTGTTTGTGTTCTGATGGAGAAAACAGCACCCCAAGGACTCAGAAGATTATTTTAACAGTACAGAACAGATGTGTGCAATATTGGTGCATGTAATGATGTTGAGTGGCAGTTGAAAGTCATGATTTTAATCTCAGTTCTTCATTACTGCATTGAAAAGGAAAACCTGTCTGGGCAAATGCCTGACAGTTTAATTTAAAACTATGGTATGAGTCTTCGACAAGAAAAAAAAAAAAAAGAAAAGGCTTTCCATCAGTTGTAACACTGGCAATCTTCTTGTAACCTTAGGGATGGCACCTGAAATAACAAAGGTCACCCTCTTGAGATTCATTTTAAGTGTAATTCCCTAATGAGCAAAGGTATATGTGAAATTGTGTTGTGACTGATACCCTTCAGCTGCAAAAAGATAGGACTGACTTGGTTTAAAGTGTTCTATTTTGTCAATCATTCCATTTAAGTCTTTCTGATGAACTCGGCTATCTCAAAATCTGTCATTTTAATGAGGCTCCAAAATGAGCAGAAATATAGGCCTGATTAGAGTACAGTGACTATCAAAAAACATAACTTTCTAGGAGTTATAAATCAAAGTTTTAAAAAGATGTTTGGATATATCTGAGTATTCAGATCATGAAAATAGAAATTGCCCTGCCTACTACAAGGACAGACTGATGGGAAATTATACACCAGGTCAACTTAACCTTTAGGCAGACAATGCTGTAAAAACTAATGGCTTCTCTGATATTTATTATAAGTTCTAGTACTGATCTCCTTTTCCAGTGCTGCACATTCCTGTGTTTGGAACTTTAATAGCTTTGCAACGAAATCCTATATCCAGTTTCCTATAATTTAACTGAAGAAAAACACATCCAAATAAAGGTCTATATTAACAGACCAGACAGCATCAGAAATCATGTGACTATTATGATTATCAGAATATTTCTTAAATTTTTAGGGCAAAATTAACACTGAAAGTTCTAGCTTAAGTGTTGACACTTTCATGGGGAAACAATCACTTCTGAAACTCAGACTTCAGTGTATACCTAACAATTTAAAATTATGCAAAATGTTTTAAATTTGTGAACTCATTACTGTTTTAATGATTCAGTTTCTTGAGAGTTTAACTGCAAAAAATTGCTATTGCAGATTTATTTTCAATATTCTATGCCTGTAAACCATGGAGTTTTCCCCATTTGTAAAAAGACATTGTAGATAATTGAATGTTTGATTTTATCAAACATTCTTGTCTTGGTTTCTTGTTACATATTTTGTTAGTCTGGTTTTTTTGCTTATCGGGTTCAATGTTATTCTTGGAAATAGTTGATGCTATGTTATGTATAACTTTTCTAATAAAAGTTGTGTTATAAGCTGTTAAAAAAATTACAGTATTACAGACTGGCTACACAATAACTTTATAGGAAGTCTGAAAAATACTCAAAGTTCTATAGCAACAAGCAAACACCTAATCAAGAAAAGACACAGTCAAAATGCTAAGAAATTTTGTTAACATTTTTACTTGCCTGTACCCTATCCTTCCCTCCTGGCACACCTGGGGAAGCAGCAGCCCTGCTGCCAATTCCCTCCCTAGAACCCCAGAGAGAGGAGAATGGACTTTATTTGCAACATTCTAACCTGTCAAGGGGCTGCCTGAGGTACTGGTCTCTGTTTTACCTAATTCAGAGGTCAGACAGGGAAAAGCAGCATGGCTGGATACTCAGGTTCAGAAAAAGCCACAGGAAATGGTGAGCACTACTCATGAACACTGCAGGCGGCCTACAAACTCACAGATACCTGGAGCAAGAGGTCAGAGGTAGAGGAACACAATAGAACATCTAAGTCCACCCTCAGAGAAGCAGGGGTGAGACTCTTTAGGAAACTGAGACATTTGTAAGCAGTCATGCATTCAAGGGAACTGGAAAACAACAACAACTGCAGGGGCCATTGAAAATAATATGCTAAGAATAGATAAGGCTCAAGGACAGTATCTCTAGCTAGTTGCACTTTCAATGAACTCCAGTAGTCAAGGACAGTATCTCTAGTTGAACTTTTAATGAACTCTAGTAGGCGCCAAGAAGGCAGACAAAATAAGAAAGAACTTAGAGACAAGAACTAAGCAGAAGGTTATATCTGGGTGCAGAAAGTTTGTTTTGCATTGTGTTATTTTTGCTGACGTGGGATTTATGGAGTATAAATAAAGTGAGGCGGAGGCTCTAGGCGCAGCCGCCATGTTCTCTGTTTGTCTTTGTCTCTTGTGTCTGTTCATTCTCCACCACCCCCGGCACGGTCCCCAATAAGTGGCACAGCGAGCAGGGTGCACAGGGTGAGTAGTGGGGAACAAGAAGGGGAACCCCCTAGGAGCGGGTAAAACCCAGGAATTGTTAAGGGGAACCTTCTTAAGCTTTCATTATGGGGAATTCCAGTTCCTTGGCCTCAGAATATTTAAGATTATTACAAGGGCTTTTACTTTCGATTGGGGTTGATGCAAAAGAGAAACTTTGCGGAAATTGTTTGCTCATGTGGAACAACATTGCTCTTGGTTTCAATATCAAACTGAAGTACAATTAAATAAGCGAGAGTGGCAACAGTTGTTAAGACCCTTCGTCAAGCGCATCAGCGCGGTGATGTAATGTCAGCACCTTTGTGGGCCCTTTGTGCCTCTATTACTCAGGCTTTGGAGCTCTTAGAGACAGACTCTGAAAAGGGGGAAGGCGGGGATGAGGAGTCTTTGAAGTCTCCGATAGCCATTTCCCCTCCTTTAGATAATTCTGTAACTGAAGGAGAAGGTCCTTTGTGTGATAATGTGTCTCATGAAAAGGAATCAGAAATTCAAAAGGAGCTTCAGCCGGTTGTTCAATTGTTACAACAAATTTTACAATTGCAATTATCTCCCCCTCAACCTTCTCCACCCACTCCTGTTTTTACTTTTCCCGTGGTTCATCCACCCCCATCAGTACCTAAGGCGGAGGAGGAGGATAGTTTTCCACCACCCCACGCCGGTGGAAATGCTGCCTCGTTCAGGCACGGTTTTTGCTGTTCCCGCTTCTACTACTAAAGCTGTAATTAAGGTATTGGATTCTCAAGAGGATGAGGATCCCATTGTTCCCCATTATTAGGCAACCTTTTGTTCCTAATGACCAATTTCCTCAAGGGGGTATAAATGTGCAGTATAATGTTCTTCAATTTAAATTTCTTAAAGAAATGAAGGCAGCTGTTGCTAATTATGGCCCTCAATCTCCTTTTGTCATGGGGCTTCTAGATTCTTTCTCCTCTGAGATTTGTTTTTGCCTCTTGATTGGGAGACTTTGGGGAAGGCTGTTTTGGACCGCTCTCAGTGGCTTCAGCTACGCAGTTGGTGGCTGGAAGATGCCAAAGAGCAGGCCTGCAAATGCCGCTAGAAATCCTCCAGGACCAACAGAGGAGCAATTAACAGGCACTGGTCAGTTTGCTACCGTAGCGGCTCAATCTGGACTTGAGGACGTGGCATTATCACAAGTTAAAGCACTTTTTTAAAGGCTTGGTGTAAAGTAGAACCATCAGGAAAAACTGCCTTGTCTTTTGTTAAGATTTTGCAGGGCGCAAACGAACCTTATCCTGACTTTGTGGCTCGGCTCCAAAATACTGTAATAAAGACTGTGGGTAGTGGGGCTGCAGGCCAAATCCTGGTAACCACACTAGCTTTTGAGAATGCTAATCAGGAATGTCAGAGGTTGTTGCGTCCTCTAAAGGCTGCTGGAAACTTACAAATAGAAGATTTTATTAGAGCCTGTGCAGGAGTGGGGGGGCTGCCTACAACGCTCAGTTGTTTGCTGGAGCTTTATCTAAGGCATTCATGGGAAAAAAGGGAGTTTGCTTCCAATGTGGAAAGACCGGTCATTTAAAAAAGAGTGCCGTAAGTTATCTAATAGGAGTGACTCCTCCAAAGTAGAATTAAAAACTTCCTACTGAGCCCTGTCGTCGTTGCGGCAAAGGGCGACACTGGACTAATGAATGTCACTCTAAGTGGACAGAAACGGTAATTCTCTCACCTCCAGATCGGGAAACTTGCAGAGGGGCCCTTCAGCTTGGGGCCCCAACAACAATACAAGCCCTCTTCATTTGCAATTTCCAGTCAGCTCAGGGTCCAGCATCAGCAGGCCAGTCAGCCAATGTTAACCCCCAATTTTCATTAGCTCAGCTTTTCTCTGCTACTTCCGGTAGCGCTGCTGCTGATGTGGCGATTTTACAGGCTGTTGAACTCACCCCAGAAATGGGAGTTGTTAAATTGGCTACAGGTGTTTTTGGGCCATTACCTCCACATACTGTTGGATTGCTTATAGGACGCAGTAGTAGCATTTTACAGGGTTTACAAGTTCATTTGGGTGTTATAGATTCTGATTATAAAGGGGAAATTCAAATTATGGCTCAGGCTCATAAACCTATATCCCTGAAAGTGGGGCAGCGAATTGCACAACTCCTTGTACTACCCTATTTTCAGTTTCCTTCACGGAGGCAAGAAAGAACCGGAGGTTTTGGAAGCACATGTTTCCCAAACATATTTTTTGGGAAACTTAGTAACTCAACAAAAACCTTTGTTTCCCCTCGAAGTAGAGGGACAAATTTTTCAGGGCTTGGTCGACACTGGAGCTGACGTTTCCATTATTGCCTCTGATCAATGGCCTTTGCAGTGGCCTAAACAGCCTGTTGCTGTTTCTCTTACAGGATTAGGTTCCGCCTCTGAGGTGTATCAAAGTTCTCAATCCTTAAATTGTCGAGGGCCGGATGGTCAAATGGCCCAAGTTCAGTTTTATATTGTTCCTATTGCCCTAAATTTATGGGGGCGAGATTTATTGCAACAATTTGGAGCTTTTGTTTCTATTCCTCATGTCTCTAATTCTGCCAAAAATATGATGTTCCGCATGGGCTACAATCCCCTTGAAAAATCTTTAAACATGTAGCCACTGTTCAGCAGCCTCAAGCCCTTCCCTTGACATGGAAAACTAATATTCCTGTATGGGTTAACAGTGGCCTTTAACACGTGAGAAGCTTGAGGCCTTAGAAAACTTAGTTCAGGAACAATTATCCCTAGGTCATATAGAACCTAGTACTTCTCCATGGAATTCCCCTGTCTTTGTAATTAAGAAAAAAAAAACGGTAAATGGAGACTATTGACAGATCTTCGTGCTATTAATGCATGTATTCAACCCATGGGATCCTTACAACCTGGCCTTCCTAACCCTTCTATGATTCCTCAAGATTGGTTACTTATGGTTATTGATTTAAAAGATTGTTTTTTTTCTATTCCTTTGGATCAAAAGGACTGTGAGCGTTTTGCCTTCTCTGTCCCTGTTTTTAATAATTCTCAGCCACTTTCTCGATATCAGTGAAAGGTTTTACCTCAAGGTATGTTAAACAGCCCTACCTTGTGTCAAGAATTTGTCCATCAAGCTCTGAATCCTGTTCAAAAATGTCATCCTTCTGTTCTTTTATATCATTATATGGATGACATTCTTCTTGCCACACCCACCAAAAAAGAGCAGCAAGATGCTTTTACATCCTTACAAACGCAGCTCTCTTTATACTCCCTTAATATTGCCCCCAAAAAAATTCAAATAGATTTTCCTATTCAATATTTAGGTTATACCTTGGGAGCGCAAAATATTCGACCCCAAAAGATTCAAATTCAACGCGATCATTTAAAAACATTAAATGACTTTCAAAAGCTTTTAGGAGATATTAATTGGATGCGTCCTGTTTTAGAAATACCAACGTATCAGTTACAACATCTTTTTTCTATTCTAGAAGGAGACAGTCACTTGGACAGCTCACGTCATTTAACTCCTTGGCTTTACAGGAACTCCAGCTTGTAGAAGAACAACTTCAAAAGGCCCATCTACATTATATCCTTCCCGACGTTCCCCTTTCCTTTTGTTTATTTCATACTTTACATTCTCCTACAGGTATGATTCATTAACAAATCGGCCGTTAGAATGGATCTTTTTATCCAACAAAACATCTAAACGTTGACTACTTATATCGATCGTTTAGCTGAATTGATCATCAAAGGACGGCATCGCTGTCGACAACTCTGGGAGGAGATCCTTCCTTCATTATCTCTCAATTCACTCATAGTCAGATTACTTATCTTCTTGCCACTTCTGATTTGGCAAGTTGCTTGTGCCTCATTTGTCAGACAATTTCTACCCAATATCCTAAGTCTCCAATTCATTTTTTTTTTTTTTTTTTTTTTGAGACGGAGTCTCGCTCTGCCGCCAGGCTGAGGCAGTGCCGGGTTAGCTCACTGCAAGCTCCTCCGGGTTTACGCCATTTGCCTCAGCTCCCAAGCAGCTATACAGGCGCCAGCCATGTCGCCCGGCTAGTTTTTTGTATTTTTTAGTGGACGGGGTTTCACCATGTTAGCCAGGAGGTTCGATCCTGACTATCGCCCGTCCTCCCAAAGTGCTCTTGAGCCACCGCGCACGGCCTCTTTCATTTTTAGACAGCATTCTGTGTTGTTTCTCACCAATATCTTTATTTCCTGTTCAAGGCCCTACCTTTTTTACTGATGCTAGTAACAATGGTAAAGCTAGATATGGAATGTTCATCAATCTCGAGTTACAGTTTATCCTTATCCCTTGGTGCAACAGGGAGAACTGTTTGCTATTCTCATGGTCTTACTTGATTTCCCTTCCACCAGTTATAACATTGTTAGTGATTCTCAATACCCGTGTATGTTATTTCTTATATTCTCAAGCTACTCTACTCTCTTTGTGCTACTTCTTCTCTTCAAAAACTCTTTTCTTTGTTGTCCTCTACTTTGAGCCAACGTCGAGCTCCTTTATTCATCACTCATCTTCGTTCTCATTCTCAACTTCCTGGACCGTTAGTTCATGGTAATGCTCAGATGATTCGCTTTTAATCGGCCACCTACAGGCTACAGAACAAGAACATGCTCTACATCAAACTAATAGTTCTGGCCTTCAACGACGATTTCATTTAACTCGTAAACAAGCTCGTTCTCTTATTCGAGCTTGTCCTTCTTGTGCTCCTTTTAGCATTCCATCTTTCCATCCTGGGTTTAATCCGCGAGGTACTCAAGTTAATCAGATTTAGCAAATGGACATCACACACGTCCCTTCTTTTGGATGATTAAAGTATGTTCATCATACCATTGATACTTTCTCTCATTTTCAATGGGCAACTCCTTTGCCATCTGAAAAAGCTGATTCTGTTATTACTCATCTCTTAGCTTGTTTCGCCATCATGGGCATTCCTCTAATACTTAAAACTGATAATGCCCCTGCCTATGTTTCTCGTAAGTTACAAGTTTTCTTACAGCAATACAATATTCAACATCTCACCGATATCCCGGGCAACAGTCAAGGTCAAGCCATCATTGAGCGCGCAAATTTAACCTTAAAAACTCAACTGCTAAAACAAAAAGGGGGAAATGAGTCCCCCAGAAATCAGATTTTAAAGGTTTTGTTTACCTTAAATTTTTTGAATCAATGGAGACAATTGCAGGACTCCGCTGCCGTAACATCTTTCCTTACCTCCCTCGGCGATAGTCCCCGCCGACAATTTAAAGGTTTGGTATCCTAAGAAGGTAAGTATGCTCAGGGGCAAGTTCTAAAACAGGGACGGGGTATGCTCTTGTCCTTACAGGGAGCGGACCTGAGTGGTTTCCTACGAGGCGATTGAAACCCTGTTGAAAAGAAAACTGGACTCAGCATGCATCTCTTCCTTTGTTGGATGTGCCTCAGCGGGGGACTTATTTCCCTTAGTGAGCTTTGTATGAATATTGGACTTATATTCCCTTTCCACCCTTGTATCAGGGAGTCGCCTGGGGGGGGAGGCGGAAGTTAAGGTTTTCACCAATGACACTACTTGGATGCTGTCCCCCTATATGGACAAGGACAACATAGAACGGGAAACGGGAATAATAAACAGCACATACCAATTTAGAGAGGAAGGACTTCCGATTTGCATGGGAAATAGTCCTCATTGTCTCCGGAAATCGCATGAAGCTTGGGCTGTTCACTATAATCGTAGCCATGTGGCTGCCAATACTGTTATTATTGTAACTAGAAGTTTTCATTATAATCATACTGTATATATTAATGAGACTATTCCTAGTTCCTTACCTTTTTGTCCTATTCCAGAGGTTTCCCCTAATATTGAGGTATTGGAGTGGCAACATTGTCGGGGAACTAAGCCCCGGATTTTATTAGAATATAATGGGCTGCAAGTAATTGATTGGAGTGTGCACGGTGATTTTCAAACAAAATTTAGTCACATACCTTTGAAATGGCACCGGGTAAATAAAAGTATTGCTGCTGACGGTAATGAAACTTTGGTATGGCGTGAAGGAGGCTTGTCGCCACCTATGCCTCATCTTAGATACTCTTTACAAGTACAAAGTCATCTTTGGAAGTTATTAGCTGCAGGTGATGCCATTAGTACTTTTGTGGGGAATATGTCCCTTAATCTTTCTAACCCGAATAACCCCTTTCATATTCAATTACATCGGAATATCTCCCGATATATTATTGCTTGTGTCCGAAAGCCTTACCTATTGTTAGCGGGGAATTTAACATGGGATAATGATACGGGAATTGTTAATTGTACAGATACGTGTACATTTTTGTCTTGCCTCAATCATTCCTGGTGGCACAACTTTACTGGGGATATTTATATCCTCAGGGCTCATAAGGAAATTTGGCTACCTGTCAACCTTACGCGACCGTGGGGGGCATCACCTCTTAAAACTTATATTTAGACTTCCCTCCAGCGGACCCGTCGTGCCCTTGGACTTATAGTCGCCTCAGTAATGGGCCTTGTCGCCGTCGCCTCCACTGCAGCCGTGGCAGGACTCGCTCTACATCAAAGCATACAAAATGCTGAATTTGTGCAGCAATGGCATGAGCAATCTCATTGGTTGTGGCTTCAACAACAAAACATTGACTCTCAACTCGCTAAAAGATTGGACAACGTGGAGCAAGCCTTAACGTGGCTTGGAGATCAACTCACTGTCCTCAGTACTCGAATAACATTGCAATGTGATTGGAACTCCACTCAATTTTGCGTAACACCTGTGCCTTTTAATGTTTCTCAGAATTGGACCGAAATCTGAAGATTATTATAGGCCATAAAAATATTAGTTTGGACATCCAAGAACTCACTCAAAACATTCCGAAGCATTTCGACAACAATTCCATGTATTGTCCGGGGCCGCTACCTTGCAGGAGCTGGGTCAAAGTTTTGCTGCCCTTAACCCATGGACCCAGACAAAACATAGATTTCTACCATCTCTGGAAGTATCTTGCTTTGGGCGCTCGGATTGGGTTTACTTCTCATGGTGATCCGATGCTCCCTCCATCGCATCCAAAAACAAAGGAAAACACAGGAACAAGTATGGGCTACCTTTCTAGGATTGAGGCAAAACAAAAAGGGGGAAATGCAGGGGCCATTGAAAATAATATGCTAAGAATAGATAAGGCTCAAGGACAGTATCTCTAGCTAGTTGCACTTTCAATGAACTCCAGTAGTCAAGGACAGTATCTCTAGTTGAACTTTTAATGAACTCTAGTAGGCGCCAAGAAGGCAGACAAAATAAGAAAGAACTTAGAGACAAAGAACTAAGCAGAAGGTTATATCTGGGTGCAGAAAGTTTGTTTTGCATTGTGTTATTTTTGCTGACGTGGGATTTATGGAGTATAAATAAAGTGAGGCGGAGGCTCTAGGCGCGGCCGCCATGTTCTCTGTTGTCTTTGTCTCTTGTGTCTGTTCATTCTCCACCACCCCCGGCACGGTCCCCAATAAACAACAGATACCCAGGCCAAGGCAAAATGCATAGCCAGAAGAGGCCTAAGAAGACCTTAAGACCTCACATGGGGCTGATCCCAAGCTGACAGCGTGCCCTGCTAATGAGTGAAGGTCTTCCCTGGCACAGAACCTACTTGTAATGACTAGCAGAGGTGGCTGTTTTTTTGAATGACCAATTTTTAAAAAGAACAAAAAAATAACAAACCATGCAAAGAAACAGGAAAATATGGCCCATTCAAAGGAAGAAAATAAACTGTCAGAAACTGTCCCTGAAGAAACACAAGCATCAGAAGTACTAGACAAAGACAAAATGTCTTAAATATGCTCAAAGCGCTAAATGAAAACTCAAAGAACTAAAGGAAATCAGAAAAACAATACATAAACAAAAGAGAATATTAACAAAGAGAAACTATAAAAAGGAACCAAACAGAAATTCTGGAGCTGAAAATACAGTATCTGAATTTAAAAATGCCTAGAGGAATTCAACAGTAGATTCAAACAGGAAGAAGAAAGAATCAGTGAACTTGAAGATAAGTCCTTTGAAATTATTGAATCTGAAGACCAAATAATAATAATAATAATTAAGAAAAGTGGACAGCGACTAAGAGACCTATGGGATACCATCAAGCTGACCAATATATGCATTACAGAAGTCTCAGATGGTGAAGGGATAAAGAAAGGAGCAGAGGAACTATCTGAAAAAATAATGGCTGAAAACTTCCCAAATTTGAGGAAAGGCATTGATTCACAAATCCAAAAATCTTGATGACCTCCAGGTAGGATAAATCCAAACCAGTACATACCAAGACACATTATATTCTAACAAAAGCCAAAGACATGGAACACTGCAGGGGAACTACAGACTCACAGAAACCGGGGGGGCAAGAGATCAGAGGTAAAGGAATGCAATACAAAGTCTAAGGCCCCCTCAAGAATCTTGAAAGCAGCAAGAGAAAAGTAACTCATCATGTCCAATGGATCTTCACTAAGATTATCAGTGGATTTCTCAGTAAAAACCTTGAAGGCCAGAAGGAATTAGATACCATATTTAAAGGAAATTTTTTCATTGTTATTTTATTTTTCCATAAGTTATTGGAGTTCAGCTGGTATTTGGTTACATGAGTAAGTTCTTTAATGGTGATTTGTGAGATTTTGGTGACCTATCACCAAAGCAGTATACACTGCACTATATTTATAGTCGTTCATCCCTCACCCACCTCCACTCTTCCCCCCAAGTCCCCAAAGTCCATCGTATCATTCTTATGCTTTTGCATCCTCATAGCTTCACTCCCACGTATCAGTGAGAACACATGATGTTTGGTTTTCCATTCCTGAGTTACTTCACTTAGAATAATACTCTCCAATCTCATCCAGGTCACTGCAAATGCTGCTAATTCATTCCTTTTTATGGCTGCATAGTATTCCATTGTATATATATACCACAGTTTCTTTATCCACTTGTTGATTGCTGGGCATTTCAGTTGGTTCCATGATTTTGCAATTGTGAATTGTGCTGCTATAAACATACATATGCAAGTTATCTTTTTTGAATAATGACTTCTTTTCCTCTGGGTAGATACCCAGTAGTGGGATTGCTGGATCAAAGGGTAGTTCTACTTTTAGTTCTTTAAAGAATCTCCACACTATTTTCCATAGTGGCTGTAGTAGTTTACTTTCCACCAGCAGTGCAGAAGTTTTCTCTGTTTACCACATCCACACCAACATCTACAGTTTTTTTATTATGGCCATTCTTGCAGGAGTAAGGAGGTATTGCATTGTGGTTTTGATTTGCATTTCCCTGATCATTAGTGATGTTGAGCATTTTTTCATATGTTTGTTGGCCATTTGTATATCTTCTTTTGAGAATTTTCTATTCATCTCCTTAGTCCACTTTTTTATGGGATTGTGTGTGTTTTTTTCTTATTGATTTGTTTCAGTTCATTGTAGATTCTGGATATTACCCTTTTGTCACATGTATAGATTGTGAAGCTTTTCTCCCACTCCGTGGGTTGTCTGTTTACTCTGCTGACTGTGCCTTTTCTGTGCAAAAGCTCTTTAGTTTAATTAGGTCCCAGCTATTTATCTTTTTATTGCATTTGCTTTTGGGTTCTTGGTCATGAAATCCTTGCCGAAGCCAATGTGTAGAAGGGTTTTTCCAATGCTATCTTCTAGACTTTTCATAGTTTCAGGTCTTAGGTTTAAGTCCTTAATCCATCTTGAGTTGATTTTTGTATAAGGTGAGAGATGAAGATCCAGTGTCATTCTCCTACATGTGGCTAGCCAATTACCCCAGCACCATTTGTTGAAAAAGGTGTCCTTTTCCCACTTTATGTTTTTGTTTGCTTTGTTGAAGATCAGTTGGCTCTAAGTATTTGGGTTTATTTCTGAGTTCTCTATTCTGTTCCATTGGTCTACATGTCTATTTTTATACCAGTACCACGTTGTTTTGGTGACTATGGCCTTATAGTATAGTTTGAAATCAGCTAGTGTGATGCTTCCACATTTGTCCCTTTTGCTTAGTCTTGCTTTGGCTATGTGGGCTCTTTTTTGGTTCCATATGAGTTTGGGAATTGTTTTTTCTAATTCTGTGAAGAATGATGGTGGTATTCTGATGGACAGTGCATTGAATTTGTAGATGGCTTTTGGCAGTATGGTCATTTTCACAATATTAATTCTACCCATCCATGAGCATGGGAGGTGTTTCCATTTGTTTGTGTCATATATGATTTCTTACAGCAGTGTTTGTAGTTTTCCTTGTAGAGGTCTTTCGACTCATTGGTTAGGTATATTCCTAAGTGGGTTTTTGTGTGTGTGTGTGACTATTGTAAAAGGGGTTGAGTTCTTGATTTGATTCTCTGCTTGGTCGTTGTTGGTGTATAGAAGAGCTACTTATTTGTGTACGTTAACTTTGTATGCAGAAATTTTGCTGAATTCTTTTATCAGTTCTAGGAGCTTTCTGGAGGAGTCTTTAGGGTTTTCAAGGTAAATGATTGTTATATATAAAGTTTCGATGCCGCAAAAGAAACAGCACTCGAATATACAATTTTCTTTTTAATTCTCAGCAAGTCTAGTTACTTCTATATAGAAGGGTGCGCCCCTACAGATGGAACAATGGTGAGTGCACACTTGGACAAGGGAGGGGAAGGGGTTCTTATCCCTGATGCATGTGGCCCCTGCTGCTGTGTTTTTCCCCATTGGCTAGGGTTAGACCACACACACTAAACTAATTCCGATTGGCTAAAAAGAATGACGGAGTGAGTGCTTTGGAGGGAGTCAGGGCAGAGCAGGTAGCAGGTAATTGGAATGAGTTAGGGTGGAGCAGGTGACTGGAATGTAGGGTGGAGCAGGTGATCAGAATGAGTCAGGGTGGAGTAGGTAATCCAAAAAGGTTGCTTTACAAGGAAGTTAAGTTTAAAAGTAGAAGGCAAAGAATTGAACATACATATGAATTCTTTGAAAAGAAATTTAGAACTCATATCTAACATGATCATATCATCAGCAAACAGTGACAGTTTGACTTCCTCTTTACCAATTTGGATGCCCTTTATTTCTTTCTCTTGTCTTATTGCTTTGGCTAGAACTTCCAGTACTATGTTGAAGAGGAGTGGTGACAGTGGGCATCCTTGTCTCGTTCCAGTTCTCAGAGGAATGGTTTCAACTTTTCCTCATTCAGTATTATGTTGGCTGTGGTTTGTCATAGATGGATTTTATTACATTAAGGTATGTCCCTTGTATGCCGATTTTACTGAGTGTTTTAATCATATAGGAATGCTGGGTTTTGTCAAATGCTTTTTCTGCATGTATTGTGATGATCATGTGATTTTTGTTTTTAATTCTGTTTATGTGGTGTATCACATTTATTGACTTGTGTACGTAAAACCATCCCTGCATCCCTGGTACAAAACTTACTTGATCATGGTGGATTATCTTTTTGATATGTTATTAGAACTGGTTAGCTAGTATTTTGTTGAGGCTTTTAGCATCTGTGTTCATCAAAAATATTGGTCTGTAATTGTCTTTTTTGGTTACGCCCTTTGCTGGTTTTGGTATTAGGATGATGCTGGCTTCATAGAATGAATTTGGGAGGGTTCCTTCTTTGTCTTGTAAAATAGTGTCAAAAGGATTGATACCAATTCTTTGAATGTCTGCTGGAAGTCTGCTGTGAATCAGTCTGGTCCTGGACTTTTTTGTTGGTAATTTTCTCAATTACCATTTCAATCTCACTGCTTGTTGTGGGTCTGTTCAGGGTATCTAATCCTTCCTGATTTAAATTAGGAGGGTTGTATTTTTCCAGGAATTTATCCATCTCTTCTAGGTTTTCTAGTTTATGTGCATAAAGGTATTCATAGTAGCCTTGAATGACCTTTTGTATTTCTGTGGTGTCAGTTGTAATACTTTCCATTTCATTTCTTACTGAGATTATTTGGATTTTCTCTCTTCTTTACTTGGTTAATCTTGCTAATGGTCTATCAATTTTATTTATCTTTCAAAGAACCAGCTTTTTCATTTCATTTACCTTTTGTATTTTTGTTTGTTTCAATTTCACTTAGTTCTGCTCTGATTTTGGTTATTTCCTTTCTTCTGCTGGGTTTGGGTTTGGTTTGTTCTTGTTTCTCTAGTTCCTTGAGGTATGACCTTAGATTGTCTGTTTGTGCTTTTTCAGACTTTCTGATGTAGGCATTTAGGGCTCTGAACTTTCCTCTTAGCACTGCCTTTGCTGAATCCCAGAGGTTTTGATAGTTGTGACATTATTGTCATTCAGTTTGAAGAATTTTTTAAAATTTCCATCTTGATTTCGTTTTTGACCCAATGCTCATTCAGGACCAGGTTATTTAATTTCCATGTATTTGCATGGTTTTGAAGGTTCTCTTTGAAGTTGATTTCCAGTTTTATTCCACTGTGGTCTGAGAGAGTGCTTATATAATTTCAATTTTCTTAAATTTATTGAAGCTCATTTTATGGCCTATCATATAGTCTATCCTGGAGAAAGTTCCATGTGCTGTTGAGTAGAATGTTTTATTATGCAGTTGTTGGATGAAATGTTCTATATATATCTGTTAAGTCCAATTGTTTCAACATATAGTTTAAATCCATTGTTTCTTTGTTGACTTTCTGTCTTGATGACCTGTCTAGGGCTGTCAGTGGAGTATTGAAGTCCCCCACGATTATTGTGTTGCTATCTATCTCATTTCTCAGGTCTATTAGTAACTGCTTTATTAATTTGGGAGTTCCAGTGTTAGGTGCCTACATGTTTAGGATTATGATATTTTCCTGTTGGAAAGGCCCTTTACCATTATATACTATCCCTCTTTGTCTCTTTTAACTGCTGTTGCTTTAAAGTTTGTTTTGTCTAAGAATAGCTACCCCTGCTCATTTTTGGTGTCCATTTGCATGAAATGCCTTTTTCCACCCCTTTACTTTAAGTTTATGTGAGTCCTTATGTGTTAGGTGAGTCTCCTGAAGGCAGCATATAGCTGATTGGTGAGTTCTTATTCATTCTGCAGTTCTGTATCTTTTAAGTGGAGCATTTAGACCATTTATATTCAAATGTTAGTATTGAAATGTGAGGTATTGTTGCTTTCATCATGCTCTTTGTTGCCTGTGTACTTTGGTTTTTGTTGTTTTTGCTTTTTAACTTACATTTTTGTTTTATAGGTCCTCTATGATTTATGCTTTAAAGAAGTTCTGTTTTTATGTGTTTCCAGGATTTGTTTCAAGATTTAGAGATCCTTTTAGCAGTTCTTGTAGTGATGGTTTCATAATGGTGAATTCTCTCAGCATTTGTCTGTCTGAAAATGACTGTATCTTTCCTTCATATATGATACTTTGTTTCTCTGGATACAAAATTCTTGGCTCATACTTGTTTTGTTTGAGGAGGCTGAAGATAGGTCCCCAATCCCTTCTTGCTTGTAGGGTTTCTGCTAAGAAATCTGCTGCTAATCTGATAGGCTTTCCTTTATAGGTTACCTGGTGCTTCTGTCTCACAGCTCTTAAGATTCTTTCCTTGGTCTTAAGTTTGGATAACCTGATGACAAAGTGCCTAGGCAAATATCTTTTTGCAATGAATTTCCCAGGTGTTCTTTGTGCTTCTTGCATTTGGACATCTAGGTCTCTTGCAAGGCCAGGAAAGTTTTCCTCGATTATTCCCCCAATATGTTTTCCAGGCTTTTAGAATTCTCTTATTCCTCAGCTACACTGATTATTCTTGTTTGGTTGTTTAACATAATTCCAGATTTCTTGGAGGTTTTGTTCATATTTCCTTATTCTTTTTTCTTGTCTTTGCTGGATTGGGTTAATTCATAGACCTTATCTTCAAGCTCTGAATTTCTTTCTTCTACTTATTCAATTCTATTGCTGAAACTTTCCAGAGAATTTCACATTTCTAAAAGTGTGTCCAAAGTTTCCTGAGTTTTTTATTGTGATTAAGCTATCTATTTCCATGAATATTTCTCCCTTCACTTCTTGTATCATTTTTTGAACTTCCTTGTATTGGGCTTTGCCTTTCTCTGGTCCCTCCCTGTTTAGCTTAGTAACTAACCTCCTGAATTCTTTTTCAGGTAAACCAGGTATTTTGTCTTGGTTTGGATGCACTGCTGGTGAAGTAGTGTGATTTTGGGGGAGTATAGAAGAGCCTTGTTTTGTCATATTACCAGGGTTGGTTTTCTGGATCCTTCTCATTTGGGTAGGCTCTGTCAGAGGCAAGGTCTAGAGCTGAAGGCTATTGTTCAGATTCTTTTGTCCCACGAGGTGTTCCTTTGATGTAGTACTCTCACCCTTTTCCTACGGATGTGGCTTCCTGTGAGCTGAACTGCAGTGATTATTGTCTTTCTTCTGGGTCTAGCCACCCAGCTAGTCTACCTGGCTCCAGGCTGGTACGGGGGGTTTCTGCACAGAGTCCTGTGATGTGAACTATGGGTATCTCAGCTGTGGATACCAGCACCTGTTCCAGTGGAGGTGGCGGAGGGTGCAATGGACTCCTGAAGGTCTTTAGCTTTGGTGATTTAATGCTCTATTTTTGTGCTGGTTGGTCTCCTGCCAGGAGGTGTTGCTTTCCAGAAAGCATCAGCTTTAGTAGCGTGGAGAGGGACTGGTGGTGTATGGGGCCCTAGAACTCCCAAGATTATATGCCCTTTGTCTTCCACTACCAGGGTGGATAGGGAAGGACCATCAGATGGGGGAGGGACTGGGCATGTCTGAACTCAAGACTCTCCTTGGGTGGGTCTTGCTGAGGCTGCTATGGAGGATGGGGGTGAGAGTCCCAGGTCACTGGAGTTGTGTACCTAGGAGGATTATGGCTGTCTCTGCTGAGTCATGCAGGTTCTCAGGGAAGTGGGGGAAAGCCAGCAGTCACAGGCCTCACCCACCTCCCACACAAACTGAAGGGCAGGTCTCATTCCCACCGTGTCCTGACCAACAGCCCCAAGTCTGTTTCCAGGCATAGAGTGAGACGGGATTGAAAACCTGCTCAAGGTTATCCGCCTCCCAGCTGAGAGAGAAAAGGGCTTTAATTCTTCTCCCTGCCTGTGAAATGTGCATGCCCAATTCACTCCCTCTGCTGAGTTCCACCCAGGAGGCTTCTGGCCACATTCAAATTGTTACAAAGTTCAGCTACGGAATTCCTTCTCCCTGTGGAGTTTCACCCCTTGCTCCTCTGGCCACCCTCCGAATGGATCCCTGTGGTGCCAGGCAGGAATGGGCTGCCTGGGTCCCAGCAAGCTCCCGGGTCCTTTCTGTTGCTTCCTCTACCTCTGTATTTCACTTGGCTCTCTAACTTGACTCAGCTCCAGGTAAAGCTGGAAACTTCTCCTGCAAACAGAACTTCAGCCTCTCCAGTGAGGGTGTGTCTTCAGGAGAGGAGGGTCTACCTTTCTCACTTCCGCAGTTGGGAACTCACAGTATTTGGGGTGTCTTCCCTGTCCTGCAGGAGTACTCTGCTTCTTTCAGAGGGTCTGTGGGTCCTCTCGGGATTGCTGGTTTGTTCCTATAGTCAATCTGGTGCTAAAATTCACAATGCAAGCCTCCGCATGCTGCTCTGTCCGGAGCTGCAATCAAGTCCTGCCTCCTGTCTACAACGATCCTAAAGGAATTTTTTTTAAAAATATCAACAGATAATTCTACATCTTGCAAAACTGACCTTCAGAATGAGGGACAAATTAAGATATTCTAAGATAAATAATACTCAACACTGCATGGGAACTTTTAGCCAGAACAATTAGGCAAAAGACAGAAACAAAAGGCATCCAAATTGGAAAGGAAGAAGTAATATTTTCTCTGTTGGCAGAGGATATGATCTTACAGGTAGAACACTGTAAATATTTCCCCCCAAAAACTGTTAGAACTAGTAAATAAATTCAGCAAAGTTGCAGAATACAAAATCAACACACAAAAATGAGTTATGTATCTATATTGACATTAAACAATCTGAAGAAGAAATTAAGAAAACAATTCCATTTACAGTAGCATCGAAAAGAATAATATTCTTAGAAAAAAACCAAAGAGGTGAAAGACTTGTACACAGAAAACTACAAAATGTTGCTGAAAGAAGCTAAAGAAAACACAAATAGATGGAAAGACATCCCATATTAATGAGTTGGAAGACTTAAAATTGTTAAGATGTCAATACTACCCAAAGTGATCTACAAATTCAATGCAATCCCTATGGATTAAGTAAAATCTCAATTATGTTTTGCAGAAATAGAAAAATTAACCCTAAAATTCATATGGAAATTCAAGGAATCACAAAGAACCAAAACAATTTTGAAAAAAAAATTTAAAAACAACTTGGTGGTCTCTCACTTCCTGATTTCAAAACTACAAGCTACAGTAATCAAAACCATGTGGCATAAAGACAGACATATAGATTAATGGAATAATAAATATTCTGGAAGTAAAACCTCACATATATGGTCAAATAATTCTCAAAAAGGGTGCCAAGATCATCCAATGGGGAAAAGAAAGTCTTTTCAACAAATGGTGCTAGGAAAACTGCATGTCCACATAGAAAAAAATGAAGTTGGACCCTTACCTTGCACCATGCAAAAATTAACTCAAATTCAAATTAGATCAAAGACCTAAATATAAGAGCTAAAACTATAAAACTCTTAGAAGAAAACATAGGGGGAAAAGTTTCATAACAAGATTTAGCAAAGATTTCTTGTATCTGATACCAAAAGTACAGGCAACAATTTAAACATATATGAGTTGGACTCCATCAAAATTAAAAACTTTTGTATATCAAAGGACACTATCAGCAGAGTGAAAAGGCAATCCACAGAATGGGAGAAAATATTTGCAAATCATATATGTGATAAGCAACTAATATCCAGAATATATAAAGAACTGCTATGACTCAACAACAAAAAAAACCAAACAACCTGATTTAAAAATGGGCAAAGAACTTGAACTCAAAGAAGTTATACAAATGACCAGTAAACATATGAAAAGATGTTCAACATCACTAACCATTAGAGAAATACAAATCAAAACCACAATGAAATATCATTTCACACCCCTTAGGATGGCTATTATAAAAAACAGAAAATAACAAATGTTGGCAAGGATATGGAGAAATTGGAACTCTTGTGCATTGCTGTAGGAATGTAAAATGGTGCAACCACTGTCAAAAAGAGTATGACAGTTTCTCAACAAACCAAACATAGAATTACCATGTATATTAGTCAGGATTCTCCACAGAGACAGAACTAATAGGCTATCTAGAGAGAGAAAGATACAAGAGGGGATTTATTAAGGGAATTGGCTCATGTGATTATGGAGGCTGATAAGTCCCACAACAGGCTTTCTGCAAATTGGAGACCTTGGAATGCCAGTAGCATGGCCCCATTCAAGTCTGAAGGCCTGAGAACCCAGGGGGCTGCTGGAGTCCAAAGGATAAAGAGCCTGGAGTGCTGATGTCTAAGGGCAGGAGAAGAGTGTATCCCACCTTCAAGAGTGAGAAAGATCTTTCTGCTATTTCTGTTCTATCCTGGCTCCCAGCTGATTAGACGGTGCCTGCCCACATTGAGGGCAAATCTTCCCCACTTAGTCCACTCACACTCACATGCCAATATCCTCTGGAAACACACTCACAGAAACACCAAAAAATAATGCTTCACCTGTTCTCTAGTTATTCCTTAGTCCAGATGAGTTGACACCTAAAACTAATCATCACACCATGGGACCTAGCAATTCCACTTCTGGGCACAAAAGAACTGAAAGCAGGGACTCAAAGAGATACTTGTATACCCATGTTCATAGCAGTATGATTCACAATAGCCAAAAGGTGAAAGCAACCCAAGTGTCCATTAACAGATGAATAAACAAAATGTCGTATATTTATATATAATATATATACAATAAAATATTCAGTCTTAAAAAATAAAGAAATTCTGACACATACTACAACTTAGATGAACCTTAAAGACATTATGCTAAGTGAAATAAGCCAACCACAGAAGGACAAATATTGTATGATTCTACTTATATGATGTACCTAGAGTAGTCAAATTCATAGAGACAGAAAGTAGGGGCTGGGAGGAGGGGATAGGCAGTTAGCATTTAATGGGTATGGAGTTTCATTTTTGGGAAAATAAAAAATTTCTGGAAATGGATGGTGGAAACTGGCACACAACAATATGAATGTACTTAGTGACCCTGAACTGCACACTTAAAAATGGCTAAAATGGTAAATTTTAAGTTATACATATTTTACTACAAAAAAAGGTAACATACTAAAATGATCTCATGGTTTTATGAGAATCAAATGAGAGCCATGTAGAAAAGCCTTGTAATCTATACAGCCCTTCGCAAATGTTAGCTCTTCTTAGTCATTATCACTCCATTTTCCCCAATCTGATACCATTATCCACACGCTTTACCCAGCCACACTTACCCAACAGCACACTGAGTTTGAGTGCTATCTGGTGAATACTCACCTTCATTTTGCTAAACCCTGGATGCCATGTGCTAGCCAACAATATCCTACTGTTCTGGTTTTTAAACAAAACAAAAACTCAAAGACTTCCTCCTCTTACCTAGTTTTTCCCAATGATTGGCTTTGAAGTAGTCCTTATTCAGTAATAAGAGCTCATCATGCCATGGCCAAGAATAGAGCATATCTTCCTCCAATTCAGTTGAACTCCCTGGCCTTCTACCAAACAACATATCTCATAATACATCCTTTGAGCAGGTGAACAACTCTGAACCTTCTTTGAAGGACAGGATTCTGGGGAAGGAATAAAAGAAATGTACGCAGTGTGTATTGAGAATAAAATCTATTAGCTAAGAAATAAAAAATGAAAATGCTAAAACATGACCAGTTTTGATGGACTAGACAACTCCCTGTAGAGTAGCCACAGGGCTGAACCCTCAAATATTCCCAGAAAGTATAGACATGTTGTAGAACCACCTGATGATGCAGTAGTGCAGAACTTAAGAATGATATTTCTTTCTAGAAAGCAGACCAATTGATACCTTCATCCTGATATTGATCAGGATCCATGTCAGCATTCAGGTGCTCTCTGGCTACAAGGTTCCTTAGCTCTTGTAGGTGCTGCTCATTGAAGATTTCTCTTATCACAGGTAATGCTACCAGTCTCATCTGGCACCTTTTACATGCAATGACAACTATCCAGGAGTTGCTGCCTTTCCAGATATCCCCTGCGAGACCAATGAAGGATTTTATTCCATGACTCTGAAGAGGTTTAAACATGGATCAAACACGAAGTAGTATCTACCCCAGCCTTAGAAATTTAATCTTTTATAACTGGGAGAAAGAACTCAAGTCTCTGTGCCTTCACAGTCTTGAATATCTTTGCTTGTTTCACTTACATTTACCTCACTCAAGATTCTTAGTGTCATCGACATGACTGGTTAAGAAATCAGGACTTTTCAACAAAGTTTTCTGCCAGTGCCCCACAGATCATGACTGTGATCTCCCAAATTCTTTGATTCTCCACTAGGTTCCCTTTCTCTTCCATTCAAAGCCCCAAATAACATTTATCCTACATATTTTGTCCCGTTTTTTGTAGAAATGCTTCTTTGCTTGTGTTCCCCCTACATTTTCATACCATACCTATATCGTTAATTGAGGCTCGCATAACATCAACAACAGCATGAAACATCCCACCTTCTGTCTTCATTTTGCTATAAACTGGAGGCAAAGGAAATGCTGTCACTCAGGGAGGATCTCAATGAAGGGAAAGACTCTCACAGACAGGCACTGAGGCAGGAGTCACTAGCACAGAGTGTATAAGTTAAATCTAAAGATAAAAAAGGAAGCACTTGGGATACATTCCTTGCACACATCTCCTCTTTTATAACCAGTAGAGTGAAGTTGGTTGCTGAAGTCATAGAACCAATAGTCTGTTTTTCATAGATGGCTGATGATAGCAGAACAAGCCTGGCTAAGTCCCCCACCCTTTCCTTGAGTAGCTCATTGTTATGAGCCACGGACCCACAATCACCAGGTCACATGTTCTATACTCTTTCCCAAAAACAGTGATGAAATATGCTGAGTCATCCACATTTCCTCAGTTATATTGAGAGGCAGGCGATATAACAATTAAGCAGTCTCTGGAGCCAGAGCAACCTGAGCTCAAACCATGCCTTAGCTTGCTTGTTGTGGGACCTAGGGAAAGTTACTGAAACTTCTTTAGAGATGTTATCAATAAAATGGGTATAGTTGACCGGCTCCAGATTTCCTGACCACTTGATGTATTGCCCTGCATAATTCCTAAGACTGTGATTATAATGGATTTTACTCTTATGATTAAGTTTTTACATAGCACAGTTGACTTTAATACAGGGAGATTACCTGGGTAGGCCTTGCCTAAACACAAGAGCCATTTAAAAGCAGAGGTCTCCCCAGCCGGTCAAAAGAATCTCTGGTCAGAGATTTACAGCATAAGAAGGTTTCAATGTGCCATCACTGGCTCTGAGATGTAGAAACCCACATGTAAGGACCAAAAAGAAGCCCCTAGGAGCTAAGAGCTACAGCCCTCCAGTCAACAGCCAGCAAAGAAACAAGGACCTCAGTCCTACAACCACAACCAACCAAATTCTGCCAACAAGAAAAATGAGCTTGGAAGCTGATTCTTCCCCCAAAGATTCCGGATAAGAGTCCAACGCCTTGATTTCAGCCTTGTGAGATCCTAAGCAAAGAACCCACTCGTGTCCACCCAAACTTCTGACCTACAGAAATGTTAGCTAATAAATGAGTGTTGCTGTAAGCCACTAAGTTTGTGGAAATTTGTTACACAGCAATGGAAAACCAATACAATGAGGACAGAGCAAGTGCTTAATAAATGTTAGCTTTTATTATTACTAACTCATTGGGATCAGCTACACAGTTACAGGAAGACTAAAGTACAAATTATTTATGCAAGGCTGGCAGTGCCTTCAGATCCAGGGTCCATTTGGTCTAATATGGCTGATATTAAGTGTTTCTCAAGGGGAGAGACATTATTGGCATTCAATGAGGGAAAGGGTTCATCTTGTAGAACGGAATTGGACATGGCAGTCCATTTATCATCTCTGGCTTCTCTTCTCCTAGTAGTAGTCATTGCAACAACTGAAAATGCCCCTGTACATTTCCAAACATGCTCCTCCACAAAGGTTGAGAACTTCGAGAACTACTTTAAGGGAAATTTCATAAGAAAGCATGCGTGTTTTAAATGCTGCCATAAAGCTACCTCAATAACTACAATACTACTCAAATTACCTGACCCTAAGAATCACCAGTGGCATTTCTTTAAATATAACGATTCTGAAGTTCTTTCCCTAGAGTCCCATTCCATAGGGCTGGGGTGGAGCCCCAGGAATCTATACTCTTACTTAAAGATCCCAGGTGAATCTTTTGTTTATGTAAGTTTGCCAAACACTGAGTTAGAAATATATTCAGCCGTACATGCATTTAGCAAAAGTTCACCACAACGGAACAATGACACATACCAAAACTCTTTGAAACTGTGCCTTCTACAGAGCTGTAAATCTCGTTTTGGACTATTCCATTACACAAGGTGTCCTCTTGGTCACACAGTGATTGCAAATGGGACTCCAGAGTCATGGAAAATGAGAATACTCTTCTCAAACGTTCCATCTTTACCAGAAATTCTTTAAGTGATATGTTCCACGGTGTAAACTAGCACTTTATTTTTTCTAAATATTTATCATATTTCATATACTTTTATTTTGGAGACGGAGTTTCGCTCTTGTTGCCCACGCTAGAGTGCAATGGCGGATCTCGGATCACCACAACCTCCACCTCCCGGGTTCAAGCGATTCTCCGGCCTCAGCCTCCTGAGTAGCTGGGATTACAGGCGTGTGCCACCACGCCTGGCTAATTTTGTATTTTTAGTAGAAAAGGGTTTCTCCATGTTGGTCAGGCTGGTCTCGAACTCCTGATCTCAGGTGATCTGCCCGCCTTGGCCTCCCAAAGGGCTGAGATTACAGGCGTGAGCCACCGCACCTGGTCCATATACTTTTAACACATGTGGAAATAATAAAAACGTCCGTGCCTCCAATTCCGTGGCTATTTTACTGTCTTCCCTTTTCGGACAAGTCCCTCAAAGGTAGCACTCTTGGCTCCTTTCTTTGCTTCTCCCCTAACCCTGTCCTCCTGAGGTGCCCTCTGGATTTCCTCCAACCCCGGCAGGGTCTGCCTTTTCGGGTTGATACAACGACCTACCCTGCATGCCACATCCCAGGGGCGTGGGCACCACAGTGTGAAAACCAATGAATGACGTTTTCTGTTTCCTGCCTGCCAGAATCCCCAGCCGCACCGCCCCACCACGAACCACATGGAACCCACGGACTACACGAGGACAGAGAGAGGTCTGTTCTCCCTTTACCTCTCCCATTTCTTCAACTATGCTTCTCTCGGCTAGCACACACTTTCCTCATCTCACTCCATACACGCACAGCTTTAGCAAACTAATATGCACGCTGCTTGGACGCGCCCAAGCATTTCCCTCCCTTGATAGGGCGGAACTAAAATGCAAGAGCCACAGTTGTCAGCAAAGGACTTCCTGTTACCATGGTAAAGCCGCTGCGCCATCTTTATTGTGGTTGACGAGTACTTGCATCAACCTAAGAGAAAATTAATAAGAAGGAAGTCCGCAGGCTGAAACCCTTCAAATCAGCCTGGACACGCCTGCATCTGGCTCGGAACATAGTTAATCTCAGCGGTGGGGGTTGAGTCCTCCGGTGGACGCAACTCGCCCCTGCGGCTAACAGAAGATCGCCAGGGGAGGGGCTCTGCGTCCGTTCCACCCAGGCACTTCCGGCTCACGCGCCGTACGGAAGCGTGCTCAGCGCCGGGCTTGTGCTCCGTACGGAAGTGTGCTTTGGCGCACCGGAAGCCGACTCAACAGAGCTATGGCGGGTTTGACTGTGAGAGACCCAGCGGTGGATCGTTCTCTACGTTCTGTGTTCGGTGAGAGGAATTCGTTGGAGCCAAGCTTCGGGGAGGGACTCCCCTCTGCACCTCCTATCTCATGAATCGCTACCGGAGCCGCTGACGGTTCGGACATGCAGTTCTCCCTGCCTATCCTGTAGGGCGTCCAACCTGGTGGACTCGTGAGCAAAGAGATGTTCCCATTCTGCCGAGGTCTAGTAGGCTTTCCTCAATATCACTGGGGAAGTTAGACTAGCGTTCAGCTTCTGTGCGTTTCTCCTTTCATGAGCTTTAATTATTCTCTAGAGGAGAGGGCGCATGGCAACAGCTCCTCACTGTCCCGTACTACTTCTCATCCTCTGCCCCAGAATACAGACTATATGCTGAGGATATAGATCCTAGTGTCCACTTCCTGTTCTCTCCTAAGGACTTTCATCCTTTGCTTTTTATCCGTAACATTTTAGTTCATCAATAGTAGTAGCGGCCACCTGGTGTCCTGAGATGGCTTGTAAGTGAATGAATGAATCAACTGTTAAGACCTCCTCAGAGGAATTTAAAAAGGATCGAAACGATCTGAATTATCTTTTTGGCTGAAATAAGTTGTTTTTAAAAATACATGTGATTAGAGTACCATTTGAAAGGGACATGACAAAGTAGTTCAGAATAATTTTAAACATTCTTCACTACATTCATGGTCATTCTCCCTTAAATGTTGTATGTGTGGAAATACATATGAACCTGTTTTAAAAATTATATTAAATAACATTGACATTTTTTGTTGTCACTGATGAGACTTGCAGATCTTTAGGTAAATACCAGTGCCGAAATATTTATTTTCACCAAGTTAAGGAAAATCTAACACTTGTCAGATCAGTCTGAGAATTAACATTAAGAGTACCTACACATTTTGTATTTAATTTCAGTGGTACATTTCCTTTGTTAAGAGGTCTAGAGAAATACAGTGGAATTGGGATTGGAGAACACTATTTTGAGCCTTATATTTGATGATATAAGTAGATACTCTGTCATTTACTTTCTCACTAAAGAACTATGTTATAAACTCGGAATTTTAATGTTAACCTATTTTCTTCCTTAGTGGGGAACATTCCTTATGAACTACTGAAGACAGTTGAAGGACATCTTTTCTGAGGTTGGACCTGTTGTTAGTTTCAGGTGAGATCCCCTTTTACTTCATGGTGGGAGCTTCTTAAAAATTACCACAGATTTGGCTCTTAGTAATAATGGCAGGTTTTCTTTACTGGTTACTTTTCACATGTACTTTATTCTTGTAACAGCTTTATTGAGATATAATTTATATACTATACAATTGACATTTATTCTTACCTAAAATATGTTTTTCTCATTAAAAATGTTTTTTAGGGCCGGGCACGGTGGCTCAAGCCTGTAATCCCAGCACTTTGGGAGGCCGAGACGGGCGGATCACAAGGTCAGGAGATCGAGACCATCCTGGCTAACCCGGTGAAACCCCGTCTCTACTAAAAAATATTAAAAAAAAAACTAGCCGGGCGAGGTGGGCGGCGCTTGTAGTCCTAGCTACTCGGGAGGCTGAGGCAGGAGAATGGCGTAAACCCGGGAGGCGAAGCTTGCACTGAGCTGAAATCCGGCCACTGCACTCCAGCCGGGCGACAGAGCAAGACTCCATCTCAAAAAAAAAAAAAAAAAAGAAAGAAAGAAAAAAATGTTTTTTAGGCAGGGCGTAGTGGCTCTTGCCTATAATCCCAGCACTTTGGGAGGCCGAGGCAGGCGGATCACCTGGGGTCAGGAGTTCAAGACCAGCCTGACCAATATGGTGAAACCCCATCTCTACTAAAAATACAAAAATTAGCTGCCGTGGTGTCGCATGCCTGTGTCCTAGCTACTCAGGAGGCTGAGACAGGAGAACTGCTTCAACCCAAGAGGCGGAGATAGCAGTGAGCCGAGATCGTGCCACTGCACTCCAGCCTGGGCAACAGAGCGAGACTCCATCTCAGGAAAAAAAAAAAAAAAGTTTTTAAAAATATTCTGTAAGGCTGTCAGAGCTGTAAAGTTATTTATGTACAGTGGGCCCAATTAAAGCATGGCAATATTAGCAGGAACCCTGTATGTGTGTAACATTTGTTCCTGACACTTGGTTCTTGGTTCTGCTCTCCAGATTGGTATATGATAGAGAGACAGGAAAGCCAAAAGGTTATGGCTTCTGTGAATACCAAGACCAAGAGACAGCACTTAGTGCCATGCGGAACCTGAATGGGCGTGAATTCAGTGGGAGAGCACTTCGAGTGGACAATGCTGCCAGTGAAAAGAACAAAGAAGAGCTGAAGAGTGAGTACAATTCCAACTTGGATGCAGTATGAGTTAGTAAAGATGTAACAATGAAGATTTTCCATTTCTGCAATGTTTTAGAATATGCTGAAATGGTTAGCCACACAGCTTGTTTATTACTTGACTGATCTGATGTGCCTGAGTTAGGCAAGTATTATATATATCTTTTTAAAAATTTTTTATAAATTTTCTTTCAAGTAATGTCTGAAATTTCTATACCCTTGCTCTGGATGAGCAGGGCAAGGCCTCAAACCATTTCAAAACTGTTCTGGCAAGCACTGTAGGAATGCATAGGGTCACTGCAGACCTAAGCATACTGGAGGCTTGCTAGTAAGTGTATATTTTTAAGAAACAGTAAAGTTGACATTAGAAATGCTTCAGTTGCTCCAGCCTGGGCAACAGAGCGAGACTGTCTCCAAAAAAAAAAAAAAACCACGAAATTTTTCCATTGTTAAGGAGTTATTTTCAGTTAAAGATGAGTTCAAATTCATCAAGCCATTAGTAGTACTAACTATGGCATTAGTCATTGCTGTCACTGTTTTCAGGAGTTTTTGAAATCAGCATGTTTTTCTCTTTTCACATTTTGTTTCTGAAATGACTTGTCAGAAGAAGTCAGTGTTCCCAGTTCTCTAACTTAGGTTAACATTGTCCTTCCATGTGATCATGATCCCCAGCTTTCCTCTGAGAACAGAAAATACACTCTCACTTTCCTCCACAGAAACAAGAGGCTTTCAAATCATTTATTTCTCAGCTCTGGAGAATCTAAAATTATCAGCTGGTTCTTACAGCAGCCCTGAAAAGTAGATATTTGAAATGATTTAGCTTTTTGTTTTGCCTCCCTAACTTTCTTGTACTTTCTTCTTGATTAGGCCTTGGCACTGGTGCCCTGTCATTGAGTCACCTTATGGAGAGACCATCAGTCCTGAGGATGCCCCTGAGTCCATTAGCAAAGCAGTTGCCAGCCTTCCACCAGAGCAGATGTTTGAGCTGATGAAACAAATGAAGGTGGGAGGAGGCATTAGGTTATGAATAAAGCAAACCACATCAGGTTTTAAAGGAGTTAATTGAATCAGTTCCCTGAGCTCAAATAGAAATTGTCTATAGACCACCATTTCTTGCACCTTCAATATTCTGTATGTACACAGTATATTTTACATTTTGTACAAAGAGATTTCTATTTTTGTACACAAACACAGCTATCCAAACAATCCAGCTGGATTTTTGTGGCCCATAGATGTCAGATGTAGATATTAAAATTTGGCTTTTTTCCTAAATGATAGTATCACAGTATTTGAAATGCCTCTTTCTTCTCTTGCCTGCCATGACCAAGGTTTTTTGTGTCATGCAAAAACTACTGATAAAGAGCCTCTTGAATATTACATTTCTCAGAGGGGAATGACTCTAAATCACTATCAGTTTCTAAGTCATAAGTATTAAACCTGAATCTGCTTATCTTCTCAGCTCTGTGTCCAGAATAGTCCCCAGGAGGCACGGAACATGTTGCTTCAGAACCCTCAACTGGCTTATGCTTTGCTGCAAGCACAGGTAGTGATGAGAATTGTGGATCCGGAAATTGCACTGGTGAGTGCTTCTGGTTCTTTTATGGAAATGGTCGGGTAAACCTTGAGTGGGATAGGAACTACCTGATTGCTTTGTTAAACAGACAGCTGATAGTTTGTCTTTTCACTTTTTAGAAAATTCTGCATCGCCAGACAAATATCCCAACGCTGATTGCAGGCAACCCTCAGCCAGTCCATGGTGCTGGGCCTGGGTCAGGATCCAATGTGTCAATGAACCAGCAGAATCCTCAGGCCCCTCAGGCCCAGTCTTTGGTAGGGCTTTATCCCTTAACATTTTTTTGTATCTGTCTTAGAATGTCATTTCTTTTTAGGAGAATATATTGAAAGAAGAATGGTCAGGAACCAGAGATGATAATTTCAATTTCCAGGCATAAAAGCAATTTCCAGGTTGCAGAGCACATGACATCTGAATGAATATAGATTCGATTCCAAGTTTGTAAAACAAAGAGATCCTTCCTGTATGCCTTTTCTTATAAGCTAACTTTGTGTGTATGTGCATGCCTGGCACTGTGGTTTTTTCATTATTCCTATGCATTATCTCATTTAATCCTCAAAGCAATTGTATGAGGTTGGCACTCTTATTATCTCCATTCTTACCAGTGAAAAAAGTAAAGCTTGCTTTCAAAGCATGACACAAAACCCTAAAGCCATAAAAAATGGATACATTTGAAAACTAAAAAATTTCTATATAAAGAAAAAAATAAGTATCAAAGACATGACAAATTGAGAAAAAGTATTTGCCACACATGTGGTGGACAACAGACTAATAAAGAGCCCATAGTCATGCACAGAAATGTTTATTGCCTTAGAGTGAAAAATTGGAAATGTCCTAAATGTACATCAATGGAAGAATGGAGAAAATGTGTGGTACATTCATCCAGTGAAATACTGTACAACAGTTAAATGAACTACACATATCAACATGAATGACTCTGAAAAACATAATTCCATACAGCAGTTAAGATGAACTAGGATACATAATATCAACACAAATAACTCCAGAACAATAACAAACGGACATGAACTAAGTGAATGTGGATGCATTCCCGAATGTAGGATATGTGTTTCTGCATAAATCCCCAAAATATGTGGAGTGAGTTTCAAAATAATATATTGAGTATGTAATGATTCCTATAAAATTTTAAAACATTAGGAAGACGTCTTAGCGGTCATCTAAGGAGAAGAGAGCACAGGATGCAATTGGGGAAGACCATACAGGCCATTGGTTTATTTTATTGTTATTTCCCAAGCTGCGTGGCTATTTTATTTTCTATATGATTTGTATATCTGTAATTTTTCATAGTACATTTTAAAAGGCCTCCTATAAATTAATAAGAAAATTTCCAATAACCCAGTAGAAAAATGGGAAATGGACATAAATATTTCACAAAAGTAGAAATATAAAGTAAATATATAAAAATGTATTCAACCTCAAAATAAGATAATGTAATAAATTATAATACATGTAATGTTAAAAGATAAATTAAATAGAACTACAATAAGCTACCATTTTTCATCTCTCAGATTGGCAGAGGTATAGGGCAGGAGCCAGCAAACATTTTTCTGTAAATGATCAGATAGTAAATATTTTTGGCTTTGCAAGCCACAGGATCTGCCACAGCTACTCTGCCATGGTAGTATGAAATCAGCCATAGGCAATATGTGAACAAGTGTGTGTGGTTGTGTTCCAATAAAAGTTCGTTTATAAAACCAGGCAGTGAGCCCAATTTGACCCATGGGTCATAGTTTGCCAACTCCTGCTCTAAATAAATAAATACGTTTTCAGAGATAGAAAAGAGAGGTTAACTAGTCCAAAAATGGACACAATTATAAGTGGCAGGTATAGTTCTGAACTTGGTTTTATCTGATCTCATAGCCAGTTTTCTCTTAACTACCTTCCTATACAGCTCTTCCTTTTCTGTTGTAGAGTTTTGTGTTCCTTAAACGTGTATGTAATTTTTTTTATATAACTTGGCTTTTATTCTTTATTGTTGAGCTGTTTCTTTTTCAAGGGACTACTCAGTGTTTTGGGGAATGCCAGATGAAAAGTTGACATTCTCTTTTTCTCAAGAGTTTTAGTGTAGCATTAAAAAAAAAGAAATTCACATTCCCCCAGAACCAGAATTGTATCTAAGGACAGGAGTGAGAAAAGATTGGTTAAATTTAAAAAAAAAACAAAAAAAAAAGTTTGATTTTAAAAATGTGGACTACTAGCAGTTGTTTTTTTTAAAGAGTCCCAGCCTCCTTTTATCTTTCTTGGGTTTAGGGCTTTTTTTTTTTTAAACTCTTATTGCCAGGCCCCAGTCATGAAGTTAACAATAGGTGCTATGTGCTGCCTTGCCACACAGATAAGACTTGTCAATCTCTACATTGAGAATATGTTCCATCTTAACCGTGTTCCATATAACCAGGCTCATGATGTGTATTGCAACTTGCTTCTGTGGAGTTTAAAGTGTGTGACAAATCTAATGCTGCATAAGACATGCCATACAAAAAGGATGTTCGGTAGTATATTTGGGGCTGTTCATTTGAAGAGGACTTTTAAGGTCATAGACTTAGTATTGAGTCTCCACAGAGGCATGTACATACTCTGTTTTTTTTTTTCTTGTTCAGGGTGGAATGCATGTCAATGGCGCACCTCCTCTGATGCAAGCTTCTATGCAGGGTGGAGTTCCAGCACCAGGGCAAATACCAGCTGCTGTCACAGGACCTGGCCCTGGTTCCTTAGCTCCTGGAGGTAAGTTTCATTTAGTCTTCACCATTTCAGTACTCGCTAAAGTTTTATCATAGGCACTGCTGCAGTGCAGCCAAATATGATAATGGGATCCTTAGGTAAAAGTAATCCACAGCTAGAAAGTATATAACTTAGGTGGAGGAAATAGTAGATTTCTTATGTTAAATCCTGTATGTCTAATTATAAGAACATGGAAAGGGACAGTAAAGTGAAAGAGCATAGTAAAACTTCCAAGTTAACGAGGGGGAAAATAGAATAACGAGGGGGGAAATGGAATGAGTGATAACGAAATCAAGCCAGCAAAAATAGAGAAAAGAAAAAAAGGAAGAGACAGTGTAAAATAACTAGTAGTAAATGTAGAGTGAGATGGAAGGAATAAAAACTAATGTAGTTGTTACTGTGCTAAATATGAATGAACTGTTGGGTTCAAAAGCTCATGAAGAAAACAGACAGAAAAACACAAGGTCACATTTGTTATATCATATTAAACTGATGTAAAATTGTATTTTAACAAACATAATCAGACCAAACAACAAAAGGGAAAAAGAGAAACTTAAAAGCTATATACATTTATTGAAAGTGTATAGATAGGCAATTAATAAGAGTATTGCTCATATACCTGTAACTGTCCCTTGTTCAACAATTGTAACCAAGAAGATTGAGTGAAATAATGATTCCCCATATGAAACATCTGTATGAACACATGATGTATTACCAATATTTGAAGATTTTTTATGTAACAAACTTGCTTCTTGCTAATTCATCTAATCTAGGGTATGTTGAGTACAACACTAGTCATGGAGAATGATTTAATTCTAAATTGTCCTGTTCTGTAGAGAATCCAGTCTGCAGAGCTAAGTTGATGAGGAATGGAAGAAGAGATTTTTTAAAGAAATTTCTGCAAACTCAGCAATTTTTTGTATCTACTTCAGGATTGTTATGTATCTGCTTTATCCTAATAGAGTTATATTTATATTTAGATTATCTTTCATGAGAGGAGATCCAGGAGTAAGTGATACTGTTTTCCTGTATTATAGAAGAGCTTCCTGCCAAGAGTTTGGTAACCAATGAGATGAATTTTTCTTATTGAACTCAACTATTCTGTCACTGAAACATAAAGTACAAATTGTAAATATACTAACAAACCCCATCTTCTATCTCATTGCATTGTTGAATATCTTCCTTTGTAGGTTTCTGCTTGTGGAGCAGAATGAGGAAATTTGTAAACTCAGCCCCTGTTCTAATTTTTCTTTTCTGCTGTTCTAATTGGTGTTTTTTCTTGTCTGCCCTTTGTCTTCTAGGAGGAATGCAGGCTCAGGTTGGAATGCCAGGAAGTGGACCAGTGTCCATGGAACGGGGGCAAGGTAAATAAATGTTTATGTCTGACTAAGGTGAATTGGTCTTGGAATTGTTCCACATCCACAGTATCTAATATGGCAGCCACTAACCACCCATGGCTATTTCAATATTAAGTTAATTAAAATTAAGTAAAATTTAAAACTCAGTTCCTTAGTCACAATAGCCACATTCCAAGTGCTCAGTGACCGTAGGTGACTAGTGAATACCACACAGGACATTGCAGATATAGACCATTTCTGTCATCGTAAAAAGATCTGTTGGACAGTGCTGGTCTAGACTTTCCACTTGGTGATTCATAGCCCAGCTCTACAAGAATTGATAATGAAGCAAGTGGATCCTTAGTTTCCTGATTCCTAGTCTAATAATTCCACTGACATGTTTTCTCTCCCTGTATGGGTATCTGTTGACTGAGTAAGGAATTCTAATAATGAGCATGTAAATATGTGGCTGGGTATGTAGAAGACTAGATTTAAACCCCAGAGAAAACCGGAAGGGGATCATAGGTCTGTAAAGCCTACTTAATGAACATCTGTTGTGCTGTGGCTGTACTGCTGTATATAACAGTAGCTGCCGTTCCAAAATCTCCACATTATTTCTTCATGTTACTGGAGTTTGAAGGACAAGAAAGTGCAGTGGTTCAGTTGGAAACAATGTTAGGAGGAGAGATGGTAAGAAAAGAGAAGGAACTGAGTGCATACTATATGCCAGGTACTTTAATTTTCATAAATAATCTTGTGAGTTAGGTGGCAGCACCTCAGTTTTACAGGCAAAGAGTTGGAAGCTCAGAATAAGTTACTTACTCAAGGGGACAAGGTAAGTAAATATTAATGTATGAGTAGTCTGGACTGGATTTGGTGCTCTTATTCTCTTTTTCATCTAGTAAGTGGCAGAGCTAAGATTCAGAAGTCTTTGACTCCAAAATCTATCCTCTTTCTGTTACTCCACACTGCCTGTTAACTTCCACTTACATTCTTCAGTGTCTTCTTCTCTTATTCCTTGGGAATAAGATGATGGGAAAGACTGTTTTGGAGAAGCATAGAGAAGCTTAAGGTTTTTTCTTCTGTAGCATATGGCTTATAAGTGGAACCCATTTAAAAAGCAAAATATTGGCGAGGTGTAGTGGCTCATGCCTGTAATCCCAGCACTTTGGGAGGCTGAGGTGGGTGGATCGCTTGAGCTCAGAGGTTTGAAACCAGCCTAGGCAACATGAAAACCCTGTCTCTATAAAAAATACAGAAACTAGATGGGCAGTGGTGGTGTGCACTTGTGGTCTCAGCTACTTGGGAGGCCGAAGTGGAAGGATCACTTGAGCCCAACAGATAGATTGAGGCTGCGGTGAGCCATAATCACACCACTGCACTTCAGCCTGGGCAACAGAGAAATTATATCAACACACACATATATATGAATATATATATACACACACACGTATATATACACATACATGCATACATAAACATATACAAGTCTGTGGTTTTTACACTGGGGTTGGTTGCTGAAGTGACAGAATTAACTTTTTCTTGTTAGATGTCTGACAGCAGGACAAACTCCCTGGCCAAATATCTCATATTTTCTCTAAGCATCCCATGCTTTTGTGCTATGTACGCCGCCCTATCCCCACCCCACCATGTCAATAGATTATATATGTTCCCCAGAGTATTTTTGCAGTAATGAGAAGGTATTAGGGTTTCAGTCATACTTCTACCTGTCATGGGGCCAGCACTCAATCCATCAGGTTTTAGCTGTTTAACGCATACTTGCACAAGACATCTTCTTGTTACAGTTATCTTCACCTTTTTGTCAGAAACTGACAAAGGGAAATGACTCATGTTTTGAGGGTATTTCCAGGATGTCTTCATGAAGAGAGGAAGGGAGATCAGCTTTCTTTTGTAGTTTCCTTCAGTACCCAGCAGAGGAAGCAAGAGTCTTCTTTTCGTGTGTGCCTAGTTTGTGTTACTTTTCCTGAAATCCATGCTGATTTTGTACATTTGTAATGCTGACAGGAGATGGAGATGTTTGAGAAGATACTTCTTGCTTCCCTGCCATGTTTGTTTAGTGTTGGTGCCCATGTCATCTCATTAGTCTTTGTTTGCTGTTGTCATGATGTTTATTATCAAAGACTTGCTGTGGCAGAGTATTTCTTGTGGAGTGATACTCTCTTTCATCACGTAAAGTTCATTCACTGCGTTTCCCCATCTGATACGTTTTTGACAGCAGAAATTTTTGTGCTTTAAAATGTGGACAAAAATAGAATTGCTGTACTTCAGTTATGGCCGCTTCAGAATGAATCTTGCCTTCCAGATTCAGTGCAGTTTCTTTTATGTTTTGCTTCTGAAACTACATTTATGTTCTTTGCGTAACTAGAAGATCCAAAACTATCCTTTTTATATATTTTTTTCCTAATGATTTTAGAAGAAGACCTAAGGGAAAAGTAGTAGCAGAGGTGAAAATCGAAAATGTCTGGTTATTCCCGCCTAGAGCAAACCAGTGCCCCATGGGATTTCCTTTCAAAAGCTATCTGCTCAAAAGGAACTGTTTCAGAGACCCAAAGGAGCTAGTGTAGTTTAGGGAGATTTGTAGCCTTAAGCAAGCCAATGAACTCTTGGCTTTTTAACTTATATATGTAAATCTCAATCTCCGTGTGTTGTTTCTGCATGTGTATGCAAGCTATTTAAGTGTCTGCTCTTTCTCCTTTTGAACTTACTGCTTACCTAGGAACCCTTCAGCACTCGCCCGTGGGACCCGCCGGGCCTGCATCAATTGAGCGAGTTCAAAGTACCCATTGTATCTGTGGGTTTCCTTTTGCTTGTGGTGTTCAGGGTGGGACGTTGAGAGGAAAAGAGCTGCTTGGCAGTCATCCTCGCGTTCAGAACCCAAAAGGGTAGTGTTTTTGGGTTTTTGTTTTTTAATTTTTTCCTGTTGAGGCCACAAGCCTAAGATTGACCTCTTCACACAGGGCAGAGAACATGGATGATATGGGCATCTGTCCGAGGCTGTACTCCCTCCCTACTGGTGTCAGGAGGCTTGGATGGAATAGCAGTCTGTAAGGAGACAGCGGGTTCTTGCAGAGCCATGGCAGTGTTCACATATGCCAAGACTCTACCTTTCTTTTGTGACTCTGGTCCTTGAACTAAGATTGATTAGAAGGAAAACCAGTAGCAAGTTTCTTCAGGTTGCAGTGCTAGTCCTTGGCAGGTTGCTCCCCAGTTTGCTCTTAATATAATTCCATCCATACCTCTGACATGGCACAGATTCTGCCTACACCCTGCTTCTGTTCTTGAGCTGCAAGAGGATTCTGCTGTGGTGAGGTTTCACCCACTCTAAGGTGTCTAAATTATGTTGTCAGTGGTATATAGAGTCATTTCTTGTTTGCTTATGTGTCTTTCACAGCAGTAACTCCCCGTTTGTTTCCCTGTCAGTGCCGATGCAAGACCCCAGAGCAGCTATGCAGCGGGGATCCTTGCCTGCCAACGTCCCAACCCCTCGAGGCTTGTTAGGAGATGCTCCGAATGATCCACGGGGAGGCACTTTACTTTCTGTAACTGGAGAGGTAGAGCCTAGGTAAGCACTAACATAGAAGGAAACAGTTGAAGAAATCAGAATTGTCCCTTCTTTCCTGAGAACAAAAATCTTTCTGTACCAGTTGTACCTGTTTGCCTACTTCAAAAGATAGATAAATATTCATGGCCACTGTCCAAGGATAAGCACTTCTCCTAAGGCAGAACTATGTAGTTGAGTATGTCATTTTGAGCTACTGTATTTTCAGAAATTAGAAATTTTAGTATACATACTTGAACAGGGAAATTTATAGTAGTGGAAATATTAATACTAGCAATAATAGGCCAGGCACAGTGGCTCACGCCTGTAATCCCACTACTTTGGGAGGCCAAGGCGGGTGGATCACTTGAGGTCAGGAGTTTGAGACCTGCCTGACCAACATGGCAAAATCCCGTCTCTCCTAAAAATAGAAAAATTAGCCGGGCATGGTGGTAGGCGCCTATAATTCCAGCTACTCAGGAGGCTGAGGCAGGAGAATCACTTGAACCCAGGAGGTGGAGGTTGCAGTGAGCCAAGATCATGCCACTGCACTCCAGCCTGGGCAACAAGGGTGAAACTCCATTTCAAAAGTAAATAAATAAATAAAATAATAATAGCAATAATAATAATTGACATTAATGGGGATCATGCCTCTGACTCTGCTCTGAGTACTTTACTTAGATCATCTTATTAAATCCACAAGACCCTGTGAGATGGATACCATTATTAGTCCCATTTACACGTGAAACTGATGTGTGGAAAAGTTAAGTAAATGTGTCCAATATCACGCAGCTAATAAGTGATAGAGCCTAGATTTGAACCCATACAGTCTGAATCCAGAGCTCATGTTCTTATACATTGTACTGCAAACTAATACATATAATGAATATTCTTGATTCCTCCCTAATTATGAACCAAATACGAAATTCTAGAATACATGGATGTATATCTCTGTAGCTTTTCTTCCATCTATTTGGTGTTATTTTCTTGTTAGTATTCATAGACTGTTTACATCAGCTGTTTGTTGGATGTTTACTTACTGATCTTCTGCTTGGTATTTTGTTGTTGTTATGTTCTATTTTAAAATATAATGTTTTTCTCCATCTCCAGAGGTTACTTGGGACCACCTCATCAAGGTCCACCCATGCACCATGTCCCTGGCCATGAGAGCCGAGGCCCACCCCCACATGAGCTGAGGGGTGGGCCATTACCTGAACCCAGACCTCTAATGGCAGAACCAAGAGGACCCATGCTAGATCAGAGGGGTCCACCATTGGATGGCAGAGGTAAGGGGAGACCACATTGCAAATGTGATAATGAACTCAGCTGTCTTTGGCTCTAATCTGGGATAAAGAATGCCGGAAACAGTAGGTTGCAAGCATCTTTAAGGTTTATCACAAATCTGAGAAACTGGGAGGAGACATTAGTCTCATATGTTAATAGCTGAGGGAGCAAATGTGACCATAAGAGATTTCTATCTTTCTTGGATTGTTCATCATTCTTGCAGTACATGCAAGTGGCTACATAATGGTTTTCTTACAATTTTCTTTATAGGTGGAAGGGATCCCCGAGGAATAGATGCACGAGGGATGGAGGCCCGAGCCATGGAGGCAAGAGGGTTAGATGCCAGAGGACTGGAGGCCCGTGCAATGGAAGCCCGTGCAATGGAAGCTCGTGCGATGGAGGCCCGAGCGATGGAGGCCCGTGCGATGGAAGTCCGAGGGATGGAGGCCAGAGGCATGGATACCAGGGGCCCGGTGCCTGGCCCTAGAGGACCTATACCTAGTGGAATGCAGGGTCCCAGTCCAATTAACATGGGGGCAGTTGTCCCCAGGGATCCAGACAGGTATGTGTAACACTGACTTCTGGCATCCAATGAAATCTTGATCTATTCAGGAATTGATTATTGAGCCTAATATTACTGCCTTCTGACTTGGTTTGTTTCTTAGCTTGTTAGAAGGGGAAGACTCAGATCTCCCTGTAGCTTCTCTATCCCTTAGGGTGGTGATTCTCTGGCTATCAGGATTGTAGTTCAAAAAAAAACAACTTTATCCCACAGTAAGTAGCTATTCATTCAGAGCAGAGCCCCTGAAAATTTAGGGGTTAGAAAGTAGTCTTCATTGGGATACAAACCAACATCATGTACATGGTTTTTTCCAAAATATACTTGCCTGGATCTCATCCCAGGTATAACTCAGAATCTCTTATTAGTAGGATCTGAGCATGGATAGTTTGAAAAACCTCCCCCAAATGATTCTAATGTGAACCCTGACTGGGAACCACGGGGTTAGAGTATATGAAGAGCTGTTAGTGGCCATTTAGATAATCTTGGGTTTACAGAGACCTGTGTTCATTTATTGTCATCAATTAACAATGAACAGTGAATTGAAAGTGAACAGTGAATGAACAGTGAACAGTGGAATGTGAAAGCCAGTTTATTAATAATCACCTTAAAAGGTGTGGAACCGAAGGCTTGTCTCCTCTCTTTCATTTGGGCCTCTCTGCCTGTGTGTGCATGCCGGTCTGTGGTGGTCATCACCTCCCTCTTCGTCTCCACTTGGTTGTGAAGACGTGGTATGTGTGTTTCTTCCTGAGTTTTTATATTTGCACCTTCATTTCTCTCTAACCGCTCTACCTTCCTTTTTCCCCTTCCTCTGTGTAATTCTCTCTTCTATTTGTTTATGTGTCTTCCTCCCCATGTCTGTGTGTATGAGAGAGAGAAAGATAATGGCAGAGCTGGAATGGAACACATCAGTCGTCTAATTCCCTCAGTCTATAGGTTTGGAAATTAAGGCCCAAGAATTCAGGTGACTTGACCAAATTCACATGACTAGAAACTGGCAGAGTAAGGAACAGAAGCCACTCCTTTTTCCACTTTACTACTCTGTCCTGTTATCTGCGCATGTGTGTGTGTGTGTGTATGTGTGGATATGTGTCTACCCCCTCCTCTTTAATATGAAATACAAATAGAGGGTTTTTTTTGCTTTGTGTAGAATAAAACTGTTCTCTATTGTGTTTGAAGTGTTCGTGGGCCTTGATTTTTATTGTACTCTGTATGGTCAGTAACCTAGTAACAGAAATGGGTTTTATGCATTCATTCTGCCATTCAGCAAGTATTTATTGAGCACCTACTATGTACCAAACATAGATCTAGGTATGGGGGATACTGCAGTGTGAACAGAACAAAGCCCCTTCCCCCATGGGCTTACATCCTAGTTGGGAAGACAGATAACAAACAAATAACTATATAATGCACTTATGTAATTTTACTGGTAGTTCTATGGTGCAAGACATTGCAAGTAAGGATTGGAAGAACATTTCTGGATAATATTTTGCTCCTTCTCTCTCTGCTGGTGCTTGAACTTATTACCCTAATACTAGGTTTATATCATTTTCGTTAGTAGATTCTATAAAGCCAATTAGATCTGAGGCAAGAGAAAATACAAATTTTATCTTCAAACTTTTAAAAAATTTTTAATTAATATATTAACTTATAAATATATACATTCGTTCATCTATAAAAGATATATATATTAATTTCAAGCCAGGCGTGGTGGCACGCACCTATAGTGCCAGCACTCTGGAGGCTGGGGCAGGAAGACCATTGAGCCCAGGAACTTGAGGCTGTGGTGCATTCTGATCACACTTGTGACTAGCCACTGCACTCCAGCCTGGGCAGCATATTAGACTCCCATCTTTAAAAAAAAAAAAAGCCAGGGTAGAATCCTTTAGTCCTAGCTACTCTGGAGGCTGAGGCAGGAGGATCAATAGAGCACAGGAGTTGGAGGCCAGCCTACATAACATAGTGAGACCATATCTTAAACTAAAAGGAACCTTGCTTCCTCTCCTGTGCCTGTCTCCCCTGTGGCCCCCTAGGTCCTGTAGATAATGACTTTTATTAGATTTTTCATGTTACTTTCTGGAAAATATGAATATATATTCTTATTTTTCCCCTTTCACTGTTCTGTGCCTTTTTTTTTTTTAACTTAACAACATGTCCTTAATTCATACTTTTAAATTAGATTTTAAAATAACTCTAGTCCACGTAGTTAGAAACTTGTGAGCAAAAGGCTTATTATTACTAGGGTGATTATATAATTTATCAGCTAAGGAGAACATGAATGAAAGTGCTGTTACTTTACTTGGAGGCAAAAACATAAACTGGGACTATCTTAGGGAAACCAAGATGTGTATGGTCACTCTTGCTAGTACTTATCTGCCTAGAGCAAGCATACCTAGAAACTTAAAAGGGCCGTTATCGAGTGGTTAGATCACAATTACAGTACCTCAAATTAAAGCTTCAAAAAGATTGTACTCAGTTGCGAATTGTGCTGCTATAAACTCATGTAACCAAACACCACATGTTCCCCAATAATCTATGGAAATACAAAATTAAAAAAAAAGATTATACTCATAGGTGTTTCAGACCCATAATAGCTCATTAATGTTCAGACTGGTCTCTGGAAACTTGTCTCTGGATTCAGTATTGATGATGAACAGAACAGTGATAGTATTCTAGCAGTCTGTACAAATCTCTACTAATGTTTCATCTGTCCATTGTCTTTGGGAAATGAGTTAATGCATGTAAGTGAATGTTCCAGATAATAGAACTATTCTACCAAGTTTTTTAACTTTTATTAAAAAATTATAAGATGTATTTGATATTTCCTTTCTTGAACAGGATACAAAAAATAGTTTAATCAGTTTTGACTACTCAAGGTCGTCATTAAATAGATTCATTATTGTCTATACCGTAATATAAAACATAGTTATCTCCCGTTTGGTTTCTGGTCTCCTTCACTGTCAGGCTGTCACCTGGCTCTTCATATTGCTGAAGTGGTATCTGCTCCTAACAGTTGTTTATCCGTATTTCTTTTATGTTTTGCTGCTTCTAATCTGCTGGGTAAGCAGGTAACAAGTTTGTTAACAATATATGTTTATTAAGAGAGTACCTAAGCCCTGGGTGAATGCCTGAGTGTGAACATAATGCTTGTATAGGGACATTCTTACAGTTACATTTGGTACTCAAGAGGTCTTTTCCTTGGGTTCTGCTAGTCTTGCAAAGTGTTGAACTTATTGAAGATCTTAAATACCAGTGAGTATGATATCACTGTACTTTGTTCGTTCACTCAAGTCAGTCATATTTTTTGGTCTACATTTAGCAGAAAGCATCTGCCATGTGTTCTCTATGGAAAGCTATAAACAGCAAATGTTGGGCTAATAGCAGTCTTTTGCCTGGAGGCCTTCCCATTGCCTTTCTAACTCTCTGACATTATGAACATCTCTGCCTCACTTGTGGGATAGGGCCCTTTGGGACAAACTACCTGTGTCTGATTGAACTAGGGTAGGGGGTGGCCCTGTGAATTTAACTTCCCCAGTGGACCAGAATACATTTTCTCTAGACTCTGTTGGCTTTCATTTGTGTTTCCAGTGAGCGCTAGTTTCCAGGGTGCTCTCAGTTTTCCCTTTGCTTATTTGGCTGAGTTTTGATTAATTCAGTGGTATCCAGTTGTGCTGTGTGATATTTGTTGATGGTGCTGGAGCTGTTGTAAGCAAGTATGTCAAACTTATTAGTTGATCTCTGGTTAAACGCTGCCTTCTGCTATTGCTAACAGTAGAAAATGATCTTCAGAGTCATTGGTTTGCTGTTTTTACTCATATCTGTGTAGAGATCGTAATTTTTCACATTATTACTAAATTCAGGTTAGCTATACATTAAAAATCCCAAAAATCTCTTTTTCTCTTTGTGCATATAGGTCCCAGTCATGCAGGGAACAGGCATGCAAGGAGCGAGTATACAGGGTGGAAGCCAGCCTGGCGGCTTTAGTCCTGGGCAGAACCAAGTCACTCCACAGGATCATGAGAAGGTAAGCAACACTGTCTGACTGCCTCCTTATGCACAATTCTAGCCTTTTTGATTCCTCTTTTCACAGTTACCATGTGGCGATCCTGGGTCTTCAAAGTCCCTTTGGAGGTGATGTTTATTCTAACTTAGAACTCTTTTATGATCTTGTTACCTGAAAATTTGTGAGTCTGGTCCTGAAGTTGCTAATGGATGTGAAGTTCTTAAGTGGATGTAAATGGCAGCTTATTTTATAGTTCAGACTCATCTGCCAATAGCAGGTTTTTCTTGTTCAGGCCAGATTGACCTGAAAATCCATACCCTTTTTCCTTCCCTTTCTACTTTATCCCTAAAAACGGTAGTAGATTCCCCATGATTATATCTTTCTGTTTTTATATTTGACCATTGTGGGGAGCTTATGTCTGAGGAAAGGCTAAAATTTGTGAAAAAGAGAGACTTTCAAAACAGGATTAAAACCTGAAGGATTTCCAGGGCTCACAGATATCATCTTAAAGTCTCCAGGAACTTTGAGTTCATGAAGTTGTCTGTTTTGAATCGTCTAATCTTAGGTATTTTAATTTATACTTGTTCTTTTCATTGTAGCTTTTCTCACCAGTTTTGTTTTTTGTTTTTTTTTTTTTGGAGGGGGCTGTTGGTTTCTTTCTGTGTGAAATGTTCTTCCTTTTTCCATTTCTTTCTTTTTCCATTTTGCTTCATATCCCACTACAGTAACTTTTTGGACAGAAGCTGGTGGTGGGTTTTTTGTTTTGTTTTGTATTTTTTAGCTGCCATCATTAAAACTGACTACCTTTTTTTTTCCTCTGCACAGGCTGCTTTGATTATGCAGGTTCTACAACTGACTGCAGACCAGATTGCCATGTTGCCTCCTGAGCAAAGGCAGAGTATCCTGATTTTAAAAGAACAAATACAGAAATCCACTGGAGCACCTTGATAGGTGAGCAAACTTAATCCCATCTGAGTAGGACTAGCTCCTTGTCTATTCTCGGTATATACTTTTAACCTTAACCAACAAGATTGTTCTCTCAGCAGCCCTCAATCCACTTAGCTAGACTCTTCTTTACCCTTCAGTAGGTTAGCTCCTGTAGGAATAGAGTAAGGCTATACAATATTTGTTCAGTTGTTGAATTGCTTATAATCTTTCCTAATGACAAAGGTAATGTATGATCAGTTTAACAAAAGTAATCATATATAGAAATGTAGAAAGTGAAAGGTAAAAAGCCCTGTTTCCTCTATCTTGTTCCCCAGACAAAACCTCTAAATACAGTTTGGTGTGTATCCTTCTACAATCAGTTGTATTATTTTATTCCAAACTGTCCTGTCAAAATGGAAAAAATACAGAGCATTTCAATAAAATGTGTAAATATTTTGTTTCCTGTATTTATTTTACAGTGAATATTTTGATGTTGAACTATTATAGCACATAATTTAAGGTAGTAAATGTCCATCATCACCATCAGTTTCTATATATTTTGAAGATTGCTGTACCCTGCTACCTTTATTTTTCTTGCTCATCATTTAGGCAGAAAGAATCCAGGGGCCAAGCACAGTGGCTTAGCCCTGTAATCTCAGCTTTGGCGGGCTGAGGTGGAAGGATACTTGAAACCAGGAGTTCAAGACCAGCTTAAGCAACATAGTGAGGCTCCATCTTTACAAACATTTTTTTTAAAAATTAGCCAGGCATGGTGAGATGCGCCTATAGTTCCAGCTACTTGTGAGGCTGACGTGGGATGATTGCTTGAGTCCAGGAGGTCAAGGCTGCAATGAGCCATGATTATGCCACTGCACTCTAGCGTGGGTCACAGAGTGAGACCCTGCCTCAAAAAAAAAAAAAAAAGAATCCAGGTAACCTGCTTCATAAATAATCATGTGACAACTTGATTACACATACATGTATCAGTGTTTCCTTTTTAAAAAAAAAAATTGCCCCAGCATTTTGTATTTTATAAACAATTCTTTTTTCTAAAAACAGTTTAAAATTCACGTTGCCCCACTATCAGGTAGGACAGCACAATTTAAATTTCTACTTTTCACCCCATCCATATTATAATTCCTATCCTTATGTTATATAATAGTGAACTCATTTAACTATTAGTAATTACCACTCTTACAAAATATATCATTTTAATCCATATTTGTGATGTCTTTAAATGTTTAAACTGCAACTATGCATCATATATATATTTAGACTTTAAATGAATTAATGAGAAGCTATCATAGATGGAGGGCTCTGTAGACTTTTGGTACCTTAACGTTTTATTCCACAAACCCCACATATTCTTTTTTTTTAAGTAAAAGTATAGACTACCTATTACATTCAGAGGAATAGATACAAATTATTTCTCTTTTACTAGTTTACTTATGCCAGAGAAGGTATTCCCTACAATGTGAGAAAATTACTGCTTACTGTTTCTGGATAGTAGAAGTAGAAATGTTTCTGAAATTTCTTTCATTATATTTTTGCTTATAAGATGTTTAAGGCCTTGCATATTAACCACAGGGCAAAGTTTTTGTCTAATTTTTTACCTTTTATTTTTAAGTAATCATAGACTCAAGGAAAGTTGGAAAAATAGTACAAGGAGTCTCATGTACCTTTCACCCAGTGTACTATAAAACCAAGAAATTGACATTGGCACATTACTGTTAACTTGACTACAAACTCAGTTTTCACCATTTTAAAAAACCTATCATAATTGTGTGTATGTATGTGTGGTTCTATGCAATTTTTTGTGGGCAGGATTTTATTGTGTGTCTACTGTTGTTTGTGCATACCATGGCTGAAGTGTTGGCTTTTCCTTTTCCTTCATCCTATACCTAGCTAGTTGTGATCCATCTCTGCCATCACGGACAGGCTTCTATACTATTATCATTAGAGATGAATGGTTCTCAAACAGGGGCAATTTTGCCCCCTAGGGGACATTAGGCAATGTCTCGAGACATTTTTGGTCATCACAACTTTAGGGAGTATGGCATGCTATTGGAATTGAGTGGGTAGAGGCCAGAGATGCTGCTAAACATCCCATAATGCACAGGATGGTCCCCCTTACCCACTTCCCAATAGCAACTAGTGATCAGCCCAAAATGTCAATAGTGCTGAGGTTGAGAAACCCTGCTGCAAGGGATGATTGCTTTGAGGAGGCAGGAGGTCGGAGACAGACACCTTGCAAATCTGTCCTGGTGATTTGATTGTATGCCTGTCCTCCCTCCCCTAGCCTTTTATTTTTTTCCTGAAGTTTTTCCTGAAGAGAGCTTTGTCTTCACTCCTAATGGCTTTCTCCTAACTTCTTCTTACAGGTTTTCAAAAATACCTGGCAAGAAATCTGGAAATTCTATAATTTTGTTGAAATATTGAAAAAAGATGACCTGCATCCTAACCCTTGAATGACTCAAATCAGTGCCAGGTGGAGGACTCCCATCACCTTCTCTCAGAACAAAATCACTTCATTTTATTGTCTTAGTTTGTATATTTTCTGTGACTTGAAATAAACTTTGAACACAATTTTAGTACACTGCAAATTGATATACATGACCTTTTTGCTTTTAAAAAGCTTAACAGTAAGGGTGAAACCTTAGATGTGTTTTCTACCCTTACTGCAGTATTGTACTTTAACATATTGCCATAGTTTTGTTTTTATTTTAAGTTAACCATTTATTCTTCTTGATGATATTTGAGCATTTCTCAGAAGCAATGTTTTCTGGAACTTGGTTTTTGTTTAGTTTGCTTCCAGTAAGAATTATTATAAGGCTTTGCCCTCTGAAAACATTCTAGGACTTCTGAGTCTTCTGGGAGAAAATAGCACGTGCTTAGAGCTATAAAATGGTCAGAAGGCTAACAGAGCAAAGAGCCTAGCACAGCCATGTGTTTAGTTTAGAAAAATCCAAATATCAAAATGCATTTGTTTCAGTAGCAGGTCTGAACATGTATAATTCAGAGTTAAGACAAAAATTGTTTTAGCACTGGTTTGAGTCTGTCAGCACACAAAAGACTGTTGACATTTACTTGTGTGTTCTTAAACTTATCAGTCTAGGCAGTCAACTTTGAAAGTTTAAAAAGCCACTGATTTTTCACATGTTCGAGATGAAATAAAAACAGAAATCAAATGAACAAAATACATTCATCCTATCTTCCAGGCAGTCCCTAACCTGCAGCCCTACCCTGTAACTACATTTATTCTGGGAACTTAAAACACAGAAAACCCTAAAACTTGTACATTCTTCTGATTTTAAGTGGACCAAATGTAGAACACAGTCAGATTGCTCATTAGGTCTGCTCCTGCCTGCTTCCTTGTGGATAGGTATGAACATAATTAGTGCCATTAGCTCTAACCTATGGGTCTTCTTGCCTAGTATTTCTCTCTCTCTCTCTCTCCCCCTCTCTCTCTCTCTCTCCTCTCCCCCCGCCCCCCAACCCCTCTCTCTCGTAGTAGCATTAAGGAGGAACCTGGTTTCTCTTCATCAGGCCAACCTCAAGAGGTTAAGAGTTGCCTTAATAATCAGTAAAGTTCTACTGGAACTACTTTTGAGCCAACTTCTATTCTTGGAATCCTATCCCCTGGGTTAGGATTATGGTCAGGTAAATTAGGTTAGGATTATGGTCAGGTGAATCCTATCCCCTGGGTTAGGATTATGGTCAGGTGAATTAAAAGCCTGGCATAGGCTTAGAGAATGTAATAGCATATTGCTTACATGTCAAGCAAAAGAATGCAAAGATAATCAACTTTTGAGTGACAATGAAATTGAAGGATTTTCTACTCAAACATTTATAAGAAATTTGCTGATTAAGGTATTTCGTATTACAACTTTGCAAGAAAAACTTGCTCAAAGCAGATGGGGAGCTTTCTGTGTATCCTGCTCATCCCCAGTTCAACTTGGATATTGGCTATGCATAGGATTTATTATTTTCATTACCATGAATATAATAAATCATGAATTTATGTCTACTTCCATAAATATTCAAGCCTTGGGATATTGATTTTGGCAGCCATCATATCTTGAAGTGAGTGTGTCAATATATTTAGACATGGAGACCAAGAGTGATGCCTTTCTCATTAGGAACTCATTGTAAGTTTCAAGATTCCAAATCAAGGTCATTGAAGATGAAGTTGTCATTTGGTCAGTAGTTGTCTAATAAGAACCATGTCTTCAAGGTTTCATTGTGCATTTTCCCAAAGCCTTATTAAACCTGAATTAGCTGAAATCCGGGTGAACAAATTGGCAACAGCAGTGGTATCCCTCCCTATGTAAACAACTATCAGTATTTTTTACTGTTGTAATAAATGAAACGTGATTAGCCACCATGAGTTTGTGACCTACCTTTATTGTGCTCAGACTAGTGACAAAAAAAGAAAGTTTTATCCTTCAAGCCATAGAGATTCCTAAAATATTAGAAACAACCATTTGTTCATTCTTGGTCACTTAATGGTAGAAAAAATAGATAATATAATGCTAATTCAGTAGAACCATTCTTCTAAATCTATAATGAGTTGAATTGTCTGGGCACGATGAAGTGTGAGGTTTCTCTCTTAAGAGCCCTGGGCTTCTCTCCTAGTGATTCACTGTGACGCCTAACATCCCAGAGCCAGTGTGGTCCTTCTAGGCTGAGGTTGGGTAGATGGCAGAAATAAAAAGCATTCTGATAGAGAATGAAGGCGTTTTGCTTATGTCATTAGCTGAATTATTCCTTAGCGATATAGGTAGTCCACAAAAATCTATGAAAATTATAAATTGTTATTTTTTAAACTAGACATTAATAAACTCCTTTAATAAAAATAGTGATAAAGAGCTCCTCTTGACTAAATAAGTCATCCTAACATGGAGTTCAGGTTTTCACAATCGCTTTTAACAGAATAATACAAGACGACAATATAGCTGACTTGCAATTATAATACAATTTCAATTACAATTAGCATACTTTCTAGATTTTCTTTCCCAAATGGAGAGCCCAAAAAGAAGTAACAAAAGACTCATTCATCAAGCAAAGAAGAAAATCCTTTATTTTTTGACAAGCAAAAATAAGAATAAATTGCTGTTCACACTGGATAAGACCGTATCAAAAGTGACAGTAAAAATGTACACTGTTGGTGTTATATGGGGATGGGGTTCTCAGTAATTTTGTTTATTATTTATGTTTATTGTTATGTTTGTCATTAATATTCAATAATTTTTATTTAAAAAGTCACCCTACTTAGAAATCTTCTGTGGGGATGGGAGGGACAAAAGATTACAAACCAAAATTCAGGAGATGGTAACACCAGAATTGATAAAATCACCTGGGATTATTTGTATAACTCAACCACCAAACCTCTGCTATCAAGCCTTGCTACAGTCATGGCTGTCCAGAAAGGTTTACAGTTATTTTTCCAAGAAAGGATCCATGGGTTTTAAGAACTTCAGAACTTAAGAACTTCAGAAGTTCTTAGTTGCTGAAGCTCAAGTAATGAAGTTGAATGCAATCAAAAAAAGAATACCAGGGAGTCAAGGCTTGAGAGGTACATTCTTACCCCAAAGTAACTGCTCAAACCTGACCAGACCAAGTAAATTACTGAAGATACAAAGGAGAAACAAAATGCAGATTGCCGTCCTTATTCCTATAACTCAAAAATTTTCTTTGTTGAAGTAGAATTGAACCTTTCTAGGATCCAGACTGGAATATCGGTGACAGCATTTGCGCAGGCTCTTTGCCAAAGTCCGAGGGCCACATAAGAAAACTCCCACTACAGACCTGTAGGAACAGAACAATAGTACGGGCTAGAATGCAACAATGATAGAATGGAGAAACTGCCTCTGTTAGGCCTCTACTACTTCCAAGAACCTTGAATAAAAATTTGGTTGTTAACTCCCACGTTCTTCATGGTAGTTTTTTAACCTTTTCTGCGCACAAACCCCAAATATGCTCTCAGCCCTTAACACTTTCAGCACTCGGCCTTCCCTGTTTTGAGAACACAGATGAGAGACATAGGACAGTGCAGTGGCTAAGTGCCAGACTGTGCAGCCAGTCTGTCTGCGTTGTCTGGGCTCACATCTCAGCTCTGATATTTATCCCACCTGTGGGACTTCGGGCACATTTCTTTTTTTCTTTTATCTTTTTTTTTTTTTTTTTTTTTGAGACGGAGTCTTGCTCCGTCGCCCAGGCTGGAGTGCAGTGGCACGATCTCGGCTCACTGCAACCTCCGCCTCCCGGGTTCAAGCAATTTTCTGCGTCAGCCTCCTGAGTAGCTGGGACTACAGGCATGCGCCAGTATGCCCAGCTAATTTTTGTATATTTAGTAGAGATGGGGTTTCACCATGTTGGCCAGACTGGTCTCAAACTCCTGACCTCGAGTGATCCACCTGCCTCAGCCTCCCTAAGTGCTGGGATTACAGGCGTGAGTCACAATGCCCGAGAAGGGCAAATTTCTTAACCTCTCTCTGTTTCAGCTTTCCCATCCATAAAATGGGGATAAAAATAGCACTCACCACATAGGGTTGTTTTAAGGATTAAATAAGAACATGTAAAGAAATTAGAAAAATGCCTGCCACATAGCAAGTACATATGTGTTAGCGCCCATTAAACCCATCCACTGTGAGCTTATCCCCACCTCAAAATTTCTCCTACTGGAGAGGTAGTGTTCTTTCTTGCCAAGGCTAATCTTTCCAACTATGCTCTGGGTCTCACCTTCTTCTTCCTTCTCTCATACCCTTCTCTCCCCCTCTTTTTTAAAAATCTAATCATGGTATAATTTCTATACCATAACATTCGCCCTTTGAAGTGTGCAATTTGTGCTTTTTCGCATAGCCACAAAGTTATGCAACCATCACCGCTATCTAATTCCAGAACATTTTCATCATCCCCAAAAGAAACCCTATCCACATTAGCAGTCCTCATTTCCTCCCAACTACCCTGTCCTACCCAAGACGATCACTTATCTACTTTCTGTCTCTGTTGGATATGCCTATCCTGAACGTTTCACATAAGTGGAGTCATACAATACATGGCCTTTGGTGTCTGGTGTTTTTCAGCATGATGTTTTCAAGATTTGTCCATGTTGTAGCATGTATCAGTACCTTGTTGTTGTTTTTTTATAGCTAAATAATATTCCAGTATGTGAATATACCACATTTGCTTCATCCATTCATCTATTGATGGACACTTGGCTTGTTTTCACTTTGGGGCTATTATGAGTAATGCTGCTGTGTACATCATGTACACTTTTTTGTGTAGACATATATTTTCATTTCTCTTGGTGTATAACAAGGAGTGGGATTGCTGGGTCGTATGGAAACTGTGTGATTTTTTTTTTTTTTTTTTTTGAGACAGAGTGTCGCACTGTCACCCGGGCTGGAGTACAATGGTGTGATCTGGGGTCACTGCAACCTCCGCCTCCCGGGTTCAAGCGATTCTCCTGCCTCAGCCTCCCGAGTAGTTGGGATTACAGGTGCCCACCACCATGCCCAGCTAATTTTTTTCACCTTTTTTTTTTTTTTGAGACGTAGTCTCGCTGTCGCCCAGGCTGGAGTGCAGTGACACGATCTCAGCTCACTGCAAGCTCCACCTCCTGGGTTCACGCCATTCTCCTGCCTCAGCCTCCCGAGTAGCTGGGACTACAGGCGCCCACCACCGCACCCGGCTAATTTTTTTTTTGTATGTTTAGTAGAGACAGAGTGTCACCATGTTAGCCAGGATGGTCTTGATCTCCTGACCTCGTGATCCACCCGCCTTGGCCTCCCAAAGTGCTGGGATTACAGGCATGAGCCACCACGCCTGGCCTAATTTTTTGTATTTTTAGTAGAGACTGGGTTTCACTATGTTGGCCAGGCTGGTCTCGAACTCCTGACCTTGTGATCCACCCGCCTTGGCCTCCCAAAGTGCTGGGATTACAGGAGTGAGCCACCTTGCCCGGCCGGAAACTGTATTTAACACTGAGGAACAGTCAAAGAGTTTTCCCCAAGTGTGGTACCATTTCACATTCCCACAAGCAATGTAGTAGGATTGCAACTTCTCCACTTCCTTGCTAACACTATTGTCCATCTTTTATTATGGCCATCTTAGTCCTCTCCCCTCTTTCATGTATTTATTTTATTCTATGTAATGGTCCCTGTTCTGTCTATAAATATGCTTAAGCTAAATAAACATTTCCTGACCCTGCTACTCTTCCAACACTATTGACCACGCTTCTCTCATATTTGCTCCCTTGGGTTCTGTGACACCGCTTCTCTGTGTACTCCTATTTCTTCCCTGGTTTGTCTTTTTCCCTTCCCATATAACCTAGGCAGCATTCCTTGGTACTCTGTCCCTTGCTAGTCTCTCTCTCTCCTCTCTCTCTCTCTCTCCTGACAACCTCATACTCTCTCAAAACTTCAGTTACATTCAACAGGATAATTAGCATCTCTTATGCTTATATGCTGCTTTACAATTTACAAAGCATTCTTTTCATATATTGTCTCACTTAATTGTCACAACAACCCTGCAAGTGAGTAGAGCAGGCATTCACTAATATGACCCTTGTCTTACAGATGAGGAATCAAGATCAGAGGGTTCAGAAGTTCAAGGTCTCATAACTAGACAGTGTCAGAACCAGAATGAAGGCCGGCCACGGTGGCTCACTCCTGTAATCCCAGCACTTTGGGAGGCCAAGGTGGGTGAATCACCTGAGGTCAGGAGTTCGAGATCAGCCTGGCCAACATGGCGAAACCCTGTCTCTACTAAAAATACAAAAAAATTAACTGGTTGTGGTGGCAGGCACCCGCCTGTAATCCCAGCTACTCAGGAGGCCAAGGCAGGAGAACAGCTTGAGCCCAGGAGGCAGAGGTTGCAGTAAGCCGAGATCGCGCCATTGCACTCCAGCCTGGGTGACAAAGCAAGACTGTGTCTCAAAAAAAAAAAAAAAAAAGAGAGAGAACCAGCATGAGGACCCAGGATCATCTGAATCCAAGTCACTAAGTGCTCTAGCCACTGCCTTCCTGAAGCCTTTCTTAATCACCTCATGCCATGTGGCCATAGACTTTTCTTCCCTCTAGCAACCATGCACCTGTTTCACGGAGTGCATTATTCTGCTTTGAGGTGATTGTGTGCATCTCTTATTCAAATGTATTCTCCTTCAGGGCAAGAACCATATCCTATTTATCTTTCAACCTCCAAAGCTTCTAGAATGGTGAAAGCTGAGCTTATAAAAAGTAACCAAGGCTGAGCTCGGTGGATCATGCCTGTAATCTCAGCACTTTTGGAGGCTGAGGCAGGTGGATCACCTGAGGTCAGGAGTTCGAGACCAGCCTGACCAACATGGTGAAACCCCATCTCTACTAAAAATACAAAAAAATTAGCTGGGCATGGTGGTGGGCACCTGTAATCCCAGCTACTCAGGAGGCTGAGGCAGGAGAAATCGCTTGAACCTGGGAGGCGGAGATTGCAGTGAGCAGAGATCATGCCACTGCACTCCAGTCTGGGCAACAAAAGCGAAACTCCATCTCAAAAAAAAAAAAGTAATCAAGAATATTTGTAGCATTGAATTGATCATCACCTGCCTACTTGTTCAGGGAATCTCAGCTTCATCTCCTTCCCATTGGCATGGCTGATTTCATAGCACCAGGGTTTTTTGTGCTCTAACCATGTCTCAAAACCCTCCAGAAAGATTGAGCTCAGGTGGCCAGTAAAGTAGATAATACCTTTGTTACTTTAAGTAGAGATTATTGAGTCCCCTCCCACCAAAAATGCATTTGAATTGCTCCAGTTCTCTAGTTTGTTTGGTAGGATAGATCAGAACTGATTCCACTTGCCTCGCTGTTTGAATGAGGTTTGCTAGGGCAAAAAACCTCTTTTCATCAATTTCAAGATCATGACCCTATTTTTCTAAAACCCCAGATGAAATTTCCTCAGTCTTCACCAAGAATCTAAGAATGGCACAAAAGGTTTCTGCCCCAGAGATCTTTTCTTTTTTTTTTTTTTAATTTTTTTAAATTTTTTATTTTTTTATTGAGATCTTTTCTTAAGAATGTTCAACATGCTGTAATACCTTTCCTAAATCCTAACTCCGCAAACTCATCTTTTTTTTTTTTCTTTTGAGACAGAGTTTCTCTCTTGTGCCCAGGCTGAAGTGCAATGGCGCAGTCTCAGCTGACTGCAACCTCTGCCTCCCAGGTTCAAGTGATTCTCCTTGCCTCAGCCTCCCAAGTAGCTGGGGTTACAGGCATGCGCCACCTCACCCAGCTAATTTTTGTATTTTTAGTAGAGACGGGGTTTTGCCAAGTTGGCCAGACTGGTCTCAAACTCCTGACCTTAGGTGATTCACCTGCCTCGGCTTCTCAAAGTGCTGAGATTCCAGGCAGTAAGTCACCGCACACGGCCCCCGCAAACTCATCTTACTGGAGGAAAATATACTTACTTGGGGTGGGAGGTAGCTATTGTAGAAAACTCATTGTCCCACATTGGTCTCCCAAAGGAGGTTTTCTGTTTCAGACCTGTCAGGATGTCAGTGGCCTTGTCAAAGTTTAATGCTGCATGACCAACCTGGATTCAGAGGAATAAAAAGTTAGAAAAACCAAGTCCTAGGCTGGGCGCCGTGGCTGACGCCTGTAATCCCAGTACTTTGGGAGGCCGAGGTGGGTGGATCACCTGAGGTCAGGAGTTCAAGACCAGCCTGACCAACATGGTGAAACCCTGTCTCTACTAAAAATACAAAATTAGCTGGGTGTGGTGGTGCATACCTGTAATCCCAGTTACTCGGGAGGCTAAGGCAGGAGAAGTGCTTAAACCCAGGAGGCAGAGATTGCCGTAAGCCGACATTGCGCCGTTGCACTCCAGCCTGGGTAACAAGAGCAAAACTCCGTCTCAAAAAAAAAAAAGAAAAGAAAAGAAAAGAAAAACCAAGTCCTGATAGCTGCCTCTTCCTTCTTTCCACCACTTTGAAACTTGTGTGTGAGTGTGAGGGCAGGTAGGAAATCATAAGAAATAACTTCTAATCCATATGCACTATCCTTTGTCTGACATTCGTCTTATGTTTACTAGGGGAATTAGTGTGTTATTTGGACTCACAATGTTGCTGTCCCATCCAGTGAGGAAGAGACGGTAGTTTAGAAAACCCACTTTGCCTAATTTCTCCATCTCCTGTTCCAGGGAAGTCAACAGGTCGTTGAACCAGGAAAAGGCACCTGTCTCCCTGCAGATCCAGTAGAAATAGATCTGAAATCAGCAAAAGAGAACATAGCCTTATTAGGTGACCTTAAAAGTCACATTTACAGAGCCGCAAACTTTAGGCAGCAGGAATGTTCAGAGTTCTGACAATTTTCCTTAGGAAAGAGCCTTCCAACATCTTTGGTCAGGGTTATCTTAAACTCCAAATAGAAAAGAAGACACTGTTCTTATGACAAATCTGTTGAAGTGGATGTCCTGGCCAAGAGAAGTGGTCACTTATTCTCATAACCCCAGGGATAGCTTGCTCTTATCAATTGTAAAGAACTTAACCCAAGAATGCAATAGACTTGTCAGACCCAGGTCAGATGAAAAGTGATATACGGGATTATACCTTTTTTGTTTTGAGGTTGTGGTTTGCACACTGGAATTTGTACCAGATGGATTTCAAAATAGAAGCAAAGGGGGTGACCCCAATTCCTGCTCCAACCAGCACAGCCACTTCATACTGGAAAACATCCTCACTGGCTGTGCCAAAGGGACCATCCACTTCAATCCTGGCAGAAGACAGAAGATAACGGGAAACTGAAGGCTCCCCTCTACCTCCAACTTCAAACATCCTCCCAGAAATATAGTTGTTCCCATGGTTGACTTCTGCGTATTTATTTTAATCCTATTCTATTGTACCAAACTTAAGGTTCAAGGAAGAATTGCTTTCTCTTTTCTGCCAGTCTGCATTCTGGTCTGGGACTCTTCTGGTCTCAAGGACCTACCTGGGAATTGGTGAATATTGTTGTTCAAAAGCCCTTATGAGATTTTCTGTCCAGTCCCCTGCTGCTCGGATATGAATGGAGAAGAAATCTTCCTCTGGAGCAGAGGTCAAAGTAAAAGGATGCCATTCCAGGAGAGAGATTGAGGGGCAATTAACAAAGATATACTGCCCCACTTCCATGCTGAAGCCACGCTTGTTCATCTGCAATTCCAAAACTTTGGATGGGTGCATAACAACCTGTGAATGAAGCACATAGACCAAAGAAGGCAAACTCTAATGGTGACAGGGACAGGCAGATAAAGCAAATGAGTGAAGCTAGAGGGCTGGTGACAGTGGTGAACTACAAACACAAATCCTCTCTAAAGAGGGCAGCAGCTACTTAGCTCCAGACAGTGGTTGCAACATGGAACCATGACAATGTTATCAGGTTTTCTGATTCTTCAAGAGAAGTAAGAAATAGCTTTGAAAAAAATCAAACAAAAGCTTCCATCCAGATTTTTAAATGCTGGCAACCAATTCGACTTTATAAACAAACATTGTGTGCACCAAACAATCATCCTGATGATTTCGGCGAAGCCCCTCTTTCCCAGTTCTGTCCAGCACTGTATGCCAAACCCAAGTTTTTTTTGTTTTTGTTTTTGTTTTTGATTTTTGAGACAGAGCCTCTCTCTGTCACCCAGGCTGGAGTGCAATGGCGTGACTTCGACTCAACTCACTGCAACTGCCGCCTCCTGGGTTCAAGCGATTCTCCCACCTCAGCCTCCCAAGTAGCCGGAATTACAAGTGGGCACCACCACGCCCAGCTAACTTTTTTTTTTTTTTAATTTTTAGTAGAGACAGGGTTTCGCCATGTTGGCCAGGCTGGTCTCGAACCCCTGACCTCAACAGATCTGCCCTCCTCGGCCTCCCAAAGTGCTGGGATTACCACCCACGGTGCCCGGCCTCCAAGTTCCTCTTTATTCCCTTCAGGGTGACAACATGAAAATTTAGTTCTATACTCTGATAGAAGAGAACTCATCACAGCAAGAGGAAAGTGCATATTCTTTACCTTGGTAATCACAACCTTCTGCTGGGAGCGATAAAACCGGAGGATCCTTTCACAGATATAAAGAATGACCGGTGCAAGGATCCACTTCCAAGACTGCACAGAGACAGGGTTAAGAATGAGATTACACATTAATTTCTTGTTTAGGACTTATTTATGTAGCAGTTCATCCTTCATTCTTTACTGAGTTCTCCAATGTGTATCATTTTTAAGGTACTAATTTCACCAAATCTGGAAGACGGAAATAGAAAAAATAAAAGACAATGGTGTAGTTTGCTAATCTGTTATTCATAAAACAGACCAATTCCTGGAAATTTACAAGTCTGACCAAGAAGCAAGAGAAAAGCACAGAAATGGGACACATGGTAAATATCCTTATTCTTAAATTACATGTAAAATTTAATTTTAAGGCCTGGCACGGTGACTCATCCTGGCACTTTAGGAGGCTGAGGCGGGCAGACTGCCTGATCTCAGGGGTTGGAGACCCAGCCTGAGCAACATAGCGAAACCCTGTCTGTACTAAAAATACAAAAAATTAGCTGGGCGTGGTGGTGCATGCTTGTAATTCCAGCTACATGGGATGCTGAGGCATAAGAATCTCTTGAACTCGGGAGGCAGCAGAGGTTGCAGTGAGCTGAGATCATGCCACTGCACTCCAGCCTGGGCAACAGAGCAAGACACTGTCTCCAAAAATAAAAAAATAAAATAAAATAAGATTTAATTTTAAGAATCTAAGATTATCTTCGAAGACAGCTTGTCCAATCTAAAAAACCAACAGAGAAAGTAGATGTGAAATAGAAGCAGATGATTAAAAACAAAATAAACACAAGAAAGGGAAAGTATGTGGCTGATGCTATTGGTTCATAAAACTCAGTACTAATCCATCACCTCCTTTCTCAAGTGCTTAAACATTTAACATAGTAATTTTTTTTTTTTTTACCTTGTTTACATTTTTTTTAAAGTCAGCTTTTCGGCCAGGCGTGGTGGTTCACACCTGTAATCCCAGTACTTTGGGAAGCTGAGGCAAGTGGATCACTTGAGGTCAGGAGTTCAAGACCAGCCTGGCCAACATGGTGAAACCCCATCTCTACTAAAAATACAAAAATTAGCTGAGTGTGGTGGTGGGCGCCTGTAGTCCCAGCCATTCGGGAGACTGAGGAAGGAGAATCACTTGAACCCAGGAGGTTGCAGTGAGCCCAGGTCGCGCCACTGCATTCCAGCCTGGGTGAGAGAGCGAGACTCCATCTCAGAATAAATAAAATAAATAAATAAAGCAGCCTCTCTATCCCTGAGATCTTTGCAAAGCGGCAGTTTGTTTCTACCTGTACAGGAACTACTAAAAATGTACTTCCTAGCAATACTAAATTATGTCCTTTCTTGCACAGTTGCTCAAGTGTGATACATTGGGACTGTGTGAAGTGAGGTTTCTTAAGCTGGTGCAAGCAAATAACTTCCTTGAGTATCTCTAGGGAAGGAAGAGGCAGAGATGGGATAAGTCAAACAGAGTGAACATTATGCAATTCAGTGCCATTTCTTATTTGAAAAAATTCCCCAGCTGAATTTGAGGAAAAACATATTTAAGAAATGGGTAATAACAATGTGAAAAAAACATTGGCCTCAGAAATAGTCAGAGTAATAAATATCAAAACAAGATACCATTTTAGTCTCTCAAATTGAAAAACAACTTTAACTGTAATCCCAGCACTTTGGGAGGCCGAGACGGGTGGATCACGAGGTCAGGAGATCGAGACCATCCTGGCTAACACGGTGAAACCCCGTCTCTACTAAAAAATACAAAAAATTAGCCGGGCGAGATGGCGGGCGCCTGTAGTCCCAGCTACTCGGGAGGCTGAGGCGAGAGAATGGCGTAAACCCGGGAGGCGGAGCTTGCAGTGAGCTGAGATCCGGCCACTGCACTCCAGCCTGGCGACAGAGCAAGACTCCGTCTCAAAAAAAAAAAAAAAAAAAAAAAAAAAAAAAAAAAAAAGAAAAACAACTTTAAGTAATAATGCCCAGCATTAACTGGATTCAGGGAAATGGGCGTGTTCACGTGGGCATGCAAATTGAACATGCATTTCACATGGCTGAAAATGCAAATTGGCAACATCTTCCCAGAGAGCAATTGAGCAGCACATCTCAATAGCCTCAAAAGTGTTCTTTCTCTTTTACCCTGGAACTTCACTTCTAGGAAATGGAGATAAATAATTAAGGTGTGAAAAAGTATTATACATGAGTAAAGTAATGGCCACAATGTTTACTTTAAAAACGATTAAAATGGTATATATACCATACACATATTTCTTCAAAAAAGTACTTTAACACCACATGGGAAGTTTTTTCTAATACTGAAATGGGGGAACATGTTTCTAAATAAAATAAACCATCCTGAAGCCATAAAAGAAGAGCGTGAAATGGTGTGTCGTTGTGGTTTGGATTTGCATTTCTCTAATGATTGGTGACGTGGAGCATTTTTTCATATGCTTGTTGGCTGCATGTGTGTCTTCTTTTGAAAAGTGTTTCTTTATGTCCTTTGCCCACTTTTTTTTTTTTTGAGACTTTGTCCACTTTGTTATGGGATAATTTATTCTTTGTTGTTGTTGTTAATTTGTTTAGGTTCCTTATAGATGCTAGATATTAGACCTTTATCAGATGTGTAGTTCGCAAATATTTTCTCCCATTCTCTAGGTTGTTTGTTTACTCTCTTGATAGTTGCTTTTGCTGTGCAGAAGCTCTTTAGTTTAATTAGATCCCATTCGTCAATTTTCATTTTTGTTGCATTTGCTTTTGGTATCTTCATCATGAAATCTTTGCCGGGGCCTATGTCCTGAATGGTATTAGGTTGGTTTCCAGGGTGGTTGTCTTCCAGGGTTTTTATAGTTGGGGGTTTTACATTTAAGTCTTTAATCCATTTTGAGTTGGTTTTTGTATATAGTGTAAAGAAGGAGTCCAGTTCAATCTTCTTCATATGGCTAACCAGTTATCCCAGCACCACCTACTGAACAGGGGGTCCTTTCCCCATTGCTTACTTTTGTTGAGTTTGTTAAAGATCAGATGGTCATGGATATGCAACATTATTTCTGTTCCATTGGTCTGTGTGTCTGTTTTTATACCAGTACCATGCTGTTTTGGTTACTGTAGCCTTGTAGTATAGTTTGAAGTTGGGTAACGTGATGCCTCCAGCTTCATTCTTTTTGCTGAGGATTGCTTGGCTATTAGGGCTCTTTTTTTGGTTCCATATGAATTTTGAAATAGTTTTTTTCTAATTCTGTGAAGAATGTCATTGGTAGTTTGGTAGGAATAGTGTTGAATCTGTAAATTGATTTGGGCAGTAGGGCCATTTTAATGATATTGATTTTTCCTATCCATTAGTATGGAATGTTTTTCCATTTGTTTGTGTCATCTCTAATTTCTTTGAGCAGTGTTTTGTAACTCTCATTGGAGAGATCTTTCACATCCCTGGTTGGCTGTATCCCTAGGTATTTTATTCTTTTTGTGGCTATTGTGAATGGGATTGCATTCTTGATTTGACTCTCAGCTTGGGTGTTGGGGTATAGCAATGCCACTGATTTGTGTATACTGCTTTTGTATCCTGAAACTTTGCTGAAGATGTCTATCAGATTTAGGAGCTTTTGGACATAGACTATGGGGTTTTCTAGGTATAGAATCATATTGTCTGCAAACAGGGATAGTTTGACTTTTTGTCTTCCTATTTGAATGTCTTTTATTTCTTTCTCCTGCCTGATTGCTCTGGCCAGGACTTCCAGCACTATGTTAAATAGGAGTGGTAAGAGAGTGCATCCTTGTCTTGTTCCAGTTTTCAATGGGAATGCCTCCAGCTTTTGCCCATTCAGTATGATGTTGGCTGTGGGTTTGTCATAGACGGCTCTTATTATTTTGAAATATGTTCCTGCAATGCCTAGTTTGCTGAGAGTTTTTCATATGAAGGAATGTTGAATTTTATTGAAAGCCTTTTGTGTATCTACTGAGATGATCATATGGTTTTTGTCTTTAGTTCTGTTTATGTGATGAATCACATTTATTGGTTTGCATATGTTGAACCAAACTTGCATCCCAGGGATAAAGCCTACTTGATCGTGGTGGATTAGCTTTTTGATGTGCTGCTGGATTCAGTTTGCCAGTATTTTGTTGAGGATTTTTTTCATCAATGATCATCAAGGATACTGACCTGAAGTTTTCTTTTTTCATTGTATCTCTGCCACATTTTGGTATCGGGATGATGCTGGCCTCACAGAGTGAGTTAGGAAGGAGACCCTCCTCAATTTTTTTGCAATAGTTTCAGTAGGAATGGTACCAGATCTTATTTATACATCTGGAAGAATTTGGCTGTGAATCTGTCTGGTCCTGGGCTTTTTTTGGTTGTAGGTTTTTTATTACTGATTCAGTTTTGGGACTCAATATTGGTCTGCTCAGGGATTAAATTTCTTCACGGTCTGGTCTTGGGAGGTTGTATTATGTGTCCAGGAATTTATCCATTTGTTCTAGGTTTTTAAACCATTTCTTCTAGGTTTTTTTGTTTGTTTGTTTTTTGTTTTTTGTTTTTTAGTTTATATGCATAGAGATGTTCATAGTAGTCTCTGAGGGTTTGTTTTTTTTAATTTCTGTGGGGTCAGTCGTAATGTTCTCTTTGTCATTTCTGATTGTGTTTTTTGGATCTTCTCTCTTTTTTCTTTATTAGTGTAGCTAGTGGTCCATTCTTTATTTGTATAGCTAGCACTCCATCTATCTTATTACAAAATTAGTTTCTAAATAGGTACTTATTGATTTCTGGGAGTTATTGATATATTAGAAAATTAGTCCATGGCCTGTGAGTTGTAAATACTTTTCCTACTTGGTAATTTTTTGTCTATCTTTATTTACAATGGGAATTTTTGTTTGTTTGTTTGTTTTGACACAGGATCTCACTGTCACCCAGGCTGGAGTGCAGTGGCATGACTACAGCTCACTGCAGCCTCAACCTCCCAGGCTCAAGTAATCCTTTCACCTCACCCTCCACGCCACCATGCCCAATTAATTTTTGCATTTTTTGTAGAGATGGGGTTTTGCCATGTTGCCCAGCTGGTCTCAAACTCCTGGGCTCAAGCAATCCACCCACCTCAGCCTCCCAGATTGCTGGGATTATAGGTGTGAGCCACTGTGCCTGGCCCGATGGGGATTTCTTTTGCCATGCAAAAATATCTCTTCTTTTATGGCTTCAGGATGGTTTATTTTATTTAGAAACATGTTCCCCCATTTCAGTATTAGAAAAAAACTTCCCATGTGGTCTTAAAGTACTTTTATGGTTTTTTTACATGTAAATTTTTGCTTCATGTATCCTCGATTCATATTTTAGTGCAAGGTGTGAAATGAAAATATACCTTTTTCCCAGATGATGATCTTCTTGTACTAAAAATTATTAATTTATCCTTTTCCTGCTGAATTAAAATGCCAACTTTAGAAGGCTTTTTGTTTTATATATTTTTCGTGTTCCAAATGAGAACTAAGCTATTGTTCTTAATTCTGAATCTGATTTAAAGACCTTAATCATTTTCAGAGTACTTTGAGGCACCACAAATCAACCTTCCCCTTCCATTTACTCCTCAATATAACCTATTTTGTGAGCAAGCAAAGGTAAATCATAATATCTGCAAGAATTACCCTGGGGCACACCTTGAGTTCCCTAGAACACAGTTTCATGATCGCCCAGTATCTAGCAAAAATTTCCAAGCATAGTCTTAGAACACCAAAGAAAGCCCACTTCAAGAATGCTTTATTTCCCCCCAGAATTTGACTGGAATATCACAGCTGAGCTATGGGGCAGTATAGTGGTCAAGAGTTCAAATCTTTGGAATCCAAAAGGCCCGGGCTTGTATTCAAGCTCCACTACCTACTTACTGTAAGAGCTTGTCAGTTTACTTAATCTCTTGGATTCTTGTCCTTTTGTTTCAAATTTAGACAAAAAAGAAGTACATATCTCATAGGTTATTGCTATATATAAATGAAATAATCCATATGATGCAGCAAGGCTGGCAGATGATAAACACAATTAATAATGTGGGCTATCATTATTACCCTTGCAGAAGGTCTCACAACATGCAAGAACTATTAGTTTTTTCTCTTCAAGATCCCCTTGTAATTGCCTGTTGCCAGTGATATTGGAAGTTTCTTAAAGGTAGGAACCCCATGGATATCCTTCATAAGACCCAGCACAAGACTGAGCTAATAATAATGATGATAATAACAATAAGAGTAATGATAAGAATAATAACAGTAACAGCTCCTAACAAGAGTCTGTCCTTGCCCATAGGGCTCTTACCTCAGGGGGCTGCCCTTCAAACTCAGGGCGCCTACAGTGGGAGTCATTATCATACCACATCTCAAAAGACTCTGCACACTTGTGAGGATGACCCTCATTTATGCTCTCCTCTGTTTGACCCCGGACAATTCCACTGAAATAGACAAAGAAGGATGGTTTGGGACAAAGAATTATGCAAGGTCAGGGGCTGGGCCATGAGAATGAGGGTTTGAGGATCTTACCCAATGCCGTGAATCCCTAAGCCAAGGATATAGAAGATAAAAAGGTGGTGAGTATACCAGAAGACCTCAAAATAACTCCTCCGGATGAACTCAGTAGCTGAAGTTACCATGAGAATCAAGGCTATTGTCATGATCACTCCAGTGAGACCAGCAATGCTGGTGAATGTCACATACTCCACTGTCTGTGAAAGGAGAAATGTCAGCCTGACACAATGTCCACCTGTGCACTTCCTGCTCATGACCTGATCTCAGATGCTTTGCTAGAAAGTCAGCTCACCGTGTTTCGGAACTGGATGGGATTTAGCCAAGAACCCCCCTTTTTCTCATCATGAGATAGGCTGGAGAGAATGGAGGCAAGTGAGCCATCTGTGGCCTGTCGGCTTCTGCTATAGCGGTCAAAGTTAAACAGGTGTGCAATGATGTGAATAGCTAAATGGAAAGATGAAAAGAAATGTTAAGAGGCATCTCAGCAACATCACGGCAGGTGTGCCCCACGAGACTAGAAGAATCCTACATTATAGTGCTTAGCAGAATGCTGAGTGCACAGAAGGTGCCCAATAAACCCTCGATTGCAGAGAGATCTTTTTTATATTTACTCTGTTCCCAAAGGAATAGAACTTAAGCTCATGAAAATAGGCCAAGAACAGTGCCTGACAAATAGTGCCCAGTGCTCGATAAATATTTTTTGAATATGCATATGGATGGATGAATGAAGCAAGATTCTGAATGCCCTGGAGTCTGCAGATTCATGGATTGCCTGCATTACCTGTATGTAGGCAGATCATATAGGCCACCAGCTTGTGGAAGGTAAGGTTGTGATCCAATTGCTTTCTCAGTGTGCGACTGCAAAACTACAAATGTAAAGTGATCATGGTCAGATGTCTCCAGCCAGCTTTATTAAATTCACTAACCCATAACCAATATGTCTTCTTGCACATAGCATGCCCATACTCACCCACCCTTACCCACCCCCTTAGCTACCAAAGGAGACTTCTGCCTTCCATTCCTAGGAGCATGGTGTTGGGCTGTCCTACTGAGGAGTCTGGGGTCTCCTTTTTTTTTTTTTTTTGAGACGGAGTCTTGCTCTGCCACCCAGGCTGGAGTGCAGTGGCCGGATCTCAGCTCACTGCAAGCTCCGCCTCCCGGGTTTACGCCATTCTCCTGCCTCAGCCTCCCGAGTAGCTGGGACTACAGGCGCCCGCCTCGTCGCCCGGCTAGTTTTTTGTATTTTTTTTAAGTAGAGACAGGGTTTCACCGTATTAGCCAGGATGGTCTCGATCTCCTGACCTCGTGATCCGCCCGTCTCGGCCTCCCAAAGTGCTGGGATTACAGGCTTGAGCCACCGCGCCCGGCCTGGGGTCTCCTTCTTTAATGTGAAAGTTGACTTAGCAGTGGTTGGGACTCACTGAGCAGGTGCCCCTCAGGAAGGACAGCAGACTGCGGCACACAGGAAGCAGGATCAGCATGCTGTTAAAATTCAAGCAGAGAGCAGACGCTCGGGCACAGGCCAATGTTGACTAGAGCAGAGGAGAAAAAGAGACCATTAGCTGCTTCATTTCACCATCTAGCATGTGAGCCACTGACCCAGCCCACTCGTCTGAGGCCTGCAAATGAACAGGGCTACAGCTGCCTCCCAAAGTGCTGGGATTACAGACGTGAGCCACCATGCCTGGCCAAGGATCATATATACCTTTATTTGCATTTTAAATAAAGCTCATACTTAGAGGTATAATTACAGATGGTATTTTATTCTTTTCTGTATTTTCTAATATTGCAGTTATAAGCACATAATAGTTGTATAATAAAAACCCTTAAAATTTTAAGCAATTCTATTAAGATGTCTTTAAAAATTGAACAAAGTCAAGACTAGCAAACCTCTTAGAGTAAAATTTTTAAACAGGTAGATATTTGAGAAGGGAGAACTTCAGGGGAGCAAAATTTTAAGCTGATTTCCTTGGGTGGCCAGGCAGCATAAATCAAGAACAACCTGATCCAGCAGTAGAAGCTGCTAGCAAAGGAGACAAGAAATCAACACTTCAAAGAAGTATTTAGCCCAGAAAAACAGGCCTTACTAGGTATAAGCTGGACGGAATATGCTTAACTCCATGACAGCTAAATCTGACTTCTCTCCTCAACTCTGTACAACTGGTCTCTGAGTCTACTTCATGAACTTGGGACTGCTATAGAGTGTGACAATGTTGTCATAGCAGAGGAGCTGACAGCAGCAGCCAGGCAATTTTTTTGCATTTCAGCTGACTGGCCAGCCTTATATTGTGTGCATGTCAAAGACTTTCTAAAAGGAGGGGTATGGGTTAAGGTTAACAATTTCTTGGCCTTTGTCTAATTATCTATGAAGCACAAAATTGATTTTTCCTTACATCGTAAACCCAGGAACATGTGATATCAGTGTAATACACCAGGACAAGACCTGTCTAGTATCCATAATGGCTAAGAATGTCAGGCAGTGTGGTGAACAAAAGCTGCCCTACTGTTCTCCTTTCTGGCTTTTCCACATGACCTGTGTTTTCTCCCTCTGCTGAGTCACGCTCCGACTGTTTTCGGTACAGCCAGCCTGTTCCATTTCTGAGTAAATTTCCTCTGCTCATCTCAGAGATCCTGCATTTCCACATTGGTTCCCACTACTTGCTTATTTGAATCACAGAGATTTCTTAAAGCTAAAATTGGCAAGTGAATTGAAAATATAGGACTATAATTTCACAGTTCCATATTCTGTGGTGGCTATCTGTATAGGATGAATTCTTTTTAAAGAAAACATTTTTTCCTCATTGCAGCACATTTAAATATGCCAATGTATGTTCATTTCTCTAGATCCCCACTCACTGGTGTTATAATTGAACTCCTGCTGCCATTAATGCATCATTGACTATGGATTTAAACTTCTTCCTCTGCTGCTTATCTGCTCTACTTCATAGTGAATCAAATTGCTCTCTGTATTTTCCCAAGGAGAGCATGAGTTGAAGAAATAACCTGTGAAATGTTTAAATAAATTATGGTATATCAATGTAATTAATTGTATTCTCTTAAAAGGCTGAGAGCTCTATGCAGTGATGCAGTGATGGTAAATATTTTAATGACTAGCTTTTGCAGGGGAGGGGGATTCCTGATTTCTAGCATTTGCCAATTTTGATGATGTAAATACTCCTACCATGGCAGATTTCAAGACACTAACTTGATGTCATTGAACACCACTGAATGTAGAGTTGGGAAGAGATGCACACAACCGGCATTGCAACCTGATATGAGCTGGTTTCAGCACACCACTGGTTAGGCACTCACATGGAAAGCTATCTGAGGCTGGGTGCAGTGGCTTATGCCTGTAATTCTAGCACTTTGGGAGACCAAGGCTGGTGGATCACTTGAGGTCAGGAGTTCAAGACCAGCCTGGCCAACATGGTGAAACCCCATCTCTACTAAAAATACAAAAAATTAGCCAGGCATGGTGGTGCACACATGTAATCCCAGCTACTCGGGAGGCTGAGGCAGGAAAATTGCTTGATCGCAGGAGGTGGCGTCACTGCACTCCAGGCCGGTTGAAAGAGTGAGACTCCGTCTCAAAAAAAAAAAAAAAAAAAAAAGATATATGTGAGATATAGTAACATAAACAATTTCCAGCCAATATCTACATATCTACAAAGTGATCCCTTTTTCGGTTAAAACAAAAAAACTGTGTGTCCTATTGTATGTGTTTACCCAAACTCATAGAACTGTACACCAAAAACAGCAAATTTGACTATATGAAAATGAAAATGTGAATAAACAATAGTACCCACCTCAAAAAAAATCCTATGTGTCTGATACATTGTGAGCTTATGTCAGTGTGTGTGCATGTCTGTCTGTCTGTGTGTGTGTGTGTGTGTGTATCTCTGGGGAGTGGGGTGGGAGGGAGATTTTCACATTTTACTTATACCCTTCTATTGGGTTGGTGCAAAAGTAATTGCGGTTTTTGCAAACAGTTTTAATAGCAAAAACCGCAATAACTTTTGCACCAACCTAATATATGGTTTGATCTCATTGCAAGCAGCATTATTGATAATTAATTTTTTAAAATAGGCCTTAAAAATGAAATGTCCTACGGAGTAGAATAATGGACATTGGAGACTACAAAAGGTGGGAGGGTGGGAGGGGAGTGAGGGTTGAAAAATGACCCACTGGGTACAATGTTCACTATTCAGGTGATAGGTAACTAAAATCCAGACTTCATCACTATGCAATATATGCATGTAAGAAACCTGCACTTGTGGCTGGGCAAAATGGCTCACACCTGTAATACCGGCCTTTGGGATGCCAAGGTGGGAATTTTACTTGAGCCCAGGAGTTTTGAGACTAGCCTGAGCAACACAGGGAGACCCCATGTCTACAAAAAAAAATTTTTTTTTAATTAGCCAGGCTTGGTGGTGCACACCTGTGGTCCCAGGAGGCTGAGGTGGGAAGAAGGCTGAAGCCTGGGAGAGTCGAGGCTGCAGTGAGCCATGATCATGCCACTGCATGCCAGCCTGGGTAACAGAGAAAGACCCTGTCTCAAAATAAAGAGAATGAAAACAAAGAGGAAGGGAAGGGAAGGGAAGGGAAGGGAAGGGAAGGGAAGAAAGAAAGAGAAAAAAAGAAAGAAAGAAAGAAGAGAGAGAGAGAAGGAAGGAAAGAAGGAAGGAAGAAAAGAAAGAGAGAGAGAAAGAAAAGGAAGGAAGAAGAAAGAAAGGAAGAAAGAGAAAAAAGAAAGAAGGAAAGAGACCTGCAGTTATACCCCCTACATATATAAACAATTTTTAAATAATTTTTAAAAAACAAAATGTCCATGGGACATCAGCATAATTTATTTTTCTGCTGCTGACAGTTTGGTCATGCAGTAATCAAGCTGTTAAAAACTAGTCACATTTATCGCATCATTCTCTTAGTAAAAAACTATTTTTAAAGCAAATTAATACCTCCTTTGGAGTTATTTTCTAAAGAAGGATAAAGGATGAACATTTAAAATGGAAAACAGCAGGGTGAAATAAACCATGAACAGAACATTCAAATTAGTTGTGATCTCAACATGGATTCTTTGATTATGGAGAGAGAAAAAAGCATTTTTTTTAAAAGGACAAGCTGTCTTTAAACATGTACATTGGAAGGATACTGAAAGCTACTAAGAAAAAAAAAAGACACTGTCAAGATGAAAGTGATTTAAAAATCCTCTGTTATTGCATAATAGACTAGAGGTAGCAGTCAAATATGCTCTTCTAACCAGGCGGTGTCCGGGTTCATCAGCCTGTGAGAGAACCATCCTCAACTCCATGCTTCCTCCTGGTCACCTCCACACCCATGTGCCCTACCCACTCCCTCCCTCTTCTGTTTTGGATCTGCCGCTTCCCCAAGCTTCTCTGTTGTGTAACCTTGACTGAGCCCTCCTTTCTGCAGGCCTTGAATTCTGTAGCACCCATGAGACTCCCCTAAGTATCCCTCTTATTTGATAGAGAGGTATGTTTCCATGGCAGCTGTGTTTTCAAGTTGTGTTTGTTTTTTCTTTTTTACTTTCCTTTTTTTAAAAAAAAACCAAACACTTCCTTAAAATTGTAAGCAGGTGTTCATAGATAGATATAGGCTGCTTTGGTTGAAACAGGGGCAGGAGCAGGAGCACTGCCCAGTTAGCCTTCCCCTCATACCCTGTAGGAACACCCGAGTTTCTGGAAACCAGTTTGAAAACCACTGCCTAATAGTTTTCTTTATGGCATGTTTCCTTTATTGGGTCTGGGTAGTGTGCCCTAGATGGGGTTATCAGATTTATTAAATAAAAATACAGGATGCTAAGCTAAATTTTAACTTCAGATTTTTAAAAATAAATATTTTCATATACCTGTGTTCCATACAATATTTGGAGCATACTCATATCAAAAAATAATTTGTCATTTATCCGAAACTCAAAGTCAGTTGGGCATTCTGTACTTTTTCTGGCAACCCTAGCCCTAGAGGATATCAGGGCATTAGGTCACAAAGAAGCCAGAATCAGAGATAAGGAAAAAATAGGATTCTTCCATCACAACCGTGATACTCACCCCAAGGATTTTTCTTGTGTAGTAGTATCTGTCGGCCTTCTCATATTTCAGGAAGGCATCCACAAACAGGAAAACATTCAGCCCCAACCAAACAGCCTAGAGGAAGAAAAAAAAAAAAAAACATGCAAGGAATAAAGTGAAATTTGAGTATGGGAAGGAGTAAATAAATGATAGGGATAGGAAGAGTGTCGCCATTTTGGCTATTTTGTGTTTACCTGTTTTCATCTTAAATGAGTACAATCCTGCCAGTATCTAACTGGCTTTCAGAGTGAGTCAGCACTTTGAGACATGCATTAGACCAGAGCGTGGTCAGCAAACTGAGGTCCATGGCCCATGACCTGTTTTGCCACAGCCTGCAAGCTCAGAATGGTTTTTTGTATTTTATATTTTCAAATTTGCTAATGGTTGAGAAAATCAAAAGAAGAATATTTTGTGGCACATGAAAGTTATATAAAATTCAGATTTCAGTGACCATAAATAAAGTGGTATTGAAACTTAGCCACTGCTACTCATTTCTGTATTGTTTATGGCTGTTTTTGTGATACAATGACGGAGTAGAGTAGTTGGGACAGAGACCATATGGCTTGCAAAGCCTAAAATATGTACTATCTAGCTTTTTACAGAAACATTTGCCAATTCTTGGACTACAGCATTCAAACTGTTGCACCTAAAAGATGGCAATAAGTGAATAAATGGATATCTGAAGAAACAAAGAACAAATTTAGCATCTATAACAATACCTATCTGAAAAGAACTAAACCATTCCAGATGGGCCTGCCTTTTTAATTACACCCTGACATACATTTTCCTGTTTTCAGATTGTGAGTCTTTTTTCAAATTAATCTATTTTTCCTTTGGACTCATTTGAGCTCTTAAGACTGCTTTTGCTTGTCCCAAGTTCTGCCTCTGCACTAGCTAAACGTGAAATTTGGAACTCACTGCCCATTGCCTTGAGGACCAACCAACTGGTCTCTAGCTCAGGTGTGGAGGTGATTTGACAGTCTGTAATTCGACAGGTCTCCAGGGCGCTAGTATATATCCCTCGACCCAGTGTAAGTCAGAACCATCTCAGCACAACAGGCAAAGGACCTTTAGCCTAGGACATGGCCTATTCAGACTCCCTAGATCTAGACCACTCACACACCTTTAGTACTATAACATAGTGATTTAAAGTGTGATATTGGAGTCAAGTTGTAGCATCACCAATTAATAGCTCTGTAATCTCAGACAGACATGTGATTTAACTTTTCTAAACCTCAATTTCTTCACCTGTAAAATGAGGATAATAGCAGGACCTACTTTATAGTAGTGCTGTGAGGCTAACGTCAGATAATGCGTGTAAAGTGATTAATGCAATGCTTGGGGCTTAGTAAGAGATCAATAAATGCTAGCTACAGAGTTGTGTCACCACCGAACCTCCTTTACCAATTTCTTCCTGCCTCCTTTGCTCAGATACCCTTTTCCAGAGCTGAGTGTCTTCCAGAGAAAGGTCTTTGAAAGAAAAGAAAGTCAACAGTCACAGATACCTCCAGAATTTGGAAGACAGAGGAGAGAAGTTTATTTAGAGGGAGCAGAAATATTTCTGGATCACAAAGAGACACAGGGGCAAATAACTCTGTGTCAGCCCATCATCAATTGTAGGCAAGGCAAATGATGAAATACAGTGATATCTAGGAGTAAGGAATTCCATTCCCCATCTTAGCTGTCATTTCCTCCACTATGAACGACAAAGTAGGTAAACTACAAGACCTGGGAGGAAGGAGGAATAAAACGATTTTTAAGTAATTTATTTTTTATTTAAAAATCAGTGCATAGGAGTATATATCAGAGATAATGAGAAGTCTAAGCTTGCCAGCTGGTTTGGTGGGGGATGGAAATTCAAAGCTAGAGAGTTAAATGTGAGTCACCATCATAGCTGGTAAGCTCTCCCAGCAAAAAATAAGAGGGGCAAAATGCAGGTAAATGTGGATTTTAGAGCTAGAAACACCCTTATATTTGTATCTAATCTAGTCACTTTATTAATCCCTTGCTGCCCTCCCCTGCCCAGTCCCCTCCACATACACATACAGGACCTGAAGTCTAGAGAGGATAAATAATTTGATCAAGGTCACCCAGTTAGTAGCAGAATTCAAAGTACTTGCCAGGTTCTCTTTCTCCTAAACTAGTGTTTTTTCCATTATTGTGCAAAAGGAACTCAATATAAGGCATTGAGCGTTTAAAATATGTCATGGGATACCTGACAAAATAAGCACTTTTGTTAAATGTAAAACAAACAACCCTCCAGGGAAACTCACATATTTTTCCCTGGAGCACCTGGTGGGGGGGCGAGGGGGTGGACAGGAGGAAAAAAGAAGCATCACACCTTCTCTTTTCTCCTGTTTCTCCTGTGGGACCCAAAAGCAAATAGGAGAAAAGAGAAAGAGTAATGAATGAAGATCTAGGAAAGTGAGAAAGGACACAGGGAGCCCCAGGCTCAATTGTGGCTCAGAAATGGAAGAATGAGAGTAGAGAGAGGCGTTGGAGTGTTAGGAGAAAGGGATTGTGCATATATAGGGTGGTAAAGGGGTTCTGGCTTGAACGTCACTGGGGAGCTGGGTTCGAGTGATGCCTCTTCAGTCAATTCATTGTGTGACATCTAGGTCTTATTTTCCTTTGTACAATCAATAAGTTGGTTTACATCTGCACTATGCAATGCCACAGACACTACCCACATGGGGCTGCTGAGCACTTGAAATGTGGCTAGTCTTCACTGAGATGTGCTGTGGGTATACATATCAGATTTGAAAGACTCAGTAAAAATAAAAATATGTAAATTATCTTATTAATATATTCAATATTGAATACATACTGAAAGGATCTGTTGATATGTTGGGTTAAATGAATTATATTGTTAAATATTAACTTCACCTGTTTATTTTTACATTTTCAGTGCAGGTATTAGAAAATTTAGGAAATACATTATGTGGTTTGCTATATTTCTAGTGGGTAGTACTGGGCCAGATGATCTCTAAGATCACTTTCATCTCAAACATTCAGCGACTTTTTGAAATCTTGACGGGACCAGTATAGGAAAGACAGAGAGAAATCAGTACTCATGGTAGTAGTTAGAAGTGAGATGGAAGAGAAAGGGAGATGACAGAAAATGAAAACAGATAGAAATTCCAAATACTTGTGATTTGACAACATGAACAATTGCATGCTATTTGCCTCTGTCCTCTCATCTGACCCAGAGTTGTATTTTTTAACTAGCTGGTCCTGAGGAACCCAATAATTGGCATGGAATCTTTCCCTTTCAAATTATTTTACAAATATTAACAAACATGATTTCTCCTTAATTCTTCCTGATTAATAGGAAGTCAAACATCACTTACCAGAAACAAAACTGAAAACCAGTGGTTAACCACGCAGTTTCCCATTGTCAAGAGGTGGTTTGGAGCCCCTCTAGGCAGCAGGGAAGATTCAGCAATCCAGATTCTGGAGAGGTCCTTCAGGAATGGGACATTTATCCAGCTCAGGGTCTGTGAGTCTTCAAGATGTGAAAAACGCACACCTATCCCAAGAGTCCCCGAGAATGAATAAGTTTATTCTGCCTCCCTTCTCTGGACGGAACTGTGCTATCAGCTTAGATAGACCAGCCCTACCTATGAGAACCACAGGGGTTTTCCCTGTGGGGTTTTTACCCCTTCAGGAAATAGCAGTATTCATGGATGAAATATTTTCTCTCATCACCTTATCAACATGACCTAATGTGAAGCACTGCCTTCCTAGATAAAAGATTTGCTAAAGTTTCTCATAAAAAAGATAATTAGTCTGGGTCCATTAACAGATTACTTCAGGAGAAGTAGGGAGGGAAGCGTGTGTGGTAAGGAAGCTGTTTCAAAGTGTTGCCACGTCTGCTGGCTGCCATTTGGATTTCAGCCCGGCTGGCTCAGAAACTTTAGTATACCAGTTGCCCTGGAGGATGACCCATGCTTGATATATATGATGATGGCTTTGGGGAGAGCTTGACTGGCTGGAAGGACAAGTGAAAAGAAGGGCCAAATAGAATAAGAGAAAATTTAACAAGTATAAATGTACACTTTGGTTCAAAATAAACAGGGGCAGAGCACTCAAAAGAATGGAGATGATTGTCTTCTAGTATGATAGATTAACTAGAGTTGTATGTTCAGCTCTGGGCAGATTAACTAGAGTTGTATGTTCAGCTCTGGGCACTGATTTTTTTTCCTTTTCTAAAATGGTGAAATATACACAGAAGAGTATATAAAACATATATATGTAACTTAAAGAATAATTTTAAGGAACAAATATCTATGTGTTCGCTACTCAGATTAAAGAAAATAGACTATTTTTCTCCAGTATCTTAAAGCTCTTTTTGTTTCCCTCCCTGATCACATCTCTCTTCTTCCCCTCCTCTATCCCACCAGATGTAATCACTATCCTGAAATTTGGGGTAATCATTCCGTTATTTTTCTTTATATTTTTACTAACTATAGTTGCATCCCTAAACAATATATTGTTTAGTTTTTCCTGTTTTTGAACTTTTTGTAATTGAAACCTGGCAGTGTGTATGTATGCTTCTGTGGTTTGCTTCTTTCAACATTGGGTTTTTGAGATTCATACACGTACATGTAATTACAGTTCATTTACACTGCTATCTAATATGCCATTGCATGAATGAATATACATTAATGTATTCATTCATCCCACTACTGATAGATATGATGACGGAACAATGTTGATCAAATGTCACACATATGCTACAGTTTCTCTAAGGTATATACCAGGAGTAGAATTCCTGGGTCCTGAGATTTGCACATATTCTACTTTGCTATGTAATTCTAAGCCCATTCCAAGTGACCACCTAAATGTATACTACAGAGAGTTATGAATGAGAGTTCTACTTCCTCCACATGCTTACCAACCCTCAGTATTTTCCAGACTTTTTTATTTTTATGATTCAAGTAAGTGTGGAATACTATTTTATTATGATTTTAATTTGCATTTCCCTGATTACTAATGAGTTTGAGCATCTTTTAATTCAACTGCTGGCCATTTGAGTTTTCTCTTTTTAAAAGAGCCTATTCTGAGCCTATTCTACCTTATGGCCTATCTTTCTATTGGTTTATTTTTCTTTTGCTTATAGATTCTTAGGGTTCTGTTTATAATCTTATACTAATCTTTTATTGGTTATGTTTATGGCTTATCTTTTCACTTTCTTAATAGTGTTTTCTGATAAATGAAAGTTCTTAATTTTAATGCACTCTGATTATCAGTCATTTCTTTTATGATTTATGCATTTTATGTCTTGCTTTAGAAATTCTAGAAATACCCAGATATCAAGACACTCTTTTATATTTTCTTCCACAAATTTTATATTTTTGCATTTTACATTTATGTTTTGAATCCACCTGGAGCTGATTTTTACTTATGATATCCAATTTACGACTTTTAAATATGAAAAACGAATTGCTCCAGCATCATTTTTGAAAAGTACTTTTTTTTTTTTTTTTGAGACAGGTCTTGCTCTGTCACCCAGGCTGGAGTACAGTTGTATGATTTCTGTTCACTGCAACCTTTGCCTCCTGGGTTCAAGCGGTTCTCATGACTTAGCCACCCGAGTAGCTGGGATTACAGGCAAGCACCATCATGCCCAGCTAATTTTTGTATCTTTAGTGGAGACAGGTTTTTGCCATGTTGGCTAGGCTGGTCTTGACCTCCTGGCCTCATGTGATCCACCCACGTGGGCCTCCCAAAGTGCTGGGATTACAGGCATGAGCCACCGCGCCCGACCATTTTTGAAAAGTACTTTCAAAAATATACTTTCTTTGCTGATCTAAAATGTCAGTTCTATTATATATGAAATGTCTTTATACACGAGTTTGTTTCGGAGCTCTCCATTTAGTTCTTACATGCCACTGCCTTAATTACTAAGTCTTGATATCTGATAAGACAAGTTTTCCCACCTTGTTCTTTAAGAGTGCTTTGGCTATTCTTGGCTTTTTGTTTGTTTGTTTCTTTGTTTTGGGGGGGGGTTCTGTGTTTTGTTTTTATTCTTGGTCTTTTTCATTTTCATGTAAATTTTATAATCAAATTCTTGCATCTCCTTTGTTATATTCACTTCTAAGAACTTTATATGTTTTCATGAGGTCGTAAATTATATATTTTTATTTTTATTTTTAATGATGGCTGTTAAAGAGACAATTTGTTTTTACATATTGATTTTTATGCCCAGCAACATTGCTGAACTCACTTATTAATTGTAATAATATTTCTGTATTTTGTCTTAGATTATCTATAAACATGGTCACATTTTTTGCTCTAAACACAGTTTTATTTCTTTTTTCTAATTCTTTTTTTTTTTTTTTGAGATGGAGTTTCCCTCTTGTTGCCCAGGCTGGAGTGCAATAGCTCACTGCAACAGCTCACTGCAACCTCTGCCTCCCGGGTTCAAGCGATTCTCCTGCCTCAGCCTCCCGAGTAGCTGGAACTACAGGCGCCTGCCACCATGCTCAGCTAATTTTTGTATTTTTAGTAGAGACGGGGTTTCACCATGTTGGCCAGGCAGGTCTCAAACGCCTGACCTCAGTTGATCCGCCCGCCTTGACCTCCCAAAATGCTGTGATCACAGGCGTGAGCCACTGCGCCCAACCTTCTTTTTTCTAATTTTTATAACTTTAATTTCTTTTTCTTCGCTTACTGCACTTACTAGAACTTCTAGTACAATGTTGCACAAAGGTAGAAGTAGTGATCCCCTTGCCTAATTCCCAATCTCAAAGGGGATGCTTCCATTTCACTCTTCCATACAAAGGGGATGTTTTGTACAGATTTTGTAGATATCCTGCTACATATTTTTATTTTACTTTAGGCACAAAAGCAAATATTTATTTAAAATAGGAAAGAAATCACAGCACATTTTAAACAGATTTATTGAGGTATAATTTATATGCCATGAAATGTTCCCATTATAAGGAGTATAGCTCAATGCATAGTACATTTTATATTTATTGTAAAAAGCTGAAAAATCTCTTCAACATCACCAAACCCATAAAAATAACATTTTCATTAGCTGCCGAACACACCTGCAATTTAGTATCATAATGCCAGGTGAAATTGGCATAGTGCGTAGTAGGAGTTTTCCTGGAAGCCATTTCTACACTAAGGCAGCTATCAATCAGTTAACTAGATATAGAAGTGGCAGTGAACCACATAATATATATTCTCCTAAATCCAAACTAAATATACCACCAAAACAATAACCTCTTATCTGTATTCCAGAAATGCTCATGGCCACTCCAGCATCACTTGACCTGAGGGGAAGTGTGACAGAGGGAAGTTGGAGTGGTAAGAGACAGTCAATCACTAGCGATGAAAATATTTTACATTTGTAAATTTTACAAAAATACTTGCCCATGCCCAAGACCACATATTAAAAGAGAAACTAAAGCCTGTCTATGGAAGGGTGACCAGGTTGATGTAATGATTTGAAAGCATCCTATATTAGGAGGATTTAAAGAAGGAAGGGAATTTGGCCTGGAAAAGGTTTATCGGGGACATGAGTTTATCTACTTTTTTTTTTTTTTTAGAAGATTTAGATTATTTTGTATGTGACCCAAGGATTCAACCAAGGAATGGGGGCTCTAAAGTAACACACTTTTGGCTGGGCACGGTGGCTCACACCTATAATCCCAGCACTTTGGGAGGCCAAGGCGGACGGATCACCGGGGTCAGCAGTTTGAGAATAGCCTGGCCAACAGGGCAAAACCCCATCTCTACCAAAAATACAAAAATTAGCCTGGCATGGTAGTGCATGCCTGTAGTCCCAGCTACTCAGGAGGCTGAGGCACTTGAATCACTTGAACCCAGGTGGCAGGGGTTGTGGTGAGCCAAGGTCATGCCACTGCACTCCAGCCTGGGCAACAGAACAAGACTCTGTGTCAAAAAATAAAAATACAAATAAAGTAACACATTTTTTTTCAATATAAAGCAGAATTTTCCAACACAGGTGTTCAGAGAAGTAAAGAGGTAATGTGTTTCCTATTACTTGAGACTCTCAAGGACAAATGGACAACCCCTTGTCAGCTTTTTATAAGGGGAATATCAGCACCAGGTGGATGGTTAACTAAATGTCCCTTACATATACTCCAACATTGAGATCCTGTGATTCATAAAAGAATGATCTATAATCTGGATGACAATTATGTATTATCTAAAGAATTATACATGCCATGCTGATCGGACCCTTATGTCTGTGAGGTAGGACTCCTATTCCCAATATCAGAGTACTATGAAGTCCGTTGATAAGTTGGTGATCACAGAATCTGAGCTAAGATAGTCAGATGATCTTAATGGAATATTACTATTAAACTGTAGCAGCAAACTCACTTGGCCCTTTTCAAGATAAGATTATACCAGCAAATTCAACTAAAATATTCATGCCCCAAATCTGAAACCTCCCTCTCTTGGGCAATGCTGGACACACTAAAAACTTCTCACCATCAAGACATTTATGCGGCCAACAAACATGAAAAAAAGCTTATCATCACTGGCCATTAGAGAAATGCAAATCAAAACCACAATGAGATACAATCTCACGCCAGTTAGAATGGTGATCATTAAAAAGTCAGGAAACAACAGATGCTGGAGAGTATGTGGAGAAATAGGTATGCTTTTACACTGTTGGTGTGAGTGTAAATTAGTTCAACCATTGTGAAAGACAGTATGGTGATTCCTCAAGAATCTAGAACCAGAAATACCATTTGACCCAGCAATCCCATTACTGGGTATATACCCAAAGGATTGTAAATCATTCTACTATAAAGACACATGCACGTGTATGTTTACGGCAGCACTGTTTAAAATAGCAAAGACTTGGAACCAACCCAAATGCCCATCAATAATAGACTGGATAAAGAAAATGTGGCACATATATACCATGGAATAGTATGCAGCCATAAAAAAGAATGAGTTCAGGTTCTTTGCAGGGACATGGATGAAGCTGGAAACCATCATCCTCAGCAAACTAACACAGGAACAGAAAACCAAACACTGCATGTTCTCACTCATAAGTGGGATTTGAACAATGAGAACACATGGACACAGGGAGGAGAACATTACACACCAGGGCCTGTTGGGGGGTGGCAGGCAAGGGGAGAAAGAGCATGAGGACAAATACCTAATGTTTAAACTGTTAAGTAATTCAACACTCTCTGTTACATATTAATTCCTGGAAGAGGTGTACAAGAGTTATAACTGTAAAGGCAATTTTGGGACAAATGAGGACAGACACAAGTGATCAGGAAGAAGACAGAACATGCAGGTCAGGGAAGGGCTGTGTGTTTACAGTTTGCAAGAATCCACCCTAAAAACTATATGGGCTTAAAAACTAGATGATGGGTTGATAGGTGCAGCAAACCACCATGGCACATGTATACCTATGTAACAAACCTGCACGTTCAGCACATGTATCCCAGAACTTAAAGTAAAATAAAAATAAGTTAAAATAAATAAATAAAACTTCTCACCATCAACTTCCCTTTTTTGTAAATTCTCCAAGAATTGCTTTCCTTCTGTTGGCTCTAGACATTATAATAGTCCCCTCCACCCTGTATTGTTTCACCTATTTTAATGTTTGCATTTCCCAGGTTTATGGATTATAGGGCATTGATTAAATTTGAGGTTGCTTCCTGGAGATCTCTAGGGAGTACTTAAACGTCATCAGTAACTTATTCATAGTTTTACCATAGACTGCAGTCTTTCGGGAAGATTTCCTGTAGACGGTTGATCCCACCCATGGTAGGTGGATTCTTGCAAACTATAAACACACAGCCCTTCCCTGACCTGCATGTTCTGTCTTCTTCCTGATCACTTGTTTCTGTCCTCGTTTGTCCCAAATTTGCCTTTACAGTTACAAATCTTGTACACCTCTTCCAGGAATAAGATGTAACAGAGAGTGTTGAATTACTTAATAGTTTAAACATGTGCTTAGGACATCAGAAAAAATTGTTTTGAGAATACTTTTAAGAATTTATAAAAGAATTTGATGGCTGGTATTTCAAAAACAAAAATTTAAGTAGTCATGGGAAAAATGATAGTTTGTTTTACGTATTTTATTGTTTATAATTACTTTTAATTTGAATCCATAGAGGATGGTGTTGGGAGGACATTCGTTTCTTTTAAATCTTAGAGCCTTTAAAGGTATTAATCTGGTCTTGATTACAGCATCCAAAAATGAAACATCCCATAATGGTATGAGGGACTGATACATGTGGAATCATTTGAAATCACTTCTTTTTACTATGTTGGAGCAGAACCAGACCTCACCAAAGTAGCACCTCATAAAGGCAACATGGTATGATGGAGCTGGATTTGACCTCCAGCTCCCCACTCATTATTAATGCTGCCTTGGAAAAGTCTAACTTTGCTCAGCCTCAGTTTCTTCTTCTGTAACTTAGCGTACTGATCCCTCATGGAGAAAGTATCCAAATGTAGCCTATATTGACAGGCAGAAGGCAAAGTGGTGGTGTGGAAGAGATGGTAGAGCAGTATGGTGTAGTGGTTAGAAACAGATTCCAGAGCCAGTCTACCTAGGTTTGAAGTCTGCCTCATTATCCATAAAATGGGTTGTTGTAAGAATTAAATGAGTTAAAGTATGGAAAGCAATGAGAACACTGCCTGACATATAAAAAGTACTCCATAGTTGCTTGCTACAGTGATGATGATGATGATGAGCCCTAAGAAAATATAAGCAGAGGACCTAAATTCAATACTACTTTCTTTTGCCATTGAAAAGGGGAGCAGAAACTATAGATCAGAGACCATTATTATACAAACTTTGTAAGATTATGAACTTTTTGTCACTCCCCTATGTCTGTCGGTTTTACCCTGTTTTCTACAGAGTTTAGCAAATTTTAAATGAGCCGTGTGCTTGGCTTCAATAGTAGCAAGAAACTGGGAAGGTGCAGAGTTTGTGTCTCATTCTGCAGCTAGGCTTGGGGAGATAATTACCAAAGGAGAAAACAGGTGATATCCCTATGGCCACAAGGAAGAAAGAACACTGGGGGTGGCCCTAGGCCTGGAAAGGGGCCCAGGGACTCAATGATGGAAAGATTTATGTAGTTCCCTGTTCTCCCTACTTCCCTCACAGGGCTGTGGTGAGCATCAAATGAGCTGGTATGTATAACAGTGATTTTCAGGCCGATAAGTGTCATGGAGACATCACTAGAATAGCAGTGAGTACTTTCATGTTACATGTGCTACTTTGGAAATCTGCCCTCAAAATGTATATGTAAGACTTATTCAGCTCAGAAACAATGTTCAAGTCTTGCCTTTTCTTTAAGACCGATTAAGCTCTGCCTCTTCCAGGAAGTCTTCTCTGACCACCTCAGTCATCATACCACACTGTCTTCTAATGTTTGTGGCATGACATAGCATGAGTTCCTCATCTTCTTACCTCTCTCATAGCCTGTGAAACCTCCCATTGTTATTTACCCTTTTCTGAATAAGTCCTGTCTTATCCAGATTGTCCCTTAAGGCAGAGCAGAAAGCTTTCCATGAACAGCAGATGTTCAATAAACATTTGTCATGTGGTGGTGTGGTAGGCAGAATAATAGACCCCTAAAGATGTCCACATCCTAAGCCTTTGAATACGTTACCTTGCATGGCAAAAGGGAATGAAGGTGGAATTAAGATTGCTAATCAGTTGACCCCAAAGTAGGGAGATTATTGTGGATTATATGGGTGGCCTAATGTAATCACAAGGATCCTTAAAAATGGAAGAGGGACACAGAAGTCAGATTGATGAGATGTGAGAAGAACATGACCTACTACTACTGACTTTGAAGACAGAGAAAGGAAGCCAGGGGCCAAGGAATGTGGGCTGGAACTTCTCCCCTAGAGCCTCCAGAAGTAATGCAGCCCTGTCAGCACCTTGATTTTAACCCAGTGAGAGCCAATGCAGAATTATGACATCCAGAACCATAAGATAATGATAAGTGTGTGTTGCTTTAAGCCACAAAGTTTATAGTAATTTGTTACAGCAGCAATAGGGAAGTAATACAGATGGTAAAGAAAAGACTTTCCTGCAACCATATTTACTGGCTCTGAACTGACTACCCGTAGCCCGGGAAAGAAGATCGGCTGGGTGCAGTGGCTCATACCTGCAATCCCAGCATTTTGGGAGGCTGAGGTGGGCGGGTCACTTGAGTTCAGGAGTTCGAGACCAGCCTGGCCAACGTGGTGAAACTCCATCTCTACTAAAAACACAAAAAATTAACCTGTCATAGTGGTGGGCACCTGTAATCCCAGCTACCTGGGAGGCTGAGGCAGGAGAATCACTTGAGCCCTGGAGGCGGAGGTTGCACTGAGCCGAGATCACGCCACTGCACTCCAGCCTAGGTGACAAAGTGAGACTCCATCTCAAGAAAAAAAAAAAGAAGAAGAAGAAGAAGAAGATAAAGCCACAAGATGTCAGAGCTAAAGGTTGACAATGTATAGCCCCTACCATCAATATAACGTGCTGTGGATAAATGCATTAGAACTATTTTGGTTGCAAGTAAAGCAGTATGTAAACGATTGGCCTTTTAAATAAGGAAATGCAACTGCTTTAAAAAAAAATCCTTTTCCTTTGTTGTATTAGGAGCACTTAACACACTCTTAGCGGAAGGGACCTCTCCCAGAACAGAATGCAAATAGTTGCCCTCCCTTCTGGAGAGTACAAGATAAGACCATCTGAATTTTTTTTTTTTTCTTTCCAACTTTTATTTTTAGGTTCAAGGGGTACAAGTGCACATTTGTTACACAAGTAAACTGCATGTCACAGATAACTTTATCACCCAGGTAATCAGCATGATAATATCCACAGGTAATTTTTCAATGCTCACCCTCCTCCCACCCTCCACCCTTAAATAGGCCCCAATAGCTATTGTTCTCTTTTTTTTTTTTATACTTTAAGTTCTAGGGTACATGTGCATAACGTGCAGGTTTGTTACGTATGTATACTTGTGCCATGTTGGTGTGCTGCACCCATCAACTCGTCAGCACCCACCAATTCGTCATTTATATCAGGTATATCTCCCAATGCAATCCCTCCCCCCTCCCCCCCCATGATATGCCCCAGTGTGTGATGTTCCCCTTCCCGAGTCCAAGTGATGTCATTGTTCAGTTCCCACCTATGAGTGAGAACATGCAGACCATCTGAATTTTGAAGACTGAGCCCTCTTTGCAGTTAAGAAAAAGATTTTCATGGTTAAGACTTTGGACACTGCTTTGAAGCTCTTCACCATGGGTCATCAAGGTCTCTCAGTAAAAAAGAAAAGAAAAGAAAAATAAATTGGTTGCTCCCCTTGTTTTGGAATGTCAACCCCTTTGGACATAACCATGAAATAACTGGTCATTTAACAGTTTCATGGTTCCATTTCTAAAATCAGACAGTGTTGCTTTCAATGAGACCAGAGCAGATGAGAGGCAGAGCAGAGTGTAAGCAGGTCAGATTGGCAGTTACCTAGGTAGGTTGTACGGATTTTTTTTTTTTTTCTGAGAAATTAGAAATTCTATTCCTCCTCTCTAAGCCACTAAAAAATAGCCTTTTCATTAGTGTGTTATAAGGCAGAAAAATTTTATCATTTGGAATTTTTCCTTTGAGAAAAGCTTTGTTCCTGAAAGCTGTAGTTAAATTCCATTGTTACCTTGTGGTGGTGGAGGGATAAGTGGGCTTGGTCTTCTGTCCAAGGGAGAAGAGAAATAACCCATCAACCCACGATTACCTGTTGCTCATTATATTTTCACCAAGAGTAGGGTCCAGAGAGAAACGGACCTAAGAGAGGTAAACTTGAAGGTGAAGTAAAAACAGAAGATTTGTAACAGGGGCATCTGACAAGAATTAATAGTTAGAATGGGATACTGCAGCAGTGGACTTTGAAAAATAGGAGTGCATTGGGCATTTGGAGGTGGGCTGAAGCCAAAGTGGGTGCCCAAGTGGGGAAGCTTGAAGATCCATTCGATCCATCCAACAGTGCCCTCCCCTGACCTACTGAATCGGAATTTTCATTTTAGCAGGACCATCAGGTGGTTCATACCCATACTAAATTTGAGATGCATTGCCCTAAGGTGTCTGCAATCCACAAGGGCTTAAAAATACTGACTTAAGCAGGTTTGGAAAAGGATTAATAGAAAAAAGTTGGAACCTGATCTCAGAAAACTGTTAAATTAAATTCTTTCCTCTGTTCATTTAAAGATTTGTCTTTAAGAAACAGTTTCTAAAAATCAACTTTTCTTTCCTCCTTTGCTTAAATCTTCACAAACCACAAACAAGCTTACTTTCGTTATTGCAGGAAAAGCCTGAATTTACTTGGATAAACATCAAAGGTTCCTGTTAGTGTCCTCTTTTGATCGTTAAGAAGATACAAAAGCAAACAATAACAAAAAATCCCCAAGAGACCTTTGTTTAAGCTATCAATTTGTCTTAGTAATTGTCGTAAGTCATAAAAGACCTGGGAGGCAGCAGGCAGGAGGTCATTAGGTTCACCACTCAATTTTCAGGCAGGTCAGAACTCAAAGTGGACAATTATCTTTTAAAAAACCTCTGAGGAGCAAAACATAGCCAGCCATTGCTCTGACTTAAAGCTCTTACACTCAGAAATCTCAGTTAGAGGTCAGCTTAGGGCCAGGCACGGTGACTCATGCCTGTAATCCCAGTACTTTGGGAGGCCGAGGTGGGTGGATCACGAGGTCAGCAGTTTGAGACCTGCCTGGCCAACATGGTGAAACCCCGCCTCTACTAAAAACACAAAAATTAGCTGGGCATGGTGGTGGCATGCCTGTAATCCCAGCTACTCAGGAGGCTGAGGCAGAAGAATCGCTTGAACCCAGGAGGCGGAGGTTGCAGTGAGCCGAGATCATGCCACTGCGCTCCAGCCTGCACGACAGAGCAAGACTCTGTCTCAAAAAAAAAAAAAAAAAAAAAAAGAAGAAGAAGTCAGCTTAGGCCATGCACAGTGGCTCACGCCTATAATTCCAGCACTTTGGGAAGGCTGAGGCGGGTGGATCACCTGAGGTCAGGAGTCATGACCAGCCTGGCTAACATGGTGAAACCCTATCTCTACTAAAAGTACAAAAATTAGCTGGACGTGGTTAATACCTGTAATCCCTGTAGTCCCAGCTACTCGGGAGGCTGAGGCTCAAGAATTGCTTGAACCTGGGAGGTGGAGGTTGTAGTGAGCTGAGATCGCACCACTCCACTCTAGCTTGGGTGACAGAGCCAGACTCCATCTCAAAAAAAAAAAGAAGTCAGCTTAGCTCCCTAGCCTTTTCTAAGCCTGTTAATCTAACGGAAGGGATCACCCTTTTCTCTCTCATAGGTGGTCCAGCCAGGCCCATGAATGTGTGCCTATCGGACCTGAAAAGAGCTAGCCAGGCTGGAGAGAGAGCAGGTGATGGACAATCTTTGAGTAAAGATTGACAATGTGTTTCTGTCTTGGAACTAACCTCTCTTCACTCTGATTTTTGCTACCATTGAGTAGTTTCCTGGTAGTACAAGAAGACAGAGAAAAGGCAACTGTGGGAGAGAGGAGTATTTTATTGTTTTATACTTGGTCTCTTAGACAGGTGTAGTTTATTTCAAAGGGGGAAAATGAATGTCTTTAGGAGTTTGAAATAAGCTCTATTTTCTCAGTGGAAACTTGATTCTATTGGAGTTTTTAGAGACTCAATCAGAGAATAAAGTGAGTGTTCATTCATTCAATGTTAATTCAACATTCATTAAATATTTAATTTTGAACAGGCATTATGTTAGGAGCTAATGATACAGAAGTAAGATGAACAAGTTTCTTGTCCTCAAGGAACTTACATTCTGGTGGGAGGGACAGATAAAAACAACTAAAAATAAAAGTATTTCAGGTAGTAACGAGTGCTATGAAGAAAACTGAAACAGGAAAGGGAGTAGGGAATGATGTGTGTGTGGTAGAGAGGCTATTTATTTTTTCCTTTAATGTAAGTCTCTTTATGTTCATTAAAATGCTTTCTGATATTGGTCATTTTTAAAAGCCGCCCAAACACTTCAAATCTGTGGGTTTATGGAGCAGCATTAGCCAGCAGCTAGTTTCTATTCCTGGCAGAGCTTTGAACTTGAATTGTGATAGAAGCATTCAAAATTATCAGGGGTAGTGGGTAGGGAAAGTCCAAATCTCTGCCAGTCCCAAATCCATAGAGTTGTCATTTCATTCAAGAGAATTAAATCGTTTATTGATTACATATGATAATGGATGCTACACAAGCTTCATTCCCATCCATAATTTTATCTGGTACCATTATTCAATTTAGATATATTGCATAGGATGTGCCAGCAATCATTTCTATAACCAATAATTCCATGATTTTGCTTGGGTAGTCCCTTTTAATGGTGAACTTCAGGTCACAACAGAAACTGTCAGTTCAACTACACCAAGGTTTCTGAAGACAATGGCTTCTCCACCCAAGCAGGTTGTATATAGATTCCAAATAGAACCTGGCATCACCCTGAAGGAATTCTAACTTCACACTGTTGGAGAAATTTACCAAGATGGCTTCAGAGTAGACTAACTTTACACAGCACATTTTAAAAAAAGACATTTATTCAGTGTCATGATCAGACTGTTACATTTAGCAATCAACAACATGGGTGCAAAAAAATAAAACTACATTAAAACCCTTTGTTGGAATGCTTTACACTTTCCACAGAACAGAAAATAAAACAACCTGTTATACAGTTAGTCACAAATACAATCCTTGAGTTTTTTGCCCATACACATGAATATTTGTCTAAAATATGTCTTCTTTGTAGCAGCTAGGCCCTGCCACCACTGTGCTTGGCTGAGTTCACAAATCTGTTGTAACCTGTAGCTTCCCTGTCCCTTTTCTGGCTCTCCGCTCCTGCTAAGCTTTGTTTCCTAATTAAAATCTTCTGCCACTGCCATAGCTACTGTTGCTACTGGAAGCGCCATAGACACTGTGGTTCGGCAAAGTATTGGCCTCCACCACCATAGGGGCCAGAGCTTCTGCCCCAAAGTTTCCTCCCTTCATGGGTCCAACATTTGAAGACTGATTGTTGTAATTGCCAAAATCATTGTAGCTTCCACCACCTCCAAAATTGCTTCCATCATGACCAAATCCATTATAGCCATTTCCACTGCCACCATATCCACCACCACCACGGCTGCCACCAAAGCCACCACGACCACTGACATTTCCTCCATGACCAAAGTTGTCATTCCCACCGAAACTACCTCCACAACCACCACCAAAGTTTTCAGAACCACTTTGACCTCTTTGGCTGGAAGAAGCACTAGCCATCTCTCGCTTTGACGGGGCTTTCCTAACTTCACAGTTGTGGCCATTCACAGTATGGTATTTTGGAATGACAATCTTATTCACGGAATCATGGTCGTCCAAGGTTACAAAGGTAAAGCCCCTTTTCTTGCCACTGCCTCAGTCAGTCATTATTTCAATCACTTCAATCTTTCCATGCTGTTCAAAATAATCTCTTAGGTGATGTTCTTCAGTGTCTTCTTCAATGCCACCAACAAGTTATCTTTTTCACAGTTAAGTGGGCACCTGGTCTTTGACAATCTTCTCTTGAGACAGCTCTCTTTGGTTCCACAACTTTTCCATCCACCTTGTGTGGCCTTGTGTTCGTGGCTGCATCCACCTCCTCCACAGTGGCGTATGTAACAAACCCAAAACCCCTGGAGTGCTTGGTATTTGGATCTTTCATTACCGCACAGTCTGCGAGCATTCCCCATCACTCAAAATGGCTCCTCAGGCTCTCAACGGTTGTTTCAAAGCTCAAACCTCTAATGAAGAGTCCTCAGCTGTTTGGGCTCTTTAGGAGACTCTGACTTAGACATGACGGAAGGAAGAAGAGAGGCTTAAGTGATGCTTCTTGGGTGGTGTCCACAGGCAGAAAGGAGCAAGCTGACAAATCTATCTGGAGAGGCTATTTTAAATAGAGTGATCAGGGAAGGCCTTTTTGAGAAAGTGGCATATGAGATAATATGTGTATGCTGAGAAGGGAACAGCCAGCCTTCTTTAGGGTTCTAGACAGAAAGACTTGCCATGTACAAAGGACCTGAAATGAAAATCAGTTTAGTGTGCTAGAGGAACAGCAAGAAGGCAAGAGTTATGTGTTGAATTGTGTCTCCCCAAAAATTCATATGTTGAAGACATAACCTCTAGTGCCCTAGAATATAACCTTATTTGAAAATAGGGAACTGGCTGGGTGCGGTGGCTCATGCCTGTAATCCTAGCACTATGGGAGGCCGAGGTGGGCTGATCAAGTGAGGTCAGGAGTTCGAGACCAGTCATGGCCAACATGGTGAAACCCCATCTCTACTAAAAATAGAAAAATTAGCTGGGCATGGTAGTGTGAGCTGAGATCGCACCACTGCACTCCAGCCTAGGTGACAGCGCAAGACTCTATCTCAAAAAAAAAAAAAAGAAAAAGAAAAAAGAAAAAAAAGAAAAGAAGAGAAAAAAAAAAAAAGAAAAGAAAAAAAGAAAGTAGGTACGTTATAGAGGTAATTAGTTAAGATGAGGTCATACTGGAGTAGGGTGGCTCCTAACGCAATATGACTGTGTCCTTATGAAAAGGGGCAGGTTTTTTACTTTTTTTTTTTTTTTTAATTTTTTTAGAGACAGGGTCTTCCTAGATCATCCAGACTGGTCTCGAACTCCTAGCCTCAAGCAATCTTCCTGTGTCAGCCTCGCGAGTAGCCATGATTACAGGTGTGAGGCACCGTGCCTGGCTAAAAACGGGGAATGTTTGAATGCAAACATGCACAGGGGAGAACACCATATAACGATGAAGGCAGAGATCAGGGTGATGCTTCTATAAGCCAAGGAATGCCAAAGATAGCCAGCAAACCACCAGAAGATAGGACACAGGCATGGAACAGATTCTTCCTCACAGCCCCCAAAAGGAACAAACCCAGGCAGATGTGGTGGCTCACACCTATAATCCCAGCAATGTGAGAGGTTGACATGAGTGGATAACTTGAGCCCAGGAGTTTGGGACCACCCGGGGCAACATGGTGAAACTCCATCTCTACAAAAAAATACAAAAATTAGCCGGGCATGCCTGTGGTCCCAGCCACCTGGGATGCTGAGGTGGAAGGATCACCTGACGCCAGGAGGTTGAGACTGCAGTGAGCCATGATTGTGCCACTGCACTCCAGCCTGGGTGACAGACTGAGACCCTGATAAGGAACAAATCCTGCCTCAAGAAGTATGAGGCAACACATTCTGGTATTTAAACCACTCAATTTGTGATACTTTGCTATGGCATCCCAGCGAATGAATACAACCAGAGTTGCTGGACAGAAGTGAGGGTAGGTGGGGAGAGGTGAGTTCAGAGAGGTTGACAAAAGTCAGATTACCTAGGGCTTTGCAAGTGAACCTAAATTCATTGTTTTTGGTAGATTTAGGACGCTTCTGAAAATTAGAGGTAGGTGAGGGCCATAAGTCACCTCTCCTACCTCCTTACCAGGTAGAATATTATAATGAAGGTAATTGTCAGACTGAATTCTATGACATATACAGCTATTAGCAATCAGGGATCAAAACAGTCATACAGTCTCTCCTTGTAAAGTCGGTCAAGTACAGGTTGGTGCAAAAGTAATTGCGGGTTTTGCCATTAAAAGCAGTGATGAAAACCGCAATTACTTTTGCACCAACCTGATACATGCTCTCTGATCTTTAGGAACACCAGCAAGCTCTTTGCATAAAAAATCCACATGAAATAGTTGGCCTAATATTATGGTAACAGGATCAACCTATCTTCTGGTTGGAACAGGAAAATCTTCTATTAAGTAATCCTATTTATTTTATTTATTTATTGCTGTGTTACAAATTATCCCCAACATGTAGTGGCTAAAAACAACATTTATTATCACTAGGGACATCTGGCAAACTGGCTCTATATAGGATCACACAGAGTCTGAGGCCTAGATGCCATTCCAGAACATGCTGAACTATTGGGCTGGCGTGCCAGATTTTTATCTTTTGTTCATGCAAACATGGAGGTACAAGGACAAAATTTCTAGCATTGCACATATTTTTAACAGAATTCAACTCACCAATGAAATATTATTTCTTACATCCTTTATACTACTTAATGGACTCTCTGGTACAAGGTTTCCTTCCCTGAGGTTCTGTGAATAGAATTTAGGGAGGCTCTTTGGACTTTGATGGGAAAAATTACACCTTTATTTTTATTCATTCTAATTGAATGTAGTCAACAAATCACGGTCTTATTATCAGTGTCTGCAACTTTCTCACCAACATATATCAAAGATATTTTCATATCACATTATAGCTGTTGCAAATATCTCATAAGATCAGTTATGCTCATCACTATTTAAAAATTGTGATGATTATAGACCTGCTCTAGTTGTGTTATTTGCTAGGTAATAAAAAAAGAACACACAATATTGTTAAAATGTCCATGCTACCCAAAGTGATCTACAGAGCCAATACAATCCCTATCAAAATTCCAAGGATATTTTTCACAGAAATAATAATAAAAAATACTAACATACACATGGAACCACAAAAGGCACATAATAGCCGAAACCATCCTGAACAAAAAGAACAAAACTGAGGAATTATGCTACCCAACTTCAAATTATACTGCGGAGAGATAGTAACCAAAACAGCATGGTAATGGCATAAAAACAGACATATAGACTAAGGGAACAGAATAAGAGCCCGGAAATAAATCTACACATTTATGGTCAATTGATCTTTAACAAAGGTACCAATGGGGAAGCGGCAGTCTCTTCAATAAATGATTTCGGGGGCCAGGCATGGTGCTCATGCCTATAATCCCAGCACTTTGGGAGGCCGAGGCAGGTGGATTACTTGAGGCCAGGAGTTTGAGACCAGCCTTGGCAATATAGTGAGACCCGTCTCTATTTATAAAAAAGAGAAGAAAGAAAGGAAGGAAGGAAGGAAGGAAGGAAGGAAGGAAGGAAGGAAGGAAATTAAAAAAAATTAAATGTTGGGAACACTGGATATCCACATGCAGAATGAAATTGGACCCTTATCTTATATTATGTTAAAAAAAAAAAAAACCTCAAAATGGATTAAAGACTTAAATATAAGGCCTGAAACTGCAAAACTACTAGAAAAAACATAATGTAAATGCTTCTTGACACTGGTCTAGGCAATAAATTTTTGGATATGACCCCAAAAGCATAAGCAAAAATAGACAAATAGAATTGCACTAAACTAAAAAGCTTCTGCACAGCCAAAAAAATAATCAACAAAGAGAGACAATCTACAGAATGGGAGAAAATATTGCAAACAGTATATCTGATAAGGGGTTAATATCCACAATATGTAAGGAACTCAAACAACTCACGAGAAAGAAAACACATAACTCAATTAAAATAGTTTGAATGAATGAATAAGACCTAGTATTTGATAGCAAAACAGGCTGACTATAGTCAATAATAATTTAATTGTATATGTAGAAATAACTAAAAGAGTATAATGGGAATATTTGTAACACAAAAGTTTAATGCTTGAGGGGATGGATATCCCATTCTCCATGATGTGATTATTACACATTGCATGCCTGTATCCAAACATCTCATGTGCCCCACAAATATATATACCTACTATGTACCCACGAAAGTTAAAACTAAAAAAATTAAAATAAATGTAAAAAAAATTAAAAACGAGCAAAGGATCTGAATAAACATTTTCAAAGGATGACAAACAAGTGGCCAACAGGGATATAAAAAAAATAATGTCCAACATCACTAATCATCACGGAAAAGCAAATCAAAACCACAATGAGCTATCACCTCGTGCTTGTTAGGATGGCTATTTTCAAAAACAGGAAAGATAACAACTGTTGGCAAGGGTATACAGAAAAGGAAACCCTTGCATACTGTTAGTGGGAATGTAAATTAATATGGCCATTGTGAAAAACAGTAAGTGGTTCCTCAAAAAATTAAAAACAGAATTACCATATGATCTAGCAATCCCAATTCCAGGTATATATCCAAAGGAATTGAAATCAATACGTTGAAGACATACCTTCACTCTCACATTCATTGCAGCATTCTTCACATTAACCAAGATATGGAATCAACTGTCACCAATGGATGAATGGATAAAGAAAATGTGGTATGTATGTACAACAGAATACTATTCAGCTTTAAAAGAAGAAAGAAATCCTTTCATTTGTGACAACATGGACAAACCTAGAGGATATTACATTAAGTGAAATAAGCCAGGCACAGAAAGATAAATACTGCATGATCTCACTTCTGTGTGGAATCTTACAAATTTGAACTAGTAGAAGCAGAGAATAGTGACTACTAGGGATTGGGGTGGGAGAAATGGAAAGACGTTGGTCAACGTGTGCAAAGTTTCAGTAAGGATGAATCATTTCTGGAGATCTATTGTACAGCATGGTGACTATAGTAAATAATGTATTATATATTTGAAAATTGCTATGAGAGTAGATCTTAAATGTTCTCACCACACAAAAATGATAAGTATGTCACTGTTGGTGGGGATGTAAATTAGTACAGCCTCTACCAAAAAAACAGTATGGAGAATCTCCAAGAACTAAGAAGGGAACTACCATTCAGTTAGCTATCCCACTACTGTATATCTATCCAGAGGAAAAGAAATTATTGTATAAAAAAGACACCTGCACTCATATGTTTGTCACAGCATTATTTACAATAGCAAAGACATGGAACCAACCTAAGTGTCCACCAACAGTTGATTGGATAAAGAAAATGTGGTGGAGATACACCATGGACTACTACACAGTCACAATAAAGAACAAAATAATGTCATTTGCAGCAACGTGGATGCAGCTGAAGGCCATTATCCTAAGTGAACCAACACAGAAGCGGAATATCAAATAGTGCATGTTCTCACTTACAAGTGGAAGCTAAACAAATGGCACACATGGACATAAAGATGGGGAAATAGACTCTGGGGACTCCAAAGGAGGGAGAGTGGGAGGGGAGGAAGGGGTGAAAAATTACCTACTGGGTACAATGTTCAATATTTTGGGTGATATGTACACTAGAAGCCCAATCCTCACCATTACACATTTAATTCCCATGTAACAAACATACACATGTACTTGAATCTAAAATAAAATTTTTCAAAAAAATAGGCCAGGTGTGGTGGCTCATACCTGCAATCCCAGCACTTTGGGAGGCCAAGGCAGGCGGATCACAAGGTCAGGAGTTCGAGACCAACCTGATCAACATGGTGAAACCCCGTCTCTATTAAAAATACAAAAACTAGCCGGGCATGGTGGTGCATGCCTGTAATTCTAGCTACTCAGGAGGCTGTGGCAGGAGAATTGCTTGAACCCAGCAGGGGAAGGTTGCAGTGAGCCAAGATCATGGCACTGCACTCCAGCCTGGATGTCAGAGCGAGACTCTGTCTCAAAATAATAATAAGTATGTGAGATAATTATATGTAAATTAGCTTGACTTAGTCATTTCACAATACATACAGATATCAAAACATCATGCTGTACACCATAAATATATACAACTTTGTCAATCATACCTTAATAAAGCTGAGGGCGAAGAAGCACATGTTAATGTCATAAATTGTATCTTTAATATTTTGATGACTGCATTTGAATGCATTTATGTTTTTTTCAGCCTGTGGTGTAACCATAGCTCATTGCAGCCTCCACCCCCGGGGTTCAAGTGATGGCAGGGGAGTACTCAGCCTCCCAAGTAGATGGGACCACAGGTGCACAGCAACACACCAGCTAATTTTAAATGTTTTGTAGAGGCAGTGGGGACGAGTGGGATGGGATGGTGGGGTGGTCTTCCAGTGTTCCTCAGGCTGGTCTCAAACTCCTAGCCTCAAGCAAACCTGCCGCCTCAGCCTCCCAAAGTGCTGTAATTACAGGCTTATGCAATTGGTTTTGATTGTAATCCTATGTATTTTATTTTGGGTATTAAAAGCATGACTCTGAAATGGGTTCACCAGTTGGCCAAAGGGGACCATGACAAAAATAAAGTATAAGAATTTCTGACTTAGTGCAGGTTCAGATAGGAAAAAGTGAACATCCTGGAGTATAATTACTCCTGGGATGTAAACACCTGAGTAGGATCTTTCAAATGCTAACTAATCACTCCTGAGTATGTATTCCTGATTAGAATAATTTGAATGTTAACTAACCACCCCCAGAGTGTGGATTAAAACTAATTAACAATGAATTGTAAAACCTGTGATCAGTATGAATAAACATTACCAGTTTCTCCTCCACTTCAAAGTATATACTAAATCCACCCCTTCTTCCTACCTCCACTGTCCCCCCAGCCTAGGCTGGTATTTCAAAAGATCATTTTGTAGACAGACACAATATTTCATCAAATAATTAATTCATGAATCCAAAATGTCATAGGTTGTAGGACTCATCATTCTTTTCTGCACCCAGAAAGAAAATTTGCTGTCAATTAAATTATGACATATTATTAATGGTAAAATTCATCCTAATTTCAGAGGTGATTAAAAGTGAAAAAGATACGCATTTTAGAATAGATGAATAAGGTTTATCACACAGATGATACTGAAGCATTTTGAAGCAAATTATGAACAGTATACATTGCACATATACAGTATAGCATGGTAAGGAGTTTGGATTTGAATTTCTTCACACTTAGGAAAAGTCGACATTTCCTTTCTGAAGCCTGCTGACCTGCCACAAGATGGCGAGAGCTCCAAGGAGACACAAGGAGAGGCAGCGAATGGAAGTGAAGGCCAGCACCACAGGTGAAAGATCAGCAACGAAAACAGTGATGGGTCTGTCTTGCGGGGCCTCCCCTGGGTCTATTTCAATGTTGGTAATAATGAACAGAAGCAAGTACTTCAGAGAAGCAGAAAGATGAACATTTGATGTTCCATTCTGCCTTGTGTATACTGGGTTATACCCTCCAGACGCAGGTTCATGGGCAAGATCACTTGGTTAGTGTAGGCAGCTGACAATGTAGACTCATTAGCAATCAGGCTGTCAGGGCTGTTTAACGTGTTTCAGAACCTTCCTCAGCCACAGGCAGCCAGGCAAACTTGAGAAGTGGCTCATAACAAGACAAGGCTTGCCACGAAGGGTTGCTCATCCTGCTAGGCAACCCATTTGTTTTAAGCACAGGGTATGTAATAGGGAAAATAATAGGATGTGAGCTGTGGTATATCTCTGTGAGATGAGTACTGAGGGAGGTGAGGTCTCTCCCAGGCCGTAAAACCCCGAGTTACCAATTTGGTCCATACTAGCTCTGTGGAAAGATGTCAAAAGGCCTGGATTCTCTCACACATTGCTGCTGGGAATGCAAAATGGTATAGCCCATTTGGAGGGGAACTTGTCAATACACAGAGCAATCTCACTTCTTGGAATCTAGTCCAAAGACATACTGGAAAAAATGCAGAATGACATATGCCCAGTGCTATTTATTGGCATTATTTACAATGCTAAAAGACTAAAAAACTCAATACAACCACATAATGGAGTAATACACAGCTGTAAAGAGGAATGAAAATAATCCTCATATATTCACATGGAATGATCTCTGGATGTATGAAGTGAAAACAGTCAAGGTAAAGAACAGTTTTTATCATGTATCATTTTGTGTACAAGAAGGGAAATATACACATACATGTATGGCTCTATATATATTTGCTTATATTTATAAATAAGAAACATTCAAAGTATGAACCACAATCTTACAAAACTGGGGAAGGAGGGAACAGGATGAAGTAATAGGAACGGAAGCTAAATTTCTCTGGATGTATCTTGTTAGCTAGTTTCCTTTGGAAGCATAATTAAAAATAAAATGAAGTGACCAGGCACAGTGGCTCTGCCTGTAATACCAGCATTTTAGGAGGCTGCAGCAGGAGGACTGCTTGAGCCCAGGAGTTTGAGGCTGCAGCGAGCCGTGATTATGCCACTGTACTCCAGCTGGGAGACAGAGTGAACCCTATGTAAAAAAAATTACTAAAAAAATTTTTAATAATATTAACGCAAAAGGAAAATAAGAATCAATCCCTAAAAACTGAAAACAAACTGAAACAAATGAACCTCACTGTATATCAAGTAGGTGGCATAATCATATGAATAGAATACCTTCAAATTACTTTAAAACAATATTTTGAACATACATCCCTAATGATATATGATCTAAGGACAAAATGAACCACAAAGAAATCTTAAACTGATTTCCATAGTCTTAATGTTAATAGTAATATTGGTATTGTTATGTTTAAATTACTACTGGTTTGTTTAGAATTAAGCAAATAAGTATGAGGTTAATATACTTAGAAACAAAGATTGTCATGGTAAGAGAAAAAAGACACACCGGGCGCGGTGGCTCACGCCTGTAATCCCAGCACTTTGGGAGGCCGAGGCAGGTGGATCATGAGGTCAGGAGTTCAAGACCAGTCTGGCCAACATAGTGAAATCCTGTCTCTACTAAAAATACACAAAAAATTAGCTGGGCGTGGTGGTGTGCGCCTGTAATCCCAGCTACTCGGGAGGCTGAGGCAGGAGAATCACGTGAACCCAGGACGCAGAGGTTGCAGTGAGCTGAGATTGCGCCACTGCGATCTGCCTGGGCGACAGAATGAGACTCTGTCTCAAAAAAAAAAAAAAGAGGACACAAGTACAAGATAAAGATATTGGGTAAAACCCTATACCATTACATTTGAATTGGAAATAGCTTTATAAACTCATTATATTTTTCACGTTTAAAAATATCTTTTTCGGCCAAATGCAGTGGCTCACACCTGTAATCCCAGCACTTTGGGAGGCAGAGGCAGGTGGACCACATGAGGTCAGGAGTTCGAGACTAGCCTGGCCAACATGGTGAAACCTGTCTCTACCAAAAAATACAAAAATTAGCCGGGTGTAGTGGCATGTGCCTGTAGTCCTGGCTACTCGGGAGACTGAGGCAAGAGAATCGCTTGAACCAGGGAGGTGGAGGTTGCAGTGACCTGAAATCACACTACTGCACTCCAGCCTGGGCGACAGTGACAGAGCAAGACTCTGTCTTAAAAAAAAAAAAATCCCACAAATATATATATATATGGAACACACACACACATATATATGGAACACATATATGGAACACATATATGGAACATATATATATATGTTTTTCCTAGTTCTTTCCACTGAAAACCCTAGAAGCAATGACAACTCAACAGCAAAAAAATATCTTTAGCACCCAGCCTTTGATCTTTCAATACCATTTCCCACTGAAAGGAGTCAGGAGTCAGAGTCTTTTGGAGAAATTGCTATCCAGGTCGGGGTCAGTACATGTATGAGATGAGCCCAGGACATCTTGCAGCAGAAAGCAAGAAAGCTATCAAGGATTACTGGGATTCTGTCAAAAAAAACAAGGAACCACTTTGGAGGGGATTCTACTGGCCAATGATAAGACAATTTGTGCATAAAAATAATGAAGGGACATCTGCTTTTGGCTCAGGCATGTTAAGAGTGACATTGCTGTCATTACAAAAAATTAAAAGTCGAGGTCACTGAAAATGGTGGAGTAGATAATTCCAGGGTTCTGTCCTCCATACAGGTAACTAATTAGCTATCAAACTGTCAGAAGCAACTTTAGCAATACTCTGGAATCTAGTTAACACTTTACACCAACCAAGGGAAAGCTTAATGAAGAAAGAAGCTGCTACATTGTAATAATTGAAGACTTTGGCATTTAAAATTGCCTGTCTGTTGTCCTCACTCACCAGATCAGTGGCACCTATGAAAATGGCAGCCTACATTCTTGGTGCAAGTTGCTTTCGCCAGAGGAAACAACACAGACCTGTTCTCAAAGAATTGTGGATGTGTATTTTGACCTGTCTGGTGACTCCCTGAAGGAAAGGCGCGAGGGCTTGCCTTTTTTTTTTTTTTTTTGCAACTGACTTGAAATGTTCCAAGGTCTGGGGCAGCTTACTGGAAGATCTGCCAAAAGCATTTCAAGGCAAAGGTATTGATCACAGCAGCTTTGGCAAGACAATAGCAGTTAGGACAAGCAATAGACAGACTGAAAAGAATGGGAAGGAGGAGGCTGGGAAGAAGATAACTAGGGGAATAATGGATTTCAAAAGCTCCCACCTAAACCAAAAAAATGAGAAGGCCATGCACATGCCAGGGTTGAACACATACTCTGTAAGGTTTGAGAGAACCTTAGCTTTCACTGGTGGCTGACCATCATCAGACTCCACACAAGCAGGACATGAAGCCTGAGGCACAGTTGCAAATGCGTTGGTAAGCATTGAAGGACTACTCCCCTAAAAGAGTCAATCGACAAGGCTTGGAAGAGCATTAGTTTCTTTTTCTGTTTTCTTTCTTTCTTTATTTTTTTTGACTCCTGGCATTAAGTAGAAAACTTCATCAAAACGCTTGCTGACCACTAAGCTAATGGAACACAGACTTCGTGGCCACACGTAGCAAAGAAATCAGACTTTAACAAGTAGTTTAGAAAAGTCGCTAAACAAACAACAATCCACAAGCAGAAACAAAAGTCCTGCAATAGAGAAGAATCCAAGTTCCAGAGTTCCAACTTTTAATACTCAAAATATCCAGCTTTATACAAAAAAATTATGAAAAAATTATGAAACATGCAAAGAAACAAGAAAGCATGGCCCATACATACACAAGAATAAATAAATGAATGAAACTACTCCTGAGGAAGCCCAGGTAGTGGAATTACTAGCGAAAGATTTTAAATAAACTGTCTTAAGAGAATACTAAGAACAGGCTGGGTGTGGTGGCTCATACCTGTAATCCCAGCACTTTGGGAGGCCAAGGCAGGTGGATCGCTTGAGGTCAGGAGTTCCAGACCAGCCTGCCCAACATGGTGAAACTCCATCTCTACTAAAAATACAAAAGCTAGCTGGGTGTCGTGGCACGTGCCTGTAGTCCCAGCCTCTTGACAGGCTGAGGCGGGAGGATCACTGGAGCCTGAGAGGCAGAGGATACAGTGAGCCGAGATGGTGCCACTGCACTCCAGCCTGGGTGACAGAGTGGGACCCTGTCTCAAAAAAGAGAGAGAGAAATTTAGAAAGCCCATCTAAACTGAAAAGGAAGAAGTAAAATTATTCACAGATGACTTGATCTTATATAAGGAAACTTCTAAAGAATCCACGAAAACAATTTGAACTAATAAACAAACAAAGTTACAGGTTGTAACCTGTTGTGCTGTGTAAGATCAGCACAAAAATTCAGTTGTGTTTCTGTGAACTAGAAGCAACGTAAAAGTGAAATTAAAGAAACAATTTCATTTCCAATAGCATGAAAAATAATAAATACCTAGGAATAAATTAAACCAAGGAAGGGCAAGACTTGTACAATGAAAATTATAAAATGTTGCTGAAAGAAATTAAAGAAGACCTAAATAAATTGAAAAACATCCCATGTTTATGAATTGGAAGATTTAATATTAAGATGACAATACTACTCAAAGTGATCTATAGATTCAGTGCAATCCCTATCAAAATCTCAGCCATCATTTTTACAGAAATGGAAAACATGATTGTAGATTTTAAATGGAACTGCAAAAGACCCCAAATAGCCAAAATATCTTGGAAAAGAAAAACAAAACTGAAAGAGTTTGCTGGGTGCAGTGGCTCATGCTTGTTATCCTAGCATTGGGAGGCACAATCTCAGCTCACTGCAGTCTCAACCTCCTGTGCTCAAGTGATCCTCCTACCTCAGCCTCCGGAGTAGCTGGGACTACAGGTGTGCACCATTAGTCAGGGATAATTTTTATTTTTGTAGAGATGGGGTCTCACTATGTTGCCTAGGCTGGTCTCAAACTCCTGGGCTCAAGTGATCCTCCTGTCTTGGCCTCCCAAAGTTCTGGGATTACAGGTGTGAGCCATCACACCCAATCCCAGTTCTTATTTTCTCACTAATATTACCTTTCCTCTCCAAGCTACCTGGACTCAAAATCTCAGTTGTCTTTGACAATACTTTTTCTTGTCCCCAAGTAATAAAGAATGATCATATCCATAATTCAATATTTGATATCATGTTAAGAATGTATGTACTGGTAGGGCATGGTGGCTCACACCTAAAATCCCAGCACTTTGCAGGGCCGAGGTGGGAGGCTTGTTTGAGCTAAGGAGTTCAAGACCAGCCTGGGCAACATAGCGAGACCTAGCTTCTATAAAATTTAAAAAAAGAAAAAAATGAATGTATGTCCTACAGGTTTTCAAAGACTGAATCTATGATATGTATAAAAAACACTAAGGCGAATGGGGGTTTGAGATGTAGCTTCACAATCTCCATTTTTTTTTTTTTTTTTTGAGACGGAGTCTCGCTCTGTCGCCCAGGCTGGAGTGCAGTGGCTGGATCTCAGCTCACTGCAAGCTCCGCCTCCCGGGTTTACGCCATTCTCCTGCCTCAGCCTCCCGAGTAGCTGGGACTACAGGCGCCCGCCACCTCGCCCGGCTGATTTTTTTGTATTTTTTAGTAGAGACGAGGTTTCACCATGTTCGCCAGGATGGTCTCGATCTCCTGACCTCGTGATCCGCCCGTCTCGGCCTCCCAAAGTGCTGGGATTACAGGCTTGAGCCACCGCGCCCGGCCTTTTTTTTTTTTTTTTTTTTTTGAGACAGAGTCTCGCTCTGTCACCCAGGCTGGAGTGCAATGGTGCAATCTCAGCTCACTGCAACCTCTGCCTCCCAGGTTCAAGCAATTCTCCTGCCTCAGCCTCCCGAGTAGTAGCTGGGACTACAGGTGCGTGCCACCACACTCAGCTATTATTTGTATTTTTAGTAGAGACGGGGTTTCACCATGTTAGCCAGGATGGTCTCAATCTCCTGACCTCATGATCTGCCTGCCTCGGCCTCCCAAAGTGCTGGGATTACAGGCGTGAGCCACCGCACCTGGCCCAAAATCTCCATTTTTAACGAGCTCCTTAAGTAACTCTGATGTACACCAAAGTCGGTGCCATTGGTGTGTGTGTATGTATCTATCTATACACATATGTGTGTATATATCACGTATCACAAGTGTAAATAATAAAGAAATAATAATGGGAGAAAACACCCCAAATGTAAGCAGTCTATAAGAAATTCACTTTACATATAAAGACTTAGGTTAAAAATTAAAGAATTAAGATATACCATGCAAACACTAAGCAAAATAAAACTGTAGTAGCCATGTTAATTTCAGAAATAGTCTTTGAACAAAAGAGGCATTACATAATAATAAGATGGTCAATTCTCCAGGAAGACATACCATCCTAAACATGCATGCAACATCAGAGCCTAAAAATCCATGAAAGAAAACTAGTAAAACTGATAGGAGAAACAGAAAAATCTACAAGTGAGAGATTTCAATACCCCTCTTTCAGTAATTTAAAGATCAGACAGAACATTAGTAAGGATACAGATGACCTTAACAATACTATCAACCAATTTGACCTAATAACATTTACAAAACACTTCACCCAACAGCAGCAGAATACATTGCTGCTAGTGTGCACACGGAACATTCATCAAGATACCACATTTTGAGGCCGGGCATGGTGGCTCACACCTGTAATCCCAATGCTTTAGGAGGCCAAGGTGAGGATCACCTGAGGTCAGGAGTTCAAGACCAGCCTGACCAACATGGTGAAACCTTGTCTCTACTAAAAATACAAAATTAGCTGGGTGTGGTGGCACATGCCTGTAATCCCAGCTACTTGGGAGGCTGAGGCAGGAGAATTGTTTGAACCCGGGAGGTGGAGGTTGCAGTGAGCTGAGATTGCGCCATTGCACTCCAGCCTGGGCAACAAGAGCGAAACTTCATCTGAAAAAAAAAAAAAAAAAGATATCATATTTTGGATGATAAAATACACTCAACACATTTAAAAGAATAGAAATCATACAAAATGCATTCTCAGACCAAAAAGAAATTAAGCTAGAAATCAGTAACAGAAAGATAGCTGAAAAGTTCCCAGATATTTGGAAATTCAACAATACAGTTCTAAATAACTCACAGGTCAAAGAATAAGTCTAGATTAAGTCTAGAAATTAAAAATATTTTGAACTAAATGAAAATTAAAATACATCTTATCAAAATTTGTGCAATGCAGTAAAAGCAGTGCTGAGTGGAAAAATTATGGCATTATATGCATATATTAGAAATGAAATATCTAAAATGATACAACTCCCTATAACCTTTCCCAGAAAGTGGAAAAGAATGAAACAATTCCCAACTTATTTTATGAGGCCAGCATTACCATAATACCAAGTCCAGACAAAACATTACAAGAAAATGACAAATCCTCTCATGAACATAGATGCAAAAATTCTTAACAAAGTATTAGCAAATTTAATCAAACAATATAAAAAGGATACTACATCAAGAACAAGTGGGATTCATCCCAAGAATGAAAGTCTGTTCTATCTTTATAAATCAATTAATGTAATTCATCATATAAATGGACTAAATAGAAACATATGATCCTATTAATAGATATAGAAAAAAGTCGACAAAGTCTAACATCCATTCATGATAAAAATGCTTGAAAAACTAGGAATGGAGGGGAATTTCCTCAACTTGATAAAGAAAATGTGTTAAACAAAAAAAAAAGCCCCACAACTAACATCATACTTCATGGTAAGAATCTTGGAGCTTTCTGCCAAGATCAGAAACAAGGCAAAAAACAAAAAAACAAACAACAACAAAAAAAGGCAAGAATGTTTCATCTCAGCACTGCATTCCAACATATTGGAAGTCCTAGCTAATGCAATAAAGTAAGAAAGGAAATAAACTGTATATGGATTGGAAAAAAAGAAAAGTGTCTTTGTAGTTAACATAATTTTCTATGCAGAAAATCTGAAATAATTGACAAAAAACTGCTGGAACTGGAACTAATAAACAATGATAGCAAGGTTGCAGGATACAAAATTAATATACAAAAATTAATTGCTTTCCTATATACCAGCAATGAACAAGTAGAATTTGAAATTTATGACATATTATCAAGGAGCATGATTGCTGGATTGTACGGTAAGAGTATATTTAGTTTTGTAAGAAACTACGAAACTGTCTTCCAAACTGGCTGTACCATTTTCACTCCCACCTTCAATGAATTGGAGTTCCTGTTGCTCTACATCCTCATCAGCAGTTGGTATTAATCAGTGTTTCGGATTTTGGACATTCTAACAGGTGTGTAGTAGTATCCTGTTGTTTTAATTTGCAATTCCTTAATGACATATGATGTCAAATATCTTTTCATATGCACATTTACATTAGCACCCGCCAAAAATAAAATACTTAAGTATTTAATGAACTATATGTTCATTAAGTTATTTTTTAAAAGACACCACTATTTTGGTTCTTATTGCCCTGTAGAACATTAACCAGCTTTGATTCTAATTTAGCCATCTTATTTTAGCATTCCTTTGGTGTTTTTACTGACTATATGTAAAATACCAGTTTTCATATCCTCTTTTGAGTTGGCTGCCACTTACTGGTTTCCTCCTCAATTAGTTAAATAAATTTTGATACATACAAATTCTCTATTTGTATGAAACTTATATTTCTTTGTTTTAGAATTGTTTTGAGAATCATATGTTAACATAATTTTACAAAAATGAGCCCATTTTTGTAAAATACAACACCAACAATATGGGGGTGGGGGCAGAAGAAAATGTTTCAAGCTCTTTTCAGCAGTTCTCTGTTTTGGGAAGGTGGGAGAGATTACTAGAGATTTCTCCTGTGTTTAGTGTTTTGCAACATTTAGATTTTGTATAAATTTACATGATATTTGTAATCAGAAAAATACATTGCTTTAAAAAGTAAATATGTATGAAAATGATTCACACACAGTGTGCACCCTCAACAAGTTTAAGATCTGGCTAAAAATAGAGACATGCTTCATTCAACTAAATAGAAATACAAGGCCAGTTGTGATAGGTGCCTTCGAAGGAAGGGGACTATCATCTGTTGAGTGCTTATGAGATACCAAGGGCCATCTTGGATCATTAATATAGATTCAAGATATGTACAAGTTCTATATAAAGAAGACTACAAAACTTTGGTGGAAGATATCAAATAATAACTAAATAAATGAAGAAATAGTCCATGTTCATGGATGAGAAGAATCAATATTGTCAAGCTGTTAGTTCTTCCCAAATTCTTCGATAGCTTGAATACAATCCCAATCAAAATCCCAGCAAATTATTTTGTAGATATCAATAAACTGATTCTGAAGTATTTATGGAGAGGCAAACGGCCCAGAATAGCCAACTCGATATTGGAAAGGAAGAACAAAGAGGCTGACACTACCAAATTTCAAAACTTACTATAAAGCTACAGTAATCAAGACTGTGTGGTATTGGTGAAAGGGCAAATAGATCAATGGGACAGTAGAGATGGCCCAGAAATAGACTCACATAAGTAGTCAACTGATGTTTGGCAAAGGAGCAAATGCAATACCATGGAGCAAAGATGGTCTTTTCAACAAATAGTACTGGAATAACCAGACATATACATGAAACAAACAAACAAACAAACAAACCAGACCTTACACCCTTCAAAAAATTAACTCGAAATGGATCAGTGACTTAAATGTAAAACATGAAATGATAAAACTCCTAGAAAATAACATAGGAGAAAATCTAGATGACATTGGATATGATGATGACCTTTTAGATACAACACCAAAGGTATGATCCATGAAATAATTGATAAGCTGGACTTCATTAAAATTAAAAAGCTTTCAACTTAATTCTTAATTAAATACGTTCCTGCTTTCCTGCTCTGGTGCTGAATTCCTGGCTTGGCCCCCTAAACACATGATTCTTCCATGCCACTCCCAGGTAAGTTTAAGTTTTCTGACCTGGCTATGCCTGTTTAATCCTACTCTCCTGGCTGGGAGACAGGGAAGCTTGTCCAGCAGGTGTTGATACCTGGGGGTTGAGGCTGGCAGAAGGAATATCTTATGGGTAAGTGAGCCAATCCAATGGAGAAGAGCAAGTTGGAAAATCAAGTGAGGCAGGTAGAAGCTGGTAAACCAGAGAAGCAGAGCCAAACGGGTCAGGAAAGGAAGAAGGCCTGGAGACCAACGTCAAGAATATAAGCACGTGGAGGGCAGGGAACCATATAGAGTAGGCTAAGTCACGAACTGGTTTGGATAAATATTAGAAATAGAGGTCTTTTGCCTGTTTTCTATGTGATATGTGAATAGATCTGCCCCCATTTAAAGAGCCAATAATGAGTATAAAATACTCACTGACTTCAGTCCTACCCAGTCCAGACCATGGGTCCCAACATCTATGGGAGGTAGTACAGTAAAATGGAAAGAATATGAGCTTTGGAATAAGACCAGCGCTTAAATTCTGGCTCTTTGTCTTAGTAATTGTGTGACTGTGGGCAAGTTACTCTCAGCTTCAGCTTTTTTATAGGAAAAAGAGAGATAGAATCTACCTCACAGAGTTATTGTGATGGTAAAATGAATCTATATTAATTGATCCAAGATGGCCCTTGGTATCTCATAAGCACTCAACAGATGATAGTCCCCTTCCTTCGAAGACACCTATCATAACTGGCCTTGTATTTCTATTTAGTTGAATGAAGCATGTCTCTTTTTTTTTTTTTTTTTTTTTTTTTTTTTTTTTTTGAGACGGAGTCTCGCTCTGCCCCGCCCAGGCTGGAGTGCAGTGGCCGGGTCTCAGCTCACTGCAAGCTCCGCCTCCTGGGTTTACGCCATTCTCCTGCCTCAGCCTCCCAAGCAGCTGGGACTACAGGCGCCCGCCACGTCGCCCGGCTAGTTTTTTGTATTTTTTAGTAGAGACGGGGTTTCACCATGTTAGCCAGGATGGTCTCGATCTCCTGACCTCGTGATCCGCCCGTCTCGGCCTCCCAAAGTGCTGGATTACAGGCTTGAGCCACCGCGCCCGGCCGCATGTCTCTATCTTTAGCCAGATCTTAAACTTGTTGAGGGTGCACACTGTGTGTGAATCATTTTCATACATACTTACTTTTTAAAGCAATGTATTTTTCTGATTACAAATATCATGTAAATTGTACAAAATCTAAATGTTGCAAAACACTAAACACAGGAGAAATCTCTAGTAATCTCTCCCACCTTCCCAAAACAGAGAACTGCTGAAAAGAGCTTGAAACATTTTCCTCTACCCCCACCCCCATATGTTGGTTTTGTATGAGCAAAAATGAGCCCATTTTGTAAAACATGTTAACATATGATTCTCAAAACAATTCTAAAACAAAGAAATATAAGTTTCATACAAATAGAGAATTTGTATGTATCAAAGATTTATTTAACTAATTGAGGAGGAAACCAGTAAGGTGGCAGCCAACTCAAAAGAGGATATGAAAACTGGTATTTTACATATAGTCAGTAAAAACACCAAAGGAATGCTAAAATAAGATGGCTAAATTAGAATCAAAGCTGGTTAATGTTCTACAGGGCAATAAGAACCAAAATAGTGGTGTCTTTTAAAAAATAATTTAATGAACATATAGTTTAATATATAGTTTTATTTCTATAAAGATGCATTTAAAATTACAATTTTAGAGCCAAGACAGTTCTATTAAATCAATTGTCAGTATTAACATAATTGATTGCTTCATCCAATAATGTTATATTCCAGGTTTTTCTTTTAAAAAAGACTATTTTTAAGAGCAGTTTTAGGTTCACAGCAAAACTAAGAGGAAGGTGGGAAGATTTTCCATATATCCCCTCCCCTGCAAGTACATAGCCTCGCTCTTCATCAACATCCCTCATCAAAGTTGTGCATTTGTTACAATTGATGAAGATACATTGACACATCATAATCACCCAAAGTTCATAGTTTACATTAAGGTTCACTCTTGATGTTGTACATTCTATGGGTTTGGACAAGTATATAATGATATGTATCCACCAATGTAGTATCATACAGAGTAATTTCACTGCCCTAAAAATCCTCTATGCTCCACTTATTCATCCCTCCCCTTCTCCCTGTGGTGTCTTCTTTAGGTGGACAGGAAACAAAGTCACTGCATCTTGCCAGTTTTACAGAGTTGTAAAATGACTGGACTCTCATCAACTGTGTTAAATTGCAATTATCTAGACCTAGAGAGTCAGATCACACTCAGAGAGGCCTGTTAAAAAAAGTATCTTAACATGACGTTAAAGCATCAAGTAGTCATCTTTCCTTTTGTATTAGTTTCCTAGTGCTGCTGTTAACAAATTACGAAAAACTAGGTGGCTTAAAACAACACACATTTATTCTCTCAACAGTTCTGGAGATCAGAAGTTAGAAATCTGTTTCACAAGGCTGAAATCAACATGTCAGAAGGGCCATGTTCCTTTTGGAGGTTCTATGAGAGAAAGTTTCCATGCTTTTCCAGCTTCTGAAGCTGCTTTCTCGCATTCCTTGGTTCGTGGCCTCTTCCTCCATCTTTAAAACCAACAGCATAGCATCTTCAAATCTCTCTGCCTCCATCTTCACATCACCTTCTCTCTTATAAGGATCCTTGTGATTACATCAAGCACACCTGGATAATTCAAGGTAACCCCCTATTTCAAGGTAACCCCCCTATTTCAAGGTAAACTGATTTGCAACCTTAATTCCCCCAGCTATGTAATATAACATATTCACAGGTTCTGAGGAGCAGGAGATGGAGATCTTAAGTGGGGGTAGTCATTATTCTTCCTGTCTCACCCTTGCTTCCAAATTTTGAATGATTCTTCATAGCCTCATCTTACACATTTTATTCTTCAACTTGCTTTTGTCACTTAAAAATTTTTTTTTAAATTTTTGAGACAGGGTCTTGCTGTGTCGCCCAGTCTGGGGTGCAGTGGTGTGATCATGGCTCACTGCAGCCTCAGTCTCCTGAGCTCAAGTTATCCTCCTACCTCAGCCTCCCAAGTAGCTGGGACTACAGGTACACAACACCATGCCTGACTGATTTTTCTTTTTCTTTTTAGTAGAGTCGCAGTCTTGCTCTGTTGCCAAGGCTGATCTCAGATTCCTAAGTTCAAGCAATCCTCCTGCCTTGGCCTCTCAAAGTGCTGGGATTACAGGTGTGAGCCGCCACACCTGACCTGTCCCTTATGTTTTCATTCAGGACATGCTGTATGCAGCTACCACATTCCTCTTAATGGGTAGATAGTATTCCAATTATGGAACTGTTAGAGTTTAGTCATTTCCCCATAGATGAAAATTTAAGTTACCAGTTTTTCACCATTATAAATAAAGGGGCAATGAACACCCCTATGCATAACTCTTTGTGTAATTGTGACTATGTTTCCATAGGAAATTTTCTGGAGGTTAAAATTCTGAGACACAATGTATGTCAATTTAATTTTCACAAATATTAACAAATCACCTTTCAAAATGTACATCAATATCTTACACTCATACCAATAATGTGTGAGAGTACCTGTTTATCTCCCACATCTCTTACACTAGGTATATGGAATTCATTTTTAAGTCTTTCAGGATCTACACAGCATTTTGAGATATCCATATAGGTTTTCTTGGCAAAAAATAAAAGCTTAATCCTTGGTGAATTGAATGTTAAAACAATGCAAATCCATGTGTACAACTCAGAGGGCTTATCCTAACAATGATACATTGGTAACACACAATGTGTGTAAATGTGCTTTTCATATTATAAAGTACTATTCAGATATTATTTTCATGCATGGAGTGTGTGTGTTTGTGTGTGTGTGTGTGTTTGAAATGGAGTCTCACTCTGTAGCCCAAGCTGGAGTACAGTGGCATGGATCTCAGCTCACTGCAACCTCTGCCTCCTGGGCTCAAGCGATTCTCATGCCTCAGCCTCCCAAGTAGCTGTGAGTACAGGCATGTGCCACCATGCCCAGCTAATTTGTTGTATTTTAGTAGAAACAGAGTTTCACCATGTTGCTCAGGATGGTCTCGAACTCCTGAGCTCAGGTGATCTGCCTACATCGGCCTCCCAAAGTACTGAGATTGCAGGTGTAAGCCACCGCGCCCGGCCGGGATGTGTGTTCTTTTCATACTTAGTTCACATATCTCACATAGGTTGGCCTCACAGCTTGCTAGTTTCACACAGTGTACTTTCTTTTGCCAAGACTCAACATATTTCTGCTATGTACCCCAGGGCCTCTATGGTCTAAAGTGTGTGACTGTGCCAATCCTTCAGGAGGAAAGACATAGTAAGATTATGGACATGTGTGTCCTCTGAAGATAGTAAGACAGCCCAATAGCAAAGGCTTCAGAGAACAAGGGTTCCCACTCTTGAGTAGGTAAGTATTTCGCAGGATAGAGTCAGCTGATCATATACTAAAGAATTCCTAGATATAAAGCCCCATGGGCTTAGATGGAAAGTCCTGATGAGTACCCTACCCCACAGATGGCTGCCCCACCCTCAACCTGGAACATGACAATAAACTCTGTAATGTTAACGACCATGACCATATGAGGTGCAGGCATGAAGGGGCTAGCTGAAAGGGCACTGAAGGTTGACCTAGGCTCTAGGGAGGGGCATTATTCTCTACTGTTCACTTCCCTTGGCCTGTTCTAGAACTAGAAGTCAGCTTCTTAGCAGGAGTAAGAGCAGTGCTGGCAAGACGAAGTGGAAGGGAATAGGCTTCAGCACTGGCCTGACTGGTTGTTCCTGGAGTCAGAGGTCATACAACTCTTAGCAGGAACTGCTCTCTCCAGTTTTCTTCCCACAACCATGGTTTGAAAGGTGTGTAAGGAAGAGCATACAGGAGTTAATGTCCTGAAACTAGAAAGAAAATGGGCCCCTCTACCATCCTTCTCCTTACTATCCCAGTACAAATCTGCAAGTACATGTGAGCATATGCTCAGCTTTCATCCCAGGCTTTTTAGGACTTCTCTCTCTAGAGAGAATTCAGTAGTGCTTCCTGATAAGGAGTGTTTAGGGGGAAAAAATGTTTGGGATGAACCCAACCATAGCTCAGAAAATACTGCTGAAACCACTAACATATTAAAATGCTTTCACAAAGGACCTAAGAGGACTTAGAGGCTTGTGCCATGATAAAGAGTGTAAGCTCTGGCGCCTGAGGGCATAGGACTGAATCCTGTCTCTGACACTAGCTGTGACCTTGGACAGGTCTCTTAACCTTCCTATGCCTTACAATCATCTGTAAAATGGGAGATAACAATACCTACCTCATAAGGGTTGTCGTGAGGATCAAATGAAATAATGCATATAGGCCCGGTGCAGTGGCTCACGCCTATAATCCCAACACTTTGGGAGGCCAAGGCAAAAGTATCACCTGAGGTCAGGAGTTCAAGACTAGCCTGTCCAACATGGTGAAACCCCGTCTCTATAAAAATACAAAAATCAGCTGGGCATGATGGTGGGTGCCTGTAATTCCAGCTACTTGGGAGGCTGAGACAGGAGAATCGCTTGAACCCAGAAGGTGGACATTGCAGTGAGCCGAGATTGCACCACTGCACTCCAGCCCGGGCAACAGAGCAAGACTCCATCTCAAAAGAAAAAAAAAAAAAAGCATATAAAGCACCTAGTACCATACCAGGAATATAGTAAGTGCTCATAAATATAAGCTATTATTTAGTTCTCCCACAGTGCCTCACAGTCCTATGCCCATAGTCTTTAAAGTTCTTGTGGAGCAAATGAAATTGAAAACTATTAGTTTATTCCTCTTCCTAACATGCAAATTTGCCCATACGTAGCCTACCAGATTTCCAATAATATGAAAATAGCTGTTGTTACAATGGCCTACTTCTTTTCCCCAAACTTCATAGTTCTGCCTGCCTTTTCCAGAAACCATTTGCTGGCCCTATCTCTGCCTCCTCTCCACTCAGCAAGACTTGTCCCCACAAATGTACCCTATGTTGCTTTAAGATTTCAGAGAGTAGGCCAGGCGTGGTGGCTCACGCCTATAATCCCAGCACTTTGGGAGGCCAAGGCGGGCAGATCACCTGAGGTCGGGAGTTCAAGACCAGCCTGGCCAACATGGGAAACCCCGTTTCTACTAAAAATACAAAATTAGCCAGGCGTGGTGGCACATGCCTGTAATCCCAGCTACTTGGGAGACTGAGGCAGAAGAATCGCTTGAACCCGGGAGGCGGAGGGTGCGGTAAGCCGAGACCATGCCACTGCACTCTAGCCTGGGCAACAAGAGCAAAACTCCATCTTAAAAAAAAAAAAAAAAAACAGATTTCAGAGAGGACTGCGTGGCATCTGCTCGTGGGTCTCTGAGACCTGAAATTGGGAGCGTTTTTGCACCCTAGAGGCTGCTACTGGTGGCTCTGCGGCCGTCACCATGCCACAGAACGAATATATTGAATTACACTGTAAACACTATGGGTACCGTTTAGATTACCATGAGAAAAAGAGAAAAAAGGAAAGTCAAGAGGCTCACTAACGTTCAAAGAAGGCAAAGAAAATGATGGTCTGAGGCTAAGCTTTACCATAAACAGCACCATGCTGAGAAAATACAAGTGAAAAAGACTATCAAGATGCATGAAAAGAGAAACACCAAACAAAAGAATGATGCAAAGACTCCACAGGGATCAGTACCTGCCTATCTGCTGGACAGAGAGGGACAATCTCGAGCTATAGTACTTTCCAATATGATTAAACAGAAATGAAAGAGAAGGTGGGAAAATGGGGAGTCCCTCTGCCTGAAGTACGTGCCCAAGGAGAAACAGAAGTATTAAAAGTTATTCAAACAGGAAAGAAAAAAACGGCATGGAAGAGGATGGTTACTAAAGTCTGCTTGTTGGAGATGGCTTTACAAGAAAACCACCTAAATATAGAAGACTCATTAGGCCAATGGGCTCGCATTTCAAGAAAGCGCATGTAACACATCCTGAACTGAAAGCCACCTTTTGTCTACCAATACTTGGTGTAAAGAAGAATCCCTCATCCCCACTGTATACAGCTTTGGGTGTTATTACCAAAGGTACTGTCATTGAGGTAAATGTGAGTGAATTGGGCCTTGTGACACAAGGAGGCAAAGTCATTTGGGGAAAATATGACCAGGTTACCAACAATCCTGAAAATGATGGATGCATAAATGCAGTCTTACTGGTTTGACAGCAATTTCATATATAATTATTGAGGACTACAAACCAGTTGAAAAAAAACTGCCATTACTGTGATGTTTGTGAATACTACCAAACAGCCTTACATGTCTGCAATCATCAAGATATGTATTTAGTAAATTGCAAACATTAAAATGGTTAAAAAAAGATTTCAGAAAGTCAAAAGAGAGTAGTCAATTTTAAAAGTGTTTGCAAATGGAAGGGAGCATGTTCCCTGCCCCATTACCATATTTCACAATTCCATCTTCTCCTGTGTATCTGGAGGATTTTTACAGAACAAATGGCCACCAGAATCTGTAGGAAGTTCTAAGGGTTCATTTACATAATGTATCATTGGTGTCTTTTCTCCTTGGGTGAGGGCAGCAGGTTTTTCAGGTCAGAAGCTGCTCCACACCCCTAAACTCTCTGCATTCCCAGGATGTTAAGTCATTGAGTAAGCTGGGGAGGATATACGGAAGGAAAAATTTGCCTGGTCCAGTACTGAGACACACTTTTTGTCCTGTGTAGCGTCATTGTATCTCGAGTTGCCTTGCTTAGATCAGTATGTGTCTGTATGTTTCCATAGCACCCACTCCTTAAGTAGCTGATTCACATGGCTTTTATGGACCAAATTATTGTTCCATGCTGCTCTTGCTTTTACTTGAGGGTACAGTGACTATTGGTGAGAAATTCTTGCTTGAATTCCAAAGAAGTAATGTGTTCTTCTGGAGGTCTGATAGATTATTTCTTTCAAGTTCACCTTGAATAACATAGTTAGAAGACAGCAGGTGAGCTTTATATGACAATAACCTAAGTCTCTTCATCATGAAAAATGGAATGAGGGAGTTGGGGTTGAAGAAAGGAGCTCTCCACTGTTCCAAAGCAAGTCCATACACTCTCTCCCAAATTAAGTATACAATCCTTTTAGTCCCAAACAGTGACTGATGAAGGGAAAACCATGCTAGCCATGCCAAGAAATAAGATACTTTGGTTAACAGCCCTGCTACTTAGAAGAGAGAGCTCCTGGCCGGGCGTGGTGGCTCATGCCTGTAATCTCAGGACTTTAGGATGCTGAGGCAGGCGGATCATGAGATCAGGAGATTGAAACCACGGTGAAACCCCGTCTCTACTAAAAATACAAAAAAATTAGCCGGGCATGGTGGCAGGGGCCTGTAGTCCCAGTGACTCGAGAGGCTGAGGCAGGAGAATGGCATGAACCGGGAGGCGGAGCTTGCAGTGAGCCGAGACTGCACCACTGCATTCCAGCCTCGGCGACAGAGTGAAACTCTGTCTCAAAAAAAAAAAAAAAAAAAAAAAAAAAAGAGCTCCCTCAACATAATGTCCTGACATTGGATAAGAGGAGAGGAAATGACTAAAGATAAATTCTTAGCATGCTACCAAGAGTAAAATTGGATGAGGACGGGAAGCCCTAGGTCAGATTGTTCACAATTTCTTGAAGTGTTGTGGTGGCCACGACTGGTACACATTACTAGGAGTTCTAATTTTCCTGGTCTGGGAAGGGCAAGCATTAGTTAGGTAAATGCTGGAATATCTGGTCCCAAAAGGCAGTGGCCACAGTAACTTCAATCCCTTGGTTACCTCAGAGGTAGCTGGCTGACATTCCTATCAAAATACCCAACTGATATAAGATGTAAACATTAAAATATAGGAGAAAAGGAGACACGTATTCATCCACTGGGGGTATAGGAACGAACAGAGGGTTGGTAAACATATGCTCCTTGTTATAAAGTAAAATCCTGGCTGGGTGAGGTGGCTCATGCCTGTAATCCCAGCGCTTTGGGAGACCGAGGTGGGTGGATCACTTGAGGTCAGGAGTTCGAGATCAGCCTGGCCAACATGGTGAAACCCCGTCTCTACTAAAAATACAAAAATTAGCCAGGCATGGTGGCGGGCACCTATAATCCCAGCTACTCGGGAGGCTGAGGCAGAAGAACTGCTTGAACCCAGGAGGCAGAGGCTGCAGTGAGCCAAGATCATATCACTGCACTCCAGCCTAGAAAACAGAGTGAGACTCCATCTCAGAAAAGAGAAAAAAAAAGAAAAAAAAAGTAAAATCCTGTAGGCAGAAACCAGTACTGATGATGATTTAATGTGATCTTGTTTCCCTCCTTTGACTTCACTCTACCTTGGAGTGTTAGTCACCCATCCCAATCCCAAACAACATGAAGGTGATGTCTCAGCCATCATTACTTTCTCTCTCCCCTAAACACACACACACACACACACACACACACACACACACACACACACATTAATGAAATACTCAGGACAACAGCAGACACAAAGTAGTCTTCATTTTTTCCACACATCGGAAACATTTTCAATTACAGTTCAACTTCTCTGAGGTCCACATCAAGTAGTAAAATACCAAGAGCACAGAAAAGCTGGGTTGGATGAATCTCTGCTAATGAGGCACTAAGGGAGAGGCTTCGCTCAACAATTCCACTAGACAAGCTGGAGGTCCATGCAGGTGCCTGAGAAAAAGAGTCATTTTGGCTTATGCCCTGAAGGAATTCTACTCTGCACTCTCTCCTCAGAGTGTGCCTATGAAGTGCCACTGTAAAGAGAGGTCCTTGCTGAATGGCCACTAGTAAAATCCTAACAGAGAGCTAATCTGTTTGGGGAGCAGCTTTTTTAATAGTGGGGATTTTCCTCTCAGCCAGAGCTTCTCACTGGAATTAAAAAGACCCCAGCCACACTGACAGTTGCAGGTTCCACATTAGTCAGACTGTTTCCTGGGAAGTACTCTTAGCTGGTAAGTTGTCATATCCTCTGATCAGTCAGGATATATTCTAGTGGGATTCTGGGCCTTCGGCTCAGTCCAGGAAAGCTCAGAAATGCATCAAGCAAATGAGCAGAGCTAGAAGGTCACTTTAGAGAGCCTAAAGTGTTTGAAGGCAAGTTATCCCAATCAACCTGGGTAAGAAAGGTGTGAATGGTATTTCTGACCCTTTCAACTATATAGTGGATACCCCCTGGTTCCAAACATAGTGGTAACTCTTAAGAAAATAAAACCTATTTGGGAGTTGCTCTTTCTTCTGATAGGCTTAACAGAAAAGTCAAGAAAATGTACTGATGGGTATCTCACCCATGAGCCTCATCCTTTCCTTCAATTTCATGGTTACTCTTGGCAACTCCCAACTCATCCTAAAATACCCAGGAAATAGAATCAGACAACACTTTGCCTTGCTTCAGTCTCAAGGGGTGGCTCTGGGTTCTCAACCCTGGTCCGAGGGTGCCGGTGGCAGCAGACACAGTGGAGGTAGTCTACTACATTATGGGCGAAGAGTGAGCGCAATGGATGCAAGTACTGGAAGAAAAGGAGCATGAAGCCAATGGAAATCAGATAAGCAATAATGAGCTGCAAGGCAATCAAGGAATGACAGTAATTCAGTAACACTTTCGCTCCAAAGAACTTAAAAACCAAGACCATGATCACATTCTCTACCAACCTCACACTATAGTGCAGGCCCATATGTCCCCAGTTCTGCCCTTTGTCGACGAGATCTCTGTCTGCCAACCTCAACTGCAAAGCTGACCAGCAAGAGAAGTTGATGCCAGCATAGAGGATGGTGACAGAAATCAGGACCACCAGAGTGCCGACCCGGCTGAAGTTTTTCTCAATGTTATTGGGCATCTGGGCACCACTCTTCCAGAACTTAATCCAGGGCTCAAAGAGGATGATCAGGAAGTTGAGCACTAGGAAGGGCACAGCCTTCAACTTCAAAGTGGCTGAGAAGAGTACTAGAATCAGGAGGCGGGAAGTGATCTCCAATGTCCGCCAGATGGTGATGCAAAGGACTTCTAGTGGCCCAAGGCGAATCTTGTAGTCATCATACTTGATCTGGATAGCCAACATATTGCAAAGGGTAGCCCCATAGGTGACAGATACCAGGGAAAATACCATTAGCACAACTGTTAAAAAAAAAAAAAACAGGCAATCAGTCAATGTTGGTAATGAAGGCTGTACTTTATAACCCAGAGGTCCAGAGAGATGACAGGTGAGACTTGAGAGCTCCAGTTAAGAGCAAATGCAAATATCATCACAGCTATGTAAACAAATAGCATGCATTTGAATAGACTTTCTCCAAAGGCGGCATATAAATGGCCAACAGGTATATGAAAAGGTGTTCAACATCACTAATCATCACAAAAATGCAAATCAAAACACAATGAGCTATCACCTCACAGCTGTTAGAATGGCTATTATTAAAAAAAAAAAAAAGTGTTGGTGGGGATGTGAGAAAAAAGACCCTTGTACACTGTTTGTGGGAACATAAATTGATACAGCCATTATGGAAAACAGTATGGAGGTTCTCCAAAAAAATTAAAAACAAATGGCCAAGTGATCAAATAATCCCACTGCTGGCTGTATACCTAAAGAAAATCAGTATCTCGAAGAGATATCTGCACTCCCATGTTCATTGTAGTATTATTCTCAATAGCCCAGCTATGGAAACAAACTCAGTATCTGTTGACAGATGAATGGATAAAGAAAATCTGGTGTGTGTGTATGAATATTATTCAACCATAAAATTAAGGACACCCTGCCATCTGTGACAACACAGATGAACCTAGAGGACATTATGCTAAGTGAAATGAGCTAGACACATAAAGAAAAATACTGCATTGTCTTACTTATATGTGGAATCTAAAAAAGTTGAACTCCTAGAAACAGAGTAGAATGTGTGGTTACCAGGGGATGGGGCCTTAGGGAAATGGAAGGATTTTGATCAAAGGCTACAAACTTAGAGTTATAAGATGAATAAGTTTCAGAGCTCTAATGTACAACATGATGACTATAGTTGGCAATAATGTATTGTGTACTTGAAATTTTTAAAGAGAGTAGATCTTAAGTTTTACCACACACACATATACACACACACACACGTACAAAAATGGTAACTATGTGAGGTGATGAATGTGTTAGTTTGGTTGTGGTAATCATTTCACAATGTGTACATACATCAAAACATCACATTGTACACCTTGAATACATACAATAAAACAAAATAGATGCACAAAAAATTGAAAAAATGAACCAAAATATCTTTTTTGTGTGTGATAGTCTTATATCAGTTTTAGAAATCTTTTTCTCTACATTGCTCTATTTTCTAAATTTCCCATGATGAACATATACTGTAACACTTTAATAATCATATAAATATACAAAATAAACTTCCTTAAAAAGCGTGGGTCTTAGAACATTGAGAAGTCACTAACATGAGAAGAGTACATATAAAGGTATCAGGCAGACTTTGCTGATGAAGCAGGCTTTGGAACAAACATTGAATAAGGCAGAAAGAACTCTATCTGAAAAAATCCAGTCTTGGGAGACTCATAGAGAATGCCCTTGCTAATAGAAGTCCCTTCTTTGATGTATATTTTCTTCAAGGAACTAACATTGTTTGAGTATTTCTATAACACTTAACTTCAGTGATGTGTCAAAATGTGTATTGAAAATTCCATAAAGGCAGGAGGGACCATGTCTATTTTGCTCACTGCTGTATTCCAGAGCCTAATATATTACCTGGAACATAACAGGTGCTCAGTAAATGTTTGTGGAATTAATGAAGACTTCTGAGATTAGAGAGGTGCATAAAATACCTAATTAGGCTGGGCGTGGTGACTCATGCCTGTTATCCCAGCACATTGGGAGGCCAACACAGATGGATCACCTGAGGTCAGGAGTTCGAGACCAGCCTGGCCAACATGATGAAACCCCATCTCCACTAAAAATACAAGTATTAGTCAGGTGTGGTGGTGTGCACCTGTAATCCCAGCTACCTAGGACACTGAAGCAGGAGAATTGTTTGAACCCGGGAGGCAGAGGTTACAGTGGGCCGAGATTACACACTGTGACCCAGCCTGGGCAACAGAGTGAGACTCTGTCTCAAAAAGAAAAAAAAAATTACCTGGGCATGATGGCATGCCTGTAATCCCAGCTGCTCAGGAGGCTGAGGCACGAGAATCACTTGAACCCAGGAGGCAGAGGTTGCAGTGAGTTGAGATCGCCCCACTGCACTCCAGCCTGGGCGCCAGAGTGAGATTCCGTCTCAAAAAGAAAAAATAAATAAATAAATAAAACTAATTAGAAATCCTTGGTTCCAGCCAGGCACACGGTGGCTCACACCTGTAATCCCAGCACTTTGGGAGGCTGAGATGGGTGGATCACCTGAGGTCAGGAGTTCAAGATCAGCCTGACCAACATGGTAAAACCTGGTCTCTACTAAGAATACAAAAATTAGCCAGGCGTGGTGGTGCATGCCTATAAAGAGGAAGAGAAGAAAGGAAAGGAAAGGAAAGGAAAGGAAAGGAAAGGAAAGGAAAGGAAAGGAACAGAGAGGAGAGGAGAGGAGACAAGAGGAGGAAAGAAGGAAAGAAAGAAAGAAAGAAAGAAAGAAAAGAAAGAAAGAAAGGAAGGAAGGAAGGAAAGAAGGAAGGAAGGAGAGAGAGAAAGAAAGAAAGGGAGGAAAGGAAGAAGGGAAGAAGAGAGAGAAAGAAAGAAAGAGAGAGCGAGAGAGAAAAAGGGAGGAAGGGAAGAAGAGAGAGAGAAAGAAAGAGGAAGGGAAGAGGAAGAAAGAAAAGGAGAAAGAAAGAAGAAAAAGAAAGAAAGAGGAAGGGAGGAAGGGAAGAAGAGAGAGAGAGAAAGAAAGAGAAAGAAAGAAAGAAAGAAAGAAAGAAGGAAGGAAGGAAGGAAGGAAGGAAGGAAGGAAGGAAGGAAGGAAGGAAGGAAGGAGAGGGCCGGGCACGGTGGCTCAAGCCTGTAATCCCAGCACTTTGGGAGGCCGAGACGGGCGGATCACGAGGTCAGGAGATCGAGACCATCCTGGCTAACACGGTGAAATCCTGTCTCTACTAAAAAATACAAAAAAAAACTAGCCGGCGAGGTGGCGGGCGCCTGTAGTCCAGCTACCCGGAGGCTGAGGCAGGAGAATGGCGTAAACCCGGGAGGCGGAGCTTGCAGTGAGCTGAGATCTGGCCACTGCACTCCAGCCTGGGCGACAGAGTGAGACTCTGTCTCAAAAAAAAAAAAAAGAAAGAAAGAAAGAAAAGAAAGAAAGAGAGAGAGAGAGAGAGAGAGAAAGAAAAAGAAAGAAAGAAAGAAAGAAAGAGGCCGGGCGCGGTGGCTCAAGCCTGTAATCCCAGCACTTCGGGAGGCCGAGACGGGCGGATCACGAGGTCAGGAGATCGAGACCATCCTGGCTAATACGGTGAAACCCTGTCTCTACTTAAAAATACAAAAAACTAGCCGGGGGACAAGGCGGGCGCCTGTAGTCCCAGCTACTCGGGAGGCTGAGGCAGGAGGATGGCGTAAACCCGGGAGGCGGAGCTTGCAGTGAGCTGAGATCTGGCCACTGCACTCCAGCCTGGGTGGCAGAGCGAGACTCCGTCTCAAAAAAAAAAAAAAAAAAAAAAAAAAAAGAAAGAAAGAAAGAAAGAAGAAAGAAAGAAAAAGAAAAAGAAAGAAAGAAAGAGAATCAATCCTTGGTTCAGCTGTATGGGAACTTTTGGAAGTCACTGAATATCTATGTGCCTCAGTTCTCAAGTCACTGAGATACTCTAGAGTTGCTCACATTTGTCATCAACAATGTCAATTCATTACCCCCATATGTTAGGAATCTGAATTTGCAGCAGAGTGGTTCAAAAAATTCAAAACCCTGTTGCCTCACCCATGACATCCATGGAACCATATGTTAGAGTAGTGGCCCTAAAGAGCCAGGATGCTCCCTAACCTACCTAAGCCTCAACTATAGATGACACAGGTGGCCCTTTCCTTTTCTTTCTTTATATCAAAGGATGCTGATTACTAAGAAAAATCCAGTGCTCTCAAGAGAACTGGGAGGGCTGAGGAATACTCATCCAAAAGAAAAGCTGGAGCTTTCTGTTCCTATTAAAACACTTGATCTAGGGAAAAGGTGGCCATAGCGATGTCAACTTAATCTTTTACTTTTCATGGAGGAAAAGTTAAGATGTCTCCCAGGTAAACCCAAAAGGAAGCACAGCTCTGTTTCTAAGTTCTTCAGTTTTAAGTAGAGTGTTGGAATCTCAGAGACTGGAATGGAGACTCTCGAAGTGGTGACACTTGCTTTCTCAACCATTCTCAGTCCCATCCTCAAGAGCTGATGCACCTTATAGAACTGGGAATGTCAGAGCACACATTCAGCTGTGTGGCGATGCTTTCCGTTACATTAGAACTCATTTATTGATTAGTAGTGTAACGGAAGGAAAAAAAACCTGATGCTTCCAATAAATGTCAAAACATTTTCAATCTGTGTCCCTACAAATAGACTCATGCCATAAAAGAACAAAATACACAGGCTCTGGAAGCAAACACCCTGAATTCCAATCCAATCTTTGCTTACGGGACCTTGGGGGAATATACTTAAACTCTCAGTGTGTCTGTTTCTTCATCTGTAAAATGAGAATAATAATTATCTCATAGGTTGTGGTAAAGATTAAATAAACATTTACATGTAAAGGGCTTAGAGAAATGCTTAGAACCGAGTAAATTCTATATTTTAGCTGTGTTCTTCTTTCTTTTTCTTCCTTCTTCCCTTATTCTTTCTTGTCCTTTTTCTCCTCCTCCCCCTCCTCCTCTTTCTTCCTATTCTTTGTCATCTTCATCATCCCCGTGTTTCCAAAAGTATGGTAGGTGGGTTTACTTTACCTGGATACTATCCTGGTACTTAGAAAATCAGGTCATTTTAAAACTGATAGAACATCTGAAAGTAAGCCTTATAAAAATGTAAGACTCATAGCAAGAAAACTATACAACTTTACTGAAGAAAATGATACAATTTTACTGAGGTACATTTTAAAAAATTAATAAAATGGAGAGATTTATCATTTCACAATATGAAATCCATCAATCCTATAAACATGTAAATTCCCCCCAAATAATCTAAGCAATTTGATACCAATCTCAATCAGAATCTCAATGAAATGTTTTTTTCTTTTGCTGTTATTATTTTGCTTTGTTTTTTTAGGAGGAATTTAAAAACTGATCTTGAAAATTAATCTACTTAGAAGATTGGGGAAAATTGTTCTACCAGATGAGAGATGTGATAGGCCTTTGTAAGAAAGGCACAAAATCTAAAAGCAATAAAGAATTTGAATACATAAAAATGTAATACTTCAGAATGCCAGAAGATACTACAAAGTGTATTGTGGATATTAAATATATCACACACATATTACATGTACAACATGTATATACATATTTAAAACGTGTGTATGTACAAACAAAAAATATACAAATATATGCGTACATACTCATTCACAGCAGAGAAAGGATTAATAACGAGAATAAGCAAATAGCTCCTAAAACTTAACATGAAAAAGACAACTCACTAGAAAAAGCGAGTAAAATATATAAACAAGCAATTCACAGAACACACAATGACCAAACACAAAAAGATGCTCAGCTTCATTCATAACCAAAGAAAGCCAATATTTTAAAAGTCAATTATTTTATAATTACACAAATAAATAATATTGAGTTTAAGATATGAAGAAACAGAAACAGGCACATTTGTATACTGTTGGTGAAAGTATAAATTCATATACCTTTTTGGGAGAGTTATTTGGCAATATCAATAAAATTTTAAACATACCTATCCTTCCACTCAGCAATTCTACTGCTACAAATTTATCCTACAAAGTCTCATTCGAGGACACATGCATTTATAAAGATGTTTACTGTGGCATAATTTGTAATTAGAAAAAACTTTTTTGTGAAAAATTAAAATTTGTGAGACTGACATAGGGCTCCTGCTGCCCCTCTTTCTTCCACAGTGTGAGGTCCTTAATCATGGCCTCCAAACATCTGCAGAAGTAAAGCATCATGGGAACTTAACTAAAGCTGTCCTGGGAAGAGAGGTTGTAATGAGGGGAAAAAATAACTTGAGGAGGTTGTGCTATCTTTTTTTTTCTTTTTCTTTTTTGAGACAATCAATAGAATCCTATCAATAGAAAATTAGGAGAATAAGAATAGTCTAATTCATATAAAGGAAACCCATATTATTGTTTATTATTGTGATACATGCATATATAATAACTTGAGAAAAGATGTACTGGCATATCGTACTTTTGAAAAAGACTTTGTTGACAGAATGTTTCATACAGTCCATTTTTGGGCAAAAACATATACAATATATGTTGCATGTATGTTTGTGTTTACATAGTAAAAATAAGTCCAGAAGGATATATACTGGATAATTAACAGAGGTTATCTTTGGGGAGTGAGATTACATTTCCTATTTTATATCTATTCTGTATGGTTTTTAATTTTTACTATAACCATGTCTGACTTTTGTAATTAAAAAAAAATAAAGACCAAAACTAGTAATGCATGATCAAGAAAAAAAAATTTCAAACCATACAGAAGAATTTAAAAAAGTAAGACTGCTGACTTTTCATTCCCACTCCGCAGAGGTAGTTTCAGAGGTAGTTTCTTGCATGGTTTTCCAGAAATTTTCTGTGCATATACAATTACTTATACGTCAATCTGTGCATGTATTACTTTTGTAATGTACTCCTTTATTTATTTATTTATGAATGAATGAATGAATGAATGAATGAATGAATGAATGAATGAGACGGGAGTCTCCCTCTGTCGCCAAGGCTGGAGTGCAGTGGTGCAATCTCGGCTCACTGCAAACTCCAACTCCCAGGTTCAAGCAATTCTCCTACTTCAGCCTCCCGAGTAGCTAGGATTACAGGCACCTGCCACCACGAGTAGCTAATTTTTTTTTTTTTTTTTTTGAGACAGTCTCACTCTGTTGCCCAGGTTGGAGTGCAACAGCAAGATCAGGGCTCCATGTTCAAATGGTTCTCGTGCATCAGCCTCCCAAGTAGCTGGGATTATAAGCATCCGCCACCATGCCTGGCTAATTTTTTTTTTTTTTTTTTTGAGGCGGAGTCTCGCTCTGTCGCCCGGACTGGAGTGCAGTGGCCGGATCTCAGCTCACTGCAAACTCTGCCTCCTGGGTTTACGCCATTCTCCTGCCTCAGCCTCCCGAGTAGCTGGGACTACAGGCACCCGCCACCTCGCCCGGCTAGTTTTTGTATTTTTAGTAGAGACGGGGTTTCACCGTGTTAGCCAGGATGGTCTCCATCTCCTGACCTCGTGATCCGCCGTCTCGGCCTCCCAAAGTGCTGGGATTACAGGCTTGAGCCACCGCGCCCGGCCTAATTTTTGTATTTTTAGTAGAGACAGGGTTTTGCCATGTTGGCCAGACTGGTCTCAACCTCCTGACCTCAGGTGATCCACCTACCTCAGCCTCCCACAGTGCTGGGATTACAGGCACCAGCCACCATGCCCAGCCTTGATTTTTTAAAAATATTTTTAGTAGGCCGGCGCGGTGGCTCGTCTGTAATCCCAGCACTTTGGGAGGCCGAGACGGGCGGATCACGAGGTCGGGAGATCGAGACCATCCTGGCTAACACGGTGAAACCCCGTCTCTACTAAAAAATACAAAAAACTAGCCGGCGAGGTGGCGGGCGCCTGTAGTCCCAGCTACCCGGAGGCTGAGGCAGGAGAATGGCGTAAACCTGGGAGGCGGAGCTTGCAGTGAGCTGAGATCTGGCCACTGCACTCCAGCCTGGGCGACAGAGCGAGACTCCGTCTCAAAAAAAAAATTTTTTTTTAGTAGAAATGGGGTTTCACCATGTTGGCCAGGATGGTTTTGAACTCCTGACTTCAAGTGATTTACCTGCCTCGGCCTCCCAAAGTGCTAGGATTACAGACGTGAGCCACCACGCACAGCTGTAATGTACACCTATTTTTATTAGATGATTTAAAGGAAAAGCATCATCATTTCTAAAGAGTATTCTCCTCAAACTACTATGTATGTATGTGAAAAGCTTCAAGACCAATAGAACTTCAAGAACAATTCTTAGTGAGGAAAAAAGACAAAAGAGGGCAAATTTCCTCCTTACCTTATTTGAGACATGAGACTTTGCTAAACAGGGCTAGAACCTAATAATTAGGAAATGGTCCAAAGCTGTACCCACACCTATACCAGCGCCTGCCCAAGCAGATGAAGCACATCTCAGGCTGTTAAAATTCATTAACAACAATTTATCTCAACTTTGAAAACACTGACTCACATTTCATCCACTGCTAGAAGTCGTACTCATTTCAGGATCCCTTTTTTACAAGTGGGAAATTAGGTCAGTGATTGCTTTTTAACTTCCTCCAAAGATCACAGTGAAGGTCAGAACCTGGACCAGGCCTCACTCTCATTAGTATTCACCCCACACTCCTTTTCTTTCTCTCCACTGGCATTAGCAGAAATGATTCAATCATTGGTTCCCAAATGTGGCTGATCAAAATCAACTGGGGTAACTTTTAGAAATACATATTCCTGCCCCAGCCACACTCTAAGATTGATTTAAGTCTGGGGAGCAAATATAATTTCAAAAAGAAGCTCATCACATGATTCTGATGATCAGTACTAGTTGTGAACCTCTTATTAAAGACTGCCATCCTTAAACAAACAAAACAACTAACAGCATAATTCAAACATTTTGGGCAAGGGAAAATATCCTACTAACAGCTGGTATTATTGGCTTCTTCTGGGCCCAGAGAAGGCTTATCTGTGACATTTTTAGTCTAAACAGCTTACCTGTTTAAGAAATCTGGCAGGCTTGAGATGTCTCACTCCACAAGTTCTTTGACAATCTCCCAGTGCTGTCCAATAGAACTTTCTGTGATGATGGGAATTATACCTGTGCCATCCAATACAGTAGTTGCTAGCCACGCATGGCTACTGAGAACTTGAAATGTAGCTAGTATCAATGGGCAAGTTTTTAATTTTATTTAATTTTAAGTTAAATAGCCACATGAAGCTAGTGGCCAGTATATTAGACAGCTTGGGTCTAGACTTCTAAGACCCTTGATTTAACTGGAGCCCTCCCCTCTCCTGACCCCACTCACCTCTACCCAGGGGAACCTCTGCAGAGATCAGGCTCACATAGAGCTGATAGGTCAGCTGGGGCACTGAGCCCAGGAAGGCTTGGATCTGTGACATACGTTTGTAGGCATTGCGGTGCATAGCCAGGGTCCGGATGGAGTGGCCCACCTCCCATTCTATCAGCACCTCCTCGCCATCTATTAGCATCTTCTTTCGGGTGAGGCTGACATAGGGCTCCTCCTGCTCCTCTTTCTTCCACAGTGTGAGGTACTTAATCATGGCCTCCAAACATCTGCAGAAGTAAAGCATCATGCGAACTTAACTAAAGCTGTCCTGGGAAGGGAGGTTGTAATGAGGGGAAAAAAATAACTTGGGGAGGCTGTGCTACTTTATTTTATTTTGTTTTGTTTTATTTTATTTTATTTTTGAGACAAGGTCTTACTCTGTCACCCTGGCTAGAGTGCAGTGGCACAATCATGATTCATTGCAGCCTTGACCTCCTGGTCTCAAGCGATCCTCCCATCTCAGCCTTCTGAGTAGCTAGGACTACAGGCATATGCCACCATGCCAGCTATTTTTAATCTGTGTAGAGATGAGAGCATGTTTCCCAGACTGGTCTCGAACCCCTGGGCTCAAGAAATCCTACTGCCTTGACCCAAAGTGCTGGGATCCTAAAGTGCTGGGATCACACGTGTGGGACACCATGGCCGGCCTGCACTACTTTTTTGTCTTTTTCTCTCTCCTGCTCTGATCATTTCTCATAAGTCAAAGGGTAGATCATGCCTTCTACAAGTTACATGAATCGAAATCCTTTTTTGTCCAGTCATTGACTATCCTAAGAACACCATTTCAGAAGTACTTGTTTGAGGACTTGAGGAATTGTTTTGTCTTTTTAAGAATAGGCCTATGGCAGGTAGAAAAGTGCCTTGAACACAGAGGTATTAAGTCAATACTGTTTTCCTAGCGAAATGATGAAGGTTCCAAAAGGCCTGTTTTCTTACCTCAAATTCGTGAGGTAAAGCATTCCTCACTCAAAGCATTCAGCTCCATAACCAAGGTTTCAGATTCTGCTTTTTCTTTAATTTAATTTAATTTAATTTAATTTTGAGACAGAGTCTTGCTCTGTCACCCAGGCTGGAGTGCAGTGGCACGATCTCGGCTCACTGTAACCTCTGCCTCCTGGGTTCAAGTGATTCTCCTGCCTCAGCCTCCTGAGTAGCTGGGATTACAGGCACGTGCCACCACGTCTGGCTAAGTTTTTTGTTTTTGTTTTTGTTTTTGTTTTTGTATTTTTAGTAGAGATGGGTTTTCACCATATTGGCCAGGCTGGTCTTGAACTCCTGACCTCAGGTGATCCACCCGCCTCAGCCTCCCAAAGTGCTGGGAGGCTGGCACCTGGCCAGATTCTGCTTTTTCAAGAAAGGGCTCATAACTATATCTCAGCCAAAAAGTCTTGGGAGAGATCAGGGAAAAAAAAATATCTCATATACACAGGAAGCAATGAAAGCAACAAAGGTACTTAAAAGACGACAACTCAAACCTGAATGAACTACATATCTAGGCCCTCAAAAGATCACTGTAATAGTTACTTTTTGTGCCTCTTGACCTGTTTGTGGACAGAAGCCTTTTAAACTGGATTCTTTCTTTACAAAGAGAAAGTCCTTATGAAAGTCTATCATCCTTGGAATAAGGGTAAGATGACATTTCCTGCTATGCCCCCCCATCTCCCCCATACAAATCAGAAGTCTATAGCAGTTCTGATGTGGTAAGTGGAAGAGAAGCAACTAGAACATCTTGTTCTGGAACACCTGAGTTACCACTTCCCTACTCACCTTGAACGAATAAAAACTGTGGACTACTTATGACTAGTAAGAACATTTGTAGTGGACATTAAGGCATCTTGCCTAATAGACTGAGGTCAAGGGTTGTATTTTTCTTGTTTACAGCTCTTATCACTTAGTGGGTATTTGAGAAATATTTGCTGAGTAAATGAAAGAATAAGAAGGGAGAAAATGATACAGGGTAAGCAATTATGGGAGGAGAGGATAATAATAACAGCAATGAAATTTAACAGAAAAGTAGACCAAAGACAAGCCCGGAGGTTGATATGCTCTCTAGCCTTTAGTTCCTGATAAGGAAAAGTTGGAACATATGCTGACTGCCAGTCTCCATAGATCACCCTAAGATTGATGCATGTGTACCACTCTGAAGCATGTAGCTTGAAATTTTCACCTTCTAGGGACAAACTCTAAGACCTGGGAAAAAAGATGCAAAGAAAGAACAGAGAAGAAAAAGCAACACTTTTTTCTGATTCTTGTTCTGCATAAGTGCATTTTCAATGAAAAATTTTATATTTTAATCCAAACCCATCAGTACTATTGCTAAATTGGAGAACAGTATTGGAGAAGGTGGTGGCATGAAATGTTCCATTTACATTTACATAAATGTTCCGTTTCTATTCTCAAGGCTATTTTCTGGTTTAAGCAAGGGTGTTTGCCCATTTATAAGCTTCAGTAAATTAGAGTACATTTTCATTTCAGAAGTATGCTTGCATTTCATGTAAGGCACCCAGACCCTACAAGCACTTTCATGTGCCTGATAGCACTAATCAAGTTCCTACCTATCTAACAAGTAATTGGCCTTGAAAATAAACAAATCCAGAGTATAATTTATGAGTTTTTAATGATCTTTTCTCTGCTGTGGGCTTAGCTGCCTGAGTTATAAATGCTTCCCAATCATTTCTAGTGAAAGCTAAACAACAAAAATGAAAAACAGTACTCAACACTCCACACAGAGGGTTCACAAAGCAAACAAAGGAAGTCAAAAAGAGGGGAGGGTGCAGCTGGGTACTTTCTGAAATTTGTATCTTGAGAGTTTTCGATTGGTTAACTCAATATATTGCATTTGAAAAAGGAGGGACGAATGGTTTGTTTGCTCCTCTAGTGACATCTTTAAATTTCTTGGTTTCAAGGTCAAGATGAGGTCTTCCTTTTACAGCTTAACTTCAAAGATTTAGAACCGTAAAGGACCTTTAGATTACCCAGTCCAAAGATGCATATAGGCCAGCTGAGTTATATCTGACCAATAGATGGTTTGGTCCATCCTGTGTTGTTGTTGTTGTTGCTTTAATCAGCTGTGACAATTTAAAATCATGACATTTCATGTAAAAATCCTGTCTTTGGAGCATCTCCTGAAAACTTAGTGGATCTGGCAATACTGGGTCTGAATTCCAACATGGAAACAATGGGCCAGGGCTCTAGAGGGGCTACCTCCTTCAGGCAGGTCATGAAGATTTCAGATCACCATGGTATCCACTACTCCTCAGTATTTCTCTAACACTGAGACTTTGTTTTCATTTATCATCACATACAAGGCTACTGTTTTTTCTTATACTAGGCCTGCTTCATTCATTTATGATACCTGCCTGGTCCCTGCAAGCGTTTGAGTTTGAGACCCATGATTTAGACTAACCCATTTGCTTTACAGATGAGAGAACTGTATATGCCTTCCTGTGAAGGCATCTTCAGAGATTTTACCAAGAACACACAACCAGTCAATGACAGAGGGAAGACTAGACTCCAAATCTCCTGAATTTCAGGCCACTGTTTCTGTTGATATCCCATATTCTCTCTGATGGAGCCTAATCAATTCCTCCCCACTTAAAAATGTATTGATAAAAAAAATTCTGGCTTTATTGAGGTATAAATGACAAATAAAAATTATATATATGTACACATATGAAATTTTATAAAGGAGTGAGTTCCATCCTTAATCTAATGATGAAGTATCTTCCCATTGCAACACTCTGGCCCATATTCCTCGGCTGACTGCAGTTGTCTACCTCTCTTGCAATCAAGACAAACGTGGTCCATTCCTTACTCCTGAACTCATAAATTTTGCAACATCTCTCTACCTTTAAAACCCCATAGCATCCAGATGAGACTGTTGACAGAGATGCCTGTCTTCCTAGGATTAAGTACATTCTCTCCACTTGAAGGCAATCTGAATGGAAATACTTGATACTACTAAATTGTGCTACTGCATCCACATAGAGAGATGAACTGTCTTCCTTTGTCCCCTCCTAACTTTGTATCTTTATTGCAGAAATATACAAAGAGATAAACAGGAGACTGATAAACCAACAGAGAATGAACTACATTGAGTTGGGGTACCAGATTACCACAGATGGTTTAAAATATTTTCCAGATGTCAAATTACTTTGAAAATTTGAAAATGGCAGTAGCACCAGCCCAAGCAGCTCAGGGTAAAGAAACTCTTATCCAATTTACAAAGCATCCAAAAGGTAGAGTCAAAATTACACTCAGGCCAGGCACGGTGGCTCACTTTGGGAGGCTGAGGCAGGAAGATCACTTGAGCCCAGTCCACATAACGAGACCCCATCTCTACAATTTTTTGTTTATTTGTTTTTTGAGATGGAGTCTCATTCTATCGCCCAGGCTGGAGTGCAGTGGCACCCATCTTGGCTCACTGCAACCTCCACCTTTCGGGTTCAAGTGATTCTCCTGCCTCAGCCACCAGAGTAGCTGGGATTACAGATGTGCGCCACCACTCCCAGCTGATTTTTAGTAGAGATGGGGTTTCACCATGTTGGCCAGGCTGGTCTTGAACTCCTGACCTCAGGTGATCCACCCGCCTCGGCCTCCCAAAGTGCTGGGATTACACGTGTGAGTCACCATACCTGGTCTAGAATTTTTTTAAAAAAATTAACCAGGCATGGTGAGGCATGCCTTTGGTCCCAGCTACTTGGAGGCTGAGGTGGGAGGATCGCTTGATCCCAGGAGATCAAGGCTGCAGTGAGCCAGGATCGCACCACTGCACTGTAGCCTGGGAGACAGAGCAAGACCTTGTCTTAGAAAAAAAAAATTAAAAAAATAAAATTACACACTCTGCAGCTATGGCCTTCATGCACAGGGTGATCACGTCTTGTTGTTCCCATACTAGTTTACACAACCCAAATCCAGACAGCAAACATTCTCTAATAAAGTCTTGTTAATAGTATCGTTCATTGTTTTGGAACACAGGTACATACCACATGTTCATCATGGTGGCATTTGAGATTTCAGATAAGTTTTTTGGATGGTAGACAGGGAGAGTGGGAGGAAATGAGAGAATTGATTAGAGCCATAGTAGCCATCTTGTAAATCTTTCATCTTTCTCTGCCCAAGTCTGGGGTGGGGTTTGGGGGGTAAAGAAAAGATTTAAAAGTTGCTCACCTGATAACAGGTCCCAAGAGGATTAGATGCATAAATAATGATAGCGGTTTATCTTTGGCTAGATCTCTGTGAACAAAAATGAGGGTCAACTGGACCATAATGGATGAAAACATAAAGAAAGAAAAGGTGTATGTCATCCAGTAAGTTTCACTATTCTTTCGATAGATTCTAACCATGTACAAAGCAGATGCAGCCTCCCCACAGTACAAAAAGGTGGAGAAAAGGATGCTAAATGGAAAAGTAAATCGGGGGTTGGTTCCACGGATGACATCTTCCTGCAGAGATGAAACCGGATCCACATTTGGCTCCTCAGGAATTTCATAAACTCTGTCCATTGTTGAGGTTCTTTCTGAATGTTGTGGTCTGGTGTTCATAGCACCCTCCCATCCATCCCCAAGAGAACCCTGTAGCCGCTGCAGTCCAAGTATAGGTGAGGAGAGCTCTGTCAAGTCCCGTTTGGGAACAGAGATTCACTAGTTAGAGCAAGAAACCGCTCTCTTCTAGACTCGGATTCGACTTGGAGTCTGGGATGGAAAACCCTGGAGTACCACTTTGAACTCGACTCTTGATTGGCCCAGGATTCCAATCGTCAACATACTTGCTGTAAAACTTGAACAAGACAAAAGCAAGCATCCCAGCGCCCCATCCAGAGTCCAACTCCAGGGACGTGAAGAGTCATGAGAACAGTGGCTTCCGTGGCAGCTCCTTTTGCAGCCCCTCAGGCAGAGGGTAGCCAATCTGTTGGGGGCACCGACACTCAACAGCTCCTCACAAAGAGTGCTGACCAGTGTGTTCTCTCAAGTCAGCGAGAGCTGAGCCAGGGCAGAAGAGGGGGCGCAGCCGGGATTCAGTTCAGTGCCTAGGTATCCTAGCTATTGCTAGGCTGTAGCTATCAGCTCGCCCGCTCACCTGCGCGCTCTCAGGACCTTTGCTGAGTCCAGGGTTCTCAGGATAGCTCCTCGGATTCCCCAGCCCCGCCCCCAAGACCGCCTGGCCCGGGACTGGAGTATTGTCACCACCCTGTCTCCGAGAGCAGTGTTGAGGGAAAGAAGCAGAGCGCGCTCGCTCTACAGGATCAAGAAAAGGCTGGAGGGGCTGCTTCTCCTTGGAGAAACTTTACTAGTGAGAGGCACGACGTGCGGGTCGCCAACCTGGCTGGACAGATGTCGCCAAACTCTTGGACGCCGTCTGCTGCCAGGGTCCTGCCTGGCCTGCGATTCCAGCTGCGAGAGGCCGGCAGCTTCAAAAACTAAGGCACCGGGACGGCGGGGGCGGGCGAGATGGGCGGGACGGCTGGGGCCAAACAAAACCAGCCAGAGAGTTCCCGGGCAGGCGGCCAGCCGGGGGATGCTCCTTGAGGAGTGGCGGGACAAAAGGGGCTTGGGCCGCTCTTTAGAAGCACTTCTGACCACGACCTCCAGACCCAGGCGGAAGCCACAGCTTTACTCTTCCCTAAGAGCAGCAGGCGCCCACTTCTACCCCGCCCTCCCTAACTAGTTAAGTAACTTGCTCTAACACTCATTCTACCCACGCGGTTAGGCAGGTGTGGTCTCCCTCGGCCGCAGGGTTGAACCTCCCTAGGTCCTATTGCCCTCCAGATAATATCATGCGAGGGGGAACCTGGGAGGAATTGGGCCAGAGTTTTCAGCGAGGGAAGATGGAACAGGATAAAGGTCAAGACTCAAGGTCAGCCCACAGACACTGAAAGCTCATATTTTATGTCTTGATTTCTCCACTTGCAAAATGAGGTCAGGATAGGAGCTTTAGAAAGAACTTACAGGTCTTTGGTTGAAAGGTTATGAAGAGGTGCCAAATTCTAAACAGACTGGCAAAGAGCCAAGAGAGAGCTGTTAGTAAAAACTGAGAGGGGTGTCTTAAAGAGCTTTGCAAATTACCTGTATTCTTAAGTGTAATCCTCCGCTACCTCACTGAGCTTTTGTTTGCATGTCTTCATTTGCATAATTCTAAACCTCAGAGAAAAAGAGAAAACATCTGCCTCCTGGTAATAATATAAATGTAGGCCAGGCACAGTGGCTCACGCCTGTAATCCCAGCACTTTGGGAGGCTGAGGCCGGCAGATCACTTGAGGTCAGGAGTTTGAGACCAGTCTGGCCAACATGTTGAAACCCCATCTCTACTAAAACTACAAAAATCAGCCGGGTGTGGTGGTGCATGACTGTAATCCCAGCTACTCAGGAGGCTGAGGCAGGAGAATCACTTGAACCCGGAAGGCAGAGGTTGCAGTGAGCTGAGATTGCGCCACTGCACTCCAGTCTGGGCAACAGAGCAAGACTACGTCTTACTACTACTAATAATAATGTAGCAGAGCCTGTGCCAATCTCCTTTTGCTGCAGGAAGTCAGTAAAACAAATCCATGTGAGGAGTGGCCAAGTAGCAGCCACCAAAATGATGGCCTCCAGGTAGTCCTGTCTTATGTTGTTTTTTAAGGTTTCCATGATTGCTGCCTCCTTTCCCCAGGGCTGATTCAGGGACAGATTCAACATCTAAAGGTTGTCGCATTCTGAAGCAGACTCCCCATCTTGGTCTGCACCTATGCCAGCATCTAGGCTAGGAGGCTGCTCCTTTCTCCTTTCCATTTCATGAAGGAAGTCAACACTATTGAGAACAACTTCAGAGAGTGTTCTTTATCTTATTAGTTGGGACATTCCAACTGGGACAGGGTTCTCCAGCACCAGTATATGGTGCAGAACCTCTTGGGGCTGCTCTAGTTACCTGTTCACAAGGTGAATCTCAGGCAAGGTGACCAATTAATCCCATTTCACTGGGAGAGGGGGAGTTGGTCCCCCTAACATGGGAGAGTCAGCTGGGCACGGTGGCTCACGCCTGTAATCCCAGCATTTTGGGAAGCCAAGGCGGGTGAATCGCCTGAGGTCAGGAGTTTGAGAGCAGCCTGACCAACATGGTGAAATCCCATCTCTACTAAAAATTCAAAAGTAGCTGGACATGGTGGTGGGCACCTGTAATCCCAGCTACTCAGGAGACTGAGGCAGGAGAACCCCTTGAACCCAGGAGGCAGAGGTTGCAGTGAGCTAAGATAGCACCATTGCACTCCAGCCTGGGTGACAAGAGTGAAAACTCCATTTCAAAAAAATAAAAATTAAAAATAAAAAAAAAAACATGGGAGAGTAAAGCTACGAAGAAGAATGTAGAATCCCAACATTTACCTTTTAGCCTTTCCTCTTCTTCTCCATGCCCTTCTCTCTCCCCAAATACAAAAATTTACAATGCCTTCCTACTTTGTTCCAAAATGACTCCTTCTGTCTGTCATTCAAGGCTCTGTATAATCATCACACTTCCCTCTCGGATTTTATTGCCCACACTACCCCTACCACAAGGCCAGCCGGTTTTCTCACTACTCCTATTTGCCTTGCTCACTCCCACCTCTCTGGCTTGTTGATGCAATTTACAACCCCCTTCACCCTTTTCTCCATTAGTCCAAACCATAACTTTCTTTCAAGGGTCAGCCCAAGTGCTCCCTCCTCCAAGAAGCCTTCTGTCACCTCCCCAACTCTCACTTTTCCCTATCTTTGTGCCACTAGCACATGCTCTTTTGTACTAGTCCTTCAACTCTTTCTGTGTTTGTCCTGCCTCCCTCCAAAAAGTGTAAGTTAGTGAGAGAAGGATGCTCAATGACTGTTTTTTGAGGCACTTGTTGATGACATGGTGACTGACAAATGGTGTTGATGATGAAGCTTCCTCCCCCATACTTCCTCCATGAAACCATGCAAGACTCAGACACACTCATCTCTAAAAGTTGTGGCCACTGTAGCTGGGGCATAAACTCCTCTGGCTGAATGAGCATTGTCTCATTCAGCCATCAGCTCACAGAGGTTCCCAGACCACATGATCTGTCCCTTCTCAAGAATTTCTACAGCATTCTTTTGTTTATACCAGAGTGTAGCACAAAAATTATTTCAAGTGTATTAATTTTTATTCCCCAACTAAATTATCACAGGCTCCTTGAGGGCAGAGCCCCATTACGGTACTTTTGTTAGACTCCCCCATGACTGGTATAGACCTGTAAAGTTCCTGTCATCTGATCCCCCTCACCCACCAACTTCTCTATTTTCAGCCCTAGGACTCTCTGGCGCTTTAGGTCACTAAATCCTCTGGTCTCTTATTTCCCTGTTCCTTTGCTTTGCTGGGAGTAGCTAAGTGAGAATTTGCCGTTTCTGTCCAAACACTCCTTGCTCTCTCAGGCCATCTTTAGATTCAAGCTCTTTACTCTTCTTGGGACTAAAGATGCTGGAAATGTTTGCAGTCATAAGGCTGCTGAGGCTCTAGGAACCCCTGTCCCATTAAGAGCGCTGATCTCCCACAGACTAGTCATCTGGGATGACACCTAGGCTGCCCCCTGAATGCCAAGTAGTGTTCAAGCATAAATTTCTCCTCCTGAGAAGCACTAGAATTCTGCAAGAAAGGGGAAGACCAAGATCTGACTCCTTACTACTCTACTTCCAACCATTGACTCAATGGGAACAAAGAGTGCATCTAAAAGCCATGTGGTCTAAAAGCTCTTGGCATCTTTATCAGCATTCAGAATCCCTCTGTAAGGCTCAGGGATGGGGTTGAGCTTTCCAAGTCTCTGCAGCCTGAAGACTGCTCAAAAGTCTCCAAGGAATTGATCTGTAAGAGGTGCGTGGCATCCATGAGGAAAGAGGAGAGGAAGGACAGAGATCTGCAGCAAGTGACTGACAGTCCAGTCACAGAACACTCATTGGTGGGAGGTGATGGGCAAGGCCCAGAAAATCAATAGCCAGAATAGAAGATGGCTTCCTTCTACAGAATGCTCAGTTTGGGCTATTAGGATGCTTAAAATGTATCTAGAGGCCAGGCGTGGTGGCTCACGCCTGTAATCCCAGCGCTTTGGGAGGCTGAGGTGGGAGGACTGCTTGAGCCCAGGAGTTTGAGACCAGCCTGAGCAACAAAGTGAGACCCTGTCTCTACAAAAAATAAAAAATAAAAAATAAAAACAAAATTAGCTGGGCATGGTGACACACATCTGTAGTCCTAGCTACTCTGGAGGCTGAAATGGGGAGGATCACTTGAGCCCGGGAAGTTGAAGCTGCAGTGAGTTGTGATTGCGCCACTGCACTCCAACCTGTGCGACAGAGCAACTCTGTCTCAAAATAAAAAAAGAAAGAAAACATAAAAAAGCCAGGCGCAGTGGTTCACACCTGTTAATCCCAGCACTTTAGGAGGCCGAGATGGGTAGATCACCTGAGGTCAGGAGTTCAAGACCAGACTGGGCAACATCGTGAAACCCCATTTCTACTAAAAATACAAAAATTAGCCAGGAGTGGTGGCACACATTTGTAATCCCAGCAACTTGAGAGGCTGAAGCATGAGAATCGCTTGAACCCAGGAGGTGGAGGTTGCAGTGAGTCGAGATTGTGCCATTGCACTCCAGCCTGGGTGACACTGAGACTCCGTCTAAAAAATAAAAAACAAACAAAAAAACCAAACAAACACAAAACGAATGCAAAATCAGTCATATCATCTAGGTCTTATTTTTCTTTTCGCTATAAACTCCCTGAGAACAAAGACCCTTGCCTGTTAGTTCTGAGCCACTCCCTCATCAATATCATCCATAGCTGGGATTTGGGCCTAGAGTTAAAACAGAAGTAACTTCCCTGCAGCCCTCACCCCTAGCATTTTTCTTCAACAAATCTGGTTAGAAATGACATCTAAATTAGTCTTGAAGGGAAAGAAGTGCTGCCACATAATGCAGCATGGCATTTGGGATGTTGGTGTTGCCAGGCAGCTGGCGAACTCTATTTACATTGCCTGGTGGAATAGAAGGGTCAGAGAGGGGAATATAATGATATTATTTATTTTTTAAATAATACCCTTTATTTAGAAATAACTCATATGCCATACAATTCACCCACTTAAAGTGTACAATTTAGTAGTTTTAGTACAAAGCTGCAGCCATTACCATGACCTAGTGCCAGAACATTTCATCACCCCAAGAAACCCATACCCATTAAGCACTCAGTCCCCATTCTCCACTCCCTGCAGCACTAGGCAAGCACGAATCCACTTTCCATCTCAATAGATTTGTCTATTCTGGATGGAATCATACAATATATGATCATATACAACCTTTTGTATCTGGCTTCTTTCACTTAGTATGTTTTCAAGGTTCATCCATGTTGTAGCATGTATCAGTACTTCATTTCTTTTTATGGTAATACTACACTGTATGGATCTATCACAGAGAAACAGAACCAATTGGCACAAGGGGATGGTTGGAGATATATTTTAAGAAATTAGCTTATGCAATTTGGGGGACTGGCAGGTCTGAAACTTGGGGCAGACTGGCAGGCTGGAAATTCAGAAAAGAGATGGTGTTGCAGTCTTGGATCCAAAGGCTTGAAATGTAGGCAGAATTTCTATATTGCAGCCTGGAGGCAGAATTCCTTCTTCTTCAGGAGACCTCGGCCTTTGCTCTTATTGCCTTCAACTGATTGGATGAAGCCCACTGACATTATGGAGGGTAATCCGTCTACTGATTTTGTTAATCCCCTCTGAAAAATACCTTCACTACAATATCTAGACTGGTGTGTGACCAAACAACTGGGCACAATAGCCTAGCCAAGTTGACACATAATATTAACCACAACAGGATTGTCTCCACTTTTTGGCTCTTATGAGGATGATTTGAATACAAGTTTTTGCATGAATATGTGTTTTCAGTTCACTTGGGTACATACTTAGGAGTAAAATGCTAGATCATATGGTAACTATGTTTTGAGGGTTGCCAGACTCTTCTAAAGTGGCTGCACCATTTTACATTTCCATCAGCAGTGTATGATGGTTCCAATTTCTCCGCATACTTGACAACAATTTTTATCTGTCTTTTTAAGTATAGTCATCCTAGTGGATTTGGTTTGCATTTCCCTGAGAGCTAAATCGATTGACTGAGAAAGAGTGTGTGTGAGAGAGACAGAGAGAGACAGACAGAGAGAGAAAGAGTATGTAAGGGCATTTGAACATCAGCTGGTTACATTCATTCAGTTATTTCACTTTTCTTCTTTTTTTCCTAGTCAGATATAGCATTGTGGGGCACTCAGTTACTTCAATAAACATTCATTTGTAAATATTTATAATTGCAATCAGCAAGACAAAGATCTCTGCTCTTAAGGAGGTCACACAGTATAGTGGACATTTGTCCTTTGTGGGGGTTGCTGTCCAGCATATGAACCCCTTTATTTGGGAGAGAGGGCTTAGGAATCTTGGTGGGAAGCAGGTCCCCCTTGCAGTCAGAACACAGGCACATGACCTTGGCTCATCCAATCCAAGGATCCATTCCTTGGACTGGGAGCCAGCGACCCAAAGCAGTGGAAAATCTCTGATTGAGACAGCTATGAAAATGTGCCTTTCAGTTCTCCCAGCATGGGGAATGTAAATGACCTTGGCCCTAGCTGCTAGGTTCTAAATTCACCCCAACATTTGCAGCTTTTTCTTTGAGGCCACATTGCTTCCAGCCAATGACTGAGCACAGCAGTGATACTAAGTCAGATCCATTTCTGGAAGACAGAACTATTCCAATAGGCAGCTTTGGCTACAGGACTCCCATCAGCTAGGGAAAATTTTATTAGAACTGCTCTTCAGGCCAAGACTCTTCCTTCCCAACCTTCTTCTTGCCTTCTCTATCCATAAAGGTCAGATTTACATTGCAGTCTGACAGCTTTTCCAGCCTCTTCCAGTTCTCGCCCTTTCTGTTATGGGCATTTCCCCCCAATCAATCTCTTGCATATCTAATTCCATCTTAGTATCTGCTCCTTGGAGAATCTGAGCTAACATTGATGGCAGTTAGAGTGGTGGTGGTAGGCACTCACTAGTGCTAGGGAGGTGATCTGGTAATGGCCCAAGATTCATGATCTTTCCTGTTGCTTTCTATTCTTAGCTTGTCCATTGAGTCATCATGTAGTCTAGGGAGAGTCCCTTTCTCCTCTTGGTGGTAGTAGCAGTGGCAGCTGTGATGTTGGCTATATAGGCCTGAGTCTAGTTCTCCAGTCCACCTGGTGATTTTGTGAGCTATTCAATACGCTTTCAATATATATGTTTTCTGCCTAAATTAGTCAATTTCTGTTGCTCACAACTGAAAACCCTCTGGATTATACAGGGAAGTGACAAAAACATTCAATCACAATACAGCATGATAAAGGTTGTGTATTAGTCCATTCTCACACTGCTATAAAGAAATACCCATGGCCAGGCATGGTGGCTCACACCTGTAATCCCAGCACTTTGGGAGGCTGAGGTGGGCGGATCACTTGAGGCCAGGAGTATGAGACTAGCCTGGCTAAAATGGTGAAACCCCATCTCTACTAAAAATATAAAAATTAGCCAGGCACGGTGGCACGCACCTATGGTCCCAGCTACTTGGGAGGCTGAGGCAGGAGAATTCGTTGAACCCAGGAGGCAGAGGCTGCAGTGAACTGAGATCACGCCACTGCACTCCAGCCTGGGCAACAGTGCGAGACTCTGTCTCAAAAAAAAAAAAAAAAAAAGAAAAAGAAAAAGAAAAAGAAGGAAGGAAGGAAGGAAGGAAGGCCCAAGACTGAATGATTTATAAAGGCAAGAAGTTTAATCGACTCACAGTTCCACGTGGCTGGGGAGGCCTCAGGAAACTTACAATCATGGCAGAAGGGGAAGCAGGCACCTTCATCATGAGGCAGCAGGAAAGAGTGAATGCAGGAATGAGGAAATGCCACACTTTAAAACCATCAGCTCTCATGAGAACTCACGATCACAAGAACAGCATGGGGAACTCACTATCACAAGAACACCCCCATGAACACCCCCATGATCCAATCCCCTCTTACCTGGTTCCCCCGGCCTCCCCACACGTGGAAATTACAATTCAAGATAAGATTTGGGTGGAGACACAGAGCCAAACCATGTCAGGTTGTAACAGAAGCACAGGGGTCTGTGGGAGCACATGGGGCACCTAACACAGCCTTTTTTTTTTTTGAGACAGGGTCTCATTCTCTTGCCCAGAATGGAGTGCAGTGGCGAGATCTCTGCTCACCGCAGCCTCTGCCTCCCAGGGTCAAGCAATTCTCTGCTTCAGCCTCCTGAGCAGCTGGGATTACAGGCACGTGTCACCATGTCCAGCTAATTTTCGTATTTTTAGTAGAGACGAGGTTTCACCATGTTGGCCAGGCTGGTCTCGAACTCCTGACCTCAAATGATCCACCAGCCTTGGCCTCCCGAAGTTCTGGGATTACAGGCATAAGCCACTGCGCCCAGCCACCTAACATAGTATTTACATCTCCCCAAATGACATTAACTGTACACAACCTGGAGTTGCTAGTCACCTCTTATCACTAATTTTATAAGCTGCTTCAAATTGAAAGACTCATCACCATCTCCCCAGTTTACCATTTCTTAGGCAGTAGTTGTCATAGTTAAGTTCATATAAGAATCACTTGAGGGCAAAGAAGGACTACTTGCAGACTCCAGGGTGCCAACTTTTGAACAACGCAGGTGGTCAGAGGACTGACTATACTTCGAGAAAAACTGTCCTAGGGATAGCTCTACAGTCTATTCCTAGTACAGTTTCATCCATTATCCTAGTATTGATTTCAAAAAGGTTTGTAGCAGTTTACACCTCTGTGGCATGGGCCAGAGTTAAGCTTAACTTCAGAGTCATTCGCACACAAGGATCTGTCTGTGACACCAAGGCTCTTGATTTCCTTGGGCTGCAAATAAAGAATATTACTTCCCTAATATAATTCAGTAATAATGAAACTATGTGCACACATTTTCATATTCTTCCTTATTGGGTACATTAAGCACTTGTTGGACCTTAAGGTGCTCAATCTTATGGTCAAGAAGAGGAGATACTCCAGCAGTGCCAAGAGGAGAAAAGGATTCTCCCTAGACTACATCATGATGACTCAATGGACGAGTTAAGAGTAGAAAGCAGTGGGAAAGATCATGAATCTAGGCCATTACCAGATCACCGTCCTAGCACTCCTGCCTCACTGATTTGCCTTTACTACTAAAGAAAGGATCCGAAACCATAAAGGACTTTGGTTTTAATTTTAAAAGAAAAAAGTAGTTATTATTAGAGCAGTTATTAGTAGTGTCCAGAGCAGCAGAGAAAGTAGGGAAAGTCAGGCTGACAGAGTCAGACCCTAGAAAGAGAAATCAGATAGAACAGAAAGTGACACTGCAGTGGGCCGGAAAATGCACAGTCCTGCTTGTTGGGACAGAAATCAGGCCATTCCCAACCTCTCTCACAAACAGCCTTTCAGTTCTCCCAGCATGGGGAATGTAAATGACCTTGGCCCTAGCTGCTAGGTTCTAAATTCACCCCAACATTTGCAGCTTTTTCTTTGAGGCCACATTGCTTCCAGCCAATGACTGAGCACAGCAGTGATACTAAGTCAGATCCATTTCTGGAAGATAGAACTATTCCAATAGGCAGCTTTGGCTACAGGACTCCCATCAGCTAGGGAAAATTTTATTAGAACTGCTCTTCAGGCCAAGACTCTTCCTTCCCAACCTTCTTCTTGCCTTCTCTTATCCATAAAGGTCAGATTTACATTGCAGTCTGACAGCTTTTCCAGCCTCTTCCAGTTCTCGCCCTTTCTGTTACGGGCATTTCCCCCCAATCAATCTCTTGCATATCTAATTCCATCTTAGTATCTGCTCCTTGGAGAATCTGAGCTAACATTGATGGCAGTTAGAGTGGTGGTGGTAGGCACTCACTAGTGCTAGGGAGGTGATCTGGTAATGGCCCAAGATCTTTTTCTTTTTCTTTCCAGTACAAAGAGCTACATTATGGACTGGAGTAAAAAACTGTGGGATTGGCCGGGCGTGGTGGCTCATGCCTGTAATCCCAGCACTTTGGGAGGCTGGGGCGGGCGGATCACCTGAGGTCAGGAGTTGAGACCAGCCTGGCCAACATGGTGAAATCCCATCTCTACTAAAAATGTAAAAATTAGCTGGGCGTGGTGGCATGCTCCTGCAATCCCAGTTACTCAGGAGGCCGAGGCAGGAGAATTGAACCCAGGAGGCAGAGGTTGCAGTGAGCTGAGATCATGCCACTGCACTCCAACCTGGGCAACAGAGCAAGACTCTGTCTCAAAAAGAAAAAAAAAAAAAACTGTGGGATTTAGTCTTGAATCTGCCTTTAATTCTTCATGTAATCTTGGGTTTCTCTGGAATCTCTAAGATCTCTTCTAGCTCTAACATCCTGTAACTCCCTATTTAAGCATGGCAAATTGATTCTACACACAGCACTGTGGTTATACAGCCACTTGAACAGGTCAATCGCCAAAGTGTCCTAACCAATTTCTCGTAAAGATATACTCTCACATGTGAAATATGTATACTCATGTTGATAATCACCAAAGTTGAGATGCAATGCAAATACCCATCAATAAAGAACTGCTAAAACACATTCTGGTACATCTGCAGTAATTATGAAATACTTAGATCCCACACAGTGCTGCCCTACAGCCATAAAGAAGCTCTGTATGTGCTGATATGAAATGGTCTCCAGTATATATTAAAGGAAAAAAGCAAGGTGCAGGATATCATTTATGGTATGCTACTATTTGTATAAAACTTAAGGACATAAAGAAAAAAAATCAGGTTATACATATACTACATGTACAGAAGATCTCTGAAAGGATACACAGGAAACTGGTAACTGATTGCCTCCAGGAAGGGAAATGGACAAGTCGGGAGATGGCAGGGAATATAGTATTCATCTTGTCAAAACATTAAAAAAAGAATCTTAACCAACTGTGTCATAGACCTCTCTTCTTCAACTATCTAACAGAACTTAAGAGATCAAAGTTAGGAGTGACTTTGTTTCTGAAAGCAGAAAGAAGATTTTGAGGCAACGTGTTGGCTCAGCCTGGCTCAGAAGTGTGTAGATAGCTATCATGGGTCTTAGCTGTTTCCTACCCTCCTCACCCTTGACTTGCAGGTGCATCTTGAGAGTTGCTTCAGGCAGCTGACAATACAAAGGAAACTGGAGAGGTTAGAAGCCTCTGTGTCAGTGAGGCCTGGAAGAAGAGTGAAGCAGCAACCAGAAGTTCACATATTCCCAAGTAAGGCACCTGAAAAGACTTTCTCACTCCTTCAGAAACCTGTTGCCGCACCTCCAGGGTAAGTCACGGGATCAGCTGACACCAGGCCACATGCCCAGATAACAAATCAAATTTTATTTCCACTATCAGTCCCCCTGAAGAGCAAAAGAGTGTCTGTTCTTTTCTTCAGAAATAAATATCACGAATAGTATCCACTGAAAGCTAGTAGCAATCTAAAAGGACAAAGTTTAAAAAGATATATCATTCATAACCAAGCACTAATCACAGATTAACACAATTAGTGGGAAAGACAATTCATCCTGTTTAGACTTATTTTATGAAGGATAATCATATATAAAATTAACTGAAGTATTATGCCTTGAAATACAACTCATTCAGCAAAAAGTCTAGAACTCAGTTTTAACATACCAAATGGACACATTTAACATGTTTTTGTGTGTGTGAAAGGTAATTGACTGGTTTTAACTATTATACAAACTGTAATAAACTAAAGGGCTCTTTAGTTTAAATAATATTAATACCAACATTTATTGAGTGCTTACTATGTGCCAAGTAGTGTTGTGAGCCTTTATGATCTAATTTAACACCTGCAATGCCCTTATGAGATAGGAGCTATAATCATCTCCAGTTTATAGAAAAGGAAGTTGAAACACAGAAAAGTTATGAAAACTTGTCTAAGCTAAAGTCACTTAAGTAGTAGAGCTTGGATTTGAGCCAAGGAAGTCAGGCTTTGGGCCCTGGGCCCTAGTCATTTAAAACAGCAAACAAATTGTGTTGAAAATTAAAATATGGCCTGCAGGGAAATTTTAGGGAGTCAATTTGACAATTCCAGGGGTACCAGCCAGAAAGAAAATCTGAATTTGTGAAGTTCATATCTGAACTACTTTTTAACAGTCACCTAACTGGTTTCCTTACTCTAGATTCTACGTCTTACACTGTCCCACCCTATCGAGCTTCCTAAGATACTGCTATTATCACATCACTCCCTTCACTTACTTAATAAGACTCTCTTCACCAAAAGCTCCCATGGGCTCCTTTCTGTTTATCTAATAGATCTCAAACTTGAATGTGCATCATCAACATCTGGGGAGCTTGCTCAAAATACTGATTTCTTAGGCTCCAACCCAGAAAATTTGATGTAGTAGGTCAAGGTGGGGCCTGAGAATCTATGTTTTAAGCAAGCCTGGCAAAACATCGGCCTATGTAGACAGCCCAAACTCTGTGTGCTAGCATTCAAGACTGTCCATGACCTGGCCCAAACACGACTAACTCCCAATATGAGTGCTCTATTTTAGAATAGTCATTGTCCTCAAACTTCTCATGTAGGAGATATTTTTTAACTGCAAACGTTTGCCCACACCCTCCAACCCATCAGAATAACCTCTTGCCTTCTTTCCTCCTAGCCACTGTACATCCCTCTAGCTTAAGCCCAAGTTTCACTTACTTTATAAGACTCTCTTTAAATTCTCCGGCCAGTGGATATCATTTGTTTTCTGAATATTAAGTCTCTACTGTCTGACCCCAATTATTTTGGTATTTAACTGGTCTCAAGAGTATATGCCTTGCTCCCCTAATAACAATGATGGCTTTTTCAGGGCAGCTAGAGCTATCCATTAGAGTAGCCACAAGCTACATATGGCTGTTTAAACTTAAGCTAATTAAGATTAAACACAATTAAAATTTCAGGCCTGGCGTGGTGGCTCACGCCTGTTATCCTAACACTTTGGGAAGCCAAGGCAGGTGATCACCTGAGGTCAAGAGCTCGAGACCAGCCTGGCCAACGTATAGTGAAACCCTGTCTCTACTAAAAATACAAAAATTAGCTAGGCATGGTGGTGCACGCCTATAATCCCAGCTACTTGGGAGGCTGAGGCAGGAGAATTGCTTGAACCCAGGAGGCAGAGGTTGCAGTGAGCCGAGATTGCGCCATTGCACTCCAGCCTGGGTGACAGAGCCAGACTCTGCCTCAAAAAAAAAAAAAAAAAAAAATTAAAATTTCATTTCCTCAGTCACACTAGAGCACTAGCATATTTCAAGTGCTCAATAGCCACACGTGTATGGATAGCACAGATATAGAAGATGTCCACATCACAGAAAGTTTTAATGGACAAGCATAAAGAGTCTGTTGTGGCTGTTACAGCTGCAGCTACCTTCTTACATATTCTCCCAATAAACATTGCTTCCTGTGAACTTAACTAAATATGTATCCTGAGAACAAAAAGTGATGGGATTTCTTTTTAAACTCTGATTCCCATTTCCAGTAAAAATAAGGAGCTCAGAAGATAGGTTTCAAATGTAAATACCATTCATCATTTCTTTTCTTTCTTCCTTTTTTTTTTTTTTTTTGAGATGTGGTCTTGGCTCACTGCAACCTCCGCCTCCTGGGTTCAAGCGATTCTCCTGCCTCAGCCTCCCGAGTAGCTGGGATTACAGGCACATGCCACCATGCCCGGCAAATTTTTGTATTTTTAGTAGAGATGGGGTTTCACCATGTTGGCCAGGCTGTTCTTGAACTCCTGACCTCAGGTGATCTACCCGCCTCGGCCTCCCAAAGTGCTGGGATTGCAGGCGTTAGTCACTGCACCCGGCCTATCACTCAGCATTTCTCATCAAGCCTCAGAACCCTTGCCTTCTCTCAATTCTCATCCTTCTGGACGTCTCTGCTGCATCTGGCATTCTGTAGACCAGACTTCCCTCTCCTGCTCAAAATGCTCTCCTCCTTTGCTTCTCGATACTGTAACAACAACAAGAAGAAAGATCATCACTAATTTATTAATTATTTACTTACCTTGTGCCAGGCACCATGCCAAGCACTTTACATACCTTAACAACCATATTAGGTAAATACTATTATTATCTCCATTTTACAGATGAGGTATATGAAGTTCAAAGAGGTTAATTGATCTGCTCAAGGTCACTGCAATAGAGGTATTAGGACTAGAACCCAAACATCTTCCGAGGCTCTCCTCATGAGTCATTACTAGATCAAATGCATAAAAAAAAGCAGGTCAGATCATCAAAGAACAGAAACAACCCATTCAAGAGAGTCTCCTCTTTTATTTTCCCCTTTTTGTTTGCCCTTCTAAAACTCTCTTTCTTGCTCTATCTCACATATCCCTCTGGTAGATTTTCGAGGTCTTAACAGCCTGGGAATTTAAAGGCAATTATTAGATAACTGACAAAAAAATAACCACAGTCGATCCGGGACAGCAGGGGCCATATACTGCCTTTCATTTTCCGGAATTTTGTCTTATCCTATACCCTGTAGACCCTGTACATGAAAACCTATGTTGTTCAGAAGTTAGAATTTTGATCCAACTACCATGCCAATAGTCCATTTTAATCACACTGGAGGCCATTTATAGCTCTTTGGTTCTCTGAGTTTGCCTCTGTGTCCAGCAGCTCCTGCCAGAGCTAGTCAAACACGACTGAGAAGTGCTAGAGGAGTTCAGCTTTAGGCTGGAACAGTCACCAGCTTACTAGTGTTTCACATTACCTTGTTTACTGATACCCTTAATCAGGTCAAACTCAGCATTCCTGGCCAGTAGACAGGGGTTGAGAATGTGGAAAAAAAAAAAAAGTTTGTAGCAACCTTGCCCCCTGCCTTCATGTAAAAGAGATACTAACTCCACTCCCCGAAAACTCACCAGGCTCCCATAACGTGTTCTGAGCTATACAAAACCTAGCTACAGGAGACAAGAAGCCAAGTTAATGACCATGCAGACCATTTAGATTTTGAAGCCTCTATTACTTAGGCTAAGGAAGAATAAGCAAAACTGGCTTCTCGTCCTAGTTATGCAACTAACTGACTCTGTGTGTGTGTGTGTGTGTGTGTGTGTATGTGTGTGTGTGTGTGTGTATGTGTATTTAGTGAGAGCTCTTTTCCTTTTACTCTCTATGCACATACCATAAACACTAAATCTATGCATGTACTAGAAACATAAATATATTTAACTTTCCTTTTACTATATATGCATGTACCACAAATAATATAACCTATAACATAATAGGATATTGTTTTATGTTTTTATGCTTTACATTAATACTATTACACAGAATTTTCTATAACTTTTTAACCTTTTTTCCTCAACTGCATGTTTCTGTGTCTTTGTGTGTTTTGTTTTGTTTTGTTTTGTTTTGTTTTGTTTTGTTTGAGATGGAGTCTTGCTCTGTCACCCAGGCTGGAGTGCAGTGGTATGATCTCAGCTCACTACAACCTTCGCCTCCTGGGTTCAAGCAATTCTCCTGCCTCAGCCTCCTGAGTAGCTGGGATTACAGGTGCCCGCCACCATGCCCAGCTAATTTTTGTAATTTTAGTAGAGACGGGGTTTCACCATGTTGGCCAGGCTGGTCTCGAACTCCTGACCTCAGGTGATCCTCCCACCTTGGCCTCCCAAAGTGCTGGGATTACAGGCGTGAGCCACCGCACCTGGCCAACAGTATGGTTTTCATATATTTTGCTGTAGCTCTGTGTTGCTACATATAGTTATAATTCATTCATTTTAACTGCTGTATGGAATCCCATCAGATGAATATATCATAGTTGATGTGTTCATTCTGTTGATGATCATTTAGGTTGCTTTTCATTTCTTACTGTCTCAAACAAAATCCTTCAATGGACATTTACATATAAATGTGTATCCTTATGTACATGTGGAGATTTTCTCTCGGTTAAATATCTAGGAGTGGTATTACTTGGTCATTGGGGTATGCCTAAGTTCAGCTTTGGTAGACACTGCCAAATAGCTTTTCAGAGTAGTTGTACCAATTCATATAATCACCAATAGTGTACAAAAGTTCCAATACATCCTCATCTTCGCCAATACATGGTAATGTCAGTCTTTTTTCATTTGAGCTCTTCTGATGGGTGTGCAGTAGTATCTCATTGTGGTTTTAGTTTGAATTTCCCTCATTAATAGTGAGATAGAGCACTTTTCATAGATTTCCCATCTGATATGCTTTCTTAAAGCAGATATCAACAGAAACAAGAAAAGGGTGGCATGATGGACATGGAGGAGAGGTAGTGACTATGAAATGAGGGTGAGAAGTGAGCACTGTAGAAAGGAGAGTCTAAGGACACTAAATCAAACTTTTTGTTTTGTTTTGTTTTTTGAGACTGAGTTTCACTCTTGTCACCCAGGCTGGAGTGCAATGGCACAATCTCAGCTCACTGCAACCTCTGCCTCCTGGGTTCAAGCGATTCTCCTGCCTCAGCCTCCCAAGTGGCTGGAATTACAGACGCCTGCCACCACACCCAGCTAATAATTGTAGTTTTAGTAGAGATGGGGTTTTACCACGTTGGCCAGGCTGGTCTCGAACTCCTGACCTCAGGTGATCCACCTACCTCGGCCTCCCAAAGTGCTGGGATTACAGGTGTGAGCCACCATGCCCAGCCAAATCAAACTTTTTGAATGCACCAGTTTTTCTGAGAACTAGTCAAGTATATACGAATTTGGGAGTTTCTAAGCACAGTAGTTAATGGTGCATCCTTGAACTCCAACCACAAAAAATTCCTGGCAGTGACCTGAGGCCAAGTTCTCCTTTCCACAACAGCAGCAGTTCATGCTGTTTCCTGGCGTCTCTCACCAAGTTATTTTCCCTACTGAATCTCAATGTCCTTGTCTCAAAAATGGCAGCACTGGCTTGTCAGATTCCAGCTAGAAGGCCATATGACATCAGTGTTAAAGAGCACAGAAGGGTAAATGCTCTTTGTACCCCACATCAATCAAACAGAACTTTCTATAGCAGTCTGTAATAGGCAAACTGTAATAGCAACATGGTTTATAGTATTGCTTCTCAAATTTTCTTTTGTTTTTCTTTTTTTTTTTTTTTAAGACAAGGTCTTGCTCTGTCACCCAGACTGGAGTGCAGTGGTGTGAATGCAGCTCACTGCAGCCTTGACCTTCCTGGGCTGAGGTGATCCTCCTGCCTCAGCCTCCCAAGTAGCTAGGACTGCAGGTTATGCATCACCACGCCTGGGTGATATATATGATATATATATATATATATATATTTGTAGAGACAGGGTTTTGCCATTTTGCCCAGGCTGGTCTCAAACTCCCGAACTCAAGTGATCTGCCTGCCTTGGCCTTGGCCTCTCCAAGTTCTGGGATTACGGGCATGAGCTACCGTGCCCAGCCCTGCTTCTCAAACTTTAATATGAATGTGAATCACCTGGGATCTTTCTAAAATGCAGATTCTAATTTAGTAGGTATGAGGTAAAGCCTGAGAGTCTACATTTCTAAGAAGCTCTCCAATGCTGCTAATCTGAAGACGACATATTTATCTTAGAACATGAGCTATGGAGTCAGGCAGACCTGAATTTCAATCCCAGTTCCACTATTTTTAGCTATGAAATCTCGGTAGGTTATTTAATCTCGCTGAGCCTTAGTTTCCTCGCCCATGAAAAGGAGATAAACTGGGAGGCTGAGGCAGGAGAATTGCTTGAACCCAGGAGGCGGAGGTTGCTGTGAGCCGAGATCGGGCCACTGCACTGCAGCCTGGCAACAGAGTGAAATTCTGTCTCAAAAAGAGAGGGGAGGGGGGAGAGACAAAATTACCTACTTCTAGGGTTGCTGTGGAGATTAAGTGAAACGATGCACATAAAAACATGCCTAGCAGCCAGGCACGATGGCTCACGCCTGTAATCCCAGCACTTTGGGAGGCCAAGGCAGATGAATCACCTGAGGTCAGGAGTTCAAGACCAGCCTGGCCAACATGGTGAAACCCTGTCTCTACTAAAAATATGAAAAATTAGCTGGGCATGGTGGCGGGTGCCTATAATCCCAGCTACTCGAGAGGCTGAGGCAGGAGAATTGCTTGAACCCGGGAGACAGAGGTTGCAGTGAGCCGAGTTAGCGCCATGCACTCCAGCCCAGGCGACAATGTGAGACTCCGTCTAAAAAGAAAAAAAAAAAAGCCTAGCATGGTGCATGGAAAGAGTAAGTAATTAATAAATGCCAGTTATTATTAATATTCCATGAACTGTCACTCTCAACACATCTATACGCTAAAGATTGCAGTTCAGAATAATTATCTGAAATCTCTGCAAGAGCCTACATTAATCAGAGAGACAGATTGAATCATATTTAGTCATATTTTGTTAGGTTTATTTCATTGGATTCTAATTCTTTGACAATTGAGACCTCATCTTTATCAGTCAGGGTCCTAGCAGGAAACAGATGGCACATTCAAATTAGCATAATTGGTGGAAAGTTTCACAAAAGGACTATCTACAAAGGTGTGGGCAGGGTATAAGAAAACCAACAGGGAGAGAGAATGCATAACTTGGGGCCATTACTACCCTATGCACAAGAGGATGAGGGGAGAAACACATAGAAGAAAAAAGAAGAATGTGATACAGAGAGTCCCCATGAGAGAGCTGTGACCTTTAGTTAAGGGACAGTAGCTAGCCTGAGGCAATCTTCCAAGGAGGAAGCCAGAAATACACACCCTGAGCTCAATTTCTTCCCTTCCGGTGATGTCCTGCCAGGGATCTCCACTGCTCAAACCCTACCAGAAGCCAAAATGGGAAAGGAACTCACTGATGTAATCCACATAGTTTGTCGTCCGGGAGCACAGAGCAGGGTATAAAAGGGTGAAGAGCAGATCAGGAGGGTTAAGTAGAAGATACCTGGTACACCACCTGTGACACATATATTCAACTAAAATACATCCAAACCAGAACACTATATTCCTCTGACCAAGCCAAAAGAGAACAGACTACTGTTTCGGACAAGGTTAAGTTCAACTAATTTATCAAGAAATGGGGATCAATAATTTTCAGAGTATCTCCCCATTACACGTCCTGTATCATCTAAAACCCAATACAGCTAAAACTGAATTCATCTTCCACTACCAAGCTAATTTAGCTTTCCCATTTCCCTACCATGGTAGCCTTTGGATACACCAGTTTCTCAGCCAGCAACACCCTTTCATTTCCTCTGTGCATATTTACATCTTACTTACCCTTTAAGGTCCAACTCAAATACTTCTCCCTCCTCCAACAGGTCTTTCCCCCAATTACTTTAGCCGCCACTGATTTTCCTTGTGTATGAACTCCCGTGGTAATTTAGTCACTATTGTCAAGTACTGCTATTTAACTGCTTTGTGTATACATATTATCATGCTAATTAAATACTACACTTCTGAAGGGCAGGAACTATGTATTTTTTTTTTTTTTTGGAACATAAAAATAAGATACTTTTTTTTTTTTTTTTTTTTGCAAAACAAAAGCAAGTTTATTAAGAAAATAAGGGAATTAAAGAATGGCTACTCCATAGACAGAGCAGCCCCAAAGACTGCTGGTTGCCCATTTTTTTTTTTTTTTGTATATTCATTTTCTTTTTTTTTTTTTTATTATACTTTAAGTTCTAGGGTACATGTGCATGACGCTTATATCATGTATAACTCCCCAAAGCAATCCCTCCCTCCTCCCCCTCCCCATGATAGGCCCCAGTGTGTGATGTTCCCCTTCCGAGTCCAAGTGATCTCATTGTTCAGTTCCCACTTATGAGTGAGAACATGCGGTGTTTGGTTTTCTCTTCTTGTGATAGTTTGCTAAGAATGATGGTTTCCAGCTGCATCCATGTCCCTACAAAGGACGCAAACTCATCCTTTTTTATGGCTGCATAGTATTCCATGGTGTATATGTGCCACATTTTCTTAATCCAGTCTGTCACAGATGGACATTTGGGTTGATTCCAAGTCTTTGCTATTGTGAATAGTGCCGCAATAAACATACGTGTGCATGTGTCTTTGTAGTAGAGTAATTTATAATCCTTTGGGTATATACCCAGTAGTGGGATGGCTGGGTCATATGGTACATCTAGTTCTAGATCCTTGAGGAATCGCCATACTGTTTTCCATAATGGTTGAACTAGTTTACAATCCCACCAACAGTGTAAAAGTGTTCCTATTTCTCCACATCCTCTCCAACACCTGTTGTTTCCTGACTTCTTAATGATTGCCATTCTAACTGGTGTGAGATGGTATCTCATTGTGGTTTTGATTTGCATTTCTCTGATGGCGAGTGATGATGAGCATTTTTTCATGTGTCTGTTGGCTGTATGAATGTCTTCTTTTGAGAAATGTCTGTTCATATCCTTTACCCACTTTTTGATGGGGTTGTTTGTTTTTTTTCTTGTATATTTGTTTGAGTTCTTTGTAGATTCTGGATATTAGCCCTTTGTCAGATGAGTAGGTTGCAAAAATTTTCTCCCATTCTGTAGGTTGTCTGTTCACTCTGATGGTAGTTTCTTTAGCTGTGCAAAAGCTCTTTAGTTTAATTAGATCCCATGTGTCAATTTTTGCTTTTGCTGCCGTTGCTTTTGGTGTTTTAGACATGAAGTCCTTGCCCATGCCTATGTCCTGAATGGTACTACCTAGATTTTCTTCTAGGGTTTTTATGGTATTAGGTCTAACATTTAAGTCTCTAATCCATCTTGAATTAATTTTCGTATAAGGGGTAAGGAAAGGATCCAGTTTCAGCTTTCTACTTATGGCTAGCCAATTTTCCCAGCACCATTTATTAATAGGGAATCCTTTCCCCATTTCTTGTTTCTCTCAGGTTTGTCAAAGATCAGATGGCTGTAGATGTGTGGTATTATTTCTGAGGACTCTGTTCTGTTCCATTGGTCTCTATCTCTGTTGTGGTACCAAGTACCATGCTGTTTTGGTTACTGTAGCCTTGTAGTATAGTTTGAAGTCAGGTAGCGTGACGCCTCCAGCTTTGTCCTTTTGACTTAGGATTGTCTTGGCAATGCGGGCTCTTTTTGGTTCCATATGAACTTTAAAGCATTTTTTTCCAATTCTGTGAAGAAAGTCATTGGTAGCTTGATGGGGATGGCATTGAATCTATAAATAACCTTGGCAGTATGGCCATTTTCACGATATTGATTCTTCCTATCCATGAGCATGGTATGTTCTTCCATTTGTTTGTGTCCTCTTTGATTTCACTGAGCAGTGGTTTGTAGTTCTCCTTGAAGAGGTCCTTTACATCCCTTGTAAGCTGGATTCCTAGGTATTTTATTCTCTTTGAAGCAATTGTGAATGGAAGTTCATTCCTGATTTGGCTCTCTGCTTGTCTGTTACTGGTGTATAAGAATGCTTGTGATTTTTGCACATAATTTTGTATCCTGAGACTTTGCTGAAGTTGCTTATCAGCTTAAGGAGATTTTGGGCTGAGACATGGGCTTTTCTAAATATACAATCATGTCATCTGCAAACGGGGACAATTGACTTCTTCTTTTCCTAACTGGATACCCTTGATTTCTTTCTCTTGCCTGATTGCCCTAGCCAGAACTTCCAACACTATGTTGAATAGAGTGGTGAGAGAGGGCATCCCTGTCTTGTGCCAGTTTTCAAAGGGAATTTTTCCAGTTTTTGCCCATTCAGTATGATATTAGCTGTGGGTTTGTCATAAATAGCTCTTATTATTTTGAGGTACATTCCATCAATACTGAATTTATTGAGCATTTTTAGCATGAAGGCTGGTTGAATTTTGTCAAAAGTCTTTTCTGCATCTATTGAGATATCATGTGGTTCTTGTCTTGGGTTCTGTTTATATGCTGGATTACGTTTATTGATTTGCAAATGTTGAACCAGCCTTGCATCCCAGGGATGAAGCCCACTTGATCATGGTGGATAAGCTTTTTGATGTGCTGCTGAATCCGTTTTGCCAGTATTTTATTGAGGATTTTTGCATCGATGTTCATCAGGGATATTGGTCTAAAATTCTCTTTTTTTGTTGTGTCTCTGCCAGGCTTTGGTATCAGGATGATGTTGGCCTCATAAAATGAGTTAGGGAGGATTCCCTCTTTTTCTATTGATTGGAATAGTTTCAGAAGGAATGGTACCAGCTCCTCCTTGTACCCTGGGTAGAATTCAGCTGTGAATCCATCTGGTCCTGGACTTTTTTTGGTGGGTAGGCTATTAATTGTTGCCTCAATTTCAGAGCCTGCTATTGGTCTATTCAGGGATTCAACTTCTTCCTGGTTTAGTCTTGGGAGAGTGTAAGTGTCCAGGAAATTATCCATTTCTTCTAGATTATCTAGTTGATTTGTGTAGAGGCATTTATAGTATTCTCTGATGTTGTTTGTATTTCTGTGGGGTCAGTGGTGATATCCCCTTTATCATTTTTTATTGCGTCTATTTGATTCCTCTCTCTTTTCTTCTTTATTTGTCCTGCTACTAGCGGTCTGTCAATTTGTTGATCTTTTCAAAAACCAACTCCTGGATTCATTGATTTTTTGGAGGGTTTTTTGTGTCTCTATCTCCTTCAGTTCTGCTCTGATCTTAGTTATTTCTTGGCTTCTGCTAGCTTTTGAATGTGTTTGCTCTTGCCTCTCTAGTTCTTTTAATTGTGATGTTAGAGTGTCCATTTTAGATCTTTCCTGCTTTCTCTTGTGGGCATTTAGTGCTATAAATTTCCCTCTACACACTGCTTTAAATGTGTCCCAGAGATTCTGGTATGTTGTATCTTTGTTCTCATTGGTTTCAAAGAACATCTTTATTTCTGCTTTCATTTCGTTATGTACCCAGTAGTCATTCAGGAGCAGGTTGTTCAGTTTCCATGTAGTTGAGCGGTTTGGATTGAGTTTCTTAGTCCTGAGTTCTAGTTTGATTGCACTGTGGTCTGAGAGACAGTTTGTTATAATTTCTCTTCTTGTACATTTGCTGAGGAGTGCTTTACTTCCAATTATGTGGTCAATTTGGAATAAGTACGATGTGGTGCTGAGAGAATGTTATTTCTGTTGATTTGGGGTGGAGAGTTCTATAGATGTCTATTAGGTCCGCTTGGTGCAGAGATGAGTTCAATTCCTGGATATCCTTGTTAACTTTCTGTCTCGTTGATCTGTCTAATGTTGACAGTGGAGTGTTGAAGTCTCCCATTATTATTGTATGGGAGTCTAAGTCTCTTTTTGTAGGTCTCTAAGGACTTGCTTTATGAATCTAGGTGCTCCTGTATTGGGTGCATATATATTTAGGAGAGTTAGCTCTCCTGTTGAATTGATCCCTTTACCATTATGTAATGGCCTTCTTTGTCTCTTTTGATCTTTGATGGTTTAAAGTCTTTTTATCAGAGACTAGGATTGCAACCCCTGCTTTTTTTTGTTCTCCATTTGCTTGGTAGATCTTCCTCCATCCCTTTATTTTGAGCCTATGTATGTCTCTGCATGTGAGATGGGTCTCCTGAATACAGCAGACTGATGGGTCTTGACTCTTTATCCAGTTGCCAGTCTGTGTCTTTTAATTGGAGCATTTAGTCCATTGACATTTAAGGTTAATATTGTTATGTGTGAACTTGATCCTGTCATTATGATATTAACTGGTTATTTTGCTCGTTAGTTGATGCAGTTTCTTCCTAGCCTCGATGGTCTTTACATTTTGGCATGTTTTTGCAATGGCTGGTACCGGTTGTTCCTTTCCATGTTTAGGCCTTCCTTCAGGGTCTCTTGTAAGGCAGGCCTGGTGGTGACAAAATCTCTAAGCATTTGCTTATCTGTAAAGGATTTTATTTCTCCTTCACTGATGAAGCTTAGTTTGGCTGGATATGAATTCTGGGTTGAAAATTCCTTTCTTTAAGAACGTTGAATATTGGCCCCCACTCTCTTCTGGCTTGTAGAGTTTCTGCCGAGAGGTCTGCTGTTATTCTGATGGGCTTCCCTTTGTGGGTAACCCGACCTTTCTCTCTGGCTGCCCTTAAGATTTTTTCCTTCATTTCAACTTTGGTGAATCTGGCAATTATGTGTCTTGGAGTTGCTCTTCTGGAGGAGTATCTTTGTGGCGTTCTCTGTATTTCCTGAATTTGAATGTTGGCCTGCCCTACTAGTTGGGGAAGTTCTCCTGAATGATATCCTGAAGAGTGTTTTCCAACTTGGTTCCATTTTCCCCCTCACTTTCAGGCACCCCAATCAGACGTAGATTTGGTCTTTTTACATAATCCCATACTTCTTGCAGGCTTTGTTCTTTCTTTTCTTTTTCTTCTTTTTTCTTTGTTTCTCTTCTCTCTTCAGCTTCATTTCATTCATTTGATCCTCAATCGCTGATACTCTTTCTTCCAGTTGATCGAGTTGGTTACTGAAGCTTGTGCATTTGTCACGTATTTCTCGTGTCATGGTTTTCATCTCTGTCATTTCGTTTATGATCTTCTCTGCATTAATTAGTCTAGCTGTCAATTCTTCCACTTTTTTTCAAGATTTTTAGTTTCTTTGCGCTGGGTACGTAATTCCTCCTTTAGCTCTGAGAGGTTTGATGGATGGACTGAAGCCTTCTTCTCTCATCTTGTCAAAGTCATTCTCTGACCAGCTTGATCCGTTGCTGGCGATGGGCTGCGCTCCTTTGCAGGGGGAGATGCGCTCTTATTTTTTGAATTTCCAGCTTTTCTGCCCTGCTTCTTCCCCATCTTTGTGGTTTTATCTGTCTCTGGTCTTTGATGATGGTGACGTACTGATGGGGTTTGGTATAGGTGTCCTTCCTGTTTGATAGTTTTCCTTCTGACAGTCAGAAGGACTGTCTGTTGGTCTGTTGGAGATTGCTTGAGGTCCACTCCAGACCCTGTTTGCCTGGGTATCAGCAGCAGAGGTTGCCGAAGATAGAATATTGCTGAACAGCGAGTGTACCTGTCTGATTCTTCCTTTGGAAGTTTCCGCTCAGGGGTGACTCCACCCTGTGAGGTGTGGGGTGTCAGACTGCCCCTAGTGGGGGATGTCTCCCAGCTAGGCTACTCAGGGGTCAGGGACCCACCTGAGCAGGCAGTCTGTCCGTTCTCAGATCTCAACCTCCGCGTTAGGAGATCCACGGCTCTCCCAAAGCTGTCAGACAGAGTCGTTCACGTCTGCACCGGCCCCCGCTCTTTCCCCTATTGGACTGCAGCTGTGCGCTGTCCGCAGAGGTAGAGTCTACAGAGACAGCAGGCTTCCTTGAGCTGCTGTGAGCTCCACCCAGTTCGAGCTTCCCAGCGGCTTTGTTTACCTACTTAAGCCTCAGCAATGGCGGGCGCCCCTCCCCCAGCCTCGCTGCTGCCTTGCGGATCGATCGCCGCAGACTGCTGTGTTAGCAGTGAGGGAGGCTCCGTGGGCGTGGGACCCTCCCGGCCAGGTGTGGGATATATTCTCCTGGTGTGCCTGTTTCCTTAAAGCGCAGTATTGGGGTGGGAGTTACCCGATTTTCCAGGTGTTGTGTGTCTCAGTTCCCCTGGCTAGGAAAACGGATTTCCTTCCCCTTGCGCTTCCAGGTGAGGCGATGCCTCGCCCTGCTTCAGCTCGCTGGTCAGGCTGCAGCAGCTGACCAGCACCGATTGTCCAGCACTCCCTAGAGAGATGACCCCAGTACCTCAGTGAAAATGCAGAAATCACCGGTCTTCTGTGTCGCTCGCGCTGGGAGTTGGAGACTGGAGCTGTTCCTATTCGGCCATCTTCAAAATAAGATCCAGGAACTATGTATTAACTTTCTTTTTCTCCTCATCAAAGGAAAGCAACTTAGACTTATTGCATATAATGAGTATACAATAAACACCTGAAGAATAAAGACAGGGAAAAAAAGTAGCAGGGAACCAAATTTCCAATCTCGTTTTTTTACATGACAGCTCTTCAGAAAAACCCTAGCTCTCTGAGGGCCTGCCTGGCCTTATGTGGAAATCTACAGGCACAAAGGGCAGCTCTTATCATCTATCCACTTGGCATTTTAGAAACAGTCTTCTAATAACCCTTGAGTTAAACAGAGAATCAAAACAGAAATCACAAACTGTAAAATAATCAGCAGGAAAATCAGAACCCATCAAAACCTATACTATGCAGCTAAAGTGGTACTCATAAGAAAGTTGCAGCATTACAACACCATTATTTATTCCAATATATTCAAATGTATTTCAACTGATAATACATGAATTATTTTTTTTTGAGACAGGGTCTGGCTCTGTTGCCCAGGCTGGAGTGCAGTGGCATGATCTTGGCTCATTGCAACCTCCACCTCCTGGGCTCAATCCATCCTCTTAGCTCAGCCTCCCAACTAGCTGGGACTACAAGCACAAGGCACCACGCTCAGCTAATTTTTATTTTTTTTTTGGAGGGACAGGGTTTCACCATGTTGCCCAGGCTGGTCTTCAACTCCTGAACTCAAGTGATCCACCCACTTCAGCCTACCAAAGTGCTGGGATTACAGACGTGAGCAACTATGACCAGCCAATACATGAATTATTTTGATTGACAATAAATGTACTAAACAGTCACCTCAAGAATACAGATAAGTAACAAAATAGCATACCCAAAGAAAGTAGAAAGAAAGAATTAAGTATTTTTTTAAAAAAATCAATGACCCATTTCTCACTGCTCCTCCCTCTTACAATAAAACAGAAAACCTGATGTAAAAACAATCAAGCATGGGAAGACTTTGAAAGGTGGAAAGGACAAGGTGGATTGCCTGGAGACCTTAGGACCTAAAGAACATTACAGTAGTGAGCTGTCTTCCATAAATCCCAGATGGGGCGCTGGAGAAGCCTGCAACCTGAAACTGCCAATAGGCCTAGACCCAAAAAAGAGCCCCTAGAAAAGACTGTTCCTTTAGTTAAATGACTAGGAAAAGGGTGGCCTAGCAGAAGAGAAAATCTTTTTGATAATATCCACTCTACCATAATCAAACATCAAAGGAATTTTCCCCCTTCCCTGTGGTGTCAGCTGTGCCAAACAGAGATACCCATGTCTGCCTCCACATGGCAGCCGTTAGGCAGGGCAACCAGGCCCTGTGCCTCCCCAACAGAGTGGTATCAGCAGGACCAAACAGGAGTGAACTTCCACCCTATCTCCCCAGTAGCAAAGAGGTGGAACCAGGCTATGAGAAGTGGTGCTAGATGGCCCTCCACTTTCCCCACTGGGGTAGTATCAGTGGGGCCATCCCTCCCTGACAGCAATAAGTTGGTGCGAGTCATCCCTCCATTCCCCATTCCCCCACCTGGAAGGGGCCCAAAAGTGAGCTGAACTTACACCCTTCCCCACAGTGCCAACAAGGTAGAACAAAACAGTGTGGCAGTATTCTGCTTCTCCCTAATCCCTGTGTCAACAAGGCCCGACAGGGAGCAGAATTTACAATCTCACCCAGCAGCAACAAAGTGATGTGAGTCAGTTCTATGCTTTTGCCAGGGAGGTATCTGCAAGGCTGCCTGGGGAACTAAACTTTCACTTCCTTCCATTGGCAACAAGATGCAGCGAGGTGCTTCACTTTTGCCAGCGTCATCAGGGTCCAGCAGAGAGTTGTATAGCCACTCCAACACAGACCTGCACACCACATTTAACCCAGGGTGACTGCCTGCAAAAGAGGAAAAAGAAACAGGATGTTTTTGTTTTGTTTTGTTTGTTTGTTTTTTGTTTTGTTTTGTTTTGTTTTAGAGACGGAGTCTCGCTCTGTTGCCCAGGCTGGAGTAGAGTGGTGCGATCTCAGCTCGCTGCAACCTCTGCCTCCCTGGTTCAAGTGATTCTCCTGCCTCAGTTTCCCAAGTAGCTGGGGCTATAAGGCGTGTGCCACCATGCCCAACTAATTTTTGTATTCTTAGAGACGGGGTTTCACTATATGTTGGCTAGGCTGGTCTCAAACTCCTGACCTCAGGTGATCCGCCCACCTCGGCCTCCCAAAGTGCTGGGATGACAGGCGTGAGCCACCACGCCCAGCCAGAAATAGGATGTTTAGTCTCACAACATAATACCTAAAATGTCAAAAATACAATAGAAAATCACTTATACCAAGAATCAGAAAAATCTCAACATGAATGACAAAATAAAATCCACAGACTCCAGTGCTGAGCTGACACAGATGTTGGAATTATCTGAAAAGGATTTTAAAGGAATCATTATAAAAATGCTTCAACAAGCAATTTAAAGCATGCTTGAAACAAATGAAAAGAAGTCTTAGCAAAGAAACAGAACATATAAAAAAGAACCAAATGAAAATTTTAGAATTAAAAATAAAACAATAAAAATTTTAACACTCACTGGATGGGCTATAGCCAAATGAATATGACAGAAGAAAAAATCAGTGAACTTGAATATAGAACAACAAAAATTACTCAGTCCGAACAAGAGAGAAAATTGACTAATGAACAGAGCCTCAGAGTCCTAACGGACAATGAAGTAAAACAGAACATCCATATCACTGGAGTTCCAGCAGAAAAAAAGACTAGGGGGCTGAAAAAGTTCTGAAAAAATAATAGCTGAAAACTTCTCAAAGGTTAAAATGTTGACACTAGAAGACTGTGGTAAATTACTATGTATAATGCAATAATTAGAATAACCACTTAAATATTCATATAAAATATATATTCATAATCTATATAAATAAATGAAAATGGAATTATATGCACCAAACAACAAAGCTGCAAAATACATGAAGCAAAAACTAATAGGAAAGTGCAAATACATAAGTCCACAATTGTACTTAAAACTTGTAACATTTCTCTCTCAACAAATAATGGATCAAAATCAAAAAGGAGACAGAAGGACTGAACACCACCATCAACCATCAAGGTCTAATTGACATTTACAGAATATTTCACCCACCAACAGCAGGGCAGACATTCTTTTAAAGAGCACATGGAATCTTCACCAAAACAGATCATATCCTGGGTCATAAAATAAACCTAAACAAAAGGACTGAAACCATGTTAAAAGAACTGAAACCATAGAGTATATTTTCTGAGCACAAGTTAAACTAGAAATTAATAACTAAAAGACAATGGGAAAATCTCCAAACATTTGAAAATTAAGCAACACACATAAATATACCATAGGTCAAAGAAGAAGTCTTAAGGGAAATTTAAAAAATATATAAAACTGAATGAAAATAAAAATACAATATATCAAAATGTATGGAATGCAGCTAAAGCAGTGGTGACAACAAATTTATAGGACAAAACACATGAGAAAAAAGAGGACAGGGCTGAGTGCGGGGGCTCACGCCTGTAATCCCACCACTTTGGGAGGCCGAGGCGGGCAGATCACCTGAGGTCAGGAGTTCGAGAGCAGCCTGACCAACATAGTGAAACCCCATCTCTACTAAATATACAAAAAATTAGCCCGGCGTGGTGGCGGATGCCTGTAATCCCAGCTATTAGGGAGGCTAGGCAGGAGAATCGCTTGAACTTGGGAGGTGGAGGTTGCAGTGAGCCGAGATCACATCATTGCACTCCAGCTTGGGCGACAAGAGCGAGACTCCGTCTCAAAAAAAAATTAAAAAATAAAAAATAAAAAATAAAGAGAAAAGGAGGACAGAGGGAGGGAGGGGGACAAAGGTTGAAAAACTACCTATTAGGTATAGGTACTACATTTGCCACTTGGGCAACAGAATCATTAGAAGCCCAAGCCTCAGCATCATGCAATATACCCATGTAACAAACCTGTACATGAACCCCTGATTCTAAAATAAAAAATTAATTAAATTAAAGAGAATCCCCCAGGGGAAAAAAAAGAAAAACAAAAGAAGGAAAACACTCAAACAAATAATCTAAGTACCCATCCCACCTTAAGAAACTAGAACAATAGCAAGGCAAACAGAAGAAAGGAAGTAACAATGTTAAGAGCATAAATCAAGGAAGTTGAAAACAGAAAAATCATACAGATGATGACTGAAACTAACAGGTGATTCTTTGAGAAAAAAACAATGAAATTGATAAACCTCTAGAAAGACTGACAAAAAATAGAGAAGACACAATTCACCAATATCAGGAATAAAAGAGGATAATAAGAGAATACTATGAACAACTCTGCATGGATAGATTTGATAACTTAGATTAAATAGACCAATTTCTCAAAAAGCACAAACTACCACAACTCATCCAATGCAAAATAGATAATTTGTGAATAGCTTTATAACCATTAAAGAAGTTAAACTTAGAGTTTAAAAATTCTTAAAAGAAAAATATCCACGCCCAGATGGTTCACTAAGAATATACCAAACATTTAAAGAATTAACACAAATTCTTCATAATTTTTGCCAGAAAAAGGGAGTGAATTCCAACTGATTTTATGAGGCCAGTATTACCCTGAGACCAAAATCAGACAAAGACAGTACAAATAATAATAATTATAATTATACCTCACAACTAATTGTGGTTTATTCTAGGTATACAAGTCTGGTTCAATATTTGAAAATCAATGTAATCCACCTATCAACAGGCTTAAAAATAAAAACCACATGATCATATCAAACAATGTAGAAAAAGCATTTGACTAAATTCCACATCCATTCATGATAAAAGCTCTTAGCAAACTAGGAATACAAGGTAACTTCATTCACCTAGTAAAGAATATCCACCGGAAAACTAGAGCTAACATCGTACTTAAGGTTAGGGGTGGCAGTGGCAGTGGCATGGGGGCCGCTGTCCTCCACTAAAAAAAAAAAAAAAAAAAAATTGAAGGACAATGCTTTCTCCTTAAGATCAGAAAAAAGGCAAGGGTGTGTGCTTCTCACCACTGTGATTCAACATAGTACTGGAAGTTCTAACTTGCTCAATAAGGCAAGAAAAATGAAATAAAGGAATAAATATTGGAAAGGAAGAAATAAAATCGTCCCTATCCTCAGACGACATGACTGTTTATGTAGAAACTCTCAACGAATCAACACACATTAAAAACAAAACAAAAAAAACCCCTACTGATACACACAACAAATTAGACGGATCTAAAGGGAATTGCGTTGAGTGGAAAAGCCAATCTCAAAATACTCCATTTATATAACATCCTTAATGATGAAATTACAGAGATGGAGAACAGATTAATGGTTGCCAAGTTTAGGGACATGGGAGGAGAAGAGGTGAGTGTGACTACAGAGGTAGGAGGATCTTTGTGGTTACAAAAAGTCCTATATCTTTATTTTGATGGTGGTTACACAAATCTATGCACATGTTAAAATTGCACAGAATTTCGGGACAACTGGATATCCACCTACAAAAGAATTAAGTTGGACTCCTACTTCACATCACATACAAAAATTAATTGAAAATGGATGACAGGGCTGGGCACGGTGTCTCACACCTGTAATCTCAGCACTTTGGGAGGCCAAGGGGAGGATCACTTCAGGCCAGCTGGGCAACATCGTGAGATCCTGTCTCTACAAAAAGTGTTTTAAAAAGCAGTTGGGTATAGTGGCACATGCTTGTAGTCCCAGCTACTCTGGAGGCTGAGGTCAGGGGATCACTTGAGCCCACGAGTTCAAGGCTGCAGTGAGCTATGACTGCACGCACTCCAGCCTGTGCGACAAAGTGGGACACTATCTAAAAAAACAAAAACGAAACAAAACAAACAAACAAACAAAAAACACTAAACTAAACTAAAATGGATGAAAGACTCAAGTGTAAGAGATAAAATTTTAAGACTCTAAGAAGAAACAGGCATAAATCTTCATGAACTTGAATTAAGCAGTGGTTCCTTAGGTATGAGACCAAAGACAAGCAAAGAAAAAAAAAGATAAACTGGACTTTATCAAAATCAAAAACTTTTGTGCTGCAAATAATACTATCAAGAAAGTGAAAATACAACCCACATAATGGGAGAAAATTTTTGCAAATCATATATCTGATAAGGGACTTGAATAGAGAATAAATAAATACCTCTTAAGGCCAGGTGTGGTGGCTTATGCCTGTAATCCCAGCACTTTGGGAGGCCGAGGCAAGCGGATCACCTGAGGTCAGGAGTTCAAGAACAGCCTGGCCAACATGGCAAAGCCCTGTCTCGCTAAAAATAGAAAAATTAACTAGGCATGGTGGCATGCGCCTGTAATCCCAGCTACTCGGGAGGCTGAGGCAGGAGAATCACTTGAACCCGGGAGGCGGAGGTTGCAGTGAGCCAAGATCGTGCCACTGCACTCCAGCCTGGGCAACAGAGTGAGACTCTGTCTTTAAAAAAAAAAAAAAAACCTCTTAAAATTCAAAAATAAAAAGACAAATTACCAAATTTCAAATGAACAAAAGGCTGAAATAGACATTTCTCCAAAGAAGATATACAAATGGCCAATAAACACATGAAAAGATGTATAATATCATATTAAACATCAGAAACATGCAAACCAAAACCACAGTTAGATGCCACTTCATACCCATTAGGAGTGCTACAATCAAAATGACAGATAGCTGGGTGCAGTGGCTCATGCCTGTAATCCCAGCACTTTGGGAAGTCAAGGTGGGTGGACCACCTGAGGTCAGGAGTTTGAGACCAGCCTGGCCAACATGGTGAAACCCCATCTCTACTAAAATTACAAAAATTAGCCAGGCATGGTGGCAGGCGCCTGTAATCCCAGCTACTTGGGAGTCTGAGGCAGGAGAATCACTTGAACCTGGGAGGCAGAGGTTGCAGTGAGCCAAGATCATGCATTGCACTCCAGCCTGGCAACAGAGTGAGACTCTGTCTCAAAAAAAAAAAAAAAAAAATCAAAGATGTGGCAAAATTGGAACCTACATACATTGCTGGTGGGATTGTAAAATAGTACAGCTGCTTTGAAACTGATCTGGCAGTTCCTCAAAAGGTTAAGTATGGAGTTAACATATGACCTAGCAATTTCACTCCTAGGTATATAATAAACAGAAATGAAAATATATGCCCACAAAAACTTGTACATGGATATTCATCACAGCATTATTCATAATAGCCAAAAAATGGAAGCAGCCCAAATGTCCATCAACTAATAAATGAATAAACATAATGTGGTATATCTATACAATGGAACATTATTCAGCAGTAAAAAATAAATTACTGAAACATGCCACAACATGGATGAATTTTCAAAACAGTTAAGTGAAAGGTGCCTGCCACAAAAGATTACATATTGTATGATTCAATTTATATGATATGTCCAAAATAGGCAATCCATAGAAACAGAAAGTAGATTAGTGTTGTCTATGGCAAGGGTAGGGATAAAAGGCTAGTGGCTGTTATGTGATACAGAGTTTGTGGCGGGGGGAAGTGATAAAATGTTTTTAAATTAATGGCAGTGATAGAGGCAAAACTCTTTAATATACTAAAGAACATTGAACTGCACATTTTAAATGGGAGAATTGTATGATATGTGAATTATGTCTCAATAAAACCGTCATTTAAAAAAATGTGGCCTGCGTCCTGGCTACTGGTGCGGGCGTGGACAGGAAAATAAAAAAATGGTTTTAAAATAATAAAAATGCATAGGCTTATACACACACAAATGAGTACATGTAAAACTGGTGAAATCTGAATACAGTTTGTACATTTTATCAATGCCAATTTCATAGTTCTGATATCATACTATAGTTACACAAGTGATTACCATTAGCTAAAACTGGGTGAAAGGTACTATTTTTACAACTTTCTGTGAATCTATAATTATTTGAAAATAAATAGTGGCCAGGTTCAGTGGCTCATGCCTGTACTCCCAGCACTTTGGGAGGCCGAGGCAGGCGGATCATCTGAGGCCAGGAGTTCAAGACCATCCTGGCCAACATGGTGAAACCTCGTCTCTACTAAAAATATAAAAATTAGCCAGGCGTGGTGGTGGGCACCTATAATCCCAGCTACTCAGAAGGCTGAGGCAGGAGAATAGCTTGAACCTGGGAGGCGGAGGTTGCAGGGAGCCGAGATCATGCCACTGCACTCCAGCCTGGGTGACAGAGCAAGACTCTGTCTCAAAAATTAATAAATAAAGCATTTTTAAATAAAAAAGCAAAAACAAAAATCCTCGATATGAATGTTTATAGCAGCTCTATTTATAATTGCCAAACATTGGAAACAATCTAAATGCCCTTCAAAGAACAGAATAAACTGTGGATATATCCATACAATGGAATACAGTTCAGCAATAAAAACAAACCAACTATTTATACACACAACAGCTTGGATGAATTTCAAAGGCATTATGATGAATGAAAAAAGCCAGCTTCAAAAGTAATTGCACCAAGTCATGGAATCAACCTAAATGCCCATCAATAATAGACTGGATAAAGAAAATGTGGTACATATACACCATGGAATACTATGCAGCCATAAAAAGGAATGAGATCATGTCCTTTGCAAGGACATGGATGGAGTTGGAAGGCATTATTCTCAGCAAACTAATGTAGGAACAGAAAACCAAATACCACATGTTCTCACTTATAAATGGGAACTAAATGATGAGAGATGGACTCATGGTAAGAACAACATACACTGGGCACATGTGGGAGGAGGTGGGGAGAGGAGTTGCATCAGGAAGAATAGCTAATGCATGCTGGGCTTAATACCTAGGTGATGGGATGATCTGTGCAGCAAATCACCACAGCACATGTTTACCTATATAACAAACGTGCACATCCTGCATGTATACCCCTGTACTTAACATAAAAGTTTTAAAAATTTGTAAAAAAAAATTTTTAAGTTATTGCACTACTACACTCCAGCCTGTGCAACAGAGTGAGACCCTGTCTCTAAAGCAAAAACCAAACCAAACCAAAACTAAACTAAAATGGATGGTTCCATTTATATGACAGTCTTGAAATGACAATACTGTCATTAGAGAACAGATTATTGGTTGTCAGAAGTTAGAGGTGAGGGGAGTGGATAAGAGGGTTAGACTGGAGATAAGGGCACACAGTATGAACTCTTTTTTAAGAAAGCAGACCTTATGGAATATAGACATGTGACCCTCTTCCGCCCTTTTGGACCTCTCATGAAAGTGAAGATCGAGATTATTGACATCATAAGATCAGTTATTAATATCATTACACCACTTGCTGAAAGAACTGAAGCATTTGTACAGTTTTTGCAGAACTTCAGGGAGGTTTGTATTCATCAAGACAAGATTCATCTCACAGTGGGTATTTTGGTAATGAAGGACTGTCTAAAGTCAGGTCTAGCCTAGAATCTGTCACAAGTGAGTCTAATTTTCACAATTACACCTTGATCTCATTGAATGAAGAATTTAGTCGTGGATGAGGAGTAAATGTGGGTGCCCGAGCTTGGGACAAGGGAGAGGTGTTGATGTTTTTCTGTGATGTTGATATCTGTTTCTCAGCCGAATTCCTTAACAGCTGCCAGTTAAATGCTGAGTCAGGTAAGAAGGTGTTTTACCCTGTGGTGTTCAGTCTTTACAATCCTGCCATTGTTTATGTCAAACAGGAAGTGCCACCACCTGTGGAGCAGCAGCTGGTTCACAAAAAGGATTCTGGCTTTTGGAGAGATTTTGGCTTTGGAATGACTTGTCAGTATCGATCAGATTTCCCGACCATTGGTGGATTTGACATGGAAGTGAAAGGTTGGGGTGGAGAAGATGTTCGTCTTTATCAAAAATGCTTACATGGTGACCTCATTGTGATTTGGACTCCGTTTACTGGTCTTTTCCACCTGTGGCATGAAAAGCGCTGTGCTGATGAGCTGACCCCTGAGTAGTACCACATGTGCATCCAGTCTAAAGGCATGAATGAGGCCTCTCACTCCCACCTGGGAATGCTGGTCTTCGGGGGGAAACAGAGACGCATCTTCATAAACAGGCATACAGGATAAACAGCAAAGCTGTTGGTTGAAATCATAATTAATGCGTTACTGTGTGAACCGCAAACTAGCACTATTTAGCCTTAATTCCACTTCCGGATGCAGTGCTTCTTTTGGAGAAGACATGTTTATTTTTCATGTTTTTTCTGACATTACTTTAGCAGTTCAACTTGATGTGAGAAGAAAAATGTTTCAACATAAAGTCTCTGTTTTGTGAGAATACTGCACTATGGAATAATTGACAAATTGAAATCTGGTATTTGTCCCAAAAGTTGTTTTGAGTTAGTTCTACCTGGTACCCATGTTCTGATTGCGTGGTGTCCTGATTGCATCTGGGTGAAGAGGATGGCATGTGTTGGGTTGCTGGTAGGTGGAGAGCAGCACATTCTTACAGAGGAGATGGAGTGTTATGGGCATAGTGTGTGGACAGGTATCTTCACCTGCCCACCCCTGAGTCAGCCTGCTTGATTTGATAGCTTGAAGAATCCTTTTCCACTAAAGTAGAGGATGATTATTTGACACATCTGAAATCCTCAATCAATCAATCAAGAGAAAAGCAGAAATAAAAACTCCTTAACTTACTGATGCTTAGCCTCCTGAAAGTCTGTTTTTAAGCAAATGGGTAATAGTAGAAAATAGATTCGAATCTATGGCTTGATTAAAAATATAATGTTATGGCCAGGCACGGTGGCTCACGCTTGTAATCCCAGCACTTTGGGAGGCCGAGGCTGGCGGATCATGAGGTCAGGAGATCAACATCATCCTGGCTAACACGATGAAACCCCGTCTCTACCAAAAATCCAAAAATTAGCTGGGCGTGGTGGCGGGCGCCTGTAGTCCCAGCTACTCGGGAGGCTGAGGCAGGAGAATGGCATGAACCCGGGAGGCAGAGCTTGCAGTGAGCCAAGATTGCGTCACTGCACTCCAGCCTGGGCGACAGAGCGAGACTCCATCTCAAAAAAAAAATATATATATATATATATATATAATGTTATTACATTATCATCATGTTCAGGATTAGTAGTCAGAGTTGCTGTAGACTATTTTGCACGAACAGAAAAGAACACGGAAACCTTTTTAATAAAGCATTTAGTTATGTTGGAGTACAGGATCCTAGCTGTGTCTGGGAACATTAGTTTACGTGCGCCAGCTACATCAGGGTCTTCCCATGGTGGTTCAGAATAAATGAGCATAGCATGGTTTTGTTTTTGCTTTCGATTTTCTCATTTGGCATGGACACATATGTATTAGCTATCCTTTTTTCTCATATATTATAAATGCTACATTTGTATTTGCATTACTATAATACTTTGAGTTGAAAAAGAGTTTCATTGTGGGGAGAAAAAGCAAATGGTATACCACAAGATACTCTGATTTGAGAAAAGGAAGGAGGAGAGGAAGATAGTCTGAATGGAAATCTGAAATATGGAATGTTTTAGAGAAATATATCACTTGCATATAGAATGTTTTAATTGAGGTATAAATTAATGAGACAAAGTGAAGAAGAAGCTATATTCAGATAGGACTGCACCACATTATTTGTCACTCATGGATCTGTTACCATCAGGTCAATTCCTAGCATGCATAAATTTTTTAACCTTCGGCTTTTAAAATAGACCTATGTTGAATTTTATCAGTACCTAAACCCCTGAAAATTGACTGAAGAAAAATCATTACTCTTTTTCTCAGTAAATCATATCATCTGAAATTATTACAATTTCAAATTTCTAGGTGCTATGTTAATTCAATATTATAATAACTCTTACAAGTTTTAAGTTGTGGTAGTGTTTAGGGATTTTTTTTAAAGATGTGTGAAATGTTCTCTGCAAAATCAGGCCACTTTCTCCTTTCATATATTAATACAATTATGTATTACGAAGACCAGTGAATTATAGTATTTAAAGTGAGATAACATAAGTATTTGCAAAGGTAAGTTACAGCTTGTTTTTTGAGAGAATCAAATGAGTTTACTTTTCCTCCTGTTGTTTTTAAACCAGCTTTTAAAGATGGAAGCTAACCAATGGAAATGTTACTATGTTTCTGACATTTCTTAAACAGTACCAATAAAGTATTTTATTACCAGAAAAAATAAATGTTTTTAAATGGTATAGATGTGTTTTTAAAAAGTCAATTTTAATATGTGATAATTTTTACAGAGAAAGAAAAAAGAGATAGAGAGGAAACCAGATTAAGAGAGAGATTGAAATATCAAATTTTTTAAAATGAGCAATACTATAATATATAGGGGAATGACATCAGCAAAATGGCAGATTAGGTAGCTCTAAATCCTATTCCTCCACAGAAACACAGAAAAACAAACAGAAACCGTCAAAGTCAACTTTTTCAGGACTTTGAAAAACAGTCAAAGGTTTACAGCAACCAAGTGAACACTGAAACAACAACAAAAAAAGAAACTAAAGTGGCAGGAGAGCTTTGTGGCATTTTTACTCATCCTTGCCCCACTCCTCTGGCTTGGTGATGGTTTAGAAGATGGCAGCCTGCATTCCCAGTTTAAGACCCTGTTCTCTGGTTCCAGAGACAACAGAGCAAATCTTATTCACAAATTATTGTGTAGGTCTGTGTATTAGTCCATTCTCACACTGCTATTAATATAAAGAAATGACTGAGACTTGGTAATTTATAAAGAAAAGAGGTTTTTAGGCCAGGCACGGTGGCTCATGCCTGTAATCCCAGCACTTTGGGAGGCTTCTCTTGAGGTCAGATGGGCGGGCAGATCTCTTGAGGTCAGGAGTTCAAGACCAGCCTGGCTAATATGGTGAAACTCCAGCTCTACGAAAAATACAAAAATTAGCCAGGCATAGTGGCACAGGCCTATAATCCCAGCTACCTGAGAGGCGGAGGCAGGAGAATCACTTGAACCTGGGAGGCAGAGGTTGCAGTGAGCCGAGATCGTGCCAGTGCACTCCAGCCTGGGCGACAGAGCAAGACTCTGCCTCAAACAAATAAATAAATAAAAATAAAATAAGAATAAAAATAAAATAAACTGCTTCAAAAGAGGCTGAGCATAGTGGTGGACACCTGTAATCCCAGGCTGAGGTGGGTGGATTGCTTGAGCTCAGGAGTTCAAAACCAGCCTGGGCAACATGGCAAAATCCTGTCTCTATTTAAAAATAAATACTAAAGTGATGAAAGAAAACAAATTATCAACAAAGGATTCTATATCCAACAAAACTGCCCTTCAAAAATGGAGTAATAAAACATTCCCAGGCAAACAAAAGTTAGGGGAGCTTGTTACCAGTAGACCTGCCCTGTGAGAAATGCTAAAGGGCAGCCTTCAAGTTGAAACAAAAGGACACTAGACAGTAATTTGAAGCCATATGAAGAAATGAAGATCTCCGGTAAAAGTAACTGCGTACAAATAAAAGCCAGTAATACTGCAAGTCTGGTTTGTAACTCCATTTTATTTCCCACATGATTCAAAAAGCAAATGTGTAAAAATAATTTTAAATTTATATTACTGGGCATACAATGTACAAAAATGTAAACTGTGACAACAAAGTGGGGCGGAGTTACAAAGGAACAGAAGTTTTATATGCTATTAAAACTATGCTGGTATCAATTTAAACTAGAGGGTTATAAATTCAAGATGTTGACAGTAGTCCCCATAGTAACCACTAAGAAAATACATTTTTAAAAATCCTATACTGTCTAGAAATGCATACATAGATGATAAAAACCATAAAGAAAACAAGGAAATAATTAGAAAAAAAAAAAGTCAGAATCATGGCTATTTTTGCAGGGAAGGAGGGAGCTGTGATTTGAATGTGGCAAATGGAGGAGCCTCTGGGATGGCTCACAACATTCTATTTCTTGACCTGAGTGGTGGTTACAAGGGTGTTCACTTTAAAATAACTCCTTAACCTTTGTTTTGTGTAGTTTTCTCTAACTGTGCTTTATTTTATATTAAAAACTTGTTAAAAATAGCAGAGATAAAAAGGGGAGATGGAAACAAGATGAGTCAGGGAATTTTTTGAGGAGGTAAATTTAAGCACTGAAAGATAAGAAAGGGCTACTAAAGTAAAGGGTGGGGCCAGGCACGGTGGCTCACACCTGTAATCCCAGCACTTTAGGAGGCTGAGGCAGGTGGATCACCTGAGGTCAGGAGTTCAAGACCAGCCTGGCCAAATGGTAAAGCCCTGTCGCTACTAATAATAAAAAAATTGGGATGCCCTCTCTCACCACTCCTATTCAACATAGTGTTGGAAGTTCTGGCTAGGGCAATCAGGCAAGAGAAAGAAATCAAGGGTATTCAATTAGGAAAAGAAGAAGTCAAATTGTCCCTGTTTGCAGATGACATGATTGTATATTTAGAAAACCCCATCGTCTCAGCCCAAAATCTCCTTAAGCTGATAAGCAACTTCAGCAAAGTCTCAGGATACAAAATTAATGTGCAAAAATCACAAGCATTCTTAATCACCAGTAACAGACAAGCAGAGAGCCAAATCAGGAATGAACTTCCATTCACAATTGCTTCAAAGAGAATAAAATACCTAGGAATCCAGCTTACAAGGGATGTAAAGGACCTCTTCAAGGAGAACTACAAACCACTGCTCAGTGAAATCAAAGAGGACACAAACAAATGGAAGAACATACCATGCTCATGGATAGGAAGAATCAATATCGTGAAAATGGCCATACTGCCCAAGGTTATTTATAGATTCAATGCCTTCCCCATCAAGCTACCAATGACTTTCTTCACAGAATTGGAAAAAACTGCTTTAAAGTTCATATGGAACCAAAAAAGAGCCCGCATTGCCAAGACAATCCTAAGTCAAAAGAACAAAGCTGGAGGCATCACGCTACCTGACTTCAAACTATACTACAAGGCTACAGTAACCAAAACAGCATGGTACTGGTACCAAAACAGAGATATAGACCAATGGAACAGAACAGAGTCCTCAGAAATAATACCACACATCTACAGCCATCTGATCTTTGACAAACCTGAGAGAAACAAGAAATGGGGAAAGGATTCCCTATTTAATAAATGGTGCTGGGAAAATTGGCTAGCCATAAGTAGAAAGCTGAAACTGAATCCTTTCCTTACTCCTTATATGAAAATAATTCAAGATGGATTAGAGACTTAAATGTTAGACCTAATACCATAAAAACCCTAGAAGAAAACCTAGGTAGTACCATTCAGGACATAGGCATGGGCAAGGACTTCATGTCTAAAACACAAAAGCAAAGGCAGCAAAAGCCAAAATTGACAAATGGGATCTAATTAAACTAAAGAGCTTCTGCACAGCAAAAGAAACTACCATCAGAGTGAACAGGCAACCTACAGAATGGGAGAAAATTTTTGCAATCTACTCATCTGACAAAGGGCTAATATCCAGAACCTACAAAGAACTCAAACAAATTTACAAGAAAAAAGCAAAGAACCCCATCAAAAAGTGGGGAAAGGATATGAACAGACATTTCTCAAAAGAAGACATTCATACAGCCAACAGACACATGAAAAAATGCTCATCATCACTCGCCATCAGAGAAATGCAAATCAAAACCACAATGAGATACCATCTCACACCAGTTAGAATGGCAATCATTAAAAAGTCAGGAAACAACAGGTGCTGGAGAGGATGTGGAGAAATAGGAACACTTTTACACTGTGGTGGGATTGTAAACTAGTTCAACCATTATGGAAAACAGTATGGCAATTCCTCAAGGATCTAGAACTAGATGTACCATATGACCCAGCCATCCCACTACTGGGTATATACCCAAAGGATTATAAATCATGCTGCTATAAAGACACATGCACACGTATGTTTATTGCGGCACTATTCACAATAGCAAAGACTTGGAATCAACCCAAATGTCCATCTGTGACAGACTGGATTAAGAAAATGTGGCACATATACACCATGGAATATTATGCAGCCATAAAAAAGGATGAGTTTGCATCCTTTGTAGGGACATGGATGCAGCTGGAAACCATCATTCTTAGCAAACTATCACAAGAACAGAAAACCAAACACCGCATGTTCTCACTCATAGGTGGGCACTGAACAATGAGATCACTTGGACTCGGGAAGGGGAACATCACACACTGGGGCCTATCATGGGGAGGGGGGAGGGGGGAGGGGGGAGGGATCGCATTGGGAGTTATACCTGATATAAATGGCGAATTGATGGGTGCTGACGAGTTGATGGGTGCAGCACACCAACATGGCACAAGTATACATATGTAACAAACCTGCACGTTATGCACATGTACCCTAGAACTTAAATTAAAAAAAAAAAAAAAAAAAAAGAACTATAAGGCTCCCTTGCCAGGAAATTAAAGATTTTCAGGTAAATTAAAAAAAATTAGCTGGGCATGGTGGCGCACGCCTATAATCCCAGCTGCTCTGGAGGCTGAGGCAGGAGAATCCTTGAACCTGGAGATGGAGGTTGCAGTGAACCAAGATCGCGCCATTGCACTCCAGCCTGGGCAATAAGAGTGAAACTCCGTCTCAAAAAAAAAAATTTTTTTTAAATAAAGGGTGGGAAGATAGTATCTGAGGCAGAGAACAGGTGGCAGAATATAAGGGGTAGGATATAAGGAGGTCCTGAGGCAAGATTATGTAGTTGTTCCTACAGTGGGCATGGGGAAAGCTGGAACAAAGAGGAGGAATTTGAGAGGCAGGTAGGTGTAGATTGCTCAGGGCATTTTAGCATGAGAAAGGAAGTTTGAAATGTATTCAAAGTATAAGGAAAGGCATTGAAGGTATTTATTTATTTATTTGAGACAGAGTCTCACTCAGTCACCCATCCTGGAGTGCAGTGGCAGAATCTCAGCTCACTGCAACCTCCACCTCCTGGATTCAAGCAAGCACGTCCAGCTAATTTTTGTATTTTTAGTAGAGACAGGGTTTCACCATGTTGGCCAGACTGATCTCAAATTCCTGACTTCAAATGATCCACCTACTTCGGCCTCCCAAAGTGCTGGGATTATGGGCATGAGCCACCATACCCAGCCACTGAAGGTTTTTAACCAAGAGAGTGCCATGTTCTCATTTAGGTTTCCAAAGAATTATCTTGCCTATTAGATGGGAAACTACTTGGAAAAGGCCAAAAATAGAAATGCAATGAGGCTATCGCAGAAGTGCAGGGAAGAGGTGATAGGAACTTGCAGGCAGATGGGAGTCATAGATCTGAGAGATATGGGTAGTTTCTAAATTCTCTTTTTATAATATTACACAACAATCCACAGTTATCAACTCTTCAAAATAACCATTAGAACAAAACAAAGAAAATAATAATAATCTTCCTCACTATTCCACTTTGCTTTCCCACCTCTGCCCCTCCAAGGTAACAAATGTTGTTCTGATGTTGTTAAATCATTTCTCCACACTCATACAGACATAAACAAATGTATATACATGTTCATAGATTGGAAGGGTTAATTATGTGTTTTGCAGAAATGTAACTATCCTATAAAAATAAAATAGCCGAGCTTGGTGGTGCATGCCTGTAGTTGCAGCTACTCAGGAGACTGAGGTGGAAGGATCACTTTGAGCCCAGGAGTATGAGGCCAACCAGTGCAACATAGCAAGACCTCATTTCTAAATAAATAAATAAAAGAATATTACAAAAACAAAATAAGTTATGAAATAGAAAATAAATTCTCAAAAAATCCCAGCAGAATTGATCAATAAAACTAAAAGACCAATAAATCAGAGACCTAGAGATACTGTGACAGGCAGTGCTACTAGGTTGGTGGTAAATATAAGACAATAAAAGAAAAACATTTGAAAAAAGTGCAAAGGAAAAATAGCTGGGCTGGGTGGGGTGGCTCACGTCTGTAATCCCAGCACTTTGGGAGGCCGAGGTGGGCGGATCACGAGGTCAAGAGATGGAGACCATCCTGGCTAACATGGTGAAACCCCGTCTCTACTAAAAATACAAACAAACAAAAAAAATTAGCCAGGCGTGGTGGCAGGCACCGGTAGTCCCAGCTACTCGGGAGGCTGAGGCAGGAGAATGGCGTGAATTCATGGGACAGAGCTTGCAGTGAGCTGAGATGGCGCCACTGTACCCCAGCCTGGGTGACAGAGTGAGACTCTGTCTCAAAAAAAAAAAAAAAAAAAAGGAAAAGAAAAAAGAAAAATAGCTTTGTTTTCCGAGTCATGAAAGAACCCTAATAGGCAACTCAGATTGGGTTGAAAGGGAAGTGTCATACCAGGGTCACATCAGTAGAATCCCACAACCAACAAAACTATACCCACTGGGGGAACTGCCATGACATTTACTTATGCCCCGCTAATATTTCAGTTGAAAAGCTATAATTTATTCCTGATGACACATCACACTAGGCAATTCTGTTCATTCTTCACTGATTCTATCTCTACTAATTGTCAAGATAATATTAAATAATACCATATATGCTCGTCTTCTTAGATCCAATCTCATCATAAGCCTGCTCTTCACCAATCCTCATGCTAACCAATCTAATGTTAGCCAATTAGTAACAAGAAAATGATCCTGATCCCAGTTGTTACTAATATTTTACCTTGCATGAGGTCTGATATGGTTTGGATGTTATCCCCTCTAAATCGAATGTTGAAATATAATCGCCAATGTTGAAGGTGGGGCCTGGTATGAGGTGTTTGGGTCATAGGGGTGGATCCCTCATGGTTTGGTGCTGTCCTTGCAACAGTGAGTGAGTTCTCATGAGATGTGGTTGTTTAAAAGTGTGTGGTATCTCCCTCCCCACTCTGTTTCTCACTCTCACCATGTGATGTGCAAGCTCCCATGAGCAAAATCTCCCTGAGGCCTCCCCCAGAACCAAACAGATGTTGGTGTCATGCTTCCTGTACAGCTGGTAGAACCGTGAGCCAATTAAAACTCTTCTTTATACATTACCCAGTCTTGAGTATTCCTTTATAGCAACACGAGAATGGCCTAACACAAAAAATTGGTACCAGATGTGGGGCATTGCTATAAAGAAAACGTGGAAACAACTTTGAAACTGGGTAATGGGTAGAGTTTGGAAGAGTTCAGAGGGCTCAGAAAAAGACAGGAAAATGAAGGAAAGTTTGGAACGTCTTAGAGACCGGTTAAATTCTTGTGACTAAATTGTTGATAGTGATATGGACAGTGAAGTACAGGCTGCCAAGATTTCAGATGGAAATGAGGAACTTGGTGGGAACTGGACAAAGGTCACCCTTGTTATGACTTAGCAAAGAACTTGGCTGTATTGTGTTCTTCCCCAAGAGATCTGTGGAAGTTTGAACTTAAGAGTGATGACTTAGTGTATTTGGCAGAAGAAATTTTTCTAAGCAGCAAAGCATTTAAGATGTGATCTGGCTGTTTCTAATAACTTATGCTCAGAGGCAGGAGCAAAGAAATAACTTACAGTTGGAATTTATAATTAAAAGGGAAGCAGAGTGTAAACATTTGGAAAATTTGCAGCCTGGCCACCTGCAAAGAAAGAAAAAGCTTTTTCTGAGGAAGGATCCAAGCAGGTGGCAGAGCAACCACTTGTTACAGAGCTCTGCATGACTAAAAATGAGCCAGGTGCTGATAGCCAAGACAATGGGAAAAAGACTTTGAAGGCATTTCAGAAATATTTGAGGCAGCCCTTCCCATCACAGGCCCAGAGGCCTAAGAGAAAATAATGGTTCCCTGGGCCAGTCCAGGGCCCTGCTGCCCTGCACAGTCTCAGGACACTGTTCCCTGCATCCAGGCTGCTCCAGCTCCAGCCTTGACTCAAAGGGCCCCAGATACAGTGTGAGCCACCACTCTGGAAGGTGCAAGCCATAACCCTTGGTGGCTTCCATATGGTGTTAAGCCTGTGGGCACATAGAATGCAAGAGTGAAGGAGGCTTGGCAACTTCTGCCAAGATTTCAGAAGATGTATAAGAAAGCCTGGGTGCCTAAGTAGAAGCCTGCTGCAGGGATAGAGCCCTCAGACAACCTGTACTAGGGCAGTGCAGAGCGGAAATGTGGGGTGGGAGGGCCCATACAGAGTACCCAATGGGGTACTGCCTAGTGGAGCTGTGGGAAGGTGGTCACCATCCTCCAGATCCTGGCATGGTAGATCCATCAGCAACTTGGACCCTGAGCCTGGAAAAGCTACAGGCACTCAACTTCAACCTGTGAGAGCAGCCACAGAGGCTGTCCCCTGCAAAGCCATGGGTATGGATTGCCCAAGGCCTTGGGAGCCCACTCTTCACACCAGTGTGCCCTGGATGTGGGCCATGGAGTCAAAGGAGACTATTTTGGAGCTTTAATATTTAATGACTACCCTGCTGGTTTTTGGACTTGCTTAGGGCCTGTAGCCCCTTTCTTTTGTCTGATTTCTTCCTTTTGGAACAGGAATGTTTAGCCAATGCCTGTACCTCCACTGTACCTTGGAAGTAAATAACTTGTTTTAATTTTATAGGCTCATTGGTGGAAGAAACTTATCTCCAGATGAGGCTTTGGACTTGAAATTGAGACTTTTGAGTTAATACTGGGATGAGTTAAGACTTTGCAGGAATACTGAGTAGGAATGGTTGTATTTTGAAATGGGAGAAGAACATAAGAATTGAGGGGGCAGGGCAGAATTATATGGTTTGGATATTCGTACCCTCAAATCTCATGTTGAAATGTAATCCCTGGCTGGGCGCGGTGGCTCACGTCTCTAATCCCAGCACTTTGGGAGGCCAAGGCGGGTGGATCACCTGAGGTCAGGAGTTTGAGACCAGCCTGGCCAACATGGTGAAACCCCATCTCTACTAAAAATACAAAAATTAGCTGGGCATGGTGGTGGGTGCCTGTAATCCCAGCTACTTGGGAGGCTGAGGAGGGAGAATTGCTTGAACCCAGGAGGTGGAGGTTTCAGTGAGCTAAGATTATGCCACTGCATTCCAGCCTGGGTGACAAGAGTGAAGCTCCTTCTCAAAAAAAAAAAAAAAAAAAAGAAATGTAATCCCTAATGTTGGAGGTGGGCCTGGTGGGAGGCATCTGGGTCATGGGGGTGGATCCTCATGGTTTGTCCTCATGATAGTGAGTGAATTCTCCTAAGATCTGGTTGTTTAAAATTGTGTGGCACCTCCCCCCAACTCTCTTGCTCTTGCTTTCACCATGTGATGTGCCTGCTCCAGCTTCATCTTCTGCCACGAGTAAAAGCTCCCTGAGGCCTCCCCAAAAGCTGAGCAGATGTTGGTGCCATGCTTCCGGTACAGCCACTAGAACTGACAGCCAATTAAAACTCTTTTCAGGTCTCAGGTATTCCTTTATAGCAGTGTGAGAATGGCCTAATACAAGGTCTAATCAGAATTCAGCTTGTCTCAGTCACATTTCCATTCACCTTCTTCAGTCAAAACTTTTCCTCCATACTTCTAAGCAAGTACCAAAGAAAATAACATGAATTCAGAGTCATCTATAAAATAAGAAAACAACTAAATCAAGATGGGAGAAAGGTACAGTAAATTATTCCTCTACCTAACACATTTCTGGGCATGAGGGAAAAACAGTGGTATCAAGTGGGTTACTTCCCTTGAGGGTTAGCACAAGATCTCAGCTATAGACAGCTCCCCTTGGATGGCAAGTATGGAGAAAAGAAGGGGAAAAAATGCAACCTCCAGCTGGCCAAAAATCAATCTATATATTTAGAAAAGCCTTCAGCTGAGAACTTTCAAAGGGCTGTAAAGTGCCTCATTCAGATACAGATAAGTGTTCATACAGAATATCATCCAAGCCTGGACACTTTTGTGAATGAAAGGAGGCACTATTAGTAATGATTCTGGGATGGAGGTTGGCAAATTTTTCCTAAAAATGGCCAGATAATAAATATTTTAGGTTTTAGAGCCCACATACAGTCTCCGTCATATATTCTTTTTCTTTTTAACCCTTTAAGAATGTAAAAACCATTCTTAGCCCAGACACCATAAGAAAACAGGCCAGGAGGCTGGGTGCAGTGGCTCACGCCTGTAATCTCAGTACTTTGGGAGGCCGGGCGGGGGGGTGGGGGGGCAGATCACCTGAGGTCAGGAGTTCAAGATCAGCCTGGTCAACATGGCAAAACCCCATTTCTACTAAAAATACAAAAAAAAAAAAAAAAAATTAGCCAGGCATGGTGGCACATGCCCGTAATCCCAGCTACTCAGAAGGCTGAAGCAGGAGAATCGCTTGAACCTGGGAGGCAGAGGTTGCAGTGAGCCAAGATCGTGCCACTACACTTCAGCTTGGGTGACAAGAGCAAAACTTGATCTCAAAAAAAAAAAAAAAAAAAAAAAAAAAGCAAGCAAGAAAGAAAACAGGCTAGGATACAAGTTTGGCCATGGGCTTGGGGGAAACACACATCAAGTCTGTTCTGGTTAAATAGGTACATAAGTCACCCTAGCTGAAGGCCTGGTCTGTGATCCAATTCAAAATTTAAAATTAAGTGTAAGTATGTGGGTTGGGTGCAGTGGCTAACACCTGTAATCTGAGCACTTTGAGAGTCCAAGGTGGGTGGATCACCTGAGGTCAGGAGTTCGAGACCAGCCTGGCCATCACGGTGAAACCCTATCTCTACTAAAAATACAATAATTAGCCAGGCATGGTGGTGTGTGCCTGTAGTCCCAGCTACTCGGGAGGCTGAGACAGTAGAATTACCCGAACCCGGGAGGCAGAGGTTGCAGTGGTCTGAGATTGCACCACTTCACTCCAGCCTGGGCGAGAGAGTGAGACTCCGTCTCAAAAAAAGTAATAAAAATTTTTAAAAACCTGCAATGATGAAAGTATGTCAGAGAGAAGAATCAACTGAAAGAGCTCCCCAGGCCAAAGTTGGAACAATTTGAACAAGCAAATAAAGTGATATGGATTATAATCAGAGTATAAAATAAATATATGTGAGCCCATACTGTATAAATAAATGATTTAATAAACAAAAGCATAAGAATAGACAGACCCCCTCCCCCATACAGAAGAATTCCAAGCAACTTTTGTAGATACTCCACCTCAAGGAGGTGGAGGATAAATCCCCATTCTATAAGTGTGGCTAATGCATACTGATTTCCTTCTAAAGAGTACAGGATAGAAAGTAGGGGGAGTATCTTTATAGTGGAGAAATCCGACAAACACTGCCTAGGCCAGGTGATCAAGGTTAACATAATCAGTGATAAGTCACGTTGACAACATGTATCCTTGATATGATGTGATGAGGATGGCATGTTACCTCTGTGGCCTTCCTCCCAAGAACGCATAATTTCAGTCTAATCATGAGAAAAACATCAGATAAACACCAAGTTAGGGGTATTCTACAAAATACCTGATGAACACTCCTGTCAAGGTCATCAAAGACAAATACAGTGGCTGGATGTGGTATCTCATGCCTATAATTCCACCCCTTTGGGAGGCCATGGTGGGAGGATCACTTGAGGCCAGGAGTTTGAGACCAGCCTGGGCAACATAGCAAGACCCTTCTCTAAAAAGAACAAAAAATAAATTAGCCAAGCATGGTGGTGCATGCCTGCAGTCCTAGGTATTTGGGCAGCTGAAGCAGGAGGATTGCTTGAGCCCAGGAGTTTGAGGCTGCAGTTAGCTATGATCACACTACTGCACTCTAGCCTGGGCCACAGAGCCAGACCTTGTCTCTAAAAAAACAAAACAAAACAAAATCTGAGAAGCTTAAGTTAAAAACTAAGGAAATCTGAATGAAGTATGGACTTTAGTCAATAACAATGTATTAATGCTGGTTCATTAATTGCAACAAATGCAGCATCATAAGATGTTAACAATGAGGGAAACTGGGTGTTGGGGATGGTTACTCACTGTACTGTCTTAGCAATTTTTCTGTATGCCTAAAACCATTCTGAAAAATAAAGTGTTTTATAAAAAGTTCACTAAGTATGATACAGTTTGGCTAGAAGAGATACCCAGAGCAGAGGCAGTTTCTCTGGTACCTGAGGTCTGCAAGACCTTTGACCTAATACAACTCTGAAGCCAGAATGCCTAGGTTTGAATTCTGGCTTTACCATTTATTAGCTAGGTAATCTTTGGCAAGTTATGTAACCCCTTTGTGAACAACTTCATCTCTGAAAAGTAGGAATGATAGCCCCTACTTTGTCATGTTGTAGTAAGGATTAAATAAATTAATGTGTATAAAGCGCTTTAATGAGCCCTGGCACACAGTAAATTCTATATAAATATTTTGTAAAATGAATAAAAACTACGATGACTAAAAGTTCCTTTAGTAATTATCTATAATCATACAAGGTAAGGAGATATGAGTTTGGTTGCTATGAACCAGGTAGTGGTTGCCATAGGCATGTCAGTACCTTGACAACAATTATTAGGACATTGCCATAGCTTTTGTAAGTGGACAACCTGAGCTGTGTTAATCTGACAAGAAGGCTAGAAAGCTCAATGCATCTTCCTATTACTCTGCATATCTTATGTCTTCCATCCAAAAAGAATCAACTTATCAGATAAATAACCACCTCATGGTAAGCAAAATATGTCACTATCTTCATTTTACAGATAAGAAAAGAATTTGGAAATGATAGGTTTAGTTGAGGTGATTTCACTTCAGGTTACCAGAAGAGGCACTAGAAATAAAGGATCAGACCAGTAATCCCTAATTCAATCGTTTTCCCAGCTGGGTTATCCTACTACCCTTCCTTATAAAGGAAGAACTTGTGTGATGCCAATTTGACACTTCTTGGTGGCACTGACAAACACAGAGAGCCTGACATCAAGTTAGAAGGCTCTGCCAATTATTAGGAAATAGACATGAAGCAGTTACTGGCCTCTTCTCCAAGGGAGATGGCTATCATGGAACCCAGACAATTAGGCTCTGATGTTTCAGGCTCCTGGTCGTATCAGCTTCATGTGCAAAACTGGAGTAAGGCTGGTTTTGATCACAGGCCATATATAAGGTTTCTCTTTTGTCTGGCATAAGCCAGAGCCATTCTCCAGGACGTCTTTATGGGAAACCTAATGATCTCCTAGGGCGTGAGCTGTGCTATAAGAAATGCTATGAAATGTGAGTATTTTGGAATGGCAACTCTCCAGAACAGTAAATGACTGGATGACTCTGCAGAACCCTGATAAATTATCCCTTAATAAGCTAGCACATAAACTGTGCTCATCAGATAGCTAAGCAAGGCCCATCTAAGCATCAATTGAAGTACTTTGCTAATCCAGCCAGGGCTTCCTCCAATTCTGGGCTTCAATATATAGTTGTTCCTCAGTAAACTTGGGGGAAATGGGTTCCTGGACCCCCTCATATACCAAAATCTGTGCATTCTCAAATCCTGCAGTTGGCACTATGAAACCCATGTATCTGAAAAGTCAGCCCTGCATATACATGGTTTCACATTCACAAATATCCTCATTTGGTTGAAAAAAAAAAAAAAAGCCTGGTATAAGTAGACTCATGCAGTTCAAATCCATGTTGTTCAATGGTCAACCGTAATTAGTCACTAGGGAAATATAAATTAAAACCACAATGAAATACCTACCTCACACCCACTAGGATAGCTGTAAACAAAAAAACAAGCATTACTGGTGGGAATGTAAGATGTTGTAGCCATTTTGCAAAACAGTCTGGCAGTTCTCAAGAGGTTAAATATAGATTTATTATATAACCCAGCAGTAATACTCCTAGGTATATACCCAAGAGAAAACATATCCACACAAAAACTTATATACAAATGTTTATAGCAGCATTATTCATAAGAGCTAAAAAGTGGAAACAATCCGCTTTCCATGGATGAACCTTGAAGTGATTGCCTAAATTATCCTTTTTACTTAGGCATTCACTTCTAAATCCAGCTGTGCATTGTCATCATCTGGGAAGCTTATGCAGCCCCCTGGCAATCTTTGAGGATGGGACACCTGGATTAATGTTTGAACTTCATTTCCCATGCTCTCTGCACATGCCCTCTGATACAGCCACAACAAATGACTTGCCGTCCCCCTTTTCTAGTTCTGTACATGTTATCCCACTACCTAGCATTTTGCCTCCACCATTATCTACCTGCTAAATCAAAAGCCTCAAGTCACAGCGCAGCTTGACCTCAGGAAAGCCCTCCCTATCAGTGCCCTCCTGCCTTAGCTCCCACTCTTCCATGCATTGCTCTGGCATGCACTTATTACATCATCAGGCAATTGCAAGTCCATCCCCTAAATTGTGAGCCTCTTGAGGGAAATAATGGATTTTTTCCTCTCTGTATCTTTAGCCTGTGGTCTTTTAGCATTTTCAGGTAGGTATTCAATAAATATTCATGGAATGGATGTTCTCCCCCATTCCACCATTCACCTGAGACAACATGTTGCCATTTTCTTTGTTTGTTTGTTTGTTTTTCTCCGAGACAGAGTCTCACTCTGTTGCCCAGGCTGGAGTGCAGTGGTGTGATCTCAGTTCACTGCAACCTCCGCCTCCCAGGTTCAAGCGATTCACATGCCTCAGCCTCCCGAGTAGCTGGGATTACAGGTGTGCACCACCACACCTGGCTAATTTTTTTGGATTTTAGTAGAGAGGGGGTTTCACCATGTTGGCCAGGCTGGTCTGGAACTCCTGGCCTCAAGCAATCCTCCTGCCTCAGCCTCCCGAAGTGCTGGAATTACAGGTGTGAGCCACTGCGCCCCACGACATGTTGCCATTTTAACAACTTCCTCTGTCCCATTAGCAGCTCCAAGCCTCACATTTTAGCCAATGGGTTCAGCTTTGTATCCCCTCTTGTAGGAAACAAACTTAACTCCTTGCTTCTCCAGATTCTCTGATAGGCAGAAATGTTTAAGAAGGTAATAGCAGCAGGAAAAATCCAGGAGCCAGCAAAAATCACAAGATTATTGAAAAAAGTGGGGATAATTTTCTTTTTTTTTTTTTTTTTTTTTTTTGAGACGGAGTCTCACTGTGTCGCCCAGGCTGGAGTGCAGTGGCGCAATCTCGGCTCACTGCAAGCTCCGCCTCCCGGGTTCCAGCCATTCTCCCGCCTCAGCCTCCGAGTAGCTGGGACTACAGGCGCCTGCCACCGCGCCGGCTAGTTTTTTGTATTTTTAGTAGAGACGGGGTTTCACCGTGTTAGCCAGGAGGGTCTCGATCTCCTGACCTCATGATCCGCCCGCCTCGGCCTCCCAAAGTGCTGGGATTACAGGCTTGAGCCACCGCGCCCGGCCTAAAGTGGGGATAATTTTCTAGAGCCCCAACTCAACCTCATCCCTGGATTCCCTTTTGTCTGGGTGGGCCCTAGGAATCCATATTTTTAAGAACTCCTCAAGGGTTTCTGATGGCCAGCCAGCTTTTGGAAGCACTCACCTGCAATTACCGGTATGCTATTGTGCCTGTGAGAATACTGTCTGTTTCCCATTTTAATTCCTAGAGGACACTGCCTAAAATCTATTTATTTTGTTACTGCATAACTTGCCTTGTTCTCAGTGAATACCTGGGGGATTACTGATAAATCTATTGGTTGTGACTATATTTACAGATAATTTTTAATGGGCACTGATATCACATTCTGAAGAATGTCTCAGGCCACCTCTGTCTATGCAGGACCATCAGAATCAATCTAGTAGGTTACTCTGTGCCCAAAATTGAATAATTTACCTCCCTTGTCCCTGCAAATGTTTTGTGTTGTGTTGTTGTTTGTTTTTTGAGATGGAGTTTCACTCTTGTTGCCCAGGCTGGAGTGCAATGGAGCAATCTCAGCTCACTGCAACCTCAGCCTCCTGGATTCAAGCGATTCTCCTGCCTCAGCCTCCAAGTAGCTGGGATTACAGGCATGTGCCACCACGCCCAGCTAACTTTTTGCATTTAGTAGAGACAGGGTCTCACCATGTTGGTCAGGCTGGTCTCAAACTCCTGACCTCAGGTGATCCACCCGCCTCGGCCTCCCAAAGTGGCGGGATTACAGGCTTAAACCACCGCGCCCAGCTGCTGCGAATGTTTTTAAGCTGATTGCCAAGAACAGATAATTGCCTAGGAAGGAAATGCCCGTCTGCAAGTAATACTGTGAACACTTGAAGACACCAGCTATAAAATATTTTGGCACACAAGACATTTTTAAAAATTTGTTAAATTTGTATGAGTACATTGTAGGTGTATATATTTATGAGATATGTGAGATACGTTGATATAGGCATACAATGTGTAATAATCAAATCAGGGTAAATGGGATATCCATCACCTCAAGCATTCACCATTTATTTGTGTTACAAACATTCCAGTTGTACTCCCTCAGTTATTCTAAATGTACAACAAATATTGCTGACTATAGTCACTCTGTTGTGCTATCAAATACTAGATCTTAACTATATTTTTGTACCCATTAACCATCCCATTCCCTCCCCTCACTACCCTTTCCACCCTCTAGTAACTATACTTCTACTCTCTCTCTCTCTTTTTTTTTTTGAGACAGTCTCGCTCTATTGCTCAGACTGGAGTGCAGTGGCACAATCTCAGCTCACTGCAACCTCTACCTCCTGGGTTCAGCAATTCTCCTACCTCAGCTCCCAAGTAGCCAGGGTTACAGGCATGTGCCACCACACCTGGCTTATTTTTGTATTTTTATTAGAGACGAGGTCTCACCATGTTGGCCAGGCTGGTCTGGAACTCCTGATCTCAGGTGATCTGCCTGCCTCGGCCTCCTGAAGTGCTGGGATTATAGGCATGAACCACCACCCGGCTGTGTTCTTCTACTCTTTATCTCCATGAGTTCAATTATTTTACTCTAGGGCTTCCACAAATGTGTGAGAACATATGAAATTTATCTTTCTGTGCCTGGCTATTTAAGTTAACATCATGTACTTGTTCTGTCCGTGTTGCTGCAAATGACAATATTTTATTCTTTTTATGGCTGAATAGTACTCCATTGTGTGTAAGTACCACATTTTCTTCATCCATTCATCTGTTGATGGACACTTAGGTTGCTTCCAAATCTGGGCTATTGTGAACAGTGCTGCAATAAACATGGGACACCAGATATCTCTTCGACATACTGATTTCCTTTCTTTTGGATATATACACAGCAGGTGGATTGCTGCATCACATGGTAGTTCTATGTTTAGTTTTTTGAGGAACATTCATAGTGGAACATAATTTATGTTCTCACCAACAGTGTATGAGGGTCCCTCTTTCTCCACAGCCTTGCCAGAATGATCAATATGCTGAGGAGAAGAATGTATATCCTGCATTCATTGGATGAAATGTTCTGTAAATATCTATGAGGTCCATTTGCTCTATAGTGCAGATTAGGTACAGTGTTTCATTGTTGATCTGGATTATCTGTCCAATGCTGAAAGTGGGGTGCTGAATTCTCCAATTATTATTGTATTGGGGTCTATCTCTCTTTAGCTCTAATAATATTTGCTTTGTATATCTGGGTGCTCCAGTGTTCAGTGCATATATAATTGTTATATACACTTGCTGAATTGACCCCCTTATCATTATATGACATTCTTGGTCTCTTTTTATAGCTTTTGTCTTGAAATCCGTTTTGTCTGAAGTATAGCTACTCCCGCTCTTTTGGGTTTCCATTTGTATAGAATATAATTTTCTATCCCTTTCAGTCTATATGTGTCTTAATAGATGAAGTGTGTTTCTTGTAGGAAACAGATCATGTTTTTGTTTTTTTTTTTTAATCCACTCAGCCACCCTATGTCTTTTGATTGGAGAGTTTAGTCCATTTATATTCAATGTTATTATTAATAAGGACTTACTACTGACACTTGTTATTTGCTTTCTGGTTATTTTGAGGTCTTTTCCTTCTTCCTTCCTATCTTCCTTTTGTGAAAGTGATTTTCTCTCGTAGTATGTTTTGATGTATTGCTTTATAGTTTTTGTCTATCTGTTGTAAGTTTTTTGATTTGAAGTTACCATGGGGCTTGCAAATAACATCTTATAACCCATTTTTTAAAATATTCACCCACTGCCCTGGAGACCCCATTATTTTAAACTGATGAAAAATGTGATTGCAAAAACAAGCAAAGAGAAAACTAATATTAATTGTATACTTTACTTCATCCCCTCTGCTTTGTAACTTTTTGTTGTTTCTATTTATATCTTATACTGTCTTTAAAAGTTGCTGTAGTTGTTACTTTTGATAGGTTCATCTTTTATTCTTTGTACTGAAGCTATGAGTAGTTTACACACCACAATTACAGTATTATAACATACTCTGTATTTGTCTGTGTGAGTTGCTGTTACCAGTGGGTTTTATACCTTCAGGTGATTTCTTATTGCTCATTAACATCCTTTTCTTTCAGGTTGAAGTACTCCCTTTAGCATTTCTTGGAGGAGAGGTCTGGTGTTGACAAAAATCCCTCAGCTTTTGTTTGTCTGGGAAATACTTTATTTCTCCTTCATGTTTGAAGGATAATTTTGCTGGATATAATATTCTAGGATAAAAGTTTTTTTCCTTGATATACTTTAATATATCATACCACTCTCTCTTATTTCAATCTTTGTTAAACTTATCCGATAGATTCTGAATTCCTTCTTTGTGTTATCTTGGATTTCATTGATCTTCCTCAAAACTATTTTGAATTATCTGTCTGAAAGGTCACTTATCTCTGTCACTCCATAATATGTTACTGGTGCCTTATTTAGCTCTTTTGGTGAGGTCATTTTTCCTGGATGGTCTTGATGTTTATTGATGCTCATCAATGTCTGGGCATTGAAAAGTTAGGTATTTAATCTATGCAGACTGGGGTTGTTTTTGCCCATCCTTCTTGAGAAGGACTCAAAGGGAATTGAGTGTTGTGATCAAATCTTTGGTCACTGAAGCTGTATATGCATTAGGGGACACCCTAAGCCTAGTAATGCTGTGACTCTTGTAAAGCTGTTAGAGGTACCATTTTGGTGGTCTTGGGTGAGATCTGAGAGAATTCCCTGGTTTACCAGGCAAAGTCTCTTGTTCTTTTCCCTTACCTTCTCCCAAGCAAATGGAGTCTCTCTCTCTGTGCTGAGCTGCCTGGAGTTGGGGAAGGGGTGATACAAACACTCCTGTGGCCACCACCACACTGAGACTGTGCTGAGTCACACATGAAGCCAACAGTACTGGGTCTCACCCAAGGCCTGTGGCAACTATTTCCTGGTTATCCCTGATATTTATTCAAGGTCCAAGGGCACTTCAGTCAGTAGCTGATGAATCCTGCCAGGAAAGGGTATTTCCCTTCAGTGCAGCAGGTTCCTTTCTGGCCCAGGGTGGGTCTAGAAATGCCACCAGGAGCTAGGGCCTGGGGTCAGGGGCTTTAGAAATCTGCTTGTGCTTTATTTTACTGGGTCTGAGCAAGTACCCAGGTTGCAAGACAAAGTCCTCTCTATATTCCTCTCTCCTTTCCTCAAGCAGAATTGGCCACCACAGCCCCAAGCCCATAGTGACTATAGCCTGACTACCACCAATGTTTATTCAAGGCCTGAGCTATTTAGTCAGCAGGCAGTGAGTCCTGCCAGGCCTGGGTCTCTCTCTTCAGGGCAGCGTTTTCCTTTCTGGCCCAAGGTGAGTCTAGAAATGCCCTCCAGGAGCTAAGGCCTGGAATCAGGGACTTTAGGAGTCTGCTTGGTGCTGTATTTCACTGTGGCTGAGCTAGTATTGAAGTTGCAAGACAAAGTCCTTTTTACCCTTCTCTCTCCTTTCCTCAAGCAGGAGTCTTTCCTGATGGCCACCACCGCTGAAAATGTGCTGGGTCACACCTGAAGCCAGCACAATACCAGGTCTTGCCCAAGGCCCATGGTGACTGCTGCCTGGCACTTGCTTGGGATATTTACTCAGGCCTAAGGGCTCTTTAGTCAGGTGGTGGTGAATCCTGTCAAGACTGGGTCCTTCCCTTCTGGGCACTGGGTTCCCTTCTGGCCCAGGATGGGTCTAGAAATGTCATCGGGGAGCCATGGCCTGAAATGGGGGCCTCAGGACTCTGCTTGGTACTTTATTTTCCTGTGGCTGAGCTGGTATTCAAGTTGTAAGACAATGTTCTCTTTACTCTTCCCTCTCCTCCTGGAGCTGCAAGCTGTGCTGCCTGGCACTGAGGGGAGGGGTGACACAAGCACTTCCCTTGGTCACTCTGGCTGGTGACTCACTAGGTTGCATGCCCCCTAAGTCCTTGGCTCCAAGCCCATCACAGTACCAGGACTTGTCCAGGAACTGCAGTCCTTGTGGCCTGGACTGCCTTTCAAATTTATTTAGCACCCCAGAGCACTTCAGGCCATGGTGGCAGGGCTTGCTGGAACTCAGGTTCCAACTGTTGGAATGGGCAATTTCCCTCTGGCTAGGGCTGGTCTAAATGCTTCCTCCATAAGTGCTAGGCAAATTCTGCCCTATGTAGTTTTCTGCTGTGACAGGGCAGGACTGAGTTCCAATCCAAAGTCCTAACACTCTCTCTTTCAAGCACAGATTCTCTCTCTGTGCCATGTGGTGCTGCCAGGGGATGAGGAAAGGGTGGTACTGGTGATTCAAGACTGTCTTTCCTACCCTCTTCAGTGCCTCTTTCCTTGACATGATGTTATAACCAAGGTGGGGTACGGGGGCTCATGCCTGTAATCCCAGCACTTTGGAAGGCCAGGGCAGGCAGATCGCTTGAGCCCAGGAGTTCAAGACCAGCCTGGGCACATGCCAAAACTGTCTACAAAAAAAAAAAAAAAAAAATACAAAAATTAGCCAGGTATGGTGACACATGCCTGTAATCCCAGTGACTCAGGAGGCTAAGGTGGGAGGATCACTTGAGTCTAGGATGTCAAGGCTGCAGTGAGCTGAGACTGAGCCACTGCACTCCAGCACAGGCGACAGAGTGAGACCCTGTCTCAAAAAAGAAAAAAATACAGATGTTATAATCAGGTACTATGATCGCTTACCTGATTTTTGATTCTTATGAAGGTGCTTCATGTGGATAGTTGTTCAATTTGGTGTTCCTGCAGGGGTGATCATCATTGAAGGATTCTATTTGGCCATCTTATGCCACCTCCTCCAAGTCATTATTATTGACACCATTCACTAAAACTCTTTTGTCTGGCATGGTCATGTAAGGCAAAAAGAAACCCAACCACTGGCACAAGCAGGTGCCCTAAATGAGGACATTTAGACTAGTGCCTTTCAAACCTGGCTATATATTTCAATCACCTGGGGAGCTTTTTAAAAAAGTCATGATGCTTCAGCCCCACCCCAGATCTATGGACTCAAACCCTAAGAGAACAAGGCTTGGGGGTGGCTGGGTGTGGTGGCGCACGTCTGTAATCTCAGCACTTTGGGAGGCCAAGGTGGGCGGATCACACAAGGTCAGGAGTTCGAGACCAGCCTGGCCAACATGGTGAAACCCCGTCTCTACTAAAAATACAAAAATTGACTTGGTGTGGTGGCGGGGGGCTGTAATCTCAGCTACAAAGGAGGCTGAGGTAAGAGAATTGCTTGAACCTGGGAGGCAAAGGGTGTAGTGAGCCGAGATGGTGCCACTGCACTCCAGGCTTATAAATAAATAAATAAATAAATAAATAAATAAATAAATAAATAAATAAAATGCTCTACAGGTGATCGTGGAGAACAGCGAATACTGAGAACCAGTAACCGTAACCAGAATCACCTGGAGAGCTTTCAACCCTACTGAGAGGGGACCTGGAGATTCAAAAACTTTGGTCTGGGAAGGGCCTATGGAATTTACAGTTTCCATTTTTTTTTTCTTTTCTTTTTTCTTTTTTTTTTGAGAGAGTCTCACTCTGTCACCCAGACTGGGGTGCAGTGGTACAGTGGTGTGATCATGGCTCACTACAGCCTTGATTGCCCAGGCTCAAGCGATCCTCCCACCTCAGTCTTCCAAGTAGCTGGGACTACAGGTGTGTAGCATGGAATCTGTATCTTAATAAGCTCATCAGATGATGCTGAGACACAATCAGGCATGAGTTTCATGGCTCTCTAGGGTAGTGGTACTCAAGCCTTAAAGCGCAGAAGAATCACCTCAGGATTTTGTTAACCATAGGGAGTTTATTAAACATGCAAATACTTGTGTTCCAAGCCTAGAGGTTTTGATTCATTTGGTCTGGACTAGGCTTTAACAATCACCCCTACGTAATTCTCAATTATATGGTGCCCGGACCATGCTTTATGAAACACTCCACTAGGGATACACAGATGAATCAGACTCAGTACCTGTCCTTAGAGTGTTTATACCTTAATAGAGGAAATAAGATAAATGTAAATTGTCAGGGAACAACTGCTCACAGCATCTAGGGTTCACCAACAATAGAATGCACTAACTGAAGGAACTGGTAAGGTTTCAAGTAAAAAGAAAAAGAAAACTAAGGAAAAAAATTTTTTTCTCTGACACGGCAAAAAAATATATAAATCTTTTCTCGATGAAGGAAACTCTAATATTACCTTTAGAGTTTTAACCTAGTCACTTTTTTTTTTTTTTATTTGAGACAGACATCTCGCTCTGTCGCCCAGGCTGAAGTGCAGTGGTGAGATCTCAGCTCACTGCAACCTCTGCCTCCTGGGTTCAAGGGATTCTCCTGCTTCAGCCTCCCGAGTAGCTGGGATTACAGGTGCCCGCCACCACGCCCGGCTAATTTTTGTATTTTTAGTGGAGACAGGGTTTCACCATGTTGGCCAGGCTGGTCTTGAACTCCTGACCTCAGGTGATCCGCCTGCCTTGGCCTCCCAAAGTGCTGGGATTACAGGTGTGAGCCACCGTCCCTGACCCACTTATTATTTTTGAGTAGTCTAATACAGATATAGCAAATATCACATCAAAGTTGTGGCTGAAAATTATTTTATCTGAAAGCTATATTTAAAAGTTCATTGCCTAACATGAAATCAGAAGAGATGTTATGAAAATCACATTTAAACATAATAATAATATATACATACACATACATATATATGTATTCTCATTTCCAAAGACCCAAAAGCATATTACTAACTTTTCACATTAATGACTCATTTTGGCAATCCTATGGAAAATGTCACATGCAGATCTAAGACTACAAATAAGAAGTTATGAATTCTAGTCTTAGTGCTCCCAGGTATGGGTGTAGAGAATATATAAAGTCATTTTGCTACTAATGTGGGAAGAGAGCTAGGCTAGAATGGTCAGTTCAACAACTGGAATGCATATAAACGCTGCCGTTTTCCATTTTCATTCTTTTTGTTTGTTTGTTTTTGTTTTTGTTTTTGTTTTGAGATGGAGTTTCACTCTTGTCCCCCATGCTGGAGTGCAGTGGCGTGATCTCAGCTCACTGCAACCTCTTTCTCCAGGGCTCAAGCGATTCTCCTGCCTCAGTCTCTCAAGTAGATGGGATTACAGGTGTGTGCCACCACACCTGGCTGGGTTTTTTGTTTTTTGTATTTTAGTAGACATGTGGTTTTGCCAGGGTGGCCAGGCTGGTCTTGAACTCCTAACCTCAGGTGATCCACCCACCTCAGCCTCCCAAAGTGCTGGGATTACAGGCGCGAGCCACCATGCCCAGCCAAGATTGCCGTTTTCAACTCCATTTCTATGGGAGCTGAATGAGGTATGGAATTCCCTGTGAGATTTTATGTTCTGGCTATAGCTTTTCAAAGGAAAATGTGTCTAAGTCTAGCATGGTTTCTTGGAAGAGATATGTGGAAGACAACTTCATACCTTCATCTACAGTAACAACCACCATAAACATTTATTGAACACTTACTGTGTGTATGGTAATACAAACATCCTCCCTCATATAACTTATGTTTTAGTTGGAGAGACAAAGCAAGCACAAAAAGAGGTGAAGGACCAGCTCAACAGACCCTGTGCTCAACAAGAGAGAGAGAAGTGCGAAGTGGACAGGCCAGAGAAGTCTTCCTAAACAGTACTTGAGCTGGGTATTGAAGGGTGGGAGAGAAGGACCTCCTGTTCATTCATTCATTTATCAGATTAATTCAATAATGAATGTGCTTGGCATCATGGATATAATGGTGAATAAATTTCAATAAAATTGAAAGGATTCCCGTCCTGTTGCAGTTTATAACCCAGACAAATAAACCATAGAATTTACAACACTGTAATATGTGCTATGACAATGGTAAACTCAGAAGAAAGGTACCTTATCCAGATGGCTGGTGGTGTGTGGGAAAATTCTAGAATAAACAAGATCAAAATTGACATTTTAAAAAATAGGCATTAACTAAGCAAAGAGTAGAAGTGTTCTAAGCAGAGAGAATGACATCTTGTAAAATCACAGGGCAAGAGAAAGCATGACATTGATGTAGAGTGGGAGAAGTAGGGGCAAAGGAGCCAAGGGAAGAACAGATTTGGTATGTACCAGGGACAGTGTGGACACCCGTCAGGTTATAGCACTAGCAGATAGGTCTAGCAGGTTAGGAGGTGAAGGAGTCTGTATTATATCTGGAAGCAGTGGACACTCACTAAAGGTTACTGAGCCAGGAGAGGATAGTATGGGTAAAGCGATGATTTAGGAAGATAGTACCCAAGTATGGGCAGGGTGGCAGGATGCTTCAGTGGGATTTCTCAGAGCAGGCTCTAGTCAGGGTTCAACAAATTATTCGATCTAACTATATTTCCCTACTTTGTGATTGCTTTTCCTCTCTTCCCCTCTGCATAGTACTTCCCAGTAGGATAGACAACTGTATGAAATCGGAACTGACTCTACTCCTGTTAGATGAGTATGGAGTTTCTATCTAAGTGATTGCTTCTCCTCTTTTCCCCTATGCATAGTACTTCCCAGTAAGACAGACCATTGTATGAAATCGGAACTGACTACACTTTTGTTAGATGAGTATGAACTTTCCATCTATGACCTGAATGGAGATCTGAAGGGCTGGGAAGCATGGCCAAACTACTATGCACAGGCCCATGGGCTTGTTTTCGTCCTGGATTCCAGTGACATAAGACGCATGCAGGAAGTGAAGATCATCTTAACACATCTGCTGTCTGATAAAAGAGTGGCAGGGAAACCCATCTTACTGTAAGATTCTGCCTTTATGTCCTATTTCTGCTTCCCAATTTGTACCTTTAAAAGTATAGAAATGAAGGGTCGGGTGGTCCCTTTGTCACACCCAGCTAGGCCTTCTGTTCCCTTAGGCTCAGTGAGGTAAAGCGGCCCAATTCTCTGGGGTCTGTTCTCAAGAGCTACTTTCTACCACACACTGCCATGGGGGACATGTTACCTAACTGTACAAAGGTAATTTTGAAGGGAAGCATCAAAGGGAAATGGAAAGCGGTATCCACCACCTCCACCCCTTGACTCTTCCTGAAGACTACCTTCCTGAATTTGCTTATTATCTTTTCTGGTTTCGGTCTCTGATCCTGAAACCTCATGATAGCAGAGAACCCCTATCTTGTATAATCGATGCCAATGACCTCCTCTCTGATCAGATTGCTCAAAAGTTACATAACTAGCACTTATTCCAGGGTGATAATGCAGGTGGCCAGTCAATTCTCATCCCCGCCCCCAACTCCCTTTATGCCTCTTTCATTCCTCATTAGCAACCCCAACTAGAGCATGAACAGAGTTTGGGAAAGGATGTAAAAACTCCAAATCTGTTCATAGCCCAGTTAGCAATTCTAATTAAAGCTTGATAGCATAATGTAGGGGAAGTGAGAAATGAGCCCTGGGGGGACTATCGTGGATTAAATGATTTGTGCTATACTTTCTTTCATTGGGAGTTGGCTAGAAAATGTCTAGCTCATCTCATTAGGTATGTCTTTAAACTTAATTCCTGGATATGTAGAAGTTATAGTAGAATTTGTTCTCCTCCTCTTTCCTCCTTTTCTCGCCTTTTGCTTCTATTTTGGTTTCACTCTTCCACTCTTTTTTCCTCCTCTCTCATATGCTCTGTTTTAGCTTAGCAAACAAACAAGACAAGAAGAAAGCCCTCATGCCTTCTGATATTATTGACTATCTACTTCTAAAGAAGCTAGTGAAAGAGAATAAGTGCCCATGCCGAGTGGTAAGTGTCAACCCCTTCCTTCCCTCTTCCTCTGGAGCCCAGCAGATGCAGCCTTTGGCCCATTCTATAATCAGCCCCATATGTTGGGTTTGAGGCAAGTTCTCTCCCTGTCAGGCAACACCCATAGTGATTCCTGACTTGATGGTGGTAACAAATATTGCATTCTGCCTTCAAAATAGTTCTGTAAAGTGGACACATGAATATTCCCATTTTATGGATAAAAAAGCCAATGCTCAGAGACCCTATGTGACTTGCTCAAGGTCACACACCCAAGACACCACAACCACTTTATTAAAGGACCTCAGCTTTTTATGTTTGTCATTTGCCTTCTCAGATGTGAATGCTGAGTGTCTCCTAGAAGTCTCAGAGCCTCTCTAGACATAGCAGAGCTTATGTGTTCCTCCACTCTTTGAATGAGAGTGACTGGTACTGTGGGCCCCAGGGGTCCCAGGCTCCAGGTCTGCATCCTTCTCTTCTGTCACAGGAGCCATGTTCAGCCATCAGAAGCCTTGAAAGAAGAAACCATCAGCCCATAGTTGAAGGACTGCGCTGGCTATTAGCTGTCATTAATACTTGCCAACTACCACCTACCTCGAGCATCTCAATCTCCAAGAATAACACAGGCTCTGGAGAAGGATGCTCATCACACAGGTACTGAGATGCCTCCATGAGATTTACTGATAAGAAAAGCAACAGGGATCAGTCTTTCTCATGAGAGAGGAGTTCTGGGAGGTGCTTGGATTCTGGGTGGCATTGAGCAAGTCTCTTGATATCATTGGCTCAAATGGGGCTAGGGCAGTGCCCACCAACACTCTAACATTGTTAGGTACACCCCATCCCTGGCATAACTTGAGTGGTCATGTGAGGGGAATGATTTTCATAAAGGTAAGCCAACCTATCAGCATTACAGCCTCCCCAAAACAGGGTTTCTAATCTCTGATTTGCCATGTGGAGGAGAAAAGGAACATAAGCCCCTTAAAGAGCCTACTGGCATTATTCTATGGATGAATGCCATGAACCTACTCCAGATTCTCAGCGTCTAGTTCTACAATCCTCCCAATAATGAGGAATGATGGGAGAGGACAGAAATGTTGAAAAGAGGAAAAGGAAGAAGAAAATAGGAGGTGATCAGAATTTTGAGGAGCAAAAGGCCTAAACATCCTCCTGCTCTGTTGTCACTTTCCTTGCCCAAAGGCATACGGCAGGGATGGGGTAGTAGCTGCATTAGATAAAGAAGCTTGAAGTGTGTCTGTTTCTACTACTCTTGTCCTTTGCATCTTCCCCCAGCTTATCCACCAGAACAGAATGTCAAAGGAGAAAAGACAGCATCTAGAACAATGCTCAACAGAAGCTAAGCCTCTAAAGTCAATCCTACAGGTAAATGGCCCTTTAAATGTTAATACTCAGTGACCAATCCCTGAACACGTGGACACCAACTAACTTCCCCATCCCCTCCCCCATCTTCTTCTTGTACAGAAAGAAGGTACAAGATTACGGCCTAAAAAGAATATGTCAGTAACATTTGCTTTAGATGAACCCATGAAAGAAGGTGAATGTTCTAGGAGAACTGGAGTTTAGAATACTACAAAGCTTCACTACAACTGAAGGAGTGACTTATAGACTCCAGCTCCATATGTTGATGACAATATTTTTGAAGGTAATGCTGGATCAGTGGTTACAGAAGAAAATTTACATAGGCCTTCCCTAACAATTCTACAATAGTATTCCAATTTTGAGCCTGAAATTCTTTCCTCACTCTATAGTTGGTGATTAGGAGAAGAGAAATAGAAGAAGTACAGGAAGGGTGCTTGGGTACCATCTTCTGGTAGTCCAGCATGATGCCCCAGCACTGGTTGACACAAGATCTTTAGATGGCTATAGGGTTATCTTAAAGTTTATGATTCCGGTGGTGGAAGTACAAGAACTTTATATATATATGATATATATATCTCATATATATATATAATATATATATCAAGAACTTTAAAAACATGAATACACTATGAACTAGTAATCTCAATTCTTGAGCTATCTCCAAGGATAGTTACACAAGTACCAAAAACCGACCCTCAAGGATGTTTAATCACAGCACTGTGTACAATAACTAAAAGTGGGAAACAGCCTATATGTCCAACAATGGAGAATGGCTAAATAAATTAGGATGCATCTATGCATACTTTAAAAAGGCTAATGTGGACTTCTATTTATTGACATGGAAAGTTTTCCACAACCTGGCATTTTTGATAGGGAAAATAGCAAGTTAGAGTACAGCACGTATAGCACGATACCTATACAGATATAGAAATACCTGGAGGAATATCACCGAAAGATACTAGGTGATTGTGAGATGTAAAAGGCCTAAATGCCTTTCCTTTGGATTTTTTATTATAAATTTTCTCTTTTTGACCAGGCGTAGTGGCTCATGCCTGTAATCTCAGCACTTTGGGAGGCTGAGGCGGGCGGATCATGAGGTCAAGAGATCAAGACCATCCTGGCCAACATGGTGAAACCCCGTCTCTACTAAAAATACAAAAATTAGCCGGGCGTGGTGGCAGGCACCTGTAGTCCCAGCTACTGGGGAGGCTGAAGCAGAAGAATCGCTTGAACCCGGGAGGCGGAGTTTGCAGTGAGCTGAGATAGCGCCACTGCACTCCAGCCTGGCGACAGAGCGGGACTCCGTCTCAAAAAAAAAAAAAAAAAAAAGAAATTTTCTTTTTTTATAATAAGCAGATATCATTTCTCCCAATACAAAAAAAAAGCTATGAGGGCTTAAAGGCTGTAGTTACTGGCCACTCATTCTCAGTATTCCTTAGGACCCCAGTCTCCAAGATTGTTAACTGTCAATATTATAATGTCATCTCAGCTCTGAAAGGGACATGACCTTTTATATCCCTGGCTACCTTGGAGCTTTGGGTTGTTACACCTACATGGAGGGGCTTGGACTTGGCCTGGGCCACTAACAAGGAGACAGACACTGCTCTGGGGACAAGGGGTGAGGATGAGAGTAGAGTGGAAGGAAGTAGTAGAAGAGGAAGTGTTTTTTTAATGATATCAGTAACTACCCCTAAATCTTTGTTGAAAATTTAAATCCATTTTCCTTTCTATAACTCCAGAACTTAGGGCAAAAAAAAGAATGGATTCCTGGGACACAGAAAAGATGTTACTGGAAAATTCCTGTGAAGAAGCCTTTGGTTCTTATAGTTACTACTACTTAAATGAAGGGCAGAGGGGAGAGAACAAGAGTGAGAGAAAGTACGACGCCAGGGCAGAGGATGCGCCTCGTGGGGTGCAGTTTATACCCTGTTGGAAACTGGCCAATACCCTTCTACCTGGTCTGGGAAGGACAGGAAACCTGGCATTTGGCTTCACTTACAATAACTGACCTTTTTCTCTTTTTACTTTCAACAGACTACTAAAGAGAAAAACAGGGAAACCAAAAGAAACAGCTGATATCCCTCCCTCAGCAAACAGGTTCATCTCCAAACTATCAGGACTACCCGGTTTTTAAGTTTCCATTTGATAACATCTCTACACTCCCCATACAACTCCACCTACCCTAATATCACATGCCTGAGAACCTGTTGTTCCTGTATATCTATATTCTAGCCATCAAATCAGTCCTCTACTCACTGAGAGGCTCAAGAAGAGTGAGATGGCATCCACTGAGAATGAAGACCACCTTGGTAAAAAAAGAACAGAGACTTTACATCTTTGTACCCAGATGCTGCTGACAAAGCTTGTGGACAATAAGTCATGGGTGATCAACCAAAATTGAGCCTTAGAAATACAGGGTTCATTTAGAAATACATATTTTTTTCTTTTTTCTTTTTTTTTTAATTATACTTTAAGTTCTAGGGTACATGTGCATAACGTGCAGGTTTGTTACATATGTATATTTGTGCCATGTTGGTGTGCTGCACCCATCAACTCGTCAGCACCCATCAATTCATCATTTATATCATGTATAACTCCCCAATGCAATCCCTCCCCCTCCCCCCTCCCCATGATAGGCCCCAGTGTGTGATGTTCCCTTCCCGAGTCCAAGTGATCTCATTGTTCAGTTCCCACCTATGAGTGAGAACATGCGGTGTTTGGTTTTCTCTTCTTGTGATAGTTTGCTAAGAATGATGGTTTCCAGCTGCGTCCATGTCCCTACAAAGGATGCAAACTCATCCTTTTTTATGGCTGCATAGTATTCCATGGTGTATATGTGCCACATTGCAAGTCAATTGTTCTGGGCTTCACAGTGTCTGGGGCTTTAAAACAAAGTTGTTTATAGAGGTATGACTGAAAATGATTCAGTAGCGCATAATTCTCAGCAAAGAAGTTCTGTTTATTTTTGCCAATCCTTTTCTGCCTAAGAACCTTAAAGAAAAAAATATGTCTTACTGGTTGAGCATCCCTAATCCAAAAATCTGAAACATTCCAATGAGCATGTCCTTTGAGTGTCATGTCAGGACTCCAAAAGTTTCTAATTTTAGAAGATTTTGGATTTTGGATTTTCAGATTAGGGATGCTCAATCTATATTACCTTCACCATGAGCAGCACAGCCACCATTTATTGAGTGCCTTCTGGATGCCAGGCACAGTGCTAAGTTCTTTATTTCCATTATCTTATTCACAACAACCCTTGGAGGTAAGCACTATACCTGACTGCATTTCACAGATGAGGAAACTAAGGGGAAGAAAAGTCAAATAAACTTGCCCAAGATCCCACAGCCTACAAAAAGCAGAGCAGGATGTTCTCACTCATATGTGGGAGCTTAAAAAAAAAAAAAAAGTGGATCTCATGAAGATAGAGAATAGACTGGTAGTTTCCAGAGGACAGGAAAGTGCGGGGTGGTGGGGGATGGGGCGGGAGATGAAGAGAAGTTGATTAATGGATACATAGAAACAGTTTGACAGATTGGTAGCGTGATTGTAGTTTATAATCATCTATTGTATATTTCAAAATAGCTAGAAGAGAATAACTCAAATGTTCTAGCATAAAGACAAATATTAAAGGTGATGGATATCCCAATTACACTGACTTGATCTTCATAAATTATATGAATGTATTAAATTATCATATGTACCCACAAAATGTGTACATCTATTACATATCAATTTAGAAATTAAATTGAATTTGAAAATTTGGGGTTGAGGAAAATAAAAAGCAGGGCAGGAAATTCAATCCCGATCTTTCTGACTCTAGAGCTACTTAAAGCCAGAAAGAAAAAGAAAGCTTTATCTAAGAAAAAATGCTGGCCGGGTGCGGTGGCTCATGTCTAGCACCTTGGAAGGCCGAGGCAGGTGGATCACTTTAGGTCAGGAGTTCAAGACTAGCCTGGCCAATATGGTGAAATCCCACCTTTACTAAAAATACAAAAATTAGCCAGGCATGGTGGCACAAGCCTGTAATACCAGCTACTCGGGAGGCTGGGGCCAGAGAATCACTTGAACCCCAGAGATGGAGGTTGCAGTGAGCTGAGATTGCGCCACTGCACTCCAGCCTGGGCAACAGAGTAAGACTCTGTCTGAAAAAATAAAAAAGAAAAAATGCTGAAGTATATCCATGCCCGTGTCAGGAGAATTATGTTAATATCAATAAGCACACCAATAGTGGTAGCACACATTGTTGATCCAGCACTTCCATTTTGCCAGTTGCTGAACTAAGTGCTTTATATATATAACTGCCTTTCATCTTCAAAAGCCTCTGAAGTTGATTCTACCACCACCATCTTACAGAGGCAGAAGATGATGTTCAGAGAGGTTAAATAATTTTTCCCTGGGGACCCTGGGACAGGAGGTGGCAGAAATGGTTTTCAAACTAAGGTCCTACTCCACAACCCTTGCTCTTAGCTGTCTACCCTATACCATCTCACCAAGCAGTATAAATGAACTAACTCATAACTGCTTCTCAGGGATAGAAACTCTGTACAGAAGGATCCTTCTTACAACCCTATCTGGAAGGTCTGACACTGTAGATGGCTGCATCATTTGCTCTTATCTTCAAGGGAACCATCCCAAGCACCTTATAGGTCTTTGATAGGATTCTGACTGAGGCACAGCTTAGAATTATGAAGCTGAAAGGAACCTTACAGAGCCTCTGGTCCAACCCCTGTTGCTATAAAAATGAGGAACTTGAGGTACAGAGAGGTTAAGTGGCTTGCCCAAGATGGTACAGCTGATGGCTGGCAGAGCTGCTCCTAAAAATTCAGATCTTATGTGCCCAAGCCAGTGCCCTACTGTTCAAAATACTGCATCCTCCCTGGGTCTTCTTTGGCCTCTCAGCCCATCTACCTTCCTTCAAATTGCCTGATAAATATCGATGGAGAATTCTGCTGACAATCATTCTCAACTGGGGATGCAACAAATATCTCTACTGAATAAGAGTTTTATCAGGCAGGAGACTACGATTCAACAAACTGTAAGAAAATTGGATCATGCACATTTCTCTTTATAACGTGTGTTTATGAGGCAGGCATACTTTCTCAGTCAATAGAGAAGGGGAAGTGGATGGGAAAAAGGGATGGGATTGTACTCTATGAAGGTGAGCTGGGTGAAGAATCTAAGTTGAATAACATCTAACACAACTGAATTTCAGTATATTGGCACACTTCCTTTTGTGCAATGTAGGTGTTCCTGGGTGTCAACCAAATTTTCCTACATAGAATCTATCAATCACAAAAAGTTATTTAAATAACCTCCTCCCAATACAATCAGTGTACCCTTAATCATTTAAGAAAAAAAATCTCTTTTTGAGTGAATCTTAATTGTGTTGCTACAGGCTGTTAATATACTTTCCAAACCCCTTATCAAGCTGAGTGACCAGGCAATTTCCCCCAGTGAAGGCATGAATACAGTGCCTACCTCAAAGGCCTGCTGTAAAGTTTAAAAGGGATGATACATACAAAAATGTTTAGAATAGTGCCTGGCACATCCTAAGTAGGATATTAAATGTTAGCTACTATTATGTTGATTGATTGATTGATTGATTGATTTTGAGACGGAGTCTCGCTCTGTCGCCCAGGCTGGAGTGCAGTGGCGGGTTCTCAGCTCACTGCAAGCTCCACCTCCCAGGTTCACGCCATTCTCCTGCCTCAGCCTCCTGAGTAGCTGGGACTACAGGTGCCCGCCACGGCGCCTGACTAATTTTTTGTATTTTTAGTAGAGATGGGGTTTCACCGTGTTAGCCAGGATGGTCTCGATCTCCTGACCTCGTATCCGCTCGTCTCGGCCTCCCAAAGTGCTGGGATTACAGGTGTGAGCCACCGTGCCCGGCCTTATATTGATTTAGGGAAGGAGCTCAGTGAGATCATTAGAAAGCTATAGTCCCCCTTCTGGGATAGGTATCCACTTTTCTGTAGAGAACAGCCCAAAGAGATGTCTTAGACTCTCAAGTACAAAGTGCATAGAGAATCTAGGGTAATTACAACCAATGCCTCCCATATTTTTGTCTTTGGGAATCCTAAATCTGCCAAAGAGGTTTTACAAATCTCTTTCTCAGTGGGGCAGCCCAGGGACCAAGAAATGGATAGTTTCTTGAGCCTGGAGGGCAAATTTTCTAAAGGCAAGTGGTTACCTTGGGGTTTTTTTTGTTTTTGTTTTGCTTTGTTTTCAGTTACACCATCGTATTTTACTCTTTCAAATGATGTATCACGAATATACATGATATGATTTGACTGTGTTCCCATCCAAATCTTATCCTGAATCGTAGCTCCCATAATCCTCATGTCGTGGGAGGGACCTGGTGGGAGGTAATTGAATCATGGGGTGGGTTTTTCCCATGCTGTTCTCATGATAGTAAATAAGTCTCAAAAGATCTGATGGTTTTATAAAGGGCAGTTCCGCAGCACACACTCTCTTGCCTGCAGTCATGTAAGATGTGCCTTTGCTCCTCCTTCACCTTCTGCCATGATTGTGAGGCCTCCCCAGACATGTGGAACTGTGAGTCCATCAAACCTTTTCCTTTTTTTTTTTTTTTTGAGATGGAGTCTCGCTCTGTCACCGAGGCTGGAGTGCAGTGGCACGATCACAGCTCACTGCAACCTCTCCCTCCCGGTTCAAGTGATTCTCCTGCCTCAGCCTCCCAAGTAGCTGGGACTACAAGTGTGTGCCACTACACCTGGCTAATTTATGTATTTTTAGTAGAGATATGGTTTCACCATGTTGGCCAGGCTGGTCTTGAACTCCTGACCTCAGGTGATCCACCTGCCTTGGCCTCCCAAAGCGCTGGGATTACAGGTGTGAGCCACCGCACCCGGCCCTAAACCTCTTTTGCTTTATAAGTTACCCAGTGTTGAGTATTTCTTCATAGCAGTATGAAAATGGACTAATACATTTACTCATAGGGTCTTAGGAGCACATTTGGCTTTTTTTCCCCCTTAAATGGTTATAAATGAATTGCTCTCAGTATCTAAAATATCAAATGCTTTTTAAAAATTGTATAAGTTTATTGCTGTGTCTTAACTCGTCACAGAAAAAAGATAGTTTATAGAGATAAGCTCTTTCGTAATTAAAAAAAGGACAATAATGGAAGGTAGTAGAAGATAATAAAAACAGATACAAAATTCCATTTTTAAAATTGAAATGGAATAAGTTTATAAGGAAATATATGTTATTAGCCTTTCAGCAAAATGGGCTAATGGAAAATAATTTTTCGTTTTTGTCAGGATGAATTATTATATTGTTTTGACCTGTCAGTTCAAGTAAGGCTGCATTTTAGAGCTGGCATTCGGTTTATGAAGGTTCAAGTCTTCTGGGTTGCCTGATTAAAAGTTTCAGGAGAATAGATGTCACAGAAATAGAGTTCTCAATGTTCAACATATAAAAAGGTGATCTTTTCCTCTTTGTTTTATGGATGAGTAAACTAACATCCCCTCCCGTTTCTTCCTCTCCTTTTTTTTTTTATTTATTTTTTATTTTTTTTATTTTTTATTATTATACTTTAAGTTCTAGGGTACATGTGCATAACCTGCAGGTTTGTTACATATGTATTCTTATGCCATGTTGGTGTGCTGCACCCATCAACTCGTCAGCACCCATCAATTCATCATTTATATCATGCATAACTCCCCATGCAATCCCTCCCTCCTCCCCCCTCCCCATGATAGGCCCCAGTGTGTGATGTTCCCCTTCCTGAGTCCAAGTGATCTCATTGTTCAGTTCCCACCTATGAGTGAGAACATGCGGTGTTTGGTTTCTGTTCTTGTGATAGTTTGCTAAGAATGATGGTTTCCAGCTGCATCCATGTCCCTACAAAGACGCAAACTCATCCTTTTTTATGGCTGCATAGTATTCCATGGTGTATATGTGCCACATTTTCTTAATCCAGTCTGTCACAGATGGACATTTGGGTTGATTCCAAGTCTTTGCTATTGTGAATAGTGCCGCAATAAACATACGTGTGCATGTGTCTTTGTAGTAGAGTAATTTATAATCCTTTGGGTATATACCCAGTAGTGGGATGGCTGGGTCATATGGTACATCTAGTTCTAGATCCTTGAGGAATCGCCATACTGTTTTCCATAATGGTTGAACTAGTTTACAATCCCACCAACAGTGTAAAAGTGTTCCTATTTCTCCACATCCTCTCCAACACCTGTTGTTTCCTGACTTCTTAATGATTGCCATTCTGACTGGTGTGAGATGGTATCTCATTGTGGTTTTGATTTGCATTTCTCTGATGGCGAGTGATGATGAGCATTTTTTCATGTGTCTGTTGGCTGTATGGATGTCTTCTTTTGAGAAATGTCTGTTCATATCCTTTCCCCACTTTTTGATGGGGTTGTTTTTTTCTTGTATATTTGTTTGAGTTCTTTGTAGATTCTGGATATTAGCCCTTTGTCAGATGAGTAGATTGCAAAAATTTTCTCCCATTCTGTAGGTTGCCTGTTCACTCTGATTATAGTTTCTTTTGCTGTGCAAAAGCTCTTTAGTTTAATTAGATCCCATTTGTCAATTTTGGCTTTTGCTGGCTTTGCTTTTGGTGTTTTAGACATGAAGTCCTTGCCCATGCCTATGTCCTGAATGGTACTACCTAGATTTTCTTCTAGGGTTTTTATGGTATTAGGTCTAACATTGAAGTCTCTAATCCATCTTGAATTAATCTTCGTATAAGGGTAAGGAAAGGATCCAGTTTCAGCTTTCTACTTATGGCTAGCCAATTTTCCCAGCACCATTTAGTAAATAGGGAATCCTTTCCCCATTTCTTGTTTCTCTCAGGTTTGTCAAAGATCAGATGGCTGTAGATGTGTGGTATTATTTCTGAGGACTCTGTTCTGTTCCATTGGTCTATAGCTCTGTTTTGGTACCAGTACCATGCTGTTTTGGTTACTGTAGCCTTGTAGTATAGTTTGAAGTCAGGTAGCGTGATGCCTCCAGCTTTGTCCTTTTGACTTAGGATTGTCTTGGCAATGCGGGCTCTTTTTTGGTTCCATATGAACTTTAAAGCAGTTTTTTTCCAATTCTGTGAAGAAAGTCATTGGTAGCTTGATGGGGATGGCATTGAATCTATAAATAACCTTGGGCAGTATGGCCATTTTCACGATATTGATTCTTCCTATCCATGAGCATGGTATGTTCTTCCATTTGTTTGTGTCCTCTTTGATTTCACTGAGCAGTGGTTTGTAGTTCTCCTTGAAGAGGTCCTTTACATCTCTTGTAAGCTGGATTCCTAGGTATTTTATTCTCTTTGAAGCAATTGTGAATGGAAGTTCATTCCTGATTTGGCTCTCTGCTTGTCTGTTACTGGTGTATAAGAATGCTTGTGATTTTTGCACATTAATTTTGTATCCTGAGACTTTGCTGAAGTTGCTTATCAGCTTAAGGAGATTTAGGGCTGAGACAATGGGGTTTTCTAAATATACAATCATGTCATCTGCAAACAGGGACAATTTGACTTCTTCTTTTCCTAACTGGATACCCTTGATTTCTTTCTCTTGCCTGATTGCCCTAGCCAGAACTTCCAACACTATGTTGAATAGGAGTGGTGAGAGAGGGCATCCCTGTCTTGTGCCAGTTTTCAAAGGGAATTTTTCCAGTTTTTGCCCATTCAGTATGATATTAGCTGTGGGTTTGTCATAAATAGCTCTTATTATTTTGAGGTACGTTCCATCAATACCGAATTTATTGAGCATTTTTAGCATAAAGGGCTGTTGAATTTTGTCAAAAGCCTTTTCTGCATCTATTGAGATAATCATGTGGTTCTTGTCTTTGGTTCTGTTTATATGCTGGATTACGTTTATTGATTTGTGAATGTTGAACCAGCCTTGCATCCCAGGGATGAAGCCCACTTGATCATGGTGGATAAGCTTTTTGATGTGCTGCTGAATCCGGTTTGCCAGTATTTTATTGAGGATTTTTGCATCGATGTTCATCAGGGATATTGGTCTAAAATTCTCTTTTTTTGTTGTGTCTCTGCCAGGCTTTGGTATCAGGATGATGTTGGCCTCATAAAATGAGTTAGGGAGGATTCCCTCTTTTTCTATTGATTGGAATAGTTTCAGAAGGAATGGTACCAGCTCCTCCTTGTACCTCTGGTAGAATTCAGCTGTGAATCCATCTGGTCCTGGACTTTTTTTTTGTGGTAGGCTATTAATTGTTGCCTCAATTTCAGAGCCTGCTATTGGTCTATTCAGGGATTCAACTTCTTCCTGTTTAGTCTTGGGAGAGTGTAAGTGTCCAGGAAATTATCCATTTCTTCTAGATTTTCTAGTTGATTTGCATAGAGGCATTTATAGTATTCTCTGATGGTTGTTTGTATTTCTGTGGGGTCAGTGGTGATATCCCCTTTATCATTTTTATTGCGTCTATTTGATTCCTCTCTCTTTTCTTCTTTATTAGTCTTGCTAGCGGTCTGTCAATTTTGTTGATCTTTTCAAAAACCAACTCCTGGATTGATTTTTTGGAGGGTTTTTTGTGTCTCTATCTCCTTCAGTTCTGCTCTGATCTTAGTTATTTCTTGGCTTCTGCTAGCTTTTGAATGTGTTTGCTCTTGCCTCTCTAGTTCTTTTAATTGTGATGTTAGAGTGTCCATTTTAGATCTTTCCTGCTTTCTCTTGTGGGCATTTAGTGCTATAATTTCCCTCTACACACTGCTTTAAATGTGTCCCAGAGATTCTGGTATGTTGTATCTTTGTTCTCATTGGTTTCAAAGAACATCTTTATTTCTGCTTTCATTTCGTTATGTACCCAGTAGTCATTCAGGAGCAGGTTGTTCAGTTTCCATGTAGTTGAGCGGTTGGATTGAGTTTCTTAGTCCTGAGTTCTAGTTTGATTGCACTGTGGTCTGAGAGACAGTTATAATTTCTGTTCTTGTACATTTGCTGAGGAGTGCTTTACTTCCAATTATGTGGTCAATTTTGGAATAAGTGCGATGTGGTGCTGAGAAGAATGTATATTCTGTTGATTTGGGGTGGAGAGTTCTATAGATGTCTATTAGGTCCGCTTGGTGCAGAGATGAGTTCAATTCCTGGATATCCTTGTTAACTTTCTGTCCCGTTGATCTAATGTTGACAGTGGAGTGTTGAAGTCTCCCATTATTATTGTATGGGAGTCTAAGTCTCTTTGTAGGTCTCTAAGGACTTGCTTTATGAATTTGGGTGCTCCTGTATTGGGTGCATATATATTTAGGAGAGTTAGCTCTTCCTGTTGAATTGATCCCTTTACCATTATGTATGGCCTTCTTTGTCTCTTTTGATCTTTGATGGTTTAAAGTCTGTTTTATCAGAGACTAGGATTGCAACCCCTGCTTTTTTTGTTCTCCATTTGCTTGGTAGATCTTCCTCCATCCCTTTATTTTGAGCCTAGGTATGTCTCTGCATGTGAGATGGGTCTCCTGAATACAGCAGACTGATGGGTCTTGACTCTTTATCCAGTTTGCCAGTCTGTGTCTTTTAATTGGAGCATTTAGTCCATTGACATTTAAGGTTAATATTGTTATGTGTGAACTTGATCCTGTCATTATGATATTAACTGGTTATTTTGCTCATTAGTTGATGCAGTTTCTTCCTAGCCTCGATGGTCTTTACATTTTGGCATGTTTTTGCAATGGCTGGTACCGCTTGTTCCTTTCCATGTTTAGGGCCTCCTTCAGGTCTCTTGTAAGGCAGGCCTGGTGGTGACAAAATCTCTAAGCATTTGCTTGTCTGTAAGGATTTTATTTCTCCTTCACTGATGAAACTTAGTTTGGCTGGATATGAAATTCTGGGTTGAAAATTCTTTTCTTTAAGAACGTTGAATATTGGCCCCCACTCTCTTCTGGCTTGTAGAGTTTCTGCCGAGAGATCTGCTGTTAGTCTGATGGGCTTCCCTTTGTGGGTAACCCGACCTTTCTCTCTGGCTGCCCTTAAGATTTTTTCCTTCATTTCAACTTTGGTGAATCTGGCAATTATGTGTCTTGGAGTTGCTCTTCTGGAGGAGTATCTTTGTGGTGTTCTCTGTATTTCCTGAATTTGAATGTTGGCCTGCCCTACTAGGTTGGAGAAGTTCTCCTGGATGATATCCTGAAGAGTGTTTTCCAACTTGGTTCCATTTTCCCCCTCACTTTCAGGCACCCCAATCAGACGTAGATTTGGTCTTTTTACATAATCCCATACTTCTTGCAGGCTTTGTTCATTTCTTTTTCTTCTTTTTTCTTTTGGTTTCTGTTCTCGCTTCATTTCATTCATTTGATCCTCAATCGCTGATACTCTCTTCCAGTTGATCGAGTCGGTACTGAAGCTTGTGCATTTGTCACGTATTTCTCGTGTCATGGTTTTCATCTCTGTCATTTCGTTTATGATCTTCTCTGCATTAATTAGTCTAGCTGTCAATTCTTCCACTCTTTTTCAAGATTTTTAGTTTCTTTGCGCTGGGTACGTAATTCCTCCTTTAGCTCTGAGAAGTTTGATGGACTGAAGCCTTCTTCTCTCATCTCGTCAAGTCATTCTCTGACCCGCTTTGATCCGCTGCTGGCGATGGGCTGCGCTCCTTTGCAGGGGGAGATGCGCTCTTATTTTTTGAATTTCCAGCTTTTCTGCCCTGCTTCTTCCCCATCTTTGTGGTTTTATCTGTCTCTGGTCTTTGATGACGGTGACGTACTGATGGGGTTTTGGTATAGGTGTCCTTCCTGTTTGATAGTTTTCCGTCTGACAGTCAGAAGGACTGTCTGTTGGTCTGTTGGAGATTGCTTGAGGTCCACTCCAGACCCTGTTTGCCTGGGTATCAGCAGCAGAGGTTGCCGAAGATAGAATATGCTGAACAGCGAGTGTACCTGTCTGATTCTCCTTTGGAAGTTTCCTCTCAGGGGTGACTCCACCCTGTGAGGTGTGGGGTGTCAGACTGCCCCTAGTCGGGGATGTCTCCCAGCTAGGCTACTCAGGGGTCAGGGACCCACCTGAGCAGGCAGTCTGTCCGTTCTCGGATCTCAACCTCCGCGTTGGGAGATCCACGGCTCTCTCCAAAGCTATCAGACAGAGTCGTTCGCGTCTGCGCCGGCCCACGCTGTTTCCCCTATTGGACTTCAGCTGTGGGCTGTCCCCAGAGGTGGAGTCTCAGTTGAAAATGCAGAAATCACCGGTCTTCTGTGTAGCTCGCGCTGGGAGTTGGAGACTGGAGCTGTTCCTATTCGGCCATCTTGCTCCGCCCCCCCCTTCCTCTCCCTCTTAATGGCTCAGACTGAATTCAATTTCTTTCGTTTTTTTTTTTTTTTAATGAAGCAAAATGAAATGCATACAGGGAGTTATAATGCAATAACATAGCCATTACCAAGCTTTGTAAAATGTTACATTTTGATGTAATTTCTTTTTCTTATTTTATTTTTTATTATTATACTTTAAGTTCTAGGGTACATGTGTACAACGTGCAGGTTTGTTACATATGTATACATGTGCCATGTTGGTGTGCCGCACCCATTAACTCGTCATTTACATTAGGTATATCTCCTAATGCTATCCCTCCCCACTCCTCCCTCCCCACAATAGGCCCCGGTGTGTGATGTTCCCCTTTCTATGTCCAAGTGATCTCATTGTTCAATTCCCACCTATGAGTGGGGTTTCTTTTCTTTAGTTGTCAATGTATTGGTCGCTCTCCAGGACGTTTACAATGTAGCTACCATCAGAGGCACTTGCAACTTATGAATGACCCTGGCCTATCACTCACTCATATGGCTCTGGGTATGTTTCTATCTTATCTTTCAGGGACAGACCTGGGCTTTCTGACTAGAGAATTCACTATGGATAAGTAGACAGGTCCTTCTGCTCTGAATGGTTTTCAACTCCTGCACTCCAGTCCTCACTCGTCATTCATGTGTTGTCTACCTGCCAGTAGCACTCTGTCAGCAGGGTTGTTAAGCAATCTGTGACCTCTGTAGGAAATGGGTCATATAGTTAGCACGCAGGAAAGGTTAAGAAAGAACAGTGGTAATTCAGGGTTGGAGCATGGAAACCAGTAGTGGCTAAATTAGTTATAAATCTCCCAGAGATTCAAGTGTTGGGTGTTTGGGCCATACCAGTTGTGTTTTTATTTTTGTTTTAATGGCAGGGTCTTGCTCTGTCACCCAGACTGTAGTGCAGTGCCACAATCATAGCTCGCTGCAACCTCGAACTCCTGGGCTTAAGCAATCCTCTGACCCTGGCATCCCAAAGTATTGAGATTACAGGTGTGAGCCACCGTGCCCAGCCCCAGCTGCGTTTTGAATATCGCTCTTTCCTCTCAATAATGTCTTCAAATCACTCATTTTCAAGGCAGTTGCTACTGGCAAGATGTAATAAGTGCACTTAACACAAGATCACTCTTCTCAGGAGAATCCTGCCAACTAGTATTCTTAACCATAAGATGGCCATGGCTGAGTTAAGGGTCAAGCCTGGACTCACTGCTTTGTTACTCAACCCTGTAAACCCTTTATTGGAAGACCAAACCTTAAATTTCTGACACGAAGGAGTACAGAGAATGAGAACTGTCACCCAACTTTCCAAGACTGAAACCATCCCCTCATCACACTGTATTTTCATAGCTGCAACTAAAAGAACTATAGCCATGGCACCCCTGATCTGTGCCTTATTCCTTCAGCTGTAGTAAAACATTCTCCCACTCCCCTTGCCTTTTTTCTCATGTCAAACTCTGGGGGAACAAGGTGGCATTATTATCCCAGGCAGGAGAAGGTGGCAGATGCTTTCTGCTATTGGCACATAGATAATATCAGCTCAGGAGGAATGTACTTCCACCCCTGTGCCCAGTAAGTGCCAGGCTCCGGTCCAGGGAGCTGAGGTGGCTCTGCTGTTGGGTGGTGGGAAAGCAATGTTAACAAAGCACTCAGGCTGTGCTGTGCACTGATGACTCAGGAATCCCATGCGATCCCACGCTCATGCTAGTCGCCACATCCAGGAACTAAAATAGACCTCTGGTGCTATGAGACAGCAGGCCTTTAGATCTGCTCAGAAAAATAAGCCCAGTCCTAACAACTGGCATGCTATTCAATATAATGGAATGTTACACAGTCATTAAAGATGGCAATTATGTGCACTGTGCGGGTGGAAACCAGAATGTGAAATAATGTTAAGTCAAAACAGCAGAATAGGAAAGAGCAGATACACATGCTGATCCTAACTATGTAAAGCATACATATAAGAGCACTTCTCTAAATAACTTAATGAAGAGTTCCACAGGTCTTTTACATTCCACACCCCCTACTCCAACACATTCTTAATATACATTTTTTTAAAGAAAATTGTCATGCTGATTACACTAGGTTACAAAGACACCTGCCTTTTAGCTAACACAGGAGTTAGCTCCACTGATAATGTAGTTCAGGGACTAAAGGAGAACTGAATACTAAGGGGGCTGGTGCCCTGTCATTTGGAGCAATGTGGATGGAACTAGAGGCCATTACGTTAAGTGAAATAAGCCAGGCACACAAAGACAAATATCGTATGTTCTCACTCACATGTGGGCGCTAACAAAGTTATCTCATGGAGGTAGAGAATAGAATGATAAATACCAGAGGCTGGGAAGGGTGGAGGGGAGAGTGGAGAAAGAGAGGTTGGTTAATCAATACAAACATACAGTTATAATAGAAGGAGTAAGTTCTAATGTCCAATAGCACAGTAGGGTGACTATAGTTAACAATAACTTATTGTATATTTAAAAACAGCTAGAAGAGTTTAAACATTCCCAACAAAGAAAAAATGTTTGAGGCAACAAATATCTCAGTTACCCTGATCTGATCATTACACATTGTATGCATATATTGAAACATCATATGTATCCAAAAAAATATGTGCAACTATTATGTATCAACAAAAATGGCCTGGATTGTTCCTCTTCCTCCCCTCGCCCCTTATGTTCAGGGAGCTCGCTCAAACACAATTACCATTTCAGGTTTGGCACTACAGTGAGAAATTCCTTCCTAACTCCAAGCCGACCAAATAAGTCTAAGATGGGAGATTAAGAAAATTTACTTTTCCAGCCTGGGCAACATAGTGAGACCTCATCTCTACTAAAAATCAAAAATTAGCCAGGCATATTGACACGTGCCTGTAGTCCCAGCTACTCAGGAGGCTGAAACAAAAGGGTCACTTGAGCCTAGGAGACTGAGGCTGCAGTGAGCTATAATCACAACGCTGCACCCAGCCTGGGCAACAGAGTGAGATGCTACTCAAAAAACAAACAAACAAAAAAACAAAAAATAACTTATATTTGAACCTCTTTTAGTTGAGCCACTGTGTTTTGAACTAGCCTTGCTTATGTGGAAAGAAAGGAACTAGATTTTTTTTGATAGGCTTCTAGAAGTTCCATATTTGTAAAAGAATTGTTACACGCTACCCCTCTTGTCACCTTGTCAGGGGTGGTACTTACAGTCAGTCAAACATCTAGCACATATCTGGGTATCTGCATGAGTAAAATTCTCTCCCTCGAGATGCAGTCTTAATACCTGCCCAGACCTGGTTTTTCTAGAATTAGCTCTCAATCAGTATATTTAGTTTTCCAAAGACTATAGTTAGTTTCTTTTACCTTTGCATTTTGAAATAATTTTAGGTTTACTCAAGAGTTATAACTATAGTTCAGAAAGTTCATGTACACCCTTCACCCAGCTTCCCCTAATGGTAGTATCTCATCTTCCGGTACACTGATCAAAACTATCACACTAACATTAACATTAGCATCATACTAGTTACTAGACAATAGACTTTATTTAGACTTCAGTTTTTTCACTAATGTTCTTTTTGTTGTTGTTCAAGATTTAATTCAGGATCCCATACAACATTTATAGATTGGTTAGTTTAAAAAAAAAAAAATCCTACAAACAGGTTTCCTCTTAAGGAGCTGAAAGGGCAAGCTACTAGGTGTTCCAAACAATTTATGATCCTGAGCCACTCCACCCAGAAGGGAACTCCATCACTTCCGTACCAAAGTCCTTAATCCATGACACCTCATCACAGTTATTTTCAGAAAACACGTCTTACATTAGCACTTCTCACAGTAGTACAAAACGATTTGACAAGTAGGTTATTTTTAGCAACCAACATTATGAAGGTGACAAAATGAGATAGCCTTCCTAGTCTGCTTTCTATGCTTCGTTTTTCTTCAAATCGTATATAAACTTTTCACTAGAAGCTGTAATATTTGACTAAAACATAAATGCTGAAAACACCCACACCAACAGGGAAGGGACTCTGCAACGTGTTTGGTTTGATTTGCCTAAAATTAATTATTGAAAACATAGAAAATTGGCCTGGTGCAGTGGCTCACACCTGTAGTCCCAGCACTTTGGGAAGCTGAAGCGGGGGGATCACTTGAGGTCAGGAGTTTGAGACCAGTCAGCCAACATGGTGAAACCCCATCTCTACTAAAAATACAAAAATTAGCCGGGTGTGGTGGTGCAAGCCTGTAATCCCAGCTACTCAGGAGGCTGAGGCAGGAGAATCACTTGAACCCAGGAGGCGGAGATTGCAGTGAGCCAGATCATGCAACTGCACTCCAGCCTGGGTGACAGAGTGAGACTCCATCTCAAAAAAAAAAAAAAGAAAAGAAAGAAAACTTACAGGAAACAAATTATTTTTGCCAGTTAATCTCAATAATGGGAAGGGAAAGCAGCCATGACACCCATGTATTTGTCAACAAATAATTGGATGATTAAGAATGACACCCATTACAAAATTAGCCGGCGTGGTGGCACATGCCTGTAATCCCAGCTACTCGGGAGGCTAAGGCAGGAGAATCGCTTGAACCCAGGAGGCGGAGGTTGCAGTGAGCCGAGATGGTGCCACCGCACTCCAGCCTGGGTGACAGAGCAAGATTCTGTCTCAAAAAGAAAAGAAAAAAGAATGACACCCATTTCACGCATGCTATGTGCCAAGCAATTTGCAAAGTGTTTTATATATATGTAGACTGTTTCACTAAATTGGTCACAGCAATATCCATGAGATAAGTGCTATTATTATCCTTAATTTACATGGAGAGGGGTGTAAAAAGAGCGTTTGAGAGGTCAAGTAACTTGTTCTAGATCACAGAGCATGTAAGTGATAGAGTCAGGATTTAGGCCAGGTCAGCCTGACTCCAAAACTGTTCTGCTTGGCCAGTATGCTATATCGCCTATCTAAGCACCTGCCATATTTCAGACACTGTGCTAGGTGTTACATTTACAACAGTGACCAAGATATAGCGCTTGTCCTCTTAAACCTTACAGTCTAGTTGGAGGAGACAGACTACTAAACAGCTTAGTATAGCCTTCTCTTCTTTGATATTCCTTGGCTTGGTTACGTATAAAGGTAATCAGTAAAGGCAAATGGTAAATACCAATATCCTGAAATATTTCAATTCCTTTTGTAGGTCCTCAGAGCAAAGACTTCTCCCCTCCACGTATCATGAATGTCCCTAACAGTTACAAATGGGCATGAGGATATTTACATGTTCCTTCACTGTGTGGCTCTGGGTCACATGTGGGCACTGCCACCCTGCTTAGTCTCCTTTGAAGAGAGACAATGAGAAACATAATGTGGAAATACATGTATTAATGAAATAGAATCATCTGAAGGAAAATTTTTAAGTGTCAGACATAATAGCTGTATTTCATTTCAATTGTCCTTTTGCACTTACATTAATTGGCAAGTACTAAGGGAGCTTCATGACTGCACTTTATGGGCATGCCATTTTGAAATATATTCCTTAGGAAAGTGACAATGATTCCCCTGTAAGCTATAAATTTCCAATATGATTGTGAAGATAAAGGGTTGGAAGACTTACATCTCAACAATGACAATCATCTTCTCCCTTCCAGCCCAAAAACAATCAAAGGGCATTATCTAATACCATCATACTGTGCTTCTCAATGCTAGCTGCATATGGGAATCACCGGGGAAATTTTACTATTACCAATGCCTGTGTCCCACCTCCAGTAATTGTGATGATTCAGTTGGTCTGGGCATGGTCTGCACTTGGAAGTTTGGAAAGATCCCTGGGAGATTTTAATACATATACAAGTTTGGGAACTACAGCCCTAATCAAAGGATCATAACCCTGACTGACTGCAAATTAGAATCACCTTGGGAATCTTTTAAAAATTCAGATGCTTCGGCCACACCCCAGACCAATTAAATCAGAATCTCTGGAGGATCAAACCCCAGGAACTAGGAAGTGTGTTAAAAACCTCCCTCAGGTGATTCCAATGATGTGCAGCCAAGGCTGGAAACCACCATAGTAGGTGAAACTCCAAATCTGAAAGGCAATGACAAAATTTGCACTCATTGGTTCAGCAACTCTAAGATGAGCCTAATGAAAAGAAGCCCATTCTAGAAGAGGAGTGGGAAGCAGGCTGAGGATAACTGTCCTACTTTAATATTAAAACGAGCTCACTTTTCTCTCACATGTATGAGAGTTAATTTTTTTTTTTTTTTTTTTAAGACGAAGTTTCGCTCTTGTTGCCCAGGCTAGAATGCAATAGCACAATCTCGGCCCACTGCAACCTCCACCTCCTGGGTTCAAGTGATTCTCCTGCGTCAGCCTCCTGAGTAGCTGGGATTACAGGTGCCCACCACCGTGCCCAGCTAATTTTTTGTATTTTTAGTAGAGATGGGGTTTCACCATGTTCGCCAGGCTGGTCTGGAACTTCTGACCTCAGGTGATCCACCTGCCTTGGCCTCCCAAAGTGCTGGGATTATAGGCGTGAGCCACCGCACCCAGCCTGAGAGTTAATTTTATTAACTTAGGCTAGGAATTACAATCTTCCGCTAAGATTACTAGTAACTGATGATACCTAAGCCCTACTTTCTACCATACCCCCCCAAAATAATGGTAGAAGGAATGAGAAGGAAGTGCTTTAAAGAAATAGAAGCCTTTGCAAAGGACTGCAAACCGGTGCTCAGAACACCTGGGTAGGTCTAGAAGAGTAGCAAGCAAAAAGACCAGCTATCTAGCCTATGTATTACCCGACTACTGTAGTTACATTTTATCTGCAACCTGGTGTGCACTTTTACTCATCACACCAAACACTGGACTTAGAGACCAAAAATTCAAAGTGATTCTCATCCTTGGTGACACACGAGTCATCTGGAGAGCTTTTAAAATAACGATGCTAGGGCTACTCTCAAAATGAATTAAATCAGAATGTGAAGGAATGACACCCAGGAACTTGTTTTTGAAGGTCTCCAGGTAATATGCAACCAAGGCTGAGAATAGTTGCTCTGAATCAGTCGTTCCTAAATTTGAATGCACACCAGAATCACCTGAAAGACATATTAAATTAGATTGCCCTAGCCCCAGCGTTTCTGATTCAGTTGGTGGAGAGCCCAAATGTGTGCATTTCTAACAAGTTTCCAGGTGATGCCAAAGCTGCCGGTCCAGGGATCACACTTTGACAGGTAAAACTCGACTACTGGTTCACAACCTTGACTGCATACTAGAATCACTGGGCAGGGTGGACAGTAATTTTTAAAAGACTGATGACTAAGACCCTCCCCAAACCAATTAAACTGGAATCTCTGGGGCCCGATCAGCAATATTTTTTATATATTTTTGAGACTGGGCTGCACAGTTACCTAGGCTGGAGTGCAGTGGTACAATCATGGCTTACTGGAGCCCTGACCTCCCAGGCCCAAGTAATCCTCCCGCCTCAGCCTCCTGAGTAGCTGGGACTACAGGCACACACCACCATGGCTGGAATTTTTTTTTTTTTTTTGGTAGAGATGGAGGTCTCACTATGTTGTCCAGGCTGGTCTCAAACTCCTGAACGCAAGGAGTCCTCCCACCTCAGCCTCCCAAAGTGCTGGGATTACAGGTGTGACTCACTGCACCCAGCCCAGATCTTGGTTTCTAAACACCATTCTACACTGAAAGGACCAGGGCTCATTGGAAATGGCTGGGACTGGGGCAAGGAAAATGTAAAGTGACTCTGGGAATCTTGTGCCAGAATCTAAGGAACTGCTCAAATACTAATGAGGCATGTTAAGTGACATGAGAGCCAGCTGAAGGGACTCCCACTGGCCAAACTGTAGAAAATTTGAGCATCAAAAGGAAAATAATTGAACTGAACTTAAAACACAGAATTCAAATAAGAAAATCACTGAATCAAGTGATGTTAAAAAAAAAAAAAAAAAGTGGGGAAAACACTTTGCCACTATTGTGCCGGACCACTGTCATCTCCAATTTGGACAGAACCAGGTTCAAGAGGCCGAAGAACAGATCCAGAGACAGCAAACAAGACATGGTGCTTTTTTGTTTTTGTTTTAACTGGGGACTTACATTCAGGAAGAGTCCAGTGGTGATGGGCTGGATGGAACTGCAACCACGTGCAAAGCATGGGGTTTATATAGCATTTTCATTTATCCCTCCCCCCTAACAACCTGCACCTGGCAACCTTCATTTAAACCAAAACAAAGGGCCTCAATTTCCCGTATGGCCTGCATTTCATGGGACAGGCCAAGACCTCAGATGCTCCTCACAGATAAGAAATGGATCTCTGGGTTCCCTAGCTGGAAACTCTCTATCGCATTCAGGTGCATCTGCCATACAGGGCCATTCTCAGGATATGCTTTATTGCTATCAGGTGCATTTACCATATAGCCACCATAGTAATTATTAGGAAGCAATTATTATACTAATTTCTTGCTCTAAAAATTGGTATTAAAGGGGAAAGACTTAGGTCTTTACCTGGCTTTTTTGGAGGAACTCTAGTTCATACCCTTTAGATAGGGAAAAGCTCATTTTTATAAAAGAGTGACAGCTGGCTGGGTGCGGTGGCTCACACCTGTAATCCCAGAAATTTGGGAGGCCGAGGTGGGTGGATAACCTGTGGTCAGGAGTTCAAAACCAGCCTGGTCAACACAGTGAAATCCCGTCTCTACTAAAAATACAAAATTAGCTGGGCCTGGTGGCAGGTGCATGTAATCCCAGCTACTTGGGAGGCTGAGGCAGGAGAACTGCTTGAACCCGAGAGGCAGAGGTTGCAGTAAGCCGAGATCACGCCATTGCACTCCAGCATGGGCAACAAGAGCAAAACTCCATCTCAAAAACCAAAAAAACAAAAAAACAAACAAAAAAAGTGACAGCTAATAAACACAGATTGATTGACGGAATTAGGAATCATGGCTTTTCAATCCCCAATTAAACTATTAATTTACCATCAGTGGGTACACAAAATAAATAAAGAGAAAGTAATGTTGTTGTTGAGACAAGGTCTTGCTCTGCCACCCAGGCTGGAGTGCAGTGACATGATCTGATCATGGCTTACTGCAGCCTCTACCTCTCAGGCTCAAGCTAATCTCCTACCTCAGACCCCCAGTAGCTAAAAATACAAGTGTATGCCACCATGCCAAGCTTTCTTTTTTTTTTTTTTTTTTGGGAGAGATCTGGTCTCACCATATTCCCCAGGCTGTTCTCAACTCCTATACTCAAGAAATCCTCCTGCTTCAGCCTCCCAAAGTGCTGGGATTACACAGGTGTGAGCCACCGCATCTGACCAAAATAAATTTAAAAATTAAAAAATATTAAATGACTGAGTCAGAAACAATAATCAATGGATGCTAAAATCTTTAGGGAAGAGGTTGTTGGGAAACAGGATAGTCACATGGCATTAGAGTGACCTCCAATAGCTTTTTTTTTTGAAATGGAGTTTCGCTCTTGTTGCCCAGGCTGGAGTGCAATGGCACAATCTCAGCTCACTGCAACCGCCGCCTCCTGGGTTCAAGCGATTCTCCTGCCTCAGCCTCCTGAGTAGCTGGGATTACAGGCGTCTGCCACCACACCCAGCCAATTTTTGTATTTTTAGTAGAGATGAGGTTTCACCATGTTTGCCAGGCTGGTCTTGAACTTCTGACATCAGGTGATCCACCTGCCTCAGCCTCCCAGAGTGCTGGGATTACAGGCATGAGCCACTGCACCTGGCCAACATCCCACAGATTTCTTATTAATTACAAAGAAGAAAATTATATGGAGAGTTCTGAGGGCCATCAACCTAACCATCACCTTTACTACAAGTGAGCAACTGAAATAATGTACCTCCTAATGGGATGCAACATGATGTACATACCAACACTTTAAGTTTTTGGGCTTTTTTTTTTTTTTTTTTTTTTGAGACAGGATCTTGCTGTGTCACCCAGGCTGGAGTGCAGTGGCACCATCACGGTTCACTGCAGCCTCAACCTCCTGGGCTCAAGCAATCCTCCCACCTCAGCCTCCTAAATACCTGGGGCTACAGACATGCACCAGCACGTCCAGCTAGCTGTTAAATTTTGGATTGTTTTGAGACAGGGTCTTGCTCTGTCATGCAGGCTGGAGTACAGTGGTGAAACCATGGCTCACTGCAGCCTCCACCTCCCAGGCTGAAGCAATCCTCCTGCCTCAACCTCCAAAAGTAGCTGGAACTACATGTGTGCACCACTGTGCCTGGCTAATTTTTTTTGTTTTTTGTGGAGATAGGGTTTTGCCATATTGCCCAGGTTGAAGAAAAAGATTTTAAAACTTTCCTTCATGACACTGTTTCTGAAAAAAAAAAAAAAAGAAAGAAAAAAAAAAACTTTAAAAACTGATATAAAATCCTTTCACACAGAAAAAAAAAACGTATTTTGGTTCTCAAGATTTGGTTCTCTATGTTACCAAGGCTGAGGCTGGTCTTGAACTCCTGGGCCTAAGTGATCCTCCTGCCTCCACCTGAGCCACTGCACACAGACCACTTAAGTATTCTTGTCAAAAATGTGTTTTTGTTTCTTTGTTTTTTTGAGACAGAGTTTCGCTCTTGTTGCCCAGGCTAGAGTGCAATGGCTGGCACAACCTCCGCCTCCGGGATTCAAGTGATTCTCCTGCCTCAGTCTCCCGAGTAGCTGGGATTATAGGCATGTGCCACCACGCCCGGCTAACTTTGTATTTTTAGTAGAGATGGGGTTTCTCCATGTTGGTCAGGCTGATCTAAAACTCCCGATCTCAGGTGATCCACCTGCCTCAGCCTTCCAAAGTGCTGGGATTACAGACATGAGCCACCGTGCCCGGCCGTCAAAAATGTTTTAATGTGAGTCTAATCAAGCCACTAGACCTAACTTCAAGTTTACAAGAAATTTAGGTCAAGAAAAAGTTAAACATGAACACAGGTAAACAAAACATCCTGGTTTACCCAGGACTGAGGAGTTTCTCAGGATGTAAGATCAGTGTTCGAACTAGAAGAGTCCTAGACAAATCAGGACTGTTGGTCACCTTAAAATCAGACAAATCCATAATGTGCAACAGACCTAGTCTCTAAAAAGTCAGTGCCTTGGGTAAAAAAAAAAAAAAGTGAGAAGATCATTCTACATTAAGAGAGACTAAAGAGGCCAGACATGAAGGCTCATGCCTGTAATTCCAGTACTCTGGGAGGCCAAGGTGGGTGCATCACTTGAGGTCATGAGTTCAAGACCAGCCTAGCCAACATGGTGAAACCCCATCTCTACTAAAAATACAAAAATTAGCCGGGTGTGGTGGCACATACCTGTAATCCCAGCTACTCGGGAGGCTGAGGCAGTAGAATCACTTGAACTCAGGAGGTGGAGGTTGCAGTGAGCTGAGATTGTGCCACTGCACTCCAGCCTGGGCTTTGACAGAGCACGACCGTCTCCCCAAAAAAAGAGAGATACTAAAGAGACACAGACACAACCACCAAATGTAACATGTGAATTGGCCATAAAAAACATTTTGGGGACAGTTGGGGCAACTGAATGTAAAGTAGTGCTACCCTGCCAGTCCACAGATGTAAATGAACAATGTCACTAAGTCAGTACACTGTTTAATTCAGGTGTCTTTTTTTTTTTTTTTTTGAAAAAGACTTTTTTGATAAAGAATGTGATACTCTGGCACTTTGGGAGGCCGAGACAGGCAGATAACTTTAGGTCAGTAGTTCAAGACCAGCCTGGCCAACATGGTGAAACCCCATCTCTACTAAAAATACAAAAAAAAATTAGCCAGGCATGATGGCGCATGCCTATAATCCCAGCTACATGGGAGGCTGAGGCACGAGAATTGCTTGAGCCCAGGAGGCAGAGGTTGCAGTGAGCCAAGACTGCACCACTGCACTCCAGCCCGGGTGACAGAGCAAGACTCTCACTCAAAAAAAAAAAAAAAGAAAGAAAGAAAAGAAAAAGAAAAAGGAGAAGGAAAGGAAAGGAAAAAGGAAAAAGGAAAAGAAAAGGAAAAAGGAAAGAAAAAAGAATGCAGGCCAGGTGCAGTGGCTCACGCCTGTAATCAGCACTTTGGGAACAAGGTGGGTGGATCACCTGAGGTCAGGAGTTCAAGACCAGCCTGGCCAATATGGTGAAACCCCATCTCTACTAAAAATACAAAAATCAGCCCGGTGTGGTAGCATGCACCTGTATTCCCAGCTTCTCAGGAGGCTGAGGCAGGAGAAACGACTTGAACCCAGGAGGCGGAGGTTGCAGTGAGCTGAGATCGTGCTGCTGCACTCCAGCCTGGGTGACAGAGTGAGACTCCATCTCAAAAAAAAAAAAAAGAAAAAGAAAAGAATGTGGTACTATGATATATACTTTGGTATAAACTCCTTATCTCCTTGTGAAACATCAGGCAGTCTCCAGATCACACCTCAAGAAGCACTGGACTACATTAGATGACATTAGTGAAGATTAGTGAGGTACTGCTAATTTTCTTAGTTGAACTCATATTATGGTTATGTAGAAAAATGTCCTTATGCTTAGAAGATAGATGTATAAGGTATACATGTATTTGTATACCTTATACAGATAGATGAGTATCTCCATCTAAAGATGAAGAGTTGGCCGGGCGCGGTGGCTCATGCCTGTAATCCCAGCACTTTGGGAGGCCAAGCTGGGAGGATTGCTTGAGCCCAGGAGTTTGAGACCAGCCGGAGCAAGATGGTGAGATCCATCACTACAGAAAAATTAAAAAATAGTCAGGCATGGTGGCAAACACGTGTAGTACCAGCTACTTGGGAGGCTGAGATAGGAGGATCCCTTGAGCCCAGGAGTTCAAGGTGCCAGTGAGCCATGATAGCGCTACTGCACTACAGCCTGGGTAACAAAGCAAGACCCTGTCTTAACAGCAACAAAAAAATATATGACTCACTGAAGACTCAGATGATTTTTAGCATTTTAAAGCAATAAAGTACACTTTAATTGAGGTACATACACTGGTTTTTTTAGATGTAATGATATCACACACTTAATAGACTATAGTATAAGCAATGTTTATATGCACTGGGAAACCATAAAATTCATGTTACTTGCTTTATTGAGATATTCACTATGTTGTGGCAATCTGGAACCAAACCCGCAATATCTCTGAGGGTATAACCATAAACAAGTAACAAAATTATGAGGAAGTTGATTTGCCAGAGCCAATCCTATATTTATTCATTAAATATTCCTTCAGGAAGGAATATTTAAGTTAAAAACAGAAAGGTGAGTAGAGTTAAGTCAGAAGAGTTAGGGAAAAGAATACTCCAAGCTGAGGAAACAGAATGTGAAAAGGACCAGAATGAAAGAACTTTCTGCTTTTCAGGGAAAGGAATCCAATATATCTAGAGAAATGGAGTTCTTCGGATTATGAAGTGGCCTTTGAGCTTCATCAATAATGTTGGACTTTATTTTAAAAGCAATAGGAAGTTGGCTGGGTGCAGTGGCTCACGCCTGTAATCCCAGCATTTTGGGAGGCCGAGGTGGGTGGATCATTTGAGGTCAGCAGTTCGAGACCAGCCTGGTCAACAAGGTGAAACCCTGTCTCTACTAAAAATACAAAAAAAAAAAAAAACAAACAAAAAAAGAGCCAGGCATGATGACACGCACCTGTTATCCCAGCTACTTGGGAGGTTGAGGCACGAGAATCGCTTGAACCCAGGAGGCGGAGGTTGCAGTGAGCTGAGATTGCACCACTGCACTCCAGCCTGGGTGACAGACTGAGACCCTGTCTCAAAGTAACTAACTAAATAAAAGAAAAGCAACAGGAAGCCAATGACAGATTTTAAGTAATGGAGAAACATGAGATTTGCATTTTTTCTTAAGAGATAGGGTCTTGCTATATTGTCCAGGCTGGTCTTGAACTCCTGGGTTCAAGCAATCCTCCAGCCTCAGCCTCCACAGTAACTGGTATTTCAGGTGTGCCATGGTGCTAGAATGAACTGGGACAAGAGTGAATACAAGCAGCAACAGTTGGGAAGATGACTATTGCAGCAATAATCTGGAGACAGATGATGGAAGCCTGCAAGGATGGCGACTTCGTGAAAAATTGGATGGGGCAAACAGTACAGGAGAAGGACTCAGAAATCATTCCCAGGCTCTGGCTTGGGTGACTGAGTAAATTGTTACATTCATAAAGACTGAGAATAGAGGAGGAAGAACACGTTTGGGGAAAGATGGAAAGCATTCAACATTAGATTATTGAGTTTGAAGAATCTAGAAGATATCCAAGAGGAAGTTACCTTATAGGTAGTTGGATACAGGAATGAAAAGGAACTCTGTTTTCTGGCTTAAGTGATTGATAGAGATGGTATTGCCATTTGCTGATATAGGGAATAAATGGAAAAAAATGCTTTTTTGAAAATTTCAGTTATAAAAATAATATAACTCATTGCATAAAATTAAAAAATAAGGAAATGAAAAAATTTATGCGATTACCATAACCAACACTTTGGGAGGCTGAGGCAGGTGGATCACCTGAAGTCAGGAGTTCGAGACCAGTCTGACCAACATGGTGAAACCCCGTCTCTACTAAAAATACAAAAATTAGCTGGGCATGGCGGCGGGCGCCTATAATCCCAGCTACTCAGGAGGCTGAGGCAGAGGAATCGCTTGAACCGGGAGGCGGAGGTTGCAAGTGAGCTGAGATCACGCCACTGCACTCCATCCTGTGTGACAGAGTGAGGCTCCATCTCAAAAAATAAAAATAAAATAAATCTTTCTGGCTGCTCCTCCTTGGGCTAGATAATTCTTAGAGATAGCAAGGGTTCAGCTGGAAGATTTCTTTGATACACAAACTAACCAATTCAGAGCTATATTCCCTCTATCTGGCATGGACACCCCAAGAGACAACATTCCAGTCTCCTAATCACCCCATGGCCAGCCACCAGACAACTAGGGAGCACCCCTATACCTTATTCAAAGTAGCCAATCCTAAACTGTTCACTCTGCCCTGCATTGCCTTTCCCAAGGAAACTCAAGTAACGGCAGTGGCCTAAACCTTCCCCTCTTCTGTCTTCTGCCTCCTGCCTACCCTGGTGTCTTTCCCATGTAGCCCTATATGGCATAATATGTCTCCTGTCTCTAGGACCTGTGAGCATAATAGACTTTGTTTTCCTGAGCCTCTCCTGTGTCCTCTTCTGGCTATACCTGATCTACCATCTAAAAAAAGAATAGAAAACATTATATAGTAGCTTTAACAGTCATATTTTTCTAAGAAGGAGGCTTCTCTAGAATGTTTGATTAAGAAGAATTAAAAATACCAGTTAACCAGATATCACTTGTGAATCAGACAACGCTTACTAAGTTACACATCCTTAGGCCTTTAGATTATCAAAACATAATGTAAATTGTTGGGCAAGTACCCAAGAACAATTCCAGAGTTGATGAAATCATGGACTAGAGAATGTTAAATATAGTCAGTTTTCAATATCCAGTTTATTATGCTATATTAGATTTTGGAGCTTTTGCCTCCACACTACACAGCACAGTTATAGGTATTCAGTCTCTTTGAAAATCTCCTTTCCCTTAGGGTCTCTCCAATAACCTATTCTTCCTCCATTGGTGAGAGTTAATTGGTGCTATTGCTCCTAGGGACAACTACATTTTCTTTTCTTTTTTTTTGAGATGGTGTCTTGCTCTGTCACCCAGGCTGGAGTGCAGTGGCATGATTTCGGCTCACTGCAACCTCCACCTCCAAGGTTCAAGCAATTATCCTGCCTCAGCCTCCCAAATAGCTGGGATTACAGGTGCCCACCACCAGTGATAACTACATTTTCAAGGGTCATTCGAGATGCCTTAAAACCAAGAAAACCCGAAAGAATTAATCTCATCTAATGATCACTCAGTCACCCGGTATTCACTTCACGGCTTACTCTGCTTTAAAAAACCTCGACTGTGTCTGGTTTTAATCCTTAAGTACCTCATGAATCCAGAAGTCTTAGAAATATCTAAAAATTGTAGCATCTCTGAGCAAATGCACAGGCTCCAGTCAATGTAAAATTATTACCAGCTGCTAAAAAAAGGTCATTTGTCCACACCATAAGCAGAATCAAATGGAGGAGACAAGACTATAAACTAAAACCAAGGCTGACAGCAATAGGAAGAAACAGTACAGAACCAGGAGTGGGGGGTGGTCAAACCCAAGCAAACGGGCATGATTGAAAGGGAATCTGAAAACTAAGGTTAAGTCTGCCTTGAGAGGGTGCGGTGGCTCACGCTTATAATCCCAGTACTTTGGGAGGCCAAGGCGGGTGGATCACTTGAAGGTCAGGAGTTTGGGACCAGCCCGGCCAACATGGTGAAACCCCATCTCTACTAAAAATACAAAAATTAGCCAGGCATGGTGGCACGCACCTGTAATCCTAGCTACTGGGGAAGCTGAGGCACGAGAATCTCTTGAACCCAGGAGGCGGAGGTTGCAGTGAGCCAAGATCATGCCATGACACTCAGCCTGGGCAAGAATGAGACTCCATCTCAAAAAAAAAAAACGTCTGCCTCAGACCAGAGGCCTACTACATTCTTCCTATTCACAAACCAAAGGTTGGTTTCCACTGTAATGCTCCCAGGGTCTGCAATGTAGCAATATGCCAAACCTGAAAGTTTCTGAAACTTCAGCCTTAACAAATAGCCTGCAGTCTTCTAGGAGGCTGCTTATCGAGTGAAGAGGAGCACCAGCTCACAGTGTGGGGTGTGGGGGAACAAATCCACAGGGACAGCTTGCTGCAGGACAAAGGGCTCGCCTAAGAGCTTCTTAGCAGGGTCTGGAGGACAGCACAGCCTGTAGAAACAGAACATAGCATCAGTTCCCAGGAATAAAAGGAAGAACCCACAGGAGTACAATTGCTTAAAATAGAGGCCCTTCCACTGTGTTCCCACAGGCCCCCTGTGTTTCTCTTATACAGCATTTATCTTATTGAATATAACTGTTTTTCTTCACCATCTGCCTTACTGAAGTATAACCTTTTTAAGGGTAGAAATGAAGTAAACACTGCTTAATATTCATTTCTGTATTCCCAGTATGTGACACAGAATAAGGGTTCAATACATTTGGTTGGAGCTGAAGAGCCTGTATGTTTATAAGGCCTTAAGATACATAACCACCAAACTGTTCTAAAAAGGGTTGTACCACTTTACATCCAAACCAGCCAAGTAGAAGAGTATTTGTTTGCCTGGATAACATTCAATACAGTCATGCATCACTTAACAATGGGGGTACATTCTGAAAATTGCATCGTTAGGCAATTTCTTCATTGTGTGAACATAATAGAGCATACTTACACATATCTAGATGACAGAGCCTACTACACATCTAGACTATACGCTATAGCCTATTTCTCCTCAGCTACAAATCTGTACAGCATGTTACTGTACTGAATACTGTAGACAACTGTAACACAGTGGTAAGTATTTATGTATCTAAACATTAAAAAGTACTGTAAAAATATAGTAGAAAAACTGGTCAACCTGGACAGCATTGTGAGACCCCATCTCTACAAAATTTTAATTTTAACTGATTTTAAAATTAGTTGGGTGTGGTAGTACATGCCTGTACTTCTAGCTACTCTGGGGGCTGAGGCCAGAGGATCACTTGAAACCAGGAATTCAATACCAGCCTGGGCAGCATAGCGAGACTCTGTCTTTACCAAAAAATAAAAAATAAATAAAATAAGGTCCAGACATGCTGGCTCATGCCTGAAATCCCAGCACTTTGGAAGGCTGAGGTGAGAGGATTGCTTGAGCTCAGGAGTTCGAGACCAGCCAGGGCCACATGACAAAACCCTGTCTTTACAAAAAACACAAAAACTAGCTGGGCATGGTGGCTCGCACCTGTAGTGCCAGCTACTCAGGAGGCTGAGGCGGGAGGATGGCTTGAGCCCAGGAGATAGAGGTTGCAGTGAGCTGAGATCACACCACTGTACTCTAGCCTGGGACAAGATCGTCAATATCACTGTTTTGCACCTCGACATCTCGTCCCACTAGAAGGTCTTCAGGGGCAATAACATACATGGAGCTGTCATCTCCTGTGATAACAATGCCTTCTTCTGGAATACCTCCTGAAGGATCTGCCTGAGGCTGTTTTGCAGTTAACTTTAAAAAAATAAGTAGAAGGAGTATCTGCTAAAATAATAAAAGTACAGTATAGTAAGTATATAAACCAGTAACACAGTCATTTATTATCAAGTATTATGTACTATAGATAACTACACGTACTTAATTTTATAAGTGGTGATGCTGATGTAAACAGACCTACTGACAGCACAATAAATTTGTTTACACCAGCATGACCACAAACATGTAAGTAACCCATGTGCTAAACGTTACAACAGCTATGATGTCACTAGGCCATAGGAATTTTTCAGCTCCATTATAATTTTTTCTTTTTTTTTTGAGATGGAGTCTTGCTCTATCACCCAGGCTGGAGTACAGTGGCACAATCTTGTCTCATTGCAACCTCCGCCTCCTGGATTCTAGCGATTCTCCTGCCTCAGTCTCCCAAATAGCTGGGACTACAGGCACACATGACCACCACACCCGCTAATTTTTGAATTTTAGTAGAGATGGGGTTTCACCATGTTGGCCAGGCTGGTCTTAAACTCCTGACCTCAAGTGACCCGCCCACCTCAGCCTTCTGAAGTGCTGGGATTACAGGCGTGAGCCATCGTGCCCTGTCAGCTCCATTATAATCTTATGGGACCAACATCATATATGCAGTCCATTGTTGATTGAAATGTTATTATGTGACACAAGATCGTAGTTTAGATAGCATTGTCCCATTATAATCAAATACACAACAAAAATATTCCCTATCACATCTACAATGGAACATTTTCTTATCCGATATAATAAGCAAAAGGAAAAAATGAGTATTAGAAGGAGAGGGACAGAATTATTTTTATACATGGTGATCATATGGTCAGCTGCCACAACAATGTGAGAACCAACTAAAAAATGAATAAAACTAATAATAGAGTAAGGTAGCTGTACACCAGATTGGCAATAACTAATGGAAAATGTCATGAAGGCTGAGCGTGGTGGCTCACACCTGTAATCCTAACACTTTGGGAGGCCAAGGTGGGTGGATCACCTGAGGTCAGGAGTTCAAGACCAGCCTGGCCAACAAGGTGAAACCCTGTCTCTACTAAAAATACAAAAATTGGCTGGGCGTGGTGGCACATACCTGTAATCCCAGCTACTCAGGAGGCTGAGGCAGGAGAATCGCTTGAATCTGGGAGGTGGAGGCTGTAGTGAGCCGAGACCATGCCACTGCACTCCCGCAAATGAGACTACTTATTTAGTCTCAGCTACTTAGGAGGCTGACATGGAAGGATTTCTTGAGCCCCAGAGGTCAAGGCTGCAGGGAACTGTGATTGCACCACTGCACTCCAGCCTGGGCAACAGAGCAAGACTCCATCCCCCCCACCTGCCCCCCTAAAAAAGCATCATGTAGAATAGTGCTTATAGTTTGCTTCTACTTGTTTGATAAAGAGGAGAGATAGTATGTACACACATACGTGTGCACACACATGCACTCATGCTTGTAGTGTCACAGAATATCTCTGGTAGTCCACACGAGAAACTGCTCAGAGTGGTGACATCTGAAAGACTAGGGATCATGAGTAAGAAACTCATTTTACCCTATATTCTTTTGTATTATTTGAATTTTCTCTCTCTCTCGCTCTCTCTCTCTCTCTACTGTTTTAGAGATGGGGTCTCACTCTATCACCAAGGCTGGAGTGCAGTGGTACAATCAGAGCTCACTGCAGCCTTGAACCACTAGACTCAAGTGATCTTCCCAACTCTCCCTCCTGAGTAGCTGGGAATACACGCATGAGTCACTGTGTCTGGTGTATTTGAATTTTTTTCTACCATATGCACATACTGACTTTTTTTTTTTTTTAATTGAAACAGGATATCCCTGTATTGCCCAGGCTGGAGTGAAGTTGAGTGATCACAGCTCACTGCATGCAGCCTTGAACCCCCGAGGCTCAAGCAATCCACCCACCTCAGCCTCCCAAGTAGCTGGAACTACAGGCATGTTACCACGCCTGGCTAATTTTTGTATTTTTAGTAGAGACAGGGTTTCACCATGTTGCCCAGGCTGGTTTCAAACTCCTGGGCTCAAGCGATCTGCCCACCTCCGCCTCCCAAAGTGCTGGGATTGCCAAATTGTACACTTTAAATGGGTGAAGTACGTGGGGGCAGTACTATAGCCTACAGCCTATAGTCCCAGCTACTAGGAGGTTGACACGGGAGGACTGCTTGAGCCTAAAAGTTCAAGGCCAGCTTGAGCAACACAGCAAAACCTCATCTCTTTAGAAAAAAAAAAAAAGTTGGGCCGGGCGCGGTGGCTCAAGCCTGTAATCCCAGCACTTTGGGAGGCCGAGACGGGTGGATCACGAGGTCAGGAGATCGAGACCATCCTGGCTAACACGGTGAAACCCCGTCTCTACTAAAAACTACAAAAAACTAGCCGGGCGACGTGGCGGCGCCTGTAGTCCCAGCTACCTGGGAGGCTGAGACAGGAGAATGGCATAAACCCGGGAGGCGGAGCTTGCAGTGAGCTGAGATCTGGCCACAGCACTCCAGCCTGGGTGACAAAGCGAGACTCCGTCTCAAAAAAAAAAAAAAAAAAAAAAAAAAAAAAAAAAAAAAAAAGAAAAAAAAAAGTTGAATTGTATGATATATGAGTTGTATCTCAATAAAGCTATTATTTTTTAAAAATGCCTTAGAGATCTATTATCAGAACATAGAGAACATCTGCATTTTTATAGCAGTGTAGTGTTTTATCGAATGGATGTGGCATAGTTGATTTAACCAGTTCCCCACTAATGGACTTTGGGAGTATTTCAACTTTTCCTGTTAATATTGCAATGACTAACTTTGTATATATGTCATTTTACGTGTGTGAGTGTATCTATAGGATAAAACCTCAGGAATGGAATTACCATGTGAAAGGGTATATATACATTTGTCATTTTAATCTATATTACTAAATTTCCCTCCATAGGGATAGTACCAATTTACATAGGGTTAGTACTCAATTTACACAACTCATGTTTTTAGAATTCTTTTCCCTTATTATTACCAATAATGCATTATCAAGCTTTTGTACTTTTGTCAATCTGAGGTATAAAAAGAAGTATCTCAGGGTACTTCTAATTTGCATTTCTATCATTATGAGAGAGACAGCATCCTCTCATATTTTGTAAATACCTTTATAATACTGCCTTTTCATATCCTCGGTTCATTTTTCTATTGGCTGCTAGAGTATAGTGGTGCAGTCTCGGCTTACCAATTTCTACTAGGAGTTTCTTAGATTAAGGAAAAAAGTCTTTGTGATGTGAACTGCAAATTTTATTCCAGTTTGTATGCTGTCTCCCGTCTTGCTTACAGTGCTTTTCATCATGCATAAATTAATGATTTTTTTCAATAGTCTTATTAATTTGTATACCATGCCGGGCACAGTGGCTCACGCCTGTAATCCCAACACTTTGGGAGGCCAAGGCGGGTGGGTCACGAGGTCAAAAGTTCAAGACCAGCCTGGCCAACATGGTGAAACCCTGTCTCTACTAAGAATACAAAAATTAGCCAGGTGTGTGGCACTTGCCTGTAATTCCAGCTACTCGGGAGGCTGAGGTAGGAGAGTTGCTTGAACCCGAGAGTCAGAGGTTGCAGTGAGCCAAGATCATGCCACTGCACTCCAGCCTGGGCAACACAGCAAGACTCCGTCTCGGGGGGGAAAAAATTTCTTCCTATAGTTATGCTCTCTTTCTCATTTAAGACTATATTTTTGTGTTTTGCCCCTTAATATTGTTGATTAGGCTTATTTATTTAATTTTTTTCTTCCAATAACACCTTCTTGCTTTCTCATCAAATCTACAGGCTTTTTTTGTTTTATAAGTCGTTAATTTATGGATTTTTAAAATCATTATTGAGTTCTTCCTTCAGTTTCCTTTGGGTTTATTGTTCTTTTTCTAGCTCATGACTTGAAAGTTCAAATCACTTAGTTTTTTATACATTGACATATAATGATATATAAATTTTAATTCTCATTTGTTTCATTCAAATATATAATCTGTACTTTATACCTGTCTATGTTGTTTCAATGTTACAAATAAATTATATTACTTATAGTAAAAAGTGAGAGAGAAAAAGATTACAAAATGTAAAGATTTCAAAAATCAAAATAGCTGACCAGGGTCAGAACTAGAGTGAAGTGAAAGGCACTTGCATCGGGTGAAAAATTTAATAGGGTGCCAAAAAACTCAGTAATCGAATGTTTTGATGCAATATTTTAGAATATCAAATCGGAAAACAGCAGCCTACAGGCTAGCCACTTGCTTTTATAAGGTTTATTGGAACCGAAGCCAGAATTCAGGTAAGGCAGTGAGGCGGGGTTCAACAAGTAGAAGGGCAGATCCCACCTTTCCCACCTTTTAAAAAAAAAATGTAATATTTTGTTCATCATGAATTATTTTGGATGAATTTTGATATTTGAAAATATTGGGCCAGACATGGTGGCTTACGCCTGTTATCTCAGCACTTTGGGAGGCCAAGGCAGGAGGATCACATGAGCACAGGAGCTCAAGACCAGCCTGGGCAACATAGTGAGACTTCGTCTCTATTAAAAAAATCAAAAAATTTAGCCAGACACTTTGGTAGGCCGACGCAGGAGGATCACTTGCACCCAGGAGTTTGAGACAAACCTGGGCAACATAGTGAGACCTTGTCTCTACAAAAAAATTAAAAATTAGCCAGGTGTGGTAGTGTGCACCTGTAGTCTCAGCTACTTGGGAGGCTGAGGCAGGAGGATCTCATGAGCCCAGGAGGTCAAGACTTCAGTGAGTCATGACTGTACCACTGTGCTCAACCTGGGTGACAGAGTGAGACTCTGTCTCAAAAGAAAAGAAAATATTGCATTAAAATTTAGCCATTGGCCGGAGCGGTGGCTCAAGCCTGTAATCCCAGCACTTTGGGAGGCTGAGACGGGCAGATCACGAGGTCAGGAGATCGAGACCATCCTGGCTAACACGGTGAAACCCCGTCTCTACTAAAAAATACAAAAAACTAGCCGGGCGAGGTGGCGAGCACCTGTAGTCCCAGCTACTCGGGAGGCTGAGGCAGGAAAATGGCATAAACCCGGGAGGCGGAGCTTGCAGTGAGCTGAGATCCGGCCACTGCACTGCAGCCCGGGCGACAGAGCGAGACTCCGTCTCAAAAAAAAAATAATAAAATAAAATAAAATAAAATAAAAATTTAGCCATTAAAAAAAGCTGTAGTGGAATAGAAATAAACAAAAAATATCTTGATTGCTGAGATTTTTAACATTTTTTTTTTTTTTTGAGATGGAGTCTCTCTCTGTTGCCCAGGCTGGAGTGCAATGGCACGATCTTGGCTCACTGCAACCTCTGCCTCCCAGGTTCAAGCGATTCTCCTGTCTCAGCCTCCCAAGTGGCTGGGATTACAGGCGCACAAACCATGCCTGGCTAATTTTCTGTATTTTTATAGTAGACATGGGGTTTCACTGCGTTGCCCAGGCTAGTCTTGAACTCCTGAGCTCAGGCAATCCACCCACCTCGGCCTCCCAAAGTGCTAGGATTACAGGCGTGAGCCACCACACCCGGCTGACACATTCTTAAATTTTGCACCCAAACTAAGTACTTGACTTGCCTCATTCCTGACCCAGCCCTGTAATTGAGTATTGAAGGTGGTATTTTTTTTTGTTTCTGTTTCTTTACACTTCTCATGACTTGAAAGCTCAAATCACTTTCCAACTGTGTGCACGATAAGCATGAATGACTTTGATAATCAAAACAAAAATTTTAAACAGAAGTCATGACTTACTCAATGACATTCCTAGTGGATTCACCATGGAGCTTGCAGGAAACAAAAACTAGCGTGCAGATGGCCCTGCAGTTTCGAACGGCTTGAATCACCTTGTAATCTGAAGGAAGAAACACCTTGCTATTAGTATAATTAACTACTATGGTCTCTGTTATCACAAACCTCCCACTGACCAGAACTCAGGATTGATTAGAAATAGAGGGGAAACAGGTTCAGAGCCAGCCCACTGGGAGTACCCGTAGCATGATGTGGAAAAGAAGAACCAAAGTTGGTGGATAATACTGGGAACATCAAAATAGCTGTTCATCCTTACGCAGTCCGGCACGGGCTGGGTTCACCACAGCAACAATTGACTGTCCATCTTCCTTTGACTTTAGTAGCCCTGGCAAAATCTTCTCTGCTCGACCAGTGTGAAATTCAGAGTTGGTGATGCCTATGGAAGACAGGCCCACATGACATAACTCAAGCCCAGCAGTGGGGGAAAGCTTCAGCTTCACAGAAATGCACAGGAGCCAAGGACTCTGCCATCTTCCCTTTGGATCTAGCATCACTCCAAGTAACAAGGAAAGAAGTGTTTTTGGACAGACCCGCTTCATTTTTTCCAAAGTACTTTCCCTTGGAATATCTCAGTAAGCCTTTCAGCTTGAGCAACTAGTGTTTACACTTTTTTTTTTTCTCTTGAGATGGAGTCTCGCTCTGTTGCCCAGACTGGAGTGCAGTGGCGCGATCTCGGCACACTACAACCTCCACCTCCCGGGTTCAAGCAATTCTCTGCCTCACCCTCCCGAGTAGCTTGGATTATAGGCGCCTGCCACCACGACCGGCTAATTTTTGTATTTTTAGTAGAGACAGGGTTTTACCATCTTGGCCAGGCTGGTCTTGAACTCCTGACCTTGTGATCCACCCTCCTCAGCCTCCCAAAGTGCTGGAATTACAGGTGTAAGCCACCATGCCTGCTATTTTACAACTTTACAACTCACATAGCATGTAAAGACCTATACTAAGATGAGAATCTTGACTTTTGCTCAAGTGCTCTTCCTGCTATATCAGACATTTTCACCAAATGCCTCAGGAGCATTCTGGAGGTGAAGTAGTGGGAGCAAGATGATCTATTTTCTATATGGCAGTTTTACAGAAGACTGTGTTTGAAGAAAAGGTTTTGTTGCTGAAAATATAGGTTTGAAACCTATTGTATTATGCTATAAGGCCTCATGAGTCTAATGTCAAGGAGATTCTTCTATTCTGTCCAAAGTTTTGCAACTTTTCTTCCTATCAGCTAGACATGTACCTTCCCTTAGGCTCCTCTTCTGGATAGGAAAAACGTTAGATATTGGTACCTATTCCAGAAAACCATGAGGATCTATTCCAGAAAACCATTCTGACCACTCCAGAATTCCCTCCCTTCCTCCCTGTGGGTCAGGGATACAGTAGTTGTCCTTTCCCACACAATTCTTTCCATAGCACGGAAACAACTGCATCCCTTAATTTCTACACAGACTGTAAACTGTGTACCATTGAAGGCTGCAGTCCATCTTGCATCCTCCACTGCCTGCTCCACCAATTCAATCCCGAGGACCTGAGATGTATGCTGAGCCAGAGAGAGGCCAATCACACCTGAAGAAGTAAAAGAGAAGAAGAAGAAGGCAGCATTTTAGGGTTTGGGTGTGGTAGTTTGTTTGTTTTTGTTTTGTCTTTGTTTGTTTGTTTGTTTTAAACAGGGTCTCACTCTGTAGCCTAGGCTGGAGTGCAGTGGCACACAGTTCACTGCAGCCTCGACCTCCTGGGCTAAAGCAATCCTCCTGTCTCAGCCCCCTGAGTAGCTAAGACTACAGGCTCATGTCACTATGCCCAGCAATTTTTAATTTTTTTGTAGAGATGGGGTCTCACTATGTTGCCCAGGCTGGTCTCTAACTCCTGGGCTCAACCAGTCCTCCTGCCTTGCCTCACAAAGTGTTGGGATAACACGTATGAGCAACCACACTTGGCTGCAATTTTAGGGTTTTAGACCAATAAGATTATGCCTGCACCACTACCACTACCTCTCCCCAACCACCTCTGCAAGCTACAAGGGCCCTGGGAGCTGAGCAGCATGCAGATTCTGCCCTGGACTTCCACTTGCCAGTTCCACAGCAGATATCAAGAAGGATGGTGTCAGAGTTCACTCCAGTCAGCTCCCCCACAGTCCGATACAGCATCTCTGCACCAGCAGTGTTAATCTGGAAAAAGGCATCTGGAGAGATGCGAATCTTCAAGCTCAGAAGTTCTTCAAAGATGTAGGGTTCCCCAAACAGAAGCTGATAGGGAGACTGCTGATGGCTACAACGGGTCATGGTACTGGAAAAGAATAAAAGAAGAAAGCATCTTGAGCTGCGCATGGTGGCTCACACCTGTAATCCCAGCACTTTGGGAGGCCGAGGCGGGGGGATCACCTAAGGTCAGGAGTTTGAGACCAGCCTGGCCAACATGGTGAAACCCCGTCTCTACTGAAAATCCAAAAATTAGCCAGGTGTGGTGGTACATGCCTGTAATCCCAGCTACTCAGGAGGCTGCAGTAGAAGAATCACTTGAACTCGGCAGGTGGAGGTTGCAGTGAGCCAAGATTGCACTACTGTCCTCCAGCCTGGGTAACAGAGCGAGACTCAGTCTCAGAAAAAAAAGAAAAAAAAAAAGAAAGCATCTTGAAATGGCAGACCATCACATCCCTAGTGGTTGGGTAGACAGGGAGGCCCCAGCATCTCAGCTAGGAGACACAGTCCCTGCCATGGCCCTGAGAGCTCTGCAAGGGTTTCCCCATCAGGGGATGAAAGTCCATGTGGACACTCTCACATCTACATTCTGGCCTGTGTTCCCAGACCGGCTGGTGTACAAGGGCCAGAACCATTTAGCCAATATCCTCCACCATCAATCAGCATCCTGCATCAGCAATCCATAAACCAAGAGTCTGGCAAGCCATCAGCCTATTTGGCTGTCTCAGGTTTACCTTTCCTGGAAGTAAAGTGAGGTCAAGTCACAGGCTGCTCCAGGACCTCTGATGAAAAATTCCTTTACACTCTCCTTCTGAACATGGAGCTCCTCCTGCCCAGACCACAAAATTAGCAGTTAAGCAAAGACTCATCTCTGACAAATTTTCTCTCTAAGCTCTATAGTAATCAGCCCTGCAGTAATCAGACACAAAGACATTTCACAAATCTTATTATAAATAACACTTAACATAAAGCAGATCAGACATGATGGTTCACGCCTATAATCCCAGCACTTTGAGAGGCTGAGGTAGGAGGACTGCTTGAGCCTCTAGGAGTGTAAGACAAGCCTAGGTAACATAGCAAGATCCTGTCTCTACAAGAAATCAAAAAGGCCAGGAGCGGTGGTTCACACCTGTAATCCCAGCACTTTGGAAGGCCAAGGCAGGCAGATCAGTTGAGGTCAGGAGTTTGAGACCAGCCTGGCCAACATGGTGAAACTCCGTCTCTACTAAAAATACAAAAATTAGCCAGGTGTGCTGGCACGTGCCTGTAATCCCAGCTACTTGGGAGGCTGAGTCAGGAGAACTGCTTGAACCAGGGAGGCGGAGGTTGCAGTGAACTGAGATCATGCCATTGCACTCCAACCTGGGCGAAGAAGCGAGACTGTCTCAAAAAAAAAAAAAAAAAAATTACCCAGGTGTGGTGACGTATGCCTGTAGTCCCAGTTACTTAAGAGGCTGAGGTAGGAAGATTGCTTGAGCCCAGGAGTTTGAGGCTACAGTGAGCTATGATTGCACCATTGCACTCCAATCTGGGCAATAGAGCAAGACACTGTCTCAAAAAATAAAAATAAAAAATAAAATTCTTACATAACTACAGAGAGCCTAAGTATTAGCTTGATACCAGGATATATTGCCAATAAACCGTGTAGGAACAATAGGGTTAAAAATACCAGGCATCAAAGGACCTGGGTTCAAATCCTAGCTTTGCTATTTACTGATTCTTTAACCTTGGGTATTTCTATGCCTCCATTTCCTCAGGGGTAAAATGAGGGTGACAATATCCCTCCTCCTGCCTACCTTACAAGTTTGTTGAGATGATCATATAAGTATAGGAATGTTTTAACACAGGTATGTTTGAAAGCACCAAGTGCATGACAAATATAAAGTACTATTTGGGTTATGAAATCCTCTGACATTGCAGTCTCTATTGTGAATTGGCATTTGGATTTGGAAGAGCAACTACTACCATGGGCAAAGTTCTTGTGAAATTACTTGGGAGTTCTCACATAGCCTAGCCACAGTCTCTGTGGTTTGATTATGCGAGCAGTATGGTTAAATAGTATCCTTGCCATCTTCTCCTCATCCCTAACCCCTCTCCCCAATCAACACAAATACTCTGTGGATGTACAGTTTCTGCTATATGCCCTGAAACTTCAAAAAAAACAATTACAGTAATAGTTAGTAGTAGTAAAAGTGATGGTTGCTTAACATCTTGTGAGGCTCACCTGACTTAATTTCTGGGGATGGAAAGTGATGATAGCCATTGTGTGCCCTTGGCTATTGGTGCGGACTATGAGCTCACGCCAGTATCCACCTTCATGAAATACAAGGCAGGGCTCCAATGGAGACTGTCGAAGGAATACTTCATAGTACTAGGAAGAGAAGCGAATTATTACACAAGCAAAACTAGCAAGTTTCACAGCTGATTATTCATGCTAGGTGATGGTTTGCGGCTACACTGTGTCCCCCAAAAACTCCTATGTTGAAGCCTTAACCACCAGTACTCAAAATGTGTCTGTATTTTGAGACAGGGCCTTTAAAGAGGTGATTTAGTTAAATGAGGCAGTTAAGGCAGGCCTTAATCCAATCTCACTGATGTCTTTTTTTTTTTTTTTTTTTTTTTGAGAGGGAGTCTCACTCTGTTGCTCAGACTGTAGTGCAGTCGCATGGTCTCAGCTCACTGCAACCTCCGCCTCCTGGGTTCAAGCAATTCTCCTGCCTCAGCCTCCTGAGTAGCAGGATCACAGATGCCCACCACCTAGCCTTGCTAATTTTTGTATTTTTAGTAGACACAAGGTTTCACCATGTTGGCCAGGCTGGTCGCGAACTCCTAACTTCAGGTGATCCTCCCGCCTCGGCCTCCCAAAGTGCTGGGATTACAGGTGTGAGCCACCGCACCATGCCTGCTGTCCTTGTAAGAGAAAATGTGGACACACAGAGACACCAAGGTTGGGTACACAAAGAAAAAGACCATGTGACACAGCAAGAAGGTGTCTATGCAAGCCAAGGAGAGAGGCCTCAGCAGAAACCAAACCAGCAGAGACTCTGATCTTAGACTTTAGCTTCCAGACAAGGAGGAAATACATTTCTTTAAGCCACTCAGTCTGCCGTATTTTGTAATGGCAGCCCTTGCAGACAAATACAGTGATATAAGAAACATGACTGACCAGGCACAGTGGCTCAAACCTGTAATCCTAGCACTTTGAGAGGCCAACGTGAGAGGACTGCTTATGTCCAGGAGTTCAAGACCACCTGGACAACATGGCCTGTCTACAGAAAATTAAAAAATTAGGCTGGGTGCAGTGGCTCAAGCCTATAATCCCAGCACTTTGGGAGGCCAAGGCGGGTGGATCACTTTGAGGTCAGGAGTTCGAGACCAACTGGGCCAACATGGCAAAACCCTGTCTCTACTAAAAATACAAAATTTAGCCAGGCATCAGGGTGGGTACCTGTAATCTCAGCTACTCAGGAGGCTGAGGCAGGAGAACTGCTTGAACCCAGGAAGCGGGTTGCAGTGAGCCGAGATCATGCCACTGCACTCCAGCCTAGGCAACAGAGACTCCATCTCAAAACAACAACAACAACAACAACAACAAAAATTAGCCAGGCATGGTGACACACGCCTGTAGCCCCAGCTACTCGGGAAGGTGGAGTGGGAGGACGGCCTGAGCCCAGGTGGTCAAGGCTGCAGTGAGCCGAGATCTTACCACTGCACTCCAACCTGGGCAACAAAGTGAGACTCTGTCTCAGAAAAACAAAAAAGAAAGAATCATGATTCCTGCCCTGTGACTTTACAGAGGATGCTATCAATTACATCCGAACTGTAAGCTCCATGAAGCGAGTTGTTTCCTTAGTCTGACATATGTGTTCAATAAATATTATTGAAAAATTGTATGAATAACTGAACAGGAAAGGTATTCTTAGAACTTCAATTTATTTATGGAAAATAATCTTCCCTTTCTGTGAATTCCTAATGTATTACTAAGCTGCTATGATTCCACTCTTACTTTTAATGTCCTGATATAAGCACATCATTTCTATATTTCTTCATATAACCTCGTACCAACTATATTATAGCTTAGTCAGATCCTCCATTTCCTCCTGGTATATACAAGTCAAATGCAATCCTGATTTAGTTGTTATGATCTCAAAAATCCTAAAAGCCAATTGCTGCCATAACAGGAAACACCATCTGATTTACTGGGTCCTTTTGTTCTCATAATGCATGTGTTCTGGGTCCACTGTATTTACAAACAAACCACAATTATGTAGTAAAGGGGGAATTATACCACAAAACAGTGCTACCTGAGAGGTAAGATCAATTAAGGTTGTACCTGATCACTTTTGCTATAATTTCATATATCTTTGATTTTTACTCAACATAGTTTTCAAATTTTAAGGTTGGTGATTTAAAGAAAGCCTAGTTCCACTGGGCGTGATGCCTCCTGCCTGTAATCCCAGCACTTTGAGAGGCCAAGGTGGGCAGATCATTTGAGGTCGGGGTTCAAGACCAGCCTGACCAACATGGCAAAACCCGTCTCTACTAAAAATACAAAATTAGCCAGGCATGGTGACACACGCCTGTAGCCCCAGCTACTCGGGAAGGTGGAGTGGGAGGACGGCCTGAGCCCAGGTGGTCAAGGCTGCAGTGAGCCGAGATCTTACCACTGCACTCCAACCTGGGCAACAAAGTGAGACTCTGTCTCAGAAAAACAAAAAAGAAAGAATCATGATTCCTGCCCTGTGACTTTACAGAGGATGCTATCAATTACATTCCGAACTGTAAGCTCCATGAAGCGAGTTGTTTCCTTAGTCTGACATATGTGTTCAATAAATATTATTGAAAAATTGTATGAATACTGAACAGGAAAGGTATTCTTAGAACTTCAATTTATTTATGGAAAATAATCTTCCCTTTCTGTGAATTCCTAATGTATTACTAAGCTGCTATGATTCCACTCTTACTTTTAATGTCCTGATATAAGCACATCATTTCTATATTTCTTCATATAACCTCGTACCAACTATATTATAGCTTAGTCAGATCCTCCATTTCCTCCTGGTATATACAAGTCAAATGCAATCCTGATTTAGTTGTTATGATCTCAAAAATCCTAAAAGCCAATTGCTGCCATAACAGGAAACACCATCTGATTTACTGGGTCCTTTTGTTCTCATAATGCATGTGTTCTGGGTCCACTGTATTTACAAACAAACCACAATTATGTAGTAAAGGGGGAATTATACCACAAAACAGTGCTACCTGAGAGGTAAGATCAATTAAGGTTGTACCTGATCACTTTTGCTATAATTTCATATATCTTTGATTTTTACTCAACATAGTTTTCAAATTTTAAGGTTGGTGATTTAAAGAAAGCCTAGTTCCACTGGGCGTGATGCCTCCTGCCTGTAATCCCAGCACTTTGAGAGGCCAAGGTGGGCAGATCATTTGAGGTCGGGGTTCAAGACCAGCCTGACCAACATGGCAAAACCCCGTCTCTACTAAAAATACAAAATTTAGCCAGGTGTGGTGGCGAGCACCTGTAATCCCAGCTACTTGGGAGGCTGAGGAGGAAGAATCGCTTGAACCTGGAAGGTGGAGGTTGCAGTGAGCTGAGATTGTGCCACTGCACTCCAGCCTAGGCAAGAGTGAGACTCAATCAAAAGAAAAGAAAAGAAAAGAGGAGAGGAGAGAAGAGGAAAGGAAAGGAGGAGGAAGAAAGGGAGGGAGGGAGGAAAGAAAGAGAGACAGAGAGAGAGAGAGAAGAAAGGATGGAGGGAAGCAAGGAAAGAAAGAAGAGACGGAGAGGAAAGAAGAAAGAAAGACTAGTTCAACTGTTGTTTACTGGCTGGTTAGAAAGGAATGCTTTTTGGAAGCAAGATTCAAATATCATATAAAGCCTGGTGCAGTGGCTCTCGCCTATAATCCCAGCATTCTGGGAGGCCAAGGTGGGTGGGTGGATCACTTGAGGTCAGGAGTTCGAGATCAGCCTGGGCAACATGGTGAAACTCCTTCTTTACTAAAAATACAAAAATCAGCCAGGCATGGTGGCACACACCTGTAATCTCAGCTACTCAGGAGGCTGAGCAGGAGAATCACTGGAACCCAGGAGGTGAAAGTTGCGACGAGCCGAGATCACACCACAGCACTCCAGCCTGGGTGACGGAACAAAACTCTGTCTCAAAAAAAAAAAAAAAAATTCATATAGGCTCTGGAAGGGTGTAATTGAAAAACTGAGCTTGAACTAAAGGATAATGGGTAAATATGAAGTACAGCTTCTCCCCTGTATGACCTAGGGCCTTGGTTTCTTCATTGTAAGATGGAAACTGAAACTCCTATTCTTATATGGGAATGCTTAAGCTAAGTATTAAGATTAAAGGGAACTTCTGGTTAAAATAACAGAATATTCCACCTAAAAAAACAGAATATTCCACCTAAAACTCCTACTAAATGAAAATCCTACTAAATCCTACTAAAATGAAACAAAGGGATTAAAAAGGCATAAGCTTATTTAGGTTCATTGTTTCCAACAATTTTCCCTTCTCTCTCCTGTACCATCATTGCATTCGCTCCGTACTGGATCATTCCCATCAATATACTATCAGATTGCTTTTACTCTCCCATTTTAAGCAGAAAAAAAGAGGAATCTTCTTGACCCTATATTCCCCAACTCCGCTCCTCTTTGTCATAAAACTCATCACAAGAACTGAGCCTATTCACGGCCTCCCATTCTTCTACTCACCCAGCTGAATCAGGTCACTACTACTCCGCGAAAACAGTTCACATTAAGGTCATCCCTGACCTCCTTGTTATGAAGTCCAATGGTTAACTTTAAGTCCTCACTTCCTTGACCTACCAGCAAGGATTGGGCACAGGTGAAAAGCCATTCCTTCTCTGTTTACTTTCTTCCTCTGGCTCCCAGGGAAACCTTACTCCTGTTTCTTTCTTTTTTTTTTTTTTTTTGAGACGGAGTCTCACTCTGTTGCCAGGCTGCAGTGCAGTGGTGCAATCTCGGCTCACTGCAACCTCTGCCTCCCAGGTTCAAGCGATTCTCCTGCCTCAACCTCCTGAGTAGCTGGTACTACAGGCGCGCGCAAACAAGCCCAGCTAATTTTCGTGCTTTTTTTTGTTTTGTTTTTTGTTTTTTTTTTTAGTAGAGACAGGGTTTAACCATATTGGTCAGGCTAGTCTTGATCTTCTGACCTTGTGATCGGCCCACCTTGGCCTCCCAAAGTGCTGGGATTACAGGTGTGAGCCACCGACTCCTGTTTCTTATAACCTCACTGACTGTCCCTTCTCAGTCTCCTTTACTGGTTCTTCCTCTTCTTCCAAACCTCTTAAAATGGGAGTGCCCCAGGGATTGGTCCCTGTTCCTCTTCACTTTTCTATCTACTCTCACTCCCTTGGTGATCTCTTGCCAGCCTCATAATTTTAAATGACATCTACATGCTAACAACTCCTGGATTTCTCTGTCTTGAACTCCAGTCTAATATAGCCAACTAACTGCTTAACATATCCATTCAGATGTTTAATAGGCACCTCAAATACAACATGACCAAAACTGAACTACTCATCTCCTCCAACCCAAATCTGCTCTACCAGTCTTTCCAGTCTCAGTTGACAGTAACTTCATCCTTCCACTTGCTCTACACAAAACACCGGGGGCCATTTTTTTTCATTTTTTTATATTAAGGTATAACTGATACATAAAATTTGCACCTGTTTTTATGTATACATTTTGATGAGCCTGGACATATACATATACTTGGGATACCAACCCCCACCAGCCAAGGTAGTAAACACATTCATTACCTCCAAAAAATGTCCTTGTTGGAACCATTTTTTACTTCTCTTTATTTTTTTGAGACAGAGTCTTGCTCTTATCACCCAGGCTGGAGTGCAATGGAATGGTCTAGGCTCACTGCAACCTCCGCCTCCTGGATTCAAGTGATTCTCCTGCCTCAGCCTCCCCAGTAGCTGGGATTACAGGTGCCCACCACCACATCCAGCTAATTGTTGTATTTTTTTGAGACGGAGTCTTGCTCTGTCTCCCGGGCTGGAGTGCAGTGGCCGGATCTCAGCTCACTGCAAGCTCCGCCTCCCGGGTTTACGCCATTCTCCTGCCTCAGCCTCCTGAGTAGCTGGGACTACAGGCGCCCGCCACCTCGCCTGGCTAGTTTTTTGTATTTTTTAGTAGAGACGGGGTTTCACCGTGTTCGCCAGGATGGTCTCGATCTCCTGACCTCGTGATCCGCCCGTCTCGGCCTCCCAAGTGCTGGGATTACAGGCTTGAGCCACCACGCCCGGCCAATTGTTGTATTTTTTAGTAGAGATGGGGTTTCACTATGTTACTATGTTGGCCAGGCTGGTCTCGAACTCCTGACCTCAGGTGATCTGCCCAACTCAGTCTCCCAAAGTGCTGGGATTACAAGTGTGAGCCACCACACCCAGCCACTTCTCTCTGTCTCTTATACCTCTTCATTCAATCCATCAGGAAATCCTGTTGTTCTAGCCTCAATGTATATCCATCTCCACTGTTACTACTGATCGATCTACATCATCTCTCACCTGGATTACTGCTGCACAGCTTCCCTCAATTGGTCTCCTGCTTCTATCCAACCATGCCCCCACCAATAATCCATTCTCTACACAACAACCAGAGTGATCATTAAACCATATCATGACATTCCTCCTTCACCCCATCAAAACCTCTGACGGTTCTCCATTTCATTCAGAATGATGTGGTTTGGCTCTATGTCCCCACCCAAATCTTATCTCAAATTGTAATCCCCACATGTTGGGGGAGTGGCCTGGTGGAAGGTGAGTGAGTTATGGGGGCAGACTTCCCCTTGCTCTTCTGGTGATGGAGTTCTCACAGGATATGGTTGTTTGTTAAGTGTGTGGCACTTCCCCCTTCTTCTGTCTCCTGCTTCACCATAGTAAAATGTGCTTGCTTCCCCCTCCGCCATGATAGTGTGTCCTGAGGCTTCCCCAGGCATGTGGAATTGTGGGTCAATTAAACCTCTTTTCTTCATAAATTACCCAGTCTCAGGAAGTTCTTTACAGCAATGTGAGAATAGACTAATACACAGAATAAAAGCCAAAGTCACTACCATTAACTCTTACCTCATCTCCTACTATTCTTCCTCTCATTTGCCTGGGTCTACTGTCAGTTCCTCCAAAAAGCCAGCCACACTCTCGTCTTGAGGTTTTTGCAAAGCTCTTTCTTTTGCCTAAAATGTTTTTCCCTCAGACCTTTGCATGGCTAATACCCTCACTTCCTGTAAGTCCTTATTCCAGGGTTTCTCAAGATAAGCACTACTGACATTTGGGGGCAGAAAATGCTTTATTGGCCAGGTGCAGTGGTTCATGCCTGTAATCCCAGCACTTTGGGAGGCTGAGGTGGGCAGATCACATGGTCAGGAGATCGAGACCATCCTGGTTAACACGGTGAAACCCCGTCTCTACTAAAAATACAAAAACTTAGCTGGGCATGGTGGCAGGCGCCTATAGTCCCAGCTACTCAGGAGGCTGAGGCAGGAGAATGGCGTGAACCTGGGAGGCAGAGCTTGCAGTGAGCCAAGATCGCACCACTGCACTCCAGCCTGGGCGACATAGCAAGACTCCGTCTCAAAAAAAAAAAAAAAAAAAAGAAAAGAAAGAAAATGCTTTATTGTAGGGGGCTGATCCATACATTGTAGGATCTTTCATTTTTTAGAGAGAGAGGTCTTGCTATGTTGCCCAGGCTGGAGTACAGTGGCTATTCACAGGTACAATCATCGTGTACTACATCCTCAAATTCCTGGGCTCAAGCGATCCTCTACCACCTCAGCCTTGTGAGTAGCTGGAACTACATGTGCATGCCACTGTGTCCAGCCATTATAGGATGTTCAACAGCATTGCTAGCCCCTACCTAGTAGATGCAAACACCACCACCCAGCCATGCCCCAGTGATGACAACCAAATATGTCTCCAGACATCACTGCCAAATGTTTCCTGCAGGACAAAACTGCCCTCGGTTGAGAATCATTGCTTTATTTAGATATCATTTTCTCAATGGGGCCTACCTTGACCCTATTTAAAATTACAATCCAGGCCGGGTGTGGTGGCTCATGCCTGTAAACACAACACTTGGGGAGACAGAGGTGGGTGGATCACGTGAGGTCAGGAGCTCAAGACCAACCTGGTCAACATAATGAAACCCCCGTCTCTATCAGAAATATAAAAAATTAGCTGGTCACACCTGTAATCCCAGCCCTTTGGGAGGCCGAGGAGGGCGGATCACAAGGTCAGGAGATCGAGACCATCCCGGCTAACATAGTGAAACCCCGTCTCTACTAAAAATACAAAAAAATTAGCCAGGTGTGGTGGCACACACCTGTAGTCCCAGCTACTCTGGAGGCTGAGGCAGGAGAATTGTTTAAACTCGGGAGGCAGAGGTTGTAATGATCCAAGATCACACCACTGCATTCCAGCCTAGGTGACAGAGTGAGACCCCATTTCAAAAAAAAAAAAAAAAAATTAGCAGATGTGGTGACACGCACCTGTAATCTCTTATTTGGGAGGCTGAGGCAGGAGGATCACTTGAACCAGGAGGCACAGGTTGCAGTGAGCCAAGATTGTGCCACTGCACTTCAGCCTGGTTAACAGAGCAAGACTCCATCTGAAAATAAATAAATAAATAAGGGCCAGGTGCAGTGGCTCACGCCTGTAATCCCAGCACTTTGGGAGGCCGAGGCAGGCGGATCACAAGGTTAAGAAAGAGATCGAGACCATCCTGGCTAACATGATGAAACCTCATATCTACGAAAAATACAAAAATTAGCTGGGTATGGTGGCACGCGCCTATAGTCCCAGCTACTCGGGAAGCTGTGGCAGGAGAACCACTTGAACCTGGGAGGCGGAGGTTGCAGTGAGCTGATATCATGCCACTGCACTCCAGCCTGGCAACAGGGCAAGTTCTTTCTAATAAATAAATAAATAAATAAAATTATAACCCATACTTCCTCCAGCCCCCAAAACTTCTTATCTTCCTTACTCTATTTTTTCCCATGGCACTTATCAACTTTCAACATATCATATGATTTACTTACTGTTTTTTAAAAAAAATCTGTCTCCCCTACAACTAAAATTTAAATTACACAAAGGAGGGGAACTTATTTTCTTCATTACTGTATCCTAAGCATCTAGAATAGTGCCTTGCACTTATAGGGGTGCAAAACTACTTGTTGAATAAATGAAAGAACAAAGATAATGGGAGAGAAGACAACAGAAAAGCAAACTCAGTAAAATCTCAGATGGACAGCAGAGTGAAGTGACAAGTGACTTAGCAAGGAGAAGGAAGCTATATCTGGAGTGACCACAGAGGTGGATCTAGTAAGTCAAAAGGCTTATCTGCTCTACACAATCCTGGTAAGGCTCACACTTAAAGGTGCAAAATACTGCAGGAAGCTGAGATGGGGTAAGATGCATGACTAAACTCAGGGTTTGGCTAAAAAGTCTGGACACAAAACTGGCAAATGTTGGCCAGATGCAGTGGCTCACACCAGTAATGCCATCACTCTGGGAGGCTGAGGCTGGTGGATCATTTGAGATCAGGAGTTTGAGACCAGCCTGGCCAACATGGTGAACCCCGTCTCTACTAAAAATACAAAAAAATTAGCCAGGTGTGGTGGCACACACCTGTAGTCCCAGCTACTCTGGAGGCTGAGGCAGGAGAATTGTTTAAACTCGGGAGGCAGAGGTTGTAATGATCCAAGATCACACCACTGCATTCCAGCCTAGGTGACAGAGTGAGACCCCATTTCAAAAAAAAAAAAAAAAAAAAATTAGCAGATGTGGTGACACGCACCTGTAATCTCTTATTTGGGAGGCTGAGGCAGGAGGATCACTTGAACCAGGAGGCACAGGTTGCAGTGAGCCAAGATTGTGCCACTGCACTTCAGCCTGGTTAACAGAGCAAGACTCCATCTGAAAATAAATAAATAAATAAGGGCCAGGTGCAGTGGCTCACGCCTGTAATCCCAGCACTTTGGGAGGCCGAGGCAGGCGGATCACAAGGTTAAGAAAGAGATCGAGACCATCCTGGCTAACATGATGAAACCTCATATCTACGAAAAATACAAAAATTAGCTGGGTATGGTGGCACGCGCCTATAGTCCCAGCTACTCGGGAAGCTGTGGCAGGAGAACCACTTGAACCTGGGAGGCGGAGGTTGCAGTGAGCTGATATCATGCCACTGCACTCCAGCCTGGCAACAGGGCAAGTTCTTTCTAATAATAAATAAATAAATAAAATTATAACCCTACTTCCTCCAGCCCCCAAAACTTCTTATCTTCCTTACTCTATTTTTCCCATGGCACTTATCAACTTTCAACATATCATATGATTTACTTACTGTTTTTTAAAAAAAATCTGTCTCCCCTACAACTAAAATTTAAATTACACAAAGGAGGGGAACTTATTTTCTTCATTACTGTATCCTAAGCATCTAGAATAGTGCCTTGCACTTATAGGGGTGCAAAACTACTTGTTGAATAAATGAAAGAACAAAGATAATGGGAGAGAAGACAACAGAAAAGCAAACTCAGTAAAATCTCAGATGGACAGCAGAGTGAAGTGACAAGTGACTTAGCAAGGAGAAGGAAGCTATATCTGGAGTGACCACAGAGGTGGATCTAGTAAGTCAAAAGGCTTATCTGCTCTACACAATCCTGGTAAGGCTCACACTTAAAGGTGCAAAATACTGCAGGAAGCTGAGATGGGGTAAGATGCATGACTAAACTCAGGGTTTGGCTAAAAAGTCTGGACACAAAACTGGCAATGTTGGCCAGATGCAGTGGCTCACACCAGTAATGCCATCACTCTGGGAGGCTGAGGCTGGTGGATCATTTGAGATCAGGAGTTTGAGACCAGCCTGGCCAACATGGTGAAACCCCGTCTCTACTAAAAATACAAAAGTTAGTTGTGCATAGTGGCACGTGCCTATAGTCCCAGCTACTTGGGAGGCTGAGGCACGAGAATCGCTTGAACCCAGGAGGTGGAAGTTGCAGTAAGCCAAGATCACACCACTACACTCCATCCAGCCTGGGCAACAGATTGAGACTCTGTCTCAAACAAACAAAAACTGGCAAATGTCTTCATCCTACCAAAAACTTCCATCTTCCTCTACCAGGAGACTGAAGATGTTTTTCTCAGGAGAAACTGAACCCATCAAAGTTCAGAACTTGGAGATACCAGGCACACTGACTGTGGTAGAGAGATGGAAGCAGGAAAAGTCTATATAAATCTGCATTTTTTTTTTTTTTGAGATGGAGTCTCGCTCTGTTGCCCAGACTGGAGTGCAGTGGCACGAACTTGGCTCACTGCAACCTCCGCCTCCCGGGTTCAAGCAATTCTCCTGCCTCAGCCTCCTGAGAATCTGGGACTACAGGCACCTGCCTCTGCACCTGGCTAATTTTTGTGGTTTTAGTAGAGATAGGGTTTCACCATGTTGGTCAGGCTAGTCTCAAACTCCTGACCTTGTGATCCGCCCGCCTCAGCCCACCAAAGTGCTGGGATTACAGGTGTGAGCCACGGCGCCCAGCATAAATCTGCATTCTTAATGGTGTGAGATCTGGGCCCCTTTCTATACCTCATTCCAGAAGGCCAGCAGCCAGGCAGATTTGAATATAATTCTTTGTAGGGACTGAATAACCCAGAGAAAATAACTCAAGAGACAGAGACATGGAAGACTTGTCCACAATCACCAGCAGTAAATCCAAGAATCAGTAAACCCACTCAAGATGAACTATTAACTGGTCAAAGCCTCACTATTTTTTTTTTTTTTTTCTGGACACAGGGTCTTGCTCTATCGCCCAGTATGGAGTGCAGTGGCACCATCTCAGCTCACTGCAGCCTCAACCTGCTGGGTTCAAGCAATCCCCCTGTCTCAGCCCTGCAAGGAGCTGGGACTACAGGTGAGTGCCACCACCCCCATCTAATTTTTTTGTATTTTTAGTAAAGACAGAGTTTTATGGCCGGGCGCAGTGGCTCAAGCCTGTAATCCAGCACTTTGGGAGGCCGAGACGGGCGGATCACAAGGTCAGGAGATCGAGACCATCCTGGCTAACACAGTGAAACCCCGTCTCTGCTAAAAATTGCAAAAAACTAGCCGGGTGAGGTGGAGGGTCGCCTATAGTCCCAGCTACTCGGGAGGCTGAGGCAGGAGAATGGCGTAAACCCGGGAGGCGGAGCTTGCAGTGAGCTGAGATCTGGCCACTGCACTCCAGCTGGGCAAGAGAGCCAGACTCTGCCTCAAAAAAAACAAAACAAAACAAGACAGAGTTTTGCCACGTTGCCCAGGCTGGTCTTGAACTCTTAAACTCAAGTGATCCACCCACTCACACTCCCAAACTGCTAGGATCACAGGCATGAGCCACCACACTGGTCCTAAAGGCCTCACTCTTAAATATGAACAGCCAGCCAAGTATTACCAGCTACTTGGTTAGCACCTCCATTATAAAAGACAATGCCCAAAACAAATACAAAGGAAAAAAATCCAGGAGAGAACAGACACTTCTAACAGGAAAAAAAGCAAACAGAGGCCGGGCACGGTGGCTTACGCCTGTAATGCTAGCACTTTGGGAGGCCAAGGTGGGCAGATAACCTGAGGTCAGCAGTTCAAGACTAGCCTGGCCAACATGGCAAAACCCCATCTCTATTAAAAACACAAAAATTAGCTGGGCATGGTGGCACATGCCTGTAATCTCAGCTACTTAAGAGGCTGAGGCAGGAGAATTGCTTAAACTCGGGAGGCGGAAGTTGCAGTGAGCCAAGATCGTGCCATTGCACGCCAGCCTGGGCAACAGGAACAAAACTGTCACAGAAAAAAAAAAAGCAAATAGAAAAATAAGTCAATGTTATATTACTAAAAAAGAACAGAATGCTATACTAAAGGAGCAATTAGAGAACAAGAAAAACCTTTTGAAAATTAAAGACACAATGATAGAGACAAATTCAATAAAGCTGTTGGTACGTAGGTCAATAAAATTTTACAAAAAGAACAAAAAGGCAGAGAGAAATGAGCAGAAGATGACAGAAGCAATCCATAAGGTCCCCAAATCTAATAGGAGGAATAGCGAGCAATAGAAAAATGAAGGAGAGGGGGTGAGGGACCTATAATCCCAGCACTTTGGGAGGCCAAGGTAGGTAGATCGTTTGAGGTCAGGAGTTCGAGACCAGTCATGCCAACCTGGTGAAACCCCATCTCTACTAAAAATACAAAAATTAGCCAGGTGTGGTGGCAGGCGCCTGTAATCTGAGCTACTCGGGAGGCTGAGGCAGGAGAATCACTTTAACACAGGAGGCAGAGGTTACAGTGAGCTGAGATCACACCATTGCACTCCAACCTGGGCAACACAGTGAGAACCCTCTCAAAAAAAAAAAAAAATCAGGGAGAGGGGCTGGGCGCAGTGGTTCACACCTGTAATCCCAGCATTTTGGGAGGCCAAGGTGGGTGGATCACGAGGTCGGGAGATCGAGACCATCCTGGCTAACACGGTGAAACCCCTCTACCAAAAATACAAAAAATCAGCTGGGCGTGGTGGCATATGCCTGTAATTCCAGCTACTCGGGAGGCTGAGGCAGGAGAATTGCTTGAGCCCGGGAGATGGAAGTAGTAGTGAGCTGAGACTGCACCACTGCACTCCAGCCTGGGCAACAGAGCGAGACTCCATCATAAATAAATAAATAAATAAATAAATAAATAAATAAAATTCTTTTTGTGAAAAAAAATTAGCTGGGCGTGGTGGCTTGCCTGTAATCCCAGCTACTAGGAGGCTGAGGCAGGAGAATCGCTTGAACCCGGGAGGTGGAGGTTGCAGTGAGCCAAGATCACACCATTCCACTCCAGCTTGGGCAAAAAGACTGAAACTCCGTCTCAAAAAAAAAAAAAAAAAAAAAAAAAAAAGACTAGAGACCAGCAAAAGAAGCCCCAGGATAACAGCCATGCAGAGACAGTTGGGCCTAGGATGGCAGACTTCAGGAAAAGGTCTTCAAGGAAAAACTTCAACTGAAGCTTTTGAGCATATGGAAAATATTGATGAATATCTGACAGATTATAAGCATTTGGAAAGAAATTGGAGCCAGGCACGGTGGCTCACACTGTAATCCCAACACTTTGGGAGGACGAGGTGGATGAATCGTCTGAGGTCAGTAGTTCAAGACCAGCCTGGCCAACATGGTGAAACCCCGTCTCTACTAAAATTACAAAAATTAGCTGGGAGTGGTGGTGGGCCCCTATAATCCCAGCTACTTGGGAGGCTGAGGCAGGAGAATTACTTCAACTCAGGAGGCAGAGATTGCAGTGAGCCAAGACCATGCCACTGTAATCCAGCCTGGGCAACAAGAGCAAAACTCCATCTCAAAAAAAAAGAAAAATTAGCACTGGCTATAGAAAATGAAGCAGGCTGGGTGTGGTGGCTCACATCTGTAATCCAGCACTTTGGGAGGGCAAGGCAGGTGGATCACCTGAGGTCAGAAGTTCGAGACCAGCCTGGCTAACATGGTGAAACTCGTCTCTACTAAAAATACAAAATGGGCCGGGCATGGTGGCGTGTGCCTGTAATCCCAGCTACCCAGGAGGCTAAGGCAGGAGAATCACTGGAAGCTGGGAGGTGGAGGCTGCAGTGCTCCAAGATCTCGCTACTGCACTACAGCCGGGGAAACAGAGCGAGACTTTGTATACAAAAAAAAGAAAGAAAGAAAAAGAAGAAATAAAACAAAGAAAATGGAAAAATGAGGTAATTATTCATGCCAATAAAAACAAAAAGATATAAAATGGACTACGCAACTATAAAAAAGTATATTATTCTGTGAAAAAAATCAAGATATAGAACAATGTCTATAGTAAGCTGCCTTTTAACTATGAAAGGGGGGGAAGATACAAATATCTATTAACATTTTCTTTTCCTTTTTTTTTTTTTTTTTTTTTTGAGACAGTTTCACTCTTGTTGCTAGGCTGGAGTACAATGGCATGATCTTGGCTCACCACAACCTCTGCTTCCCGCGTTCAAGCAATTCTCTTGCCTCAAGCTCCCAAGTAGCTGGGATTACAGGCATGCGCCACCACGTCTGGCTAATTTTGTATTTTTAGTAGAGACAGGATTTCTCCATGTTGTTCAGGTTGGTCTCAAACTCCCGACCTCAGGTGATCTGCCCGCCTCAGTCTCCCAAAGTGCTGAGATTAAAGGCGTGAGCCACCGTGTCTGACCTACATCTTTTTCTTTCTTTCTTTCTTTCTTTTTTTGAGACATGGTCTCGCTCTGTCACCCAGGCTGGAGTGCAGTGGTGCGATCTTGGCTCACTGCAACCTCTGCCTCCCAGGTTCAAGCGATTCTCATACCTCAGCCTCCTGAGTAGCTAGGACTATAGGAGTGCGCCACTACGCTCGGCTAACTTTTGTACTTTTAGTAGAGATGGGGTTTAGCCATGTTGGCCAGGCTGGTCTCGAAGTCCTGATCTCAAGTGATTCACCTGCCTTAACCTCCCAAAGTGCTGGGATTACAGGCATGAGCCACCATGCCCGGCACATTTCTGAAATCAGCAAAAAAAAAAAAAAATTGTTACCCATGGAAGGAGGGAACTGGTAGAGGAGGGGGCAGAGGTAAAAGCTAGACCTCTCTGAATATACCTTTATTTTGTAGACTTGAGTTTGGAACCATGTAAATATTTTTTTAAAGTATAAAACAAAATTTAAATGTAAAAAAATCTGTAAATTTGAAAGCAAAATAGAAAAAAAAGAACCTGTGTATCAAGTATCCAGTTAGTGGCTTAACTACAAAGAGTGGAATCATTTCAAGGGACACAGTAATTTGACATAAAGAACTAGAAAGAAGCCAGGAGTGGTGGCTCACACCTGTAATCCCAGCACTTTGGGAGGCCGAGGCGGGTGGATCACTTGAGGTCAGGAGTTCAAGACCAGACTGGCCAACATGGCAAAAACCCATCTCTACTAAAAATACAAAAATTAGCTGGGTGTGGTGGCATGGGCCTGTAGTCCCAGCTACTTGGGAGGCTGAGGCATGAGAATTGCTTGAACCCAGGAGGTGGAGGTTGCAGTGAGCCGAGATCAGCCTCTCACTCCAGCCTGGGCGACAGAATGAGACTGTCTCAAAAAAAAAAAAAAAAAAAAAAGGTGTCTCAGAGGTCAGGCACAGTAGCTCACGCCTATAATCCCAGTACACTCTGGGATACAGAAGGTGGCAGAATTGCTTGAGGCCAGGAGTTCGAGACCAGCCTGCACAACATGGCAAGACCTCATCTAAGAACGAAAGAAAGAACAAACAAAAGAACAAACAAAAGAACGAATGAAAGAATGAAAAAACGAAAGAAAGAAAGAAGTAAAGAAATGTCTCAGAGGCCGAGCTCATGATGTACTATCTTATCACCACTTCACCTCATATTCCTCAATTCTGTTCTGCTAAAAACACTAGCCTTCCAAATACTTCAGACACCTGACACTTGCTATAGGACCTCATCAGCACTTCTTCCTAATACATCCCTACTATGAAAATGTCCTTGGATGCCTGACATTTATAATAATGGAACAGTTCTTCTTCCCCTCTCCACTCTCCCTGAAATGAAAACCTAGCAATGTCTCTCATAGTTACAAGGTATGCTTTCAGTACAGAGCCCCTCCTTCCCTTTAGCACTAGAATGGCTCTATTATCAAAATGTCAGGGATGTTGCTGTTGCAGACCACAATGTCCCAGGTCATCCTCAACCAGCTCTTGTTCCATTTTACCTGTGCCACTTGACTGTGTTTCTCAGGGATGTTTTTCAGATTATTAGACTGCACGCAGACAATGTTCCCATCTATGGAAAAAAAAAGAATTTACATGGTTTTATTCTTAAAGATTATTTAAAAGAAATGCCTGGCAACTCAAATTTCCATCGTCAAAGTGGCATATGTAGATATGAAAAAGCAAATACAATCTCATTGCCACTTTTCAGAGAAAACCTAATTATTTCCTGGTGTAGCCATTAAGCAGCTAATTCTTTATGAAGCTACTCCTCAATATTTTCTCTTATGCCACACATGCGCTATATGACAACGTCTGTTTTCTGTTCAGATTTTAAGAGGGAAATAAAATATAATGGGTTTCATTTTTCTATTACTGAATGATAGAACACTGACATCACATAGTCATTTAATTCAGCACACAGGATGGAAAAAAGCCAAGTCCATGCCCTAACGAACAATAGTTTAAGACATACGGATATTAAACAGTGTGACTAACATCAAATGATGTATTTCAAGTGGATTTATTGAAAATGGGCAAACAGAAAGCTCGGGAATGGGCCAAGCACAGTGGCTCATGCCTGTAATCCCAGCACTTGGGGAGGTTGAGGCAGGTGGATCACCTGAGGTCAGGAGTTCAAGACCAGCCTGGCCAACATAGCGAAACTAAACCGTCTCTACTAAAAATAAAAAATTAGCTGGGTGTGGTGGTGCATGCCTGTAATCCCAGCTACTCGAGGCTGAGACGGAGATCACTTGAACCTGGGAGGCGGAGGTTGCAGTGAGCGAGATCATGCCACTGCCCTCCAGCCTGGGTGACAGTGTGAGACTCCATCTCAAAAAAAAAAAAAAAAAAAAGAAAAGAAAAAAAAAGCAAGCTCAGGAATAGAATCTGGGAATGGATAATGAAATTAAGTCTCAGAAATATGCCACTGGATCCCCTCATGATACACAGCTCCCCTACTATTCTTTTAAGGTAGATTTACCACAGAATAATTTTCAGATATGGGGATGTGAAATAGGAAGACAACTCTAACAAAGAGATTGCTCCCACTGCAGAAAGCAGCATAAAATGATGATGACAACAATGATGATGAGACAGCAGCAGCAACAATGCCAGCATTTACTAAGTGTTTACTAGGCATCAGGCATATGGCTTTTAGAGGAAGAAAGGGCGAGGGTTGCATTTTCTATCACTGTGTTACAATGACTACCCATAAGAAGTATCCAATCAACCTCGTGATCACGTCTGCATCAAAGACTTCCAATTTAATCTTCTTCTTAAGGCCCCATATCTTCAATCTACTGACACTTCTCTGCGCCCTTTCATTCTCTTCAGTCTTTGGTTTGTACAACCTTCAACTGACCTCTCCAAGTTCCCAGGTAGTACCCCACAGTCTTTGGATTGCCATCTGGACCTCGGTTCACAGAGAAGGTGGACTTATTTCGGTAACCATTGATGACAGGCTGAAGAGGAGGGTGACAAGAGGTCAAATGAAACCAAGGAAAGTAACAATAAAGGGAAAGCAGGAATGTTCTCTGGATGAGGACAAATAAAGTTTGCTTGGAAGGTACGGTATATGTGAAAGTCTGTGGTTAAGAAGATCAAGACAGTCAAGAAGGGGAGTTCCAATCTTGCCAAAAAGCGGGAGTCAACAAACTACTTATGTCAAGAGCCAAAGAGTAAATAATCTAGGCTTTGCAGGCCATATGGTCCCTGTTGCAACTACTCAACTCTGCCATCGCAGTGCAAAAGCAGCCATAGACAATACATAAACAAGTGAGCTTGGCTATGTTCCAATAAAACTTTATTTACAAAATCAGGCAGCAAGACAAAATTGGCCTAAGAGCTGTAGTCTGCTAACCCCTGCCATAAATGAAACTCCACTTCTCTGAGGGCACATTAGAAAGGTTTCCAATGTTACATGGGCAAATTGCGTGGGGTTGGCAGGGAGAAAGGTTTCCAAAGTTTGGAACCTTTCTAGGGAGGTAATAGTGGAGTGGTTGATACAATGGGATCTCTATCAGATAGACCTGAGCGTGAATCTCAGCTCTGGCCCTTTCTAGATGTGTGTCCTGGGCAAATTACTCAATCTCTCTGGGCCTCAAGGTCTTCACCTATAAAATGGTAGTATCTATCCCTCCAGGTTATTATAAACAGTAAAATGTGACAGTGATACATGATAATCATTTAGCATAGGGCCTGGTCCCCAGCAAGTACCCAGTAAATATTAGCTGATGTTATTAGCATTAAGGGGATTTAATAGATAAGGAATAGGGAGGTGGGGGCTTACAGAGGGTATAATAGGATGGAGAAGACAAGGGAGGCTCTCAGATTTGGGTGTAGCCGTTGTCACATTGACTCCATTGAGCATTTGGATGTAAGACTCTAGTCTTTGTAAAATTTCTTCTGAGCTTCAAATTTCACCTGCAAAAGAATATAAGCAATGAAACGAAATACTGGCTGGGCGTGGTGGCTCACGCCTGTAATCCCAGCACTTTGGGAGGCTGAGGCGGGCGGATCACCTGAGGTTAGGAGTTCGAGACCAGCCTGACCAACATAGAGAAACCCCATCTCTACTAAAAATATAAAAATTAGAGGAGCATGGTGGCGCATGCCTGTAATCCCAGCTACTCGGGAGGCTGAGGCAGGAGATTCGCTTGAACCCGGGAGGCGGAGGTTGTGGTGAGCCGAGATCGCACCATTGCACTGCTCCAGCCTGGCCAACAAGAGCGAAACTCTGTCTCAAAAAAAAAAAAAGAAAGAAAGAAATGAAATACTTTTGTGGCTTCACCGCAAAGAATGGAAAACAAACAGTACAAAAGAAGAGTGTTCCACAAATTCTTGACTCATGGTCTCAACAGATGAGGAATCCAGAATGAAGGAACAAAAACAGACCTAAAAAGGTAATGAGGAAAGGTCAAGAATGAGCTCTTGTGTAAGCTCATCATTTTATCTGCCCTTTCAGACTGAACACTCCAGGTATATGTCAGTTCTGTCCAGTAGAGCTTTCTACAATGGAAATGTTCTGTTTGCACTGTGTTCTACATATACAGTAGCCACTAGCCATATGTGGTTACTGAACACTTGAAATGTGGTCAGTAGGAATGAAGAACTAAATTTTTTATTTTTTTATTTTTAGAGAGAGGGTCTCACTCCCATCACCCAATCTGGAGTGCAGTAATGAGATCTTGGCTCACTGCAGCCTTGATTTCCCAAGCTCAGGTGATCCTCCCACTTCAGCCTCCCAAGTAGCTGAGACTACAGGCACATGCCACCCCACCATACCTGACTAATTTTTTGTATTTTTAGTAGAGATGGGGTTTCGTTATGTTACCCAGGCTGGTCTCAAACTCCTGGGCTTAAGTGATCTGCCTGCCTCAGCCTCCCAAAGTGCTAGGATTACAGGGGTGAGCCACCATGCCCAGCCTAAATTTTTTTTTCTTTTCTTTCTTTTTTTTTTTGTGAGATGGAGTCTCACTCTGTCGCCCAGGCTGGAGTGCAGTGGTGTGATCTCCGCTCACCTGCAACCTCTGCCTCCCGGGTTCAAGTGATTCTCCTGCCTCAGCCCCCTGCGTAGCTGGGATTACAGGAGCGTGCCACCACGCCTGGCTAATTTTTCTTGTATTTTTAGTAGAGATGGGTTTCACCGTGTTAGCCAGGATGGTCTCAGATCTCCTGACCTGTTGATCTGCCCGCCTCACCCTTCCAAAGTACTGGGATTACAGGCGTGAGCCACCACACCTGGACCTAAATTTTTTATCTTAATTTTAATTAACTTAAGAGTCAGCACTGCTATAACATGACATAAGTGTTCCTATACCACGCTATGCAAAATCACTCACAAAAAGATCTCAAGGCTCATGGGAAAAACAGGATTAGGCATACAACATTCCAAAACTTTAAGGAATTCTGTGGTAAATCTACCTTAAAAGAATTGGTAGGGGAGCTGTGTATCAGTGAGGGGAATCACAGTGGCATATTTCTGAGACTTAATTTCAGTTATCCATTCCCAGATTCCATTCCTGAGCTTTCTTTTTTTTCCTTTTCTTTTTTTTTTTTTTTGAGATGGAGTCTCACACTGTCACCCAGGCTGGAGGGCAGTGGCGTGATCAGTAACACCACAGAAAAGATTAAGAACCTAATAAAAACAGCAACGCTGTTTTGTACATGGCAAGTAGTTAAGAAATATGAATAGTAACCTAGGCACGGTGGCTCATGCCTATAATCCCAACATTTTGGGAGTCTGAAGCAGGTGGATCGCTTGCATCCAAGAGTTCGAGACCAGCCTGTGCAACATGGCAAAACCCTGTCTCTACAAAAAATACAAAAAATTAACCAGGCATGGTGGTACACGCCTATAGTCCCAGCTACTAGGGAGGCTGAGGTGAGAGGATCCCTTGAGCCCTGGAGGCAGAGGTTGCAGTGAGCTGTAATCACACTTCTGCATTCCAGCCAGGTGACAGAGTGAGACACTATCTCAAAAAAAAAAAAAAGAAAGAAAGAAAGAAAAGAAAGAAACATGAATACTACAATAAGGATAACACTTTACCCTGACAATGGCCAAGTTTGCTTATGGAAGTGGGTATCAGAAGAACTGCAGCTTGGGCCAGGCGCAGTGACTCACGACTGTAATCCCAGCACTTGGGGAGGCCGAGGCAGACAGATCACCTGAGGTTGGGAGTTCAAGACCATCCTGACCAACATGGTGAAACCTTGTCTCTACTAAAAATATAAAAATTAGCCTGGCATGGTAGCATGTGCCTGTAGTCCCAGCTACTGGGGAGGCTGAGGCAGGAGAATCACTTGAACCCAGGAGACAGAGGTTGCAGTGAGCTGAGATCACGCCACTGTACTCCAGCCTGGGCAACAGAGCCAGACTCTACCTCAAAAAAAAAAAAAGAATTGCAACTTGGAGTTATCATGAAGTCATAAAAAGAGGGCTATGTGAGTCAGATGGAAAGTTCTAACACCAGATGTGGATGGGTATGGCTTATAACAAACACACTGGGGGAACTGAGGGAGCTGGTAGATGTTTGAGGTATGTGCATGCATTCATTTTATATGTTCTTAAATAGCTCAGTTCAGCTGAGTATGGTCTCCTTTCATCTAGCGTTTCTTATGGACAAAATTACTTCTAAGTAAACATGAAATTTGCATTATACTCAAATTTTCCCTAATATGTCAATTAGTTAGAATAAATTTCTCTTTTCTAAATAAGCAGTAGAGCTTATTTAGAATTAAGCAGCAGAACTGACTGTATTCAAATTTAAATTGCCACATATGGCTACCGGCTACCATGTTGGAAAGCACAGCTACATGTGAAACAGCAAGAGCACTACTACTCACATACACAGAGCTATAAGTATAACAAAAACGCAAGCAAGAGAGGAAACACACATTTGGATCTATGGGTCTAGAGTGAGGAAGATATAATTGGCCTAAAGTTCCAATTTTGGAGTCAATAGCATAATGAGTTTAAGGAGCTGCTTGGGCTTCTGCATAGAACTGCCCAGTCAAGGCCTGGCGCGGCGGCTCACGCCTGTAATCCCAGCACTTTGGGAGGCTGAGGCAGGCAGATCACCTGAGGTCAGGAATTCAAGACCAGCCTGGCCAACATGGTGAAACCCCATCTCTACCAAAAATACAGAAATTAGCTGGGCATGGTGGCGCATGCTTATAATCTCAGCTACTCAGAAGGCCGAGGCAGGAGAATTGCTTGAACCCGGGGGGGTGGAGGTTGTAGTGAGCCGAGATTGCACCACTGAACTCCAGCCTGGGCCACAGCACGAGCCTCCATCTCAAAAAAACTTAAAATTAAAAATGAATAAATAAATAACTGCCCAGTCAAGCCTCCTACGAGTCTAGCACCATTCTCCTGGAAAGGAGGGGTAAAGACTTAGGCTGGTCACCTACCTTGAGCTGTTCTTCATAGCTCAACCTCCAGAGTGGTGTAACAACATCAGCCAGCCTGGAATAAAATAATTCAGGCAATTCTCTAATTATATAAATATGTACTGAGCACCTACTATTCATAAGTACTTTCAGAAGACCTAACTCTCATGCCCTCTAGGGAGATGGAGTCTGGGAGAACAGCCCATTTTGATGTTGTCTACTTAACAAAGCAGAACAGATGGAGCAAACCTAATAAAAGAAAAATCCAGATTTATCAGGAGGTAATTAATCATATTACAAAGGCTTCACTGTTGGGTTTCTTTAAATAGCTTATCTTCCTAATGCTTTTAAAATATAATTTGATTTAGAAAATACATGTGTTGCATAAATGAGGTATATTTGTGCTTATATGGCTGCAATGGGACTACTCATCTCTAATCCATCTAATATCATTCTGGGTTCCTGGTTTTCAGCAAACCTGTCCTGGACTTACTAAAGACAAGGTCCCAGATTAGTATCTTCTTTCTGATAAAAACACACTCAAGACAAAGAGAACGGTTTCTGCAACCCCAAAGCATTTCCACCAATATTCTTCAGACGTCCTCAAATTTGCCCTGGGTATCCTACCTCAGGTGGCCCCACAAATCCTTGTAATGCTACATTAGTTACATTAGGAATACAGACTTTCAGTAGATGCACAGATTGAGACTTGCTAAGGAGAGAGGACATCAGCCTGGCCTTTACCTTTCCTGCCAGGAACCATCTAGTGGTCCAAGATGACTTGGTTTCTTCTGACTTTTTTGTCCTTTCTGACACTTTGTGGCTATCACATGGGTGAAATCTCCCTTACATACTGTGCCCAGAAAGAGCTGTGACCATCCTGGTGGATTTCTGGCATACCAGGGAAGCAGTCCTGATTTGGAGAAGAGATCCACCATGGAGATGAAGTATCTGAGGCTGTGCATTGGGACTCTTCTCTTAAGGCCTGCCATCCAAAGAACACACTGAAATCCACCTGCATGAAAGGTACACACACAGAGGTTGGGAATGGAAGCACAACTACCAAACCCATTCATCCATTTATAAACCCTTATGGAACTCAAGCACCTAGCAGAATGCTGGCACACAGCAGACAGTAAAAGCAAGCCTGTTGAGCAGAACTGAATTACTGCATGCAAGGTATGTTTTGGTTCCCAAAATAAAGAGATAGGGGAAAACATAGTCTCTGTCCTCCAGGAAAGAGTTCAAATCTCTGGATATATTTCTATGACAAATCTCTTTCCCTATTCCAACTTCCTAACCAACAGCCAATCAAGCAGCTAATATTTAGTAAGTGCTTACTATGTGCAAGACATCATGCCACACTAGACAGCAGAGGGGTTACAAAGGTTACAATCTAATTAACGAGATTAAATGCTGACACAGGAAAAGACATTAGGAAATAACACAGTATGCTTGGTTCCTGATGAGTGCTCAGAAAAGGCTTCCCAGAGCAGGGAGGCATGGTGCTGAGTCTTTTTTTTTTTTTTTTTTTTTTTTTTTTTGGTTAAGACAGTCTCATTCTGTTGCCCAGGCTGGGGTGCAGTGGCATAATCATGGCTCACTGCAGCTTTGACTTTCTAGGTGCAAGCAATCCTTCCACCTGAGCCACATGAGTAGCTGAGACTACAGGTGTGCACTATCACACCATTCTTTTAATTTATAGTAGAGACAGCCAGGAGCAGTGGCTCATGCCTGTAATCCCAGCAGTTAGGGCGGCCGAGGCAGGTGGATCACCTGAGGTCAGAAGTTCGAGACCAGCCTGGCCAACATGGCAAAACCCTGTCTCCACTAAAAATACAAAATTAGCTGGGTGTGGTCGTGCATGCCTGCGATCCCAGCTACTTGGGAGGCTGAGGCAGAAGAACTGCCTGAACCTGGGGGCAGAGGATGCAGTGAGCCGAGATTACACCATTGCACTCCAGCCTGGGCAACAAAAGCAGAAACTCTGTCTCAAAAAAAATAAATAAATAAGGCTGGGCACAGTGACTCACTCCTGTAATCCCAACACTTTGGGAGGCCAGGGCGGGCAGATCACTAGTTCAGGAGTTCGAGACCATCCTGGCCCACATGGTAAAACCCCGCCTCCACTAAAAATACAAAAATTAGCCGGGAATGGTGGCGCACGCCTGTAGTCCCAGGTACTCAGGAGGCTGAGGCAGGAGAATCACTTGAACCCGGGAGGCAGAGGTTGCAGTGAGCCAAAATCATGCCACTGCACTCCAGCCTGGGCGTCAGAGTGAAACTCCGTCTCAAATAAATAACAAACAAACAACAAACAAACAAACAAACATAGTAGAGACAAGGTCTTGCTATGTTGCCCAGACTGGCCTCAAACTCCTGGGCTTAAGTGATCCTCCCACCTAGGCCTCCCAAAGTGCTGGGATTGCAGGTGTGAGCTGCCACGTCCAGCCAGAAACTGAGTCTTAAAGGATGGCAGAGAGATGAATTACATGTTTGAAGGACAGCAGGGAGACCAGTCTGACTAAAATAGTAGTTCATTTTAAGGAATAGAGGCAACAGGCTGAAAAGTTAAGTCAAAGTGAGATCTGAAAGAATGTTCATGCCTGAATAAAACATGGACTTTATTGTGAAGGTAACAGTGAGATGATGCAGGCCTTGTGTAGAGAATTAAAGATGAAATAAGGAGGCTAATAAAAAGCAAGTTCGGCCGGGTGCAGTAGCTCACTCCTGTAATCCCAACATTTTGGGAGGCCGAGACGGGCGGATCACGAGGTTAGGAGTTCGAGACCAGTCTGGCCAATATGGTGAAACCCTGTCTCTACTAAAAATACAATAATTAGCCAGGCATGGCGGCAGGCACCTATTGTCCCAGCTACTCAGGAGGCTGAGGCAGGAGAGTCGCTTGAACCTAGGAGGCAGAGGTTGCAGTGAGCCAAGATCGTGCCACTGCACTCCAGCCTGGGTGACAGAGCGAGACTCCGTCTCAAAAACAAAAACAAAAAGGAAGTTCACGTTTGAGACATATTGTGTTTAGAATGGTAGGGAAATATCCAAATGGAAATGTCTAACAAGTAAGTAGAGAAGCAGTAGGACAAGTAGAGAGATCGACAGAGACGGCAGGGCTACAGATTTCATTGAGTGTCTATAACACAAGCTGTAAGATCAAAAAGGGCTTTGAGGCCAAATACGGTGGCTCGTGCCTATAATCCCAACACTTTGGGAGGCCAGGGTGGGCAGATCACAAGGTCAGGAGTTCCAGACCAGCCTAGCCAACATGGTGAAACTCCGTCTCCACTAATAATACAAAAATTAGGACTGGGTGCAGTGGCTCATGCCTGTAATCCCAACACTTTGGGAGGCCAAGGCAGGTGGATCACGAGGTCAGGAGTTCGAGACCAGCCTGGCCAATATGGTGAAACCCCGTCTCTACCAAAAATACAAAAATTAGCTGGGCATGGTGGCGTGTACCTGTAGTCCCAGCTACTCGGGAGGCTGAGGCACAAGAATCGCTTCAACCTGGGAGGTGGAGGTTGCAGTGAGCTGAGATCATACCATTGCACTCTAGCCTAGGCGATATAGAGAGACTCAGTCTCAAAAATATTAAATAAATAAATAAATAAATCAACCAAAATAAAAAATTTTTCAAAAAGTACTTTGAGTAAAGGCAAGAGCAAAAGGCCAATGACTATATCTGGGAGAAAGGTAATATTTGGAGAGCAAGAAGAGATGCTGGTGTCTCAAAAGGAGAGTCAAGAGAGCCTGGAGGCCTGGAGGCCAAGGCAGATACCTCTGAGGAAGGCAGTATCACATCCATTATGTCTGGGACAAAAGAAAGAAGGGAAAGAAGGCAATGGGAAGTGGCAGGCAGTGGGGACAAATGAAGGCTTTGAGATTTTAGGAGTGCAGATCCTAGAGTCAGATAGCCAGACCTGTCCTGGGTGGTCCACTGGTCCCACCACTCACTACCTAGGTGGCCGTTGCCAAGTTAATCATTCTCTCTGACATTCCTTTTTTTCACTTGTAAAATGGAGACAATGGTATCTACCTTATATAGTGGTTGTAGGAGTTACAAGAAGATAATTAATAAAAAGTACCTAGGCCACTGGGCACAGTGGCTCACACCTATAATCCCAGCACTTTGGGAGGCCAAGGCAGGTGGATCACCTGAGGTCAGGAGTTCGAGACCAGCCTGACCAACATGGAGAAACCCTGTCTCTACTAAAAATACAAAATTAGCCAGATGTGGTAGCGCCTGCCTGTAATCCCAGCTACTCAGGAGGCTGAGGCAGGAGAATCGCTTGAACCCAGGAGGCAGAGGTTGTGGTGAGCCGAGATCAAGCCACTGCACTCCAGCCTGGGCAACAAGAGTGAAACTCCATCTCAAAAAAAAAAAAAAAGTACTTAGGCCAGGTACAGTGTGGCTCACGCCTATAATCCCAGCACTTTGGGAGGCCAAGACAGGAGGACTACTTGAGCCCAGAAGTTTGAGACCAGCCTGGACAACACAGGGAGACCCCATCTCTACAAAAATTAAAATATTAGCCAGGCATGGTGGCATGTGCCTGTAGTCCCAGCTACTCGGGAGGCTGAGGTGGTAGGACCACTTGTGCCCAGGCAGCCACGATCATGCTCCAGCCTGGGCGACAAAGCAAGACCCTGTCTCGATTTAAAAAAAAAAAAAAAAAAGGACTTAGCAGAAGATCAGACAGGTATGTTTGTGAACCTCTGAGCAGAGTCCAACACCTGGCAAAATCTCTTCAGTAAGTATTAATAGTAACTGTCATGATGTGTTTAAAGACAGTATTTAACTGAGTAGAGGTGGCAACACTGAAAGAGGGGAGTGGGAGAAGGAACAATGGGAGTAACAATGAGACAAAAGCTGGAAGAGTTAACATGGGTGACACTGAGAACACAAGTAGAGGGCTTCCCTTTGCAACACAGGACTCTACGATACATCTACATTGCTGTGAAAGCACCTGGTTTTTGTTTGTTTTAAAAATGAGATGGGGTGGGCCGGGCATGGTGTCTCACACCTGTAATCCCAGCAATTTGGGAGGCCGAGGTAGGCGGATCGCCTGAGGTCAGGAGTTCGAGACCAGCCTAGCCAACATGGCGAAACCCCATCTCTACTGAAAATACTAAAATTAGCCAGGCGTGGTGGCAGGCACCTGTAATCCCAGCTACTCAGGAGGCTGAGGCAAGAGAATTGCTTGAACCTGGGAGGCAGAGATTGCAATGGGCCAAGACTGCAACAGAGCAAAACTGGGCAGCAGAGCGAGACTCCATCTTAAAAAAAAAATGAGATGGGGTCTCACTATGTTTTCCAGGCTGGTCTCAAACTCCTGGACTCAACCAATCCTCCTGTCTTGGCCTCCCAAAGTGCTGGAATTATAGGCATGAGCCACCATGCCTAGCCATAAGCACCTATTTTAAGTACTTAGGACACTTGAATGGACTTAGCCTGACATCCTATTAACCTGCTGTGAAATTTGTATTTTGCCCTTAAGCTCTACCTTGGATTTCATCCCAATGTTAAGTCATAGCCTTATTCAGAATTTTATATTTATACATACATACACACACACACAAATTATTGCTAAATTAACATTCCAGGATCAATAAGTAACCTAGAGGATGACGACATAGGTGCTGCAATATTTAGCCCATACACCATTTTGTATGATTACAAAGTACTAAAGAAAGTGACTGTCATAGCACGTGACATTTGGGGGGATTTCAAACTTTTTACAGAATATATTTAAGCTGGCCCAGAGTTCAGGTGTTAATGATAGCACCCTCCACTCAACACCCCCCCCATCAAGAGGCAACAAGACAGTAAAGAACACGGGCTTTGGAGCCATGTTCTTTGTTTCAAAAAAAAAAAAAAAAAGGAAGAGTCTTACTTTGTCGCGCAGGCTGGAGTGCAGTGGCACATTCTTGGCCCACTGCAACCTCTACTTCCTGTGTCAAGCCATTCTCCTGCCTCAGCCTCCCAAGTAGCTGGGATTACAGGCACCCCCCACTGCACCTAGCTAATTTTTGTATTTTTAGTAGAGACGGGTTTTCATCATGTTGGCCACCCTGGTCTCAAACTCCTGACCTCAAGTGATCCATCTGCCTCAGCCTCCCAAAGTGCTGGCATTACAGGCATGAGCCACCGCATTCAGCTGGAGCCATGTTCTAATCCCAGCTCTACTTCTCACTGGCTAAGCGGTTTTAGGCAAGATATTACTACTTAAGCACTATGAATCTCAGTGTCACTATCTATACAAATAGGACTAAGAACACCTATCTTTACGGTTTTGGTGAGAATTAAAAGCGTTCATATATATGACATGTTCAGGACTGTGCTTAAGACAGCCAGTGCTCAATATGTGTCACTGCCCTTCCTTAGGCTCTGATTCAAAGCATATCACTTGGTTTCTTCATGCCTCAACATCTCCAACCTGCAAAACTGACAAGATGTAATAATGCATGCAAGTGCTGAGGATGAGTACAGTTATGTGGGAAATTTCAAAAACAACATACACACATACACACGTAAGTTTTCTGACCCTCTACATGAGTGCCTGCTGGAGTGTAGTGAGGTTATGGCCTATGTTGGACTACCTGTTAATACAATCAAAAGTGTGTGGCAGCCGGGTGCAGTGGCTTACAACCATAACTCCCAGTACTTTGGGAGACCAAGGCAGGAGGATTGCTTAAGGCCAGGAGTTTGAGATCAGTCTGGGCAACACAGCGAGATCCGGTCTCTACAAAAAATTTTAAAAATTAGCCAGGTGTGGTGGCACACACCTGTGGTCCTAGCTACTTAGGAGGCCGAGGCAGAAGGATCACTTAAGTCCAGCAGTTTAAGGCTGCAGTGAGCTATGACTGTGCCACTGCATTCCAGCCTAGGAGGGAGACCTTGTCTAAAAAAAAAAAGCCAGGGTGGCTCACGCCTGTAATACCAGCACTTTGGGGGGCCGAGGCGGGCAGATCACTTGAGATTAAGAGTTCGAGACCAGCCTGGCCAACATGGTGAAACCCCGTCTCCACCAAAAATATACAAAATTAGCCAGGTGTGGTGGCACATGCCTGTAATCCGAGCTACTCAGATGGCTGAGGCAAGAGAATTGCTTGAACCCGGGAGGCAGAGGTTAAAGTGAACCGAGATCCATGCCACTGCACTCCAGCCTGAGCAACAGAGACTCCTTCTCAAAAAAAAAAAAAAAAAAAAAAAAAAAAGTGTGTGGGCTATGAGAGAATGTACATGTTTGATATGGAGAATGGCAAAAGCCAGAGAAAGGAAATGAATGAAGAGGCAAGAGACACAAAGAATAACTTGGTGGGTCTGAGGAGGCCAGGGGCCTTGAAGCCCAGACTACAGGGGAAGGAGTAGAGCTGATCTAGGAGAGGGGTCCTGTCCCTCCAGTCAGCAGGAAGTCAGGAGGAAGGAAACTGCAGGCCCAATTGAGGATTTGCAGAGGAGGGACAAGGAGCTGAGGAATTTGAAGACAGCTATTCCCACCCCAACAACATTTAGACTTTTTTTGTGAGTGTGTGGGTCCTCTGACTGGTGACTCCGCCATGACTAGTTCATTTGCCCTATACCCCAGCAGGAGGGACCTTGTCCATCTAGGTCTCTTCCAAATTATCAAGTATGGTCTAAAACAGCCTGTCATATTTAGTAACTTCTGTGGTGAAATTTCTTTTTCAAGGCAGCACACTCATACCAGTCAAGGTGAGTTGTTTCTTCGTTTCTTAATGTCAGGGGAGGCATTTGTTCACAGAAGAGACTATTTCCTTTTTATATCTTGTCCTGTTTTAAATAAGTTCTTGGGGCCGGGTGCAGTGGCTCACGCCTGTAATCCCAGCACTTTGGGAGGCCGAGGAGGACAGATCACCTGAGCTCAGGAGTTCGAGACCAGACTGACCAACACGGAGAAACCCTGTCTCTACTAAAAATACAAAATTAGCCAGGTGCAGTGGCGCACGCCTGTAATCCCAGCTACTCGGGAGGCTGAGGCAGGAGAATTGCTTGAACCTGGGAGGCAGAGGTTGCAGTGAGGCGAAATCCCAACATTGCACTCCAGCCTGGGCAACAAGAGTGAAACTCCATCTCAAAAAAATAAAAAATACAATAAATAAACGCTTGGGAGCCAGGTGTGGTGGCTCACGCTTATAATCCCAGCACTTTGGGAGGCCGAGGTGGTGGATCACGAGGTCAGGAGCTCGAGACCAGCCTGACCAACACAGTGAAACCCAGTCTCTACTAAAAATACAAAAATTAGCTGGGCGTGGTGGCGGGCGCCGTAATCCCAGCTACTCCGGAGGCTGTGGCAGGAGAATCACTTGAACCTGGGAGGCAGAGGTTGCAGTGAGCTGAGATCGCGCCACTGCACTCCAGCCTGGGCGACAGAGCTAGACTCCGTCTCAAAAAATAAAAATAAAAACAATAAATAAATGCTTGGGCGTTTTTTCCTTAGCAAAAGAAAAAAAAAAAGGTGTGTGAACAGTTGTGCTCGACTGTTCTATACCTGCCTCAGGAATTGATCAGGAAGAGCCATGGAGTCCAGAGTAGCCCAGATAGGAAGGCAGGCTAACTCTCCTGTGCTCCGAGAGGTTCAAATCAAAGAGACTATGTGGTAGGTGTGACCTGCGCAGGGCCAAGGAACCCTTCTGGAGCAAAATGTTCACCCACCGACAAGGATCCTGCTTGCACTCTGCTCACCCTTCCTTCAGTTGGACCGGCCCCAAACACTATTCCTTGCTAAACCAAATGAGCAAATGGGTTCTCTGCTGTATCCGACTGCAGCCCACAGGCAGTTAGGTCCTTGTCTCCCCAACAAGACTCCACTAGCCCTTCCATTCCCTTCTTCTTTAGGCAAGTTCTGCCCACTCTGTCTGTAGGAAGGGTTAACAAAGAGGAGACGCTAGGAAAGGATACCACTAAATTTGGCCGGACTGCAGGGCCCCGGAAGGACGTAAAGTAAGGGAGTGGGAGGAGTTAGGGCACAGGCCCACGCTAGGCTGGACACGACCTTGCGCAGTCACCGTCGGGTCCCGTCCCCAGCCCCGTCTGCCTCCTCCATTTCCCGCCCCGCGGACAGTTTGGCATAGTAGGGAGTTTTCTGTAACGCAAGGGTTAAATCAGGTTTTCCGGGCTATTTCTCCACCTTACCTTACTTCATAACCAATAAATCCTCTTACAAACCCGAGGCGGCAAACTAAAAGGCCAGCGGATGGCCTGGTTTGCTGCGGCGGGGAAACAGTCACTTCCTGGTGCGCAAGGCGCCTCTACTCCCGCCGCAAGCGCAGCCAACCCTTGGCAAGCGCGGCGGGACGCGGGGCTCCTCCCAGCGTCGGCGAGGCAGCAGGCCCCGGCACCCCGACTCCGCTCGGGGAGTGCCCCTCCCTACTTTGCTGGTGGAACCTTCTATGGAGACCTTCCTTAAAAGCACTCATAGCCCTAATACCCGCCGCCTTCCTTTAAGTTCTCTTCTCCTCCCCTCCCCGCGGCCCCGCCCACCACCTGCTCTTTTTCTCACTGTCCCATTGGTGGATCTACATAAGAGACTCACGAAGAAACTCAGACTACAGTGTTAACTGCGTTACCCATCCCTGGGGTGCTTGCAGTTTAAGTCTTCCAACTTAAGGAATAGTTTTCTAATGGTAGAATTGCAGACATCAGATCCATAATAGGTTGGAAGATTGGGAAATGAGGAGCAGGGTGGTTTCCTGAAATGGCATCCTTTGGTAAAAGTCAGGCCTATTCTGAGCCGTGGGGTTTTTCAGGCATTCATTCTCTATTTTACACTGCATCAGAAAAATACTTTATAGTTTCTTCACTGGATCCCACTCAAGACTATTAAATCCTAAACCTTCAGAAATAATTTTTTTCTTCAACTACAGAACTCAAAAAGAAGACAGATGTCTCTTTTTTATTGATTCACTACCTCCTGGACTACATTCAGTAGCCCAGCCACATGAGTAAGAAAACTTGAGGTATACACACATCTGTGTGCTGTAAAATATTGTTGCTTTAATAGAGTAAAATTTACAGCAAAGTGAACCTACCAGGCTGGGCACTGTGGCTCACACCTGTAATCCCAGCACTTTGGGAGGCCGAGGAGGAAGGATCAGCTGAGGTCAGGAGTTCGAGACCAGCCTGACTAACATGGTGAAACCCCGTCTCTACTAAAAATACAAAAATTAGCTGGGTATGGTGGCGCACACCTGTAATCCCAGCTACTTGGGAGGCTGAGACAGGAGAGTCATTTGAACCCAGGAGGTAGAGTTTGCAGTGAGTGGAGCTCACACCACTGCACTCCAGCCTGGGCAAAAAGAGTGAAACTCTGTTTCAAAAACAAAAAGTGAACGTACATTTAATGATACTTAATTTTTATGCTTAATAATAATTGTGCTTAAGTGGAAAACACTTTGTAGTCAACATTTCATTTATTAATATTTATTCAAAGCATAACATGCCTATTATGTGTAAGGCAATGCGTTAGCCTTAGTGAGTACAGTAGTAAATTAAACAAGGCCCAATACTTCAAATAGTAGCAAACATTGAGTCAGTCAGAATAGAATTCAAAGCCCAGATCTGCCACTTATTTTTTATTTTTCAGTTTTTTTTTGAGACGGAGCTTTGCTCTTGTTGCCGAGGCTAGAGTGCAATGGTGTGATCTCGGCTCACCGCAACCTCCGTCTCCCGGGTTCAAGCGATTCTCCTGCCTCAGCCTCCCTACTAGCTGTACTACAGGCACGCACCACCACGCCCAGCTAATTTTTGTATTTTTAGTAGAGCCGGGGTTTCACCATGTTGGCCAGGATGGTCTCGATCTCTTGACCTCGTGATCTGCCCGCCTCGGCCTCTCAAAGTGCTGGGATTACAGGCATGAGCCACCGCCCAGCCTCTTTGTGTAATTTCAAGATGATATATAAGCTTCTGTTAATTATTGGGAGGTTGGGTCTCCATGACGAAGGCTCCCATGTGTACATGTTAAATGAATTTGTATGCCTTTTCTCCTATGAATCAACCCCGTATCAGTGATATTTTAGTGAACCTTCAGGGGGCCAATGGCTGTGGCCCCCACAACACACACACACACACATGCACGTGCTTGCGCATATATATTTCTTATTTTTTAAAGAGAGATTTCACTTCCATCCTAAACCCTTGAGGATGTAAACGTTTCACTCAAATTGCCACTATCCTAACTGCTGTCACGGCTCATAAACAAAATCTGAGCTCATACCACTGCTTCAGCTTTCTAGGCCCATGCAGGGCTATAAAGTGAGACCAGGCCAGAGAATTTACCTTTGGCTCTATTTTCCCTTTCTCATCTATTATCCCCTCTTATATGGATAGACAGCTCTACACCTTTTATCACCTCCTCTTCCCCTTTCTTTGCCTTCCCAAGCCCCTCTGCTCCTTTATCACTTCTCATTTTGGCCTTCTGTGTTGTGCCTAGCACAGAGTCAGGTGTCCAATACGAGCTCAATAAATATTAATATTTGATTAATTAAACTGAATTCCATCTTGTCTGCTGAAAGAGAAAAGGCATTTCCTCCCTCACTTCCACCTATTTTGAGCATCCAGGCAAATTCATTTAAAGCAGGCCTGTCATACAAGGAGGCAAAACCCTGATGGGTAGAGAGAGAAAAGAGATTAAAGAAGTTAAAATGTAATTATTTAGCCATTAACCCCTTTATATTTATTTAATCTGGCAAAGCATGTTCTTCTATAAAAGTGAAATCATTACATTTGTAAGAGGGGAAATAAATACCCCATATTATAGGAAAGGTTAGACCCTTCAACCAGAAAGTCAGTAAGTGGATATGTCGTAGATGATAAGGAATATTGTTAACTCAAATAAGAGCTGGAACCAAGATAACCTTTTACTTAATTTTGTTATTAGCCAACCAAATCACAGCAAAGTGAAATCCCTAGGAATTTGTCAAACATTCTCATTTTGGTGCAAGGAAAAGATAGCTGAGAGGTTACAACATTCGCTCTCAGAAATAACATATTAAAATTGACCGAGCAGGAGCATCACCCTCTTGGACAAGTACCACCATTCTAAAGTTCCCCTTGATCAAAAACTGCCTGAGGCTGGGCGAGGTGGCTCACGCCTGTAATCCCAGCACTTTGGGAGGCCAAGGCAGGCGGATCACCTGAGGTCAGGAGTTCAAGACTAAACTGGCTAACATGGGAAAACCCCATCTCTACTAAAAATACAAAAATTAACTGGGTATAGTGGCAGGTGCCTGTAATCCCAGCTGCTCGGGAGGCTGAGGCAGGAGAATCACTTGAATCCAGCAAGCAGAGGTTGCAGTGAGCCAAGATCACGCCACTGTACTCCAGCCTGGGTGACAGAGCAAAACTCCATCTCGAATTAAAAAAAAAAAAAAGGGAGTTTAATTGATGAGAGCTCGGCCACAACATGTGGGAGATGGAGTTATTACTCACGTCAATCTCCCTGAAAATTTGGAGGCTAGAATTTTTCAAAGATAGTTTGGTAGGCAGTTATAGTTATATGTATAGACAGCTCTACACCTTTCATCACCTCCTCTTCCCCTTTGGTTGGGGATGCAATCATAGGGGTATGGAAAATGGTCCTCTTGGACTGAGTCTGCTCCTGGGTCAGAACCACAGTAGGTGTGGGGTGGGACAATTCAGTAAGTGTGGAGTGGGGCTCAGAATCCATATGTGTTACAATCATCCAAGCGGATTATGTTGCAGATGTGCCCCTGACCATATTTTGAGAAACGTTTGCAGTATGCAGTATAGCTTGCCTTAGCACAGAACCTTATGACCTCCCATCTGAATGTATGCAGCAGTCTCCCTCAGCTTCCAGGTCACTGAAACTACCTTTGCAAAATGATGACATTAAGAAAAATCTGACATTGTTGACTCCATCTTGCCTTTAACTTCCAAGCTGTCCTTGGCCGTTCATGGGCATGGGCCACGCTAACTTTGGGAGAAAGTTAGTTTATAGTTTAAATGATAACAGCCTTTCCCAAAAACTAAACCACCCTTGTAAAACTAATGAAAGGGCACCAACCAGGTTAGGAGGATGAGAGGGGCCTGCATTCTACTAAGATGTAGGCATAGTTAAATGATTGCCAGCCACTATTCCAGAGGTCACAAAATATGCAACTATTCCAATTACTCCTGCAGGTAACATGACTATTGTAGAACCTAAGATTGGCCTTTTGAGATGTCTCCAGGTCTTTTGGGTGTCTGACACCCATGGCTCCACCTGTACCCACCAACCACTCCTGTGGTCCCACCCAGAAGTGACTCAGTGCAAGAGGAGAGCTTCCAATCCCTATGATTTCATTTTCAACCCAAGCAATCAGCACCCATTGCTTAGCCACCCCCGTCCCTTCCCCCAAACTACCTTCGAAAAACCCCTAACCTTTGATACTTTGATACTTTGAGGAGATGGTTTGGCCGGCCTTGTGTCAATTAAACTCTTTCTCTACTGCAATGCCATGGTCTATTTTGTTTGTGCAGTGGGCAGGAAGAACCCATGGGGCAGTTATAGGACTCAGGAATATCTAGGTTTGTAACAAGCATACCAGGTGATGTCCATTAAAATCTGAGCTCCGACTACCACACACCAACTGAAATTTCAGATGAATTAGTTGGAGAACAAAACAATCAAACCATCGGCCAGGTGCAATGGCTCACGCCTGTAATCCCAGCACTCTGGGAGGCCGAGGCAGGCAGATCACCTGAGGTCAGGAGTTCAACACCAGCCAGGAGTGGTGGCACGTGCCTGTAATCCCAGCTACTCAGGAGGCACGAGAATCGCTTAAACCTAGGAGGCAGAGGTTGCAGTGAGCCGAGATGGCACCACTGCGCTCCAGCCTGGGCAACCATCAAATCAAACCCTAAAAGCCCTAGAATAAGACGCAGATGATTATGCATCTGAACTGTGGATGGGAGAGGACATCATAAAATTAAAAGCAGCAGAAAAAAAAACACTAAGTAGGTAGATTTTACTACTTAACCTTAAGAACTTGACATGACAAAAATATAATTAACAAAACAAAATCATTTAAAAAAGCAGAAAAATATATACAAGTATAGCAAAGAGTCATTATCTTTCTTGATAAAAAGCTTACATAAACTTACAAGAAGAACACGATGTCCTCAATAAAGACTTTGACAAAGGCATGGAGAGAGAATTTCCAGGAAAAGAAATCTGATTGCTCAGTAAGGTGTTTTGTTCTGACTCACTAGTAATCACAGAACATGCAAAGTATACAAACTAGATAGTACTATTTTACCTATGAAGTTAATGAAGATTTACAAAGAACTGTGCCAGGCACAATGGCTCACACCTGTAATCCCAGCACTTTGGGAGGCCGAGGCAAGAGGATCACTTGAGCCCAGGAGTTTGAGACCAGCTCGGGCAATATCAAGAGACCACGACTCTACAAAAAATCAAAAAATTAGCCAGGCATGGTGACGCACCCATGTGGTCCCACTTAGCAGGAGACTGAGGTGGGAGGATTGCTTGAGCCCAGGAGGTCAAGGCTACAGTGAGCCGTGACAGTGCTAGTGCACTCCAGCCTGGGTGACAGACAGCGAGACTCTGTCACAAAAAAAAAAAAAAGGAACACATATTTCTCAAAGTAGACCATGAGCAGTGAGGCAGAAACCTTCATACACTGCCAGTGGGATTGTAAATTGATGCTTCCTAGAAAGCAAATAGAATCACGAGTCTCAAAAAATTTCATAGCATTTGCCCCCAGAATTCTCCCTCTAGGAATCTGTTCTACGAAAATAGAGATATGGGCCAGGTGCAGTGGCTCACGCCTGTAATCCTAACACTTTGGGAGGCTGAGGCGGGCAGATCACTCAAGGTCAGTAGTTCCACATCAGGTTGGCCAACATGGCGAAATCTCTTCTCTACTAAAAATTTTTTTAAAAATTAGCCGGGGGTGACGGCACACACCTGTAATCCTAGCTACTCGGGAGAATTGCTTGAACTCCGGAAGTGGAGGTTGCAATGAGCTGAGATCACACCACTGCACTCCAGCCTGGTGACAGAGTGACTCCATCTGAATAAAAATAATAATAATAAAAGGCCCAGGCACAGTGGCTCACGCCTATAATCCCAGCACTTTGGAGGCCGAGGCAAGAGGATCACTTGAGCCCAGGAGTTTGAGACCAGCTCGGGCAATATCAAGAGACCACGACTCTACAAAAAATCAAAAAATTAGCCAGGCATGGTGACGCACCATGTGGTCCCACTTAGCAGGAGACTGAGGTGGGAGGATTGCTTGAGCCCAGGAGGTCAAGGCTACAGTGAGCCGTGACAGTGCTAGTGCACTCCAGCCTGGGTGACAGACAGCGAGACTCTGTCACAAAAAAAAAAAAAAGGAACACATATTTCTCAAAGTAGACCATGAGCAGTGAGGCAGAAACCTTCATACACTGCCAGTGGGATTGTAAATTGATGCTTCCTAGAAAGCAATAGAATCACGAGTCTCAAAAAATTTCATAGCATTTGCCCCCAGAATTCTCCCTCTAGGAATCTGTTCTACGAAAATAGAGATATGGGCCAGGTGCAGTGGCTCACGCCTGTAATCCTAACACTTTGGGAGGCTGAGGCGGGCAGATCACTCAAGGTCAGTAGTTCCACATCAGGTTGGCCAACATGGCGAAATCTCTTCTCTACTAAAAATTTTTTTAAAAATTAGCCGGGGGTGACGGCACACACCTGTAATCCTAGCTACTCGGGAGAATTGCTTGAACTCCGGAAGTGGAGGTTGCAATGAGCTGAGATCACACCACTGCACTCCAGCTGGGTGACAGAGTGACTCCATCTGAATAAAAATAATAATAATAAAAGGCCCAGGCACAGTGGCTCACGCCTATAATCCCAGCACTTTGGGAGGCCAAGGCGGGTGAATCACCTGAGGCTGGGAGTTCAAGACCAGCCTGACCAACATGGTGAAACCCTGTCTCTACCGAAAATACAAAGTTAGCCGGGCTTGGTGGCACATGCCTGTAATCCCAGCTACTCAGGAGGCTGAGACAGGAGAATCAGTTGAACCCAGGAGGCAGAGGTTGAGGTGAGCCGAGATAGCGCCATTGCACTCCAGCCTGGGCAACAAGAGTGAAACTCTGTCTCAAAAAATAATAATAATAATATGATTATAATAAAATAAGATATTGGCTTACAAGTCAAATAAATGCCAGTGACAAATATAGTTTCCAGTGACAGGAATTGTCTTATCTATTATTTAGGGTCATACCTACCAGATATTAATATACCTGAGAAACCAAACTAGTAATCATGTGGTCACTTGTAACTTGAACAAATGGAGCTGAAGGGTTTTTTTTTTTCTTTTTTTTGGTTTCACTCTTGTTGCCTAGGCTATAGTGCAATGGTGCAATCTAGTCTCACTGCAACCTCCACCTCCTGGGTTCAAGCGAGTCTCCTGCCTCAGCCTCCCAAGTAGCTGGGATTACAGGCATGTGCCACCATGCCTGGCTAATTTTTGTATTTTTAGTAGAGATGGGGTTTTGCCATGTTGGCCAAGCTGGCCTCTATCTCCTGACCCATGTAATCCACCCATCTCCGCCTCCCAAAGTGCTGGGATTATAGGCATGAGCCACGGTGCCTGGCCGGCCGAATGGTTTTAAGGGAGGTCTTTGACTGGGTTATTTATAACATGTGTACCAGACCAGTGTTCCTGTCACTTGAATAGTAGTGCATAAACACTTACTCTCCAATGTTCTTTATTTCACCATCTGTAATTAGTTATCCGAATCTTCTGTCATTACAATATTACCTGCCTCCTGTTCTCATTACATGTCACAGTTTCCAAGGTAACAGCTGTCTTACATGAATTACATTCTAGGTTGGTAGCTCCCAGGTGAGATATTGGGAAGCATCTTAATCTTATTTGCATATATCTACAAATTGTATTTACCAGAAGTCGCTTCTGGGAAGAGTCACAACTGGCTGGTTTCATCCACTGTGAGCCTTTTTTTTCTTTTTTAATTTTTTCAGTTGAAGAGTTTATCATTTCCCAAATTATGTGTCTGATTTTTCTCTAAACCGTGTCTCTTAAGTTTGGAGATACACATTACTTTGGGGTCCCTTCAGTTCACTGATAAACATCTAGGGTTTCTGACAACAGTATTTAGGAGAATGGCACTGCCACTAACAAAAACAGGGAAATCAGAGAGGGAGTCTTTTGGGAGAGGGAGGAAATAGTGGAATTGAGTGAAGGTCCAGTGGGCATGCAGAGAAAAAAATTAATATAACAGGAAAGCTCTTATGTTGTATGTGGCAGGAATTACCCTGGAAACTGTCACCAAACTACCTAGCTACCTTTATACTTCTGGTTTCTAGGGTAACACAGATATTTACTACCTTACATTTAAATGGCTGGTGCTGATGTTCATTTTCTCACTTTTTACAGTCCCAACCTTTTGATTTTTATAGTGTTGAAATTTGCAATTCAATGTTAATAACATTCCAGTACTGGTGGCTTATTCCTCAAAGCTAGATGTAGGGAAATAGCATAGGAACTTCTATCCTGGGTCCTGCTCCACGCTGGAATGTCATCAGTACATGAACCTGGGCTTCATGCCTGGGACTCAACACCAAGGGCACAAATTCTACAACTACCCAGAGGCTATAATTTGCATCCTCTCCAAATCATCATCAGTAAACTCTTAATAAAGACACTACTTTCTATTTTTCTTCCTTGTTTTCTCCCTCCTTAGACAAGTCAAGCGAAGCAGTGGGAGTGGAGAAGTGTACTTACTTTCTTTTTTTTGAAACAGGATCTCCTTCTGTCACCCAGGCTGGAGTGCAGTTGTGTGATCACAGTTCATTGTAGCCTCGACCTCATGAACTCAAGTGGTCCTCTCACCTCAGCCTCCCAAGTAGCTGGGACCACAGGCACACACCACCACACCCAGCTAATTTTTTTTTTTTTTGAGACGGAATCTCTCTCTGTCACCTAGGCTGGAGTACAGTGGCATGATCTCGGGTCACTGCAACCTCCACCTCCAAGGATCAAGCAATTCTCCCTGGCTCAGCCTCCCGAGTAGCTGGGTTTATAGGCATGCGCCACCATGCCTGGCTAATTTTTGTATTTTTAGTAGAGACGGGGTTTCACCATGTTGGCCAGGCTGGTCTTGAACTCCTGATCTCAGGTGATCCACCCACCTCGGCCCCACAAAGTGCTGGGATTACAGGTGTGAGCCACTGCACCCGGCCCCAGCTAATTTTTAAAAAATGTTTGGTAGAGACACCAAATTTGCCATGTTGCCCAGACTGGTCTCAAACTCCAGGACTTGAGCAGTTCTCGCAGCTCGGCCTCCCAAAGTACTGGGATTACAGGCATGAACCACTTCACCCGGCCTTTTTACTTTTTTTTTTTAACATTTATTTTAGGTTCAGGGGTACATGTGCAGGTTTGTTATATAGATAAATTGCATGTCTTAGGGGTTTGGCATATAGATTATTTCATCACCCAGGTAGTAAGCATAGTACCTGATAGGTAGTTTTCCTTTTTTCTTTCTTTTCTTTCTTTTTTTTTTTTTTTTTGAGATGGAGTCTCGCTCTGTTGCCCAGGCTGGAGTGCAGTGGCCGGATCTCAGCTCACTGCAACCTCCCGGGTTTACGCCATTCTCCTGCCTCAGCCTCCTGAGTAGCTGGGACTACAGACGCTTGCCACCTTGCCTAGCTAGTTTTTCGTATTTTTTAGTAGAGACAGGGTTTCACCGTGTTAGCCAGGATGGTCTCGATCTCCTGACCTCATGATCCGCCCGTCTCAGCCCTCCAAAGTACTGGGATTACAGACTTGAGCCACTGCACCCGGCCCTCTTTTTTCTTTTTTTAAATAGGATCTCCCTCTGTCGCCCAAACTGGAGTGCAATCGCACAATCTCGGCTCACTACAGCCTCTGCCTCCCAAGTTCAAGAGATTCTCCTGCCTCAGCCTCCTGAGTAGCTGGGACTACAGGCACATGCTACCACGCCCAGATAATTTTTCTATTTTTGGTGGAGATGGGGTTTATTATGTTGGCCAGGCTGGTCTCGAACTCCTGACCTCAAGTGATCTGCCTGCCTCAGCCTCCCAGAGTGCTGGGATTACAGGCATGAGCCATCGCGCCCAGCCCCAATAGGTAGTTTTTCAATCTTCCTCCCACCCTCCACCCTCCACCACCAGACCCTGGTGTTTATTGTTCTCCTCTTTGTGTCCATGTGTACTCAATGTTTAGCTCCCACTTGTAAGTAAGAACACGTGGTATTTGGTTTCCTGCATTAATCGCTTAGGACATGATCTTGTTCTTTTTTATGGCTGCATAGAATATCATGGTGTATATGTACCACATTTTCTTGATCAGTCTATCGTTGATGGGTATTTAGGTTTACTCTATATCTTTGCTATTATCCTCACTTTTATGTTCCATAATTCTGTAAAGAAACTGGTAGATGAGGCCGAGCTCAATGGCTCACGCTTGTAATCCCAACACTTTGGGAGGCCAAGGTGGACGGATCACCTGAGGTCGGGAGTCCTAGATCAGCCTGACCAACATGGAGAAATCCCGTCTCTACTAAAAATATAAAATTACCTGGGCATGGTGGCGCATGCCTGTAATCCCAGCTATTCAGGAGGCTGAGGCAGGAGAATTGCTTGAACCCGGGAGGTGGCGGTTGCGGTGAGCCAAGACTGTGCCATTGCATTCCAGCCTGGGCAACAAGAGCGAAACTCCATCTGGAAAAAAAAAAAAAAGAGGAAAGAAAGAAGGAAACTGGTAGATGAAATACTTTCTGCCCCATCCCCATTGCATTATTAAGATGTGTTATTTGGTTTCTGAACTTTTTTTTTTCCTTTGATACAGAGTCTCATTGTGTTGCCAGGCTGGAGTGCAGTGGTGTGATCTCAGCTCACTGCAACCTCCAACTCCTGAGTTCAAGCGATTCTCCTGCCTCAGCCTCCCGAGTAGCTGAGATTACAGGCATATGCTAGCATGCCCAGCTAATTTTTCTGTTTTTAGAAGAGCCAGGGTTTTGCCATGTTGGCCCGGCTGGTCTTGAACCCCTGACCTCAAGTGACCCACCCCTCTCGACCTCCTAAAGTGCTAGATTACAGGCGTGAGCCACCGCATCTGGCTGGTTTCTGAACTTATAGTTAGGACTTTTGCCAAAGAAAAACAATTATGTTGGAAATGAAAATGATTATTCAGAACCACACTTGTAATAATAACGAATATTCAATATGTATTGAATTCTTACTCTGTGCCTCACACCGTGCTAAGTGCAAAACATGCATTATCTCATGTGGGTCCTTATTTTACACGTGAGAAAAGTCTTACCTGTATTTTACAGAGGAGGTAGCTGAGACTTAGAGAGGGATAACTAACTTGTTCAAGGCCACACAGTAAGTGGTGGAACCAAAACTTGAATTCAGCTATCTGATGCCCATATCTCCACTTCTTTTTTTTTTTCAAGACAGAGCATTGCTCTGTCGCCCAGGCTGGAGTGCAGTGGTACAATCTCAGCTCACTGCAACCTCCGCATCCCAGGTTCAAGTGATTCTCCTGCCTCAGCCTCCCGAGTAGCTGGGATTACAGGCACACACCACCACGCCTGGCTAATTTTTGTATTCTTGGTAGAGATGGGGTTTCATCATGTTAGCCAAGCTGGTCTCGAACACTTGACCTTGTGATCCGCCCACCTCGGCCTCCCAAAGTGCTGGGATTACAGGTGTGAGCCACCATGCCCAGCCCCGTGTCTCCACTTTTTATCTTTCAACTTTTAACCAGTGATTCTCAAGCATTAGCGTGCATCAGAATTCTCTGGAGGGCTTGTTAAAACACAGAATGCTGGGTCCCATCTCCAGAGTTTCCTGATTCAGTAGACCTGAGAATATGCATTTCTAAAAAATTCCCAAGTGATACTGATATTGCTGGACTGGAGAGTACACTCAGAGGACCTCTGCTTTGTACTCCAGTGCCTCGCATCACGGACAGAAGAGCCTACCACTGTAATGAAGCTAAGAAGGAACTTGTGCACAATAGGGAGCTTGCGCTTTTCTTAGGGCTCCATGTTCAGGGATCCTGGGGGATGTTCAGGTCTGTCTCTATCTCTCCAGGAAGACCAGACAATAGGCAAGAGATTCCACTCTGGAGGAGAACACAGTACAAAGGCTGTGCTCACAGAACACAGTATTTCTGCAAAAAGCTGGGCATATCCTGGGTTCAGCTCAGTTTCTTAGTCTTGACTGCTACCAAAAGCTGATGCATGTACAATGTGATCTTAGTTCTCTTTTGGAAGAAACTCAAAGAGTTAAAATCGAAGAGCAGTATTTGCCAAGTATCGCTACCTGTCAGTTGAAGTTTTTGATATATCTGACACATTCAGCCTGATCCTGTGGAGGGTCTCGATTAGCACTATCTTGTGAAGCTGAGGAAAGAGCCATTACCGTGCAAGCTCTCTTGAGAGCTGCTGTTCACACCTACCTTATAAAGAACATATATTGCCTACAGTAGACAGAGAGAGGCACATGTTGATGATAATACTCACACTACCATAACCTTGTTTCTCTTTTTATTTCAATTTTTCCACCTTATGCCTTGTATTCCCTGAGGTACAGCTAAGGTCACTGACTTTTTAGGCAATGAAGCAAAGATCAGTGTTCATTAGGATGACTGCACATCAGGTGATTGGGAAGCTTTTTTTTTTTTTTTTTTTTTGAGACGGAGTTTCATTCTTGTTGCCCAGTATAGAGTGCAGTGGCGCAATCTCAGCTCACTGCAACCTCTGCCTTCCGGGTTCAAGTGATTCTCCTACCTCAGGCCTCCCATGTAGCTGGGATTATAGGAACCTGCCACCATGCTGGGCTATTTTTTGTATTTTTAGAAGACATGGGGTTTCAACATGTTGGCCAGGTTGGTCTCAAACTCCTGACCTCAGGCGATCCACCCGCCTCAGCCTCCCAAAGTACAGGGATTACAGATGTGAGCCACCACGCCCGGCCGGGAAGCTTTTTCAAAATACCTGTACCAGGGACCCTACCTTAGACCAATTAAACACAAATCTTTGTGGGCAGGCCTCAGATATATACATTAAAAACAAATTTCCAGGTGATGCTAATGCCAGTAAAGGTTAAGAACCTATAGTGGTCAAGAAAATAGGCTCTGCTCCATAAAAAAGGATGAGTTCATGTCCTTTGCAGGGACATGGATGCAGCTGGAAACCATCATTTTTAGCGAATTGTCACAAGGACAGAAAACCAAACACCGCATGTTCTGACTCATAGGTGGGAATTGAACAATGAGATCACTTGGACAAAGGGCAGGGAACATCACACACCAGGGTCTATTGTGGGTAGGGGCAGGGGGAGGGATAGCATTAGGAGAAATACCTAATGTAAATGACGAGTTAATGGGTGCAGCAAACCAACATGGCACATGTATACCTATGCAACAAACCTCCACATTGTGCACACGTACCCTAGAATTTAAAGTGTAATTTTTAAAAAATAGGCTCTGTTGTTGTGCAGATTTCATTTCTAGCTCTGCTACTTATGAGAAGATGACCTTGGGCAAATGGTCAAACCACCCTGAGCCCCAATTTTCCCATCTATACAAATTGGCATACTAATAGAACCCACTGGGCTTTGTTTCATGGGCTATCATGAAGGATTGAATGTACTGGTGTATGTAATGGACTGCAATTGTACAATGCCTAGCACAGAGTGATTACTCCCTAGATGATAGCTAGTGATAAAATTAAAGCATCCCAGCCAGGCACGGTGGCTCACACCTGTAATCCCAACACTTTGGGAGGCCGAGGCAGGTGGATCACCTGAGATCAGGAGTTCAAAACTACCCTGGCCAACATGGTGAAACCCTGTCTCTACTAAAAATACAAAAACTAAACAGGCATGGTGGCGTGCACCTGTAAACCCAGCTACTTGGGAGGCTGAGGCAGGAGATTGCTTGAACACGGGAGGCAGAGATTACAGTGAGCCAAGATGGCGCCACTGCACTCCAGCCTGGGCAACAGAGAGAGATTCCACCTCAAAAAGGAAAAAAAAAAAAAAAAAAAAAAAAAAACAAAAAAAAAAAAAAACTTAAGGCATCCCCTTTCATCCTGCAAAGCAAGTCAGAAGTGACCCTATGGGAGATGTGGGTATGTTATTCTGCTATGGATCACATGGTCTTTCAATAGGGACCACCTGTGAGAAGGTAAAAGGCTATGCAGACCATCTACCTGGTACATGTCATAGGAAACCTACTTCATAACAAATGGGGAAGACTGGGCACGATGGCTCACACCTGTAATTGCAGCACTTTGGGAGGCCAAGGCGGGCGGATCACCTGAGGTCGGGAGTTTGAGACCAGCCTGACAAACATGGAGAAACTCCATTTCTACTAAAAATACAAAATTAGCCGGGCATGGTGGTTAATCCCAGCCTGTAATCCCAGCTACTCAGGAAGGCTGAGGCAGGAGAATCGCTTGAACCTGGGAGGCGGAGGTTGCGGTGAGCTGAGATTGTGCCATTGCACTCCAGCCTGGGCAACAAGATCGAAACTCCGTCTCAAAAAAAAAAAAAAAAGATTGGGGGGAATGATGCTTCTTTGGATAAAACACCAAGTAAAAGCAAAACAGAAACAAAGTAACACTAATATTCTTAGAGACCAGCCCATTAATTACCTTGAGGAAATAATAGACCACTTGGGGTTCTCAGATCACATTCTGAGAACCACTGAAGAGTACGGGATGGTCTGCACTATAACCGGTGGCCTAATTAGTGGTCAACCCAGAATTTCCAGAGTATTCAGGAGTCACAATCCAAAAATCTTAATATCTATTGCCCAATGTCTCACCAGATTTATGCGTTTATTCCTCACCCCTTGTAGGCATGTGAATTGGTGACCCGTGGTGCACTCACCATCCAGAGACCTTTATAGTTCAAGCAAAAAACTACAAGAATCTACACATTAGGATGTAAGGAATGAGATAGAACACAGCAGAATTTCTTAGGCCTTAACAGACAACAAAGAAGGCCGCCCCTTTGTGGGAACCAAGTATTGGATCTCAGCTCAGTTCCAAGATAAAGTAAAAAACCAGTTCCGGCGGGGCATGGTGGCTCATGCCTGTAATCTCAGCACTTTGGGAGGCCAAGGTGGGTGGATAACCTGAGGTCAGGAGTTCAAGACCAGCCTGGCCAACATGGTGAAACCCCATCTCTACTAAAAATACAAAAATTAGCCAGGCATGGTGGCAGGTGCCTGTGATCCCAGTTATTTGGGAGGCTGAGGCAGGAGAATTGGTTGAACCAGGGAGGTGGAGGTTGCAGTGGGCTGAAATTGTGCCACTGCATTATAGCCTGGGCAACAGAGCAAGACTCCATCTCAAATTAAAAAAAAAAAAAAATCCAGTATTCTACACTTGATCTTAACCAAAAGGCTGAGAAGTGATAAAAAAAAATCTGGTATTCTATTTTGCCTCTAGAGCCAAGTAAAGATAAAGCATGTCCATCTCAAACCAATAACCACATTACGATAAATAAGAAAAAGTAAGTCAGTAAAAAATGTGGTAGTTAATAAAATGGGCTTTTGGTTTCAGACCAACCTGGGTTTAAAATCTCAGTTTATGTGTGTGTGAGGTGACTCACACCTGTAATCCCAGCACTTTGGGAGGCCCAGGTGGGAGGATTCTCTGAGCCCAGGAGTTCAAGACAAGCCTGGGCAACATGGTGAGACCCTGTCTCTATTTTTATTAAAAAATAAAAATAAAAATCCCAGCTCAGGAATACATAGGCATGTGACTTTGAGCAAGTTACATAATAAATCAAAACCTAATAATAATAGTTCCTAATTTTGGGGGTTGCTGTATTGAATGAATGAGATTATGTAAGCAAAACACTTAGCACTTGATACATGATAAACCCCCAATAATGCTTTTTTTTTTTTGAGACAGAGCCTCACTCTGTTGCCTAGGCTGGAGTATGGTGGCGTGATCTCGGCTCACTGCAACCTCCACCTCCCAGGTTCGAGCGATTCTTCTGCCTCAGCCTCCCAAGTAGTTGGGATTACAGATGCCCACCACCATGCCCAGTTAATTTTTTTTTTTTTTTTTTGTAGTTTTAGTAGAGATGGAGTTTTACCGTGTTGGAAAGTGTGATCTCAGACCCCTGACCTCAGGTGATCCGCCTGCCTCGGCATCCCAAAGTGCGGGATTAAAGGTGTGAGCCACCGCACCTGGCCAAACCCTCTGTAAATTATTGCTTCCTTCTAACTAAAAGCATTCTCACTGGAGTCAAGGACAAAGCTAGGCTGCTGCCATTTACAAGTGCTTAATAGTGTTTTGAATAACCAGTATCATCCTTAGACCTGGACAAACGGGCTTCTGCCCTGGGGCTCATGCTTTAAAGGATATCTCATATTGTAAATACTCAAATTTATTAAAAAAGACACAGGCATAGGCCGGGCGCGGTGGCTCAAGCCTGTAATCCCAGCACTTTGGGAGGCCGAGACGGGCGGATCATGAGGTCAGGAGATCGAGACCATCCTGGCTAACACGGTGAAACCCCGTCTCTACTAAAAAAATACAAAAAACTAGCCGGGCGAGGTGGCGGGCGCCTGTAGTCCCAGCTACTCGGAGGCTGAGGCAGGAGAATGGCATAAACCCGGGAGGCGGAGCTTGCAGTGAGCTGAGATCTGGCCACTGCACTCCAGCCCGGGCGACAGGACGAGACTCCGTCTCAAAAAAAAAAAAAAAAGACACAGGCACTTGTGTCACTTGGGATCTAGTACTTAGTGTTGATACAGCTCACATAATCCTAAACCTCCACTCTCATGATTAACATCATCCAAACTCAAAGGGAATACTTCCTATCTCTCAATCTATATACTTGAAACAAAAGACAAATCCATCCACAAGCCATGAAGTTTTGTGAGTTATGCTGCTGCTGATATCAGACACTGCTTAGAAGTACAAGGAAGATCTTTTTTCATTATTATTATACTTTAAGTTCTGGGGTATATGTGCACAACATGCAGTTTGTTACATATGTATACATGTGCCATGTTGGTGTGCTGCACCCATTAACTCGTCATTTACATTAGGTATATCTCCTAATGCTATCCCTCCCCCTTCCCCCTACCCACAACAGGCCCCGGTGTGTGATGTTCTCCTTCCTGTGTCCAAGTGTTCTCATTGTTCAATTCCCACCTATGAGTGAGAACATGCGGTGTTTGGTTTTTTGTCCTTGCTATAGTTTGCTGAGAATGATGGTTTCCAGCTGCATCCACGTCCCTACAAAGGACACGAACTCATCCTTTTTTATGGCTGCATAGTATTCCATGGTGTTTATGTGCCACATTTTCTTTATCCAGTCTATCATTGATGGACATTTGGGTTGGTTCCAAGTCTTTGCTGTTGTGAATAGTGCTGCAATAAACATACTTGTGCATGTGTCTTTATAGCAGCATGATTTATAATCCTTTGGGTATATACAGTAATGGAATGGCTGGGTCAAATGGTATTTCTAGTTCTAGATCCTTGAGGAATCACCACACTGTCTTCCACAATGGTTGAACTAGTTTACAGTCCACCAACAGTGTAAAAGTGTTCCTACTTCTCCACATCCTCTCCAGAACCTGTTGTTTCCTGACTTTTTAATGATTGCCAATATAACTGGTGTGAGATGGTATCTCATTGTGGTTTTGATTTGCATTTTTCTGATGGCCAGTGATGATGAGCATTTTTTCACGTGTCTATTGGCTGCATAAATGTCTTCTTTTGAAAATGTCTGTTCATATCCTTTGCCCACTTTTGATGGGGTTGTTTGATTTTTTCTTGTAAATTTGTTTAAGTTCTTTGTAGATTCTGGGTATTAGCCCTTGTCAGATGAGTAGATTACAAAAATTTTTCCCATTCTGTAGGCTGCCTGTTCACTCTGATGGTAGTTTCTTTTGCTGTGCGGAAGCTCTTTAGTTAATTAGATTCCATTTGTCTATTTTGGCTTTTGTTGCCGTTGCTTTTGGTGTTTTAGACATGAAGTCCTTGCCCATGCCTATGTCCTGAATGGTATTGCCTAGGTTTTCTTCTAGGGTTTTTATGCTTTTAGGTCTAACATTTACGTCTTTAATCCATCTTGAATTAATTTTTGTATAAGGTGTAAGGAAGGGATCCAGTTTCAACTTTCTATATATGGCTAGCCAGTTTTCCCAGCACCATTTATTAAATAAGGAATCCTTTCCCCGATGCTTGTTTTTGTCAGGTTTGTCAAAGACCAGATGGTTGTAGATGTGTGGTATTATTTCTGAGGGCTCTGTTCTGTTCCATTGGTCTATATCTCTGTTTTGGTACGAGTACCATGCTGTTTTGGTTACTGTAGCCTTGTAGTAGAAGTACAAGGAAAATCTTAGTAGCAGATCTGCTTAGTTAGAGAAAAGACAAATTAACTTGTCAAATCCTTTCTGTCTCAATAGCAATAGATTCTTCCATAACAATGATTGTTTCCCAATAGTAACAAGCATAGGTTTTCTTGCTTCTCTTTGTGTTCCAATTCATGGTTCCTTGATGTGTGGTAAGTAGGCCACCAATCGTACTCTTGGCCCAAGCCAAGTAAATGTTAAAAGCTGGCTTGTAGTTAATACCATAAGATTTGAAAAAGAAATTAGGAATAACTATTGCAAGGGATACAGAAATTACCATTATTTCCAGTTCATTTGTTTATCAAGAGAACACCCAAGGGAATCAATTGAAACACTCATAAATTTAAGAAGAGAGTTCAGAAAAGTGGCCGAATAACAATCAATAGTTTTCCTGTAAGCCAGCAAGAACCAGCTAGAAGATATAATGGAATAAAAATGCATTAATGATGACAAAAATAGCATAACACTCCTAAGAATAACTCGTTTGAACTCTTGGGCTCAAGAGATCCTCCCGCTTCCGCCTCCCAAGTAGCTGGGACTATGAGCACATGCCCACACACCCAGCTAATGTTTTTAAATTACATTGTAGAGACGGGGTCTCACTATGTTGCCAGGCTGGTCTGGAACTCCTGGGCTCAAGTGGTCCTCCTGCCTTGGCCTCCTAAAGTGTTGGAATTACAGGCATGAGCCACCAGACCCAGCCAGGAATAACTCTTTAAAAAATGCATAGAGACTGGGTGCAGTGGCTCTTACAAGTGCCGAATCTTCTGTCTGTATTTATATGCATTGTGTGTGTGTGTGTGTGTATGTGTGTGATGTTTACATATAAAAGAACTCTGATTGCCGGGTGTTGTGGCTCATGCCTGTAATCCCTGCACTTTGGGAGGCCGAGGTGGGGGGAATCACCTCAGGTCAGGAGCTTGAGACCAGCCTGGCCAACGTGGTGAAACTCATCTCTACTAAAAATGTAAAAATTAGCCAGGCATGGTGGCGCATGCTTGTAATCCCAGCTACTCAGGAGGCTGAGGCAAGAGAATCGCTTGAACCAGGGAGGTGGAGGTTGCAGTGAGCCAAGATCGTGCCACTGCACTCCAGCCTGGGTGATGAGTGAAACTTCGTCTCAAAAAAAAAAAAAAAGAACAACAACAAACAAACAAAAAAAACCCCTCTGATTAATTGACTTAGAAAAATAAGCACTTAAATATTTTGTCAGAAAAATAGGAACTTTAATGCTTTTTTGTTCACATGACTTTAGTAATTTTTTGGAAATAAAAACAGTTTTAAAGATTATTGGTAAAATCAAATGTCTTGAAAATGTAGACATTTTTCCAAATTAAGGTCAGATGTCAGATGTGCTAAATGCCTTAAGGTCAAACTTTCTTTAACTTTAGAAAGTTGTTCGATGTACCTACTTTGGAGTATTGGATTATAGATAAGGCCTGGAGACATATGGAGAGCTATGCCAGCTAGCTGTGCTAAAAAGAGTCAGACCTTATCTTCATTTCCGTGTGTCCTAGGCTCCACCCCTAGTACCTAATTAAAATTACTTACTTATCAGATTTTTCACTAAAAATAAAAGTTGCTAAGAGTTAACATTGTAACATGTAATTGAAAACACTGGAGAAACAGTTTTACATTCATGTAAAGAAAGGCATTGGGAATATGGCTTTTGTTAAAGGGAATGTAATTTTGTCTAGTTCAGAGGGTTTTAAAGATTGTCTTTTTTTGTTTTTTGAGACAGAGTCTCCCTCTGTCTCCAGGCTGGAGTGCAGTGACACGATCTCGGCTCACTGCAACCTTCGTCTCCCAGGTTCAAGCGATTCTTCTGCCTCTGCCTCTGCCTCAGCCTCCCGAGTACCTGGGACTACAGGCATGTGCCGCCATGCCCAGCTAATGTTTTGTATTTTTAGTAGAGATGGGGTTTCACCATGTTGGCCAGGATGGTCTAGGTCTCTTGACCTCGTGATCCACCCACCTCAGCCTCCCAAAGTGCTGGGATTACAGGCGTGAGCCACCGCGCCCGGCCTTAAGGATTGTTTTAACCTAAAAGAGTAACAGAACACAACCGAAAGTTTAAGCAAAGTGAAAAGGGTCAGCCTTATAAAAAATTCTGTGGATATAAACAAGATGGCTAAGATTTAAAAGAAATTATTTAGCTTTTTTCCATAGGTTAAAACATGGAAATGATACTGTTGTGGGGCCAGAATCCAGGCCCATCAATTTTCTAATTTTCTTAGAGCAGGATTTTCTTAGAAAGTGGATCTGTTTGATGGAAAATTGTAGAGTATTCTAAACAGTTTATGAAAACCTTACCTTATGGTCAAACTAATTAAAACTGGATAGAGATATAAAATGTTATTTAAAAAACTAGCCTTAACATTAGAGATGCACTAATGCAAACATTAAATTTGGTTTTCTCCTTTGAAGATGATTTTTATGTAATGTTAAAAGATGATGAAAGTGTTTTATTTCTTCCTTTGAGTAAATTGCAGGGAAAAAAGGGAGGAGAGAGAAGAGACTATTTGGTTAGCCTCATGCTATCTTTATTGGGTCTTGTTTGGAAAGTTAAGTCTCCTCCATCAGAGCAAAGGTTTTTCTTTTCTTTTCTTTTTTTTTTTTTTGAGACGGAGTCTCCCTCTGTCGCCCAGGCTGGAGTGTGGTTGTGCGATCTCAGCTCACTGCAACCTCTACCTCCCTAGTTCAAGTGATTCTCCTGCCTCATCCTCCTGAGTAGCTGGGATTACAGGCGTGCACCACCATACCTGGCTAATTTTTTGTATTTTTAGTAGAGACAGGGTTTCGCCATGTTAGCCAGGCTGGTCTCAAACTCCTGACCTCAGGTAATCCACCTGCCTCGGCCACCCAAAGTACTGGGATTACAGGTGTGAGCACCGTGCCTGGCCAAGGTTTTCTTTTTTAAAAAATATTTTGGAGTTACCATTTTGGTCAAATGAATTACTTATAGTGACCTGGGATTCTAGTTTGTGATATCCAGTGCTTTAAATCTTTGATATTTGACAAACTTTCCAAAATCAAATTATAAATTATAAATTATATCTCTTTCTAGCCTAATATTTTAGATATTAGGTCCTGTAAAGTCCAAAAATGACATTTGGCTTATTTGGTACAAAAACCATACAGGAAGCATTGTCAAATATGAAATGGTGTTTGGCTTTCTTTGGTCTGTATTTGCGTAAATGTGTCATTGGTATATGTTCCAAAATTATGTAAAACTGCTATAATTCTCTTCCTTCCTTTCTTTCTTTCTTTTCTTTTCTTTTCTTTTCTTTCTTTTCTTTTCTTTTCTTTCTTCTTTCTTCTTTCTTTCTTCTTTCTTTCTTTCTTTCGAGACGGAGTCTAGCTCCATCACCAGGGTGGAGTGCAGTGGCGCGATCTAGGCCCACTGCAACCTCTGCCTCTCGGGTTCAAGCGATTCTCCTGCCTCAGCCTCCCAAGTAGCTGGGATTACAGGCACATGCCGTCATGCCCAGCTAATTTTTGTATTTTCAGTAGAGACAGGGTTTCACCATGTTGGCCAGGATGGTCTCAATCTCCTGACCTCGTGATCTGCCCACCTCGGCCTCCCAAAGTGTTGGAATTACAGGCATGAGCCACCATACCCGGCCAAAAACTGCTATAATTCTATGTTATAATATGACTTAGTATATGTTATCAGTAATAATTATAATTACTATGTTAAATGACTGTGTGCCACAGAGGTAAATTTCTTTGTCAATTGTGCCTTTAACTGTGGCTGCCCTAAAATGTTTTGTCATCCACAGACAATTGTTGTCTCACTTTGGTCTTCTTTAAAAGATGATTTTATAATCAGCTATAAAATTTAAGAAGTGCTCCTAAATGTGAGTTTCTGATTAATTACTCTGGGAGATTGTAAAATTAGAATTGAAAAATACTTTCAAATAGAAGAGTGAATGGTGTTTGGTTTTCTCTGGACTGTATTTGTATAAATATGTTATTGGTATGTGTTTCAAAATAATGGGAAACTTCTATAATGTTGATATAATTTAGTGTACATTATCAATAATTATAATTGTTACATAAAAATTGTTGTATGCCACAGAAGTAACCAAAACTCCTAGTCAATGGTAGCTTTAATAGTGGCTATAGAATTTTGTCATCCACAGACATTTTGTCTTCCTTTGGTCCTTTTCAAAAGGCAGTTTATAATCAGACATAGGACTCTGAGTGCAGGTCTCAGGTAACTTTAAAAATTGAGCTATTGCAATAGAGGAAAAACCAATCTTCTAGGACTCTCATGGAGAGCTAATGTATTAAACATTGCTAGACCCTTTGTTTTCAGAGTCAAGAGAACTTATTTCTTTAGAGCCATTTGCAACTGTTAACAAGTGAGTAAAATATAGTGCTGTGAACACAATTTGGAGCATATTTATTCCTCTCTACCTGATTTCTCCAGAATTTGGAAACTATTTGTGAGTATTCTCAATTTCTGGCAGTATAGTTAATTGCATAAATTCAATAAGAATTTGTTTTCTTTTGTAACAGAACACAATTGGAGAAATTAGTTATTTTACCAAGGCTTTGACTGGAATGGCATGCTTCCTTTAAATAATCAAAGTTGACTTACAGAGCAATTAAGCCCATTGAGGCATCTGGCCTCATACCTTGTCCACACAGAGTCCCTGTGCAAGGTTCCTGTTCTGTGGTAAGTAAAGAATGTCACTTTCTAACAGGCCCAGGAACCCCAAGTTATCTTGGGACCTCAAAAGGAAAGGAATTTGCCCCACTCATAGGTACTTGAGGGTAAAAACCCATGGCTGGGCTCAGCTTTTAAAACGTCTTATCTGAGATTCTTCATGGAACAGAGTTCTAGCAAAGCCAATTAAAAAAGCCTAAGTGAAAAATACACTTGCTGCACTTTGTGCAAATAATCAGGCCACATACAGTAAGACTAAAGCTTATTTTGTAAACAAATCAGTTCTATCATGATTTATTTTATAAAAATGGGAACTGGAGAGAGAAAAATTATGCTTCAAAAGAAAAACTATAGTACACTGTTGTTAGCTGTTCTTGAGGTTTTTCTGCAGTTTAGACTAAATTCTAATTGTTTGTGGGTTAGAAGTCCCCAAACTAATGCTTTCAAATCTTTGCTTTTAAAATTGGGAATTGTACTCCTCATCCTAGGACTCATTATTTACCTTATAAGGTAAAATAGACTGTTCATTTAAACACTGTAGTAAAACTGTAGATGAGAGTACTAACGTTTTTGCCATACGAATCTTGGAAGCTCAACCAGGCCTGCATGAATATGCTCAGACAGTTAATTGCAAAGCAGTTCCACTCTTCTCAGCTTGGGGTTCACTCCCATTCCCACTACATCCCCTGTCAGCAGGAAGAAGCCAGAGCGATTGACGGACTTTTCCCATCTTTATAGCCTATACCTTAAGTTTAAGGTATTATAAAACCCAAAGGGAGGGATTGAAACCGCCTTTGTAAAATTATGACTGAGACGGTGAAAGAGATCTAACTTAGCTGACTCTATCTTGCTTCTAACCTCCAAGCTGTTCTTGTTCATTCCTGGGCATAGGCTGAACTAACTTCGGGAGAAACCTTGTTTATAGTTTATAGTTTAAAAAAATATGGTAGCAGCCCTTTACCAAAGCAGACCTCCTTCCCGCCTGGGGACTAGATTGCCTTTGACAGACTAACATTAGCCACAAGATTAGAAATTATGGCTTAGGAGTCATGCAGCTGGAGGCTACAAGATTCTGAGCCTCCCTAAACTGCTCCAAAGATCAGTGTTTGAGATATTTTGCAGACCCTGCACTTGATAAATCAGCTGGGACCACCCAGATCAATAAACTGGCTCATATGACCTTGTGACCCCCACCCAGGAACTGACCCAGCACAAGAAAACAGCGTTGACTCTCTATGATTTCATCCTTGACCAATCAGCACTCCTGGCTCACTGGTTTTCCCTGACCTACCAAGTTATCCTTAAAAACTCTGCTCCCCAGCCAGGCGTGGTGGCTCACACCTGTAATCCCAGCACTTTGGGAGGCCGAGGCAGGCAAATCACCTGAGGTCAGGAGTTCGAGACCAGCCTGGCCAATATGGTGAAACCCTGTCTCTACTATAAATACAAAAATTAGCCAGGTGTGGTGGCACATGCCTGTAATCCCAGCTACTGGGGAGGCTGAGGCAGGAGAATCACTTGAACCCAGGAGGTGGAGGTTGCAGCGAGCCTAGATTGCACCACTGCACTCCAGCCTGGGTGACAGAACAAGACTTTGTCTCAAAAAAAACACAAACAAAACAAGCAAAAATCTCTGCTCCCCGAATGCTCAGGGAGACTGATTTAATTAATAAAACTCTGGTCTCCTGCATAGTGGGCTCTGCATGAATTACTCTTTCTCTGTTGCAATTCCCCTGTCTTGATGAATGGGATCTGTCTAGGCAGTGGGCAAGGTGAACCCCTTGGGAGGTTACAGTTTCACCATGTTGGTCAGGCTGGTCTTGAACTCCTGACTTCAGGTGATCTGCCTGCCTCAGCCTCCCAAAGTGCTGAGATTACAGGTGTGAGCCACCACACCAGGCCATGCATCACATTTTTATTTGTAAAAGTAAAAACCATGGAAACAACATCAATATCAAGCAATAGGATGCTAAACGAATGTGAACATTCAAGTGATGCTAAAGTTTTATACAATCATTAAAAATGATTCTGTAGGGCTGAGCATAGTGGCTCATGCCTATAATCCCAAAGCTTTGGCAGGCCAAGGCAGGAGGATCACTGGATCCCTGGAGTTCAAGACCAGCCTGGTCGACATAAGGTAACCCCATATCTACAGAAAACAAAAAATAAATTAGCTGGGCGTGGTGACACATGACTATAGTCCCAGCTACTTGAGAGGTTGAGGTGTGAAGACCACTTGAAGCTGCAGAGGGAGACCCTCTGCGTTTCAAAAAAAAAAAGTGTAGGGCTGGGCTCCGTGGCTCATGCCTGTAATCTCAACACTTTGGGAGGCCGAGGCAGAAGGATCCCTTGAATCCAGGAACTAGAGATCAGCCTGGACAGCATCACAAGGCTCCCACTCCACAAAAAATAAAAAAATTAGCTGGGCATGGCGGCATGTGCTTGTGATCCCAGCTACTCTGGAGGTTGAGATGGAGGATCACTTGAGTGAGACCTTGTCTCTAAACAAAACAAAACTCTGTGTGTGTGTGTGTGTGTGCACTTACAGTGCTAAACAACTTTAAGTGCCACACTAATAGTGAAAAATATTACAGGAGAGGCAGCAGAGCAATTGTTAAGAATCTGGGCTCAAGAAATGACTGCCTAGGTTTGAGGCCTGGCTCTCCACTTACTACCTGTATACTCTTGGGCAAGTTACTTACCTTCCCAGCCCCTCAATGTGCCCATTAATAACATGGGGACTCATACTTAGTCCATAGTGTTGCTGTAAAGATTAAATTGGTTAAAACAAGTAGAGGGCAGCGTCTAGCATCTAGTAAACAGTTGACAATTATTGGATATTGTTATAGAAAATTGGAGGAGGGAGAAATCATATCTAACTGAGAATGAATCAGGAAAGGCTTTATGGAGGAGGTGACATTGAAGAAAAGGTTTAATGGTAATGGAAGAGTGATGGCGGGGGGCGGGGTCAAAAGATAGGGAGTTAAAGGTAGATGAGGTGGGAAGGCTTAGGTTGTATGAGGCCATGAGTAGATAGGTGAGGGGTGGCATGTGGCAGTGGGAGCCGTTGAAAACTAAATCTCCAAAGAGAGACAGCGGTTAAAATGTGGAGGGCCTTGAATTCCAAATTTAAAACTGGAGTTAACCACTGGCTATGACAGTCATTAAAGGTTTTGAGCAAGAGAAAGCCTTCTTTGGCAGCATTGAAGACTGACAACTTTGCAGTTTTAAGCTTGAGTGTTACCAACTTCAGAAACAACTCTCTGAGGACCAACATTTTGATTTAGGGAAAGGAAAGGGGGACAGAAAGGAAGAGATGGAAAAAGGGAGTGAATAACTGAAGGATAATAAGTGGGAGGGGGAGATGAAAAGTGAGCCCAGTGGGAAGGTGGCAGCAAAGCCTGTCTTCCCTAATTCCTCATTCCTGGGGTCCCTCGGTGACCGAACTCATACATAACCTCCCTTCTCCCCATTTAAGATTTGAAGTTTCCGTTTTTCGTTTAGGGCTTCATTTAACTTCGAGACTGTCCTTTTGGCCTGTGAGCACACGTAGGGCATTAGGACCCAGCGATTGTTGTAGTGAGAGTGGTTGAATCTCGATCTCTCAATTTTTCTCTCGAGCTCCCTCCTCTCCCTTTGTCATTCTAGCTGCCTGCTGCCTCCGCAGCGTCCCCCCGGCTCTCCCTGTGCTAACTGCCTGCGCCTTGGACAGTAGCGGGTGCGCAAATCAGAAGGATTAGTTGGGACCTGCCTTGGCGACCCCATGGCATCCCCCAGAACCGTAACTATTGTGGCCCTTTCAGTGCCCTGGGACTCTTCTTTGTTTTCATGGGGACTATCAAGTTGACCCCCAGGCTCAGCAAGGATGCCTACAGTGAGATGGTAAGTGAAGCATACGGGTGATGAGGAGCGCACTCCCATGGGATTGCGAGGACCTCTCCCCTTGTTTCCTTCTCAGTTTCTGGTACTACCCCTTAGCCCCTATCCCCACCTGGACCCTCCCTTCTCAACAACTTTGCAGCTCGGAAGGAAGGAGCAGCTGGGCAAGAATGATTTCTTTTGTGGGCTATGCTGTTCTGGAGCCACTGAATGCCAGTTGGGGGAGGGGTTGCCCAGCAAATACCCCCCATCCCAAGTAAACCAGAAGGCTGAGACCTGCGTAGCACCTGTCATTGGCAGCAGCCCTTCCCTCCTTCCAGCACACACCCAACGTCCGGGCAACCAGTCTACAAGTCTGATTCCCTCCCTGTGAGCTAAGAGTTTAGCAAGCAGAGAGTTTATTTATTTTAGAGCAGAACAAAGGGAAAAGAGGGAAAGTGCTGGGAAAAATGGGCTACTAAAACAAGCAATTTTTAGGGGCTGACTGGTATTCCTCATCCCAGGCAGACAGCTGATAGTATTCCTCCAGCCACCTGGATATGTATCTGGATCCTTGAGACAAAGCATTCTTGGCCCAAATAAAGATCACTAAGCTCTTGTTTCTTCCCATTCTCTCAAGGGAGAGCTAGATATTTTGTTTTATTTTGTTTTGTGTGTGAGGTAATCTACAAAATCTGCAAAATCTGCTTTTTCTCTCCTGCAAAACAGTCCGTAATCCCTACCTTGCCTTCTGTGGATGACCAGAGCCCGGCCCTCTGCAGGTTTTCCCCTCTGCAGAGTTGGAATCACGGAAGGTGACTGGCCAAAACATCTCCTCTGCAACCTGGGGGCTGGGCTGCTTTCCCCAGTTGGGCGTGATGAGGACTGCTCTTATGCTGTGGAGTACTAGGAGATGGCAGGGAATGTTTCTAGCACTTTCGGATCTCTCCCCCTTCCCCTGTCACTTTGCCTCTTCTTTTCCCCACCCCAGCTAAAGGGACCCTGCTTCTCGTCGCCTTTGCCAGACTGCCAGTAATGGGAGGGAGCACATTACTGGGCTCTCAAGGTCAAGAGAGAAAGGAGCTTAGGGGAGGAACAGAAGGGGAAAGAGAAAAGAAGCAAGCCCTGTTAGGGCTGAGGCAGGGAGGAACAGTCTCACACATTGCGAGGAATTCATAGCTCTCCTGAACCCACTGCAGAGCTTTCCAGGGCCCCTTAACATGAGCTGCCAATGGATGGAGACTGGCAAATTATATTAATAGATGCTCAGAAAATGTTTGCAGGCAGCTCTGGCTTCTGTCTCAGGGTTTAAGCTGGAGGTTTCCATTTCTTCCTCACCGCAGGATCACCCTAGGGTGGGGGAGGGTGGCTAGGACTCAAGGGTTTAGGTCTAGCCCCAGTGGCAAATCCTTACATGCTTCTCCTTCTCCCCTCCCCTCCTCCCAGCGTGTTTTGACCAGATGGAATTGAAATCAGGTCAAAATGAGTACCCGAGGCAGCCTGCACTGGGAGAAGAGGGATGGGGTGGGGTAGCAGAAGCCACCAAATGGCTTGAAGAGGTTGGGACAGAGGGACAGGGTGGAGGAGAAATGCCACTATATTTCTGTCTTGGTGGTAGTAGTTTGGTGTTAGATTATGAATAAATGAACATGCTCTTGCTTTACTTTTCATGTACATATATTTATATATTTGTGTGTATGCATCATAGATATTTGTAAGCTTTCCCTAGCCTTAGGGACACTACCTTTCTTCAGTATGCTCCCTGCCCTCCAGACCCTAGTCAGCTGCTTCAGAGGCCCCCCAAGCTGCACCCTAAGTACAGTGTTAGGCTCTGCAGGCAATCCAACTAAGATGGAGTCACCGGGAAGCTTCCTACCAGCTTGGCAGGAGCTCACAAGGAGGACCAGCCACAAATGGGTTTACAGTATGTTTCTTCCTAGAAATGGAGCTGTCTAGCGCAGCCTAATGAAAGGCAGAAGAAACAATATGAAGATTTCATATAATACATAGGAACATATTTAAATAGATATAGCGTAACACAGCAATATAGAACCATTGTGTGTGGGTGTGTATGCACACTTCTGTGCTTCTGTGCTAGGGGCATCTAGAGGGAATGGAAAGATTGTATCTAACTGAGAAGTAGACGTCACAATAGTTTGAAGAGGATTTTCAGACTGCCCTTTGCCAAGGTCCTCTCCTGCATTGAGCATAGGGCCATAGACTGGAGATCGCTCTCTGGCATGAATCTTACTGCATAGTGCCTGGGCTTGGCCCAGCTTTATTCTCGTTCCCATAGGAAAGGGAGGGAAATTCAGTTCTAGTACAGAGAAGGTGCTCAATATGTATTTGTGGAGTGGATGGGTGAATGAATGAGTCATTGTAGCATTGCCTTGGCTTGTTACCACCCTTCAGATTTCTCTGGTTGGCTCTTGATTATGCAGTTCAGGAGCCATTTCTTGCCTCTTAGAGGGACTCTCTAAGAAGCCCCTGTCTCTCGGAGGGAAAGTCTCTCAGAACCCCAACCCTAGATCAGTTGGGATGATTATCCGGGATTTTTTGTTTTCCATTAAGGAGTGATTCCTCTGCATCGAGGAGGTTAGTCATGTATTGACTGCAGTGGCATTTCTTATAAGATCTCAAAGCGTTGTTGCTGCTGTTGTTGTTTTAAGATTATTTGTTCTTTAGAACATCTCTGTGAGGCAGATTTAGTGTATTCGTTATTTTTATTTTACTGATGGATAAACTGAAGCAGAACAAGTTTAATGACATATCCAAGGCCAGGAAGGTAAGCTGTTGTTGGAGCAGAGATGAGAAACCAAGTCCATGACTCAATACTCCCAACAGAAGGATCATTAATGGTTAAAACTGTTGGGTTTTTATGGATGCCAGAACTGACAACCAATTCTTGAGAATACCCGGCATAGTCTTCCTCCTTTTATTGTACCAGTTTAACTGCCCAATCCATGTTTTCAATTTTGTTTTACTTCAAAATCAATTTTTAAAATTTAGATTTTTGATTGGATTTGATTTCTTTTTCTTTTTTTTCTTTTTCTTTTTTTTTTTTTTTTGCTTTTCTGCCAACTATTTTTTTTTGTTTGTTTTCCTTTAAAATCATTTGTGTAATTGTTAGGTGTTATCTTCTCCAGGGAGAATCATTGCTAAAAAACAAACAAATAACTATGAAATTTTATCCTGTTTGTACTGGAGAAGCCAGCAAGAGTTAGTGGAAAGAGTGCAGGCTTTATAGTCACACAGACTTGGGTTCAGGTCCTGCTACTCTTGGTGTCTCAGTTTCTTTGTTCATAAAATGGGGATAAGAATGCCTACCACTTAAGAAACAAACCATCCTAAGGAAAAAAAAAAAAAAAAAAAAAAGGAATGCCTACCTCAGAAGGCTGTAAATATTAACTGAGATTATGTATAAAAGTGTTTGGTACAGTGTTTGCTATAGTATGTGTTCAAGAAATGCTTTGGGTGAGGTGATTATGTTAAGTGATTCTATTTTATGCAGTGGTTTCCTAACTGATTTAAATAGCCAGTTTAAGGGACTGAAATCAAGCATGTATTTATTTATTTATTTATGAGACGGAGTTTCGCGCTTGTTGCCCAGGCTGCAGTGCAGTGGTGCGATCTTGGCTCACTGCAACCTCTGCCTCCCGGATTCAAGCGATTCTCCCGCCTCAGCCTCTGGAGTAGATAGGATTACAGGTGCGTGAAACCACGCCTGACTAATTTTTGTATTTTTAGTAGAGATGGGGTTTCACTGTGTTGGCCAGTCTGGTCGTGAACTCCTGACCTCAGGTGATCCACCCATCTTGGCCTCCCAAAGTGCTGGGATTACAGGCATGAGCCATCACTCCCAGCCTGAAATCAAGCATTTAGAAGAACAAGATGCTCTTTTCATGTGCCCTGTGGACAGACCTTTATGCAATCAGTTAATATTGAAAAATCCACACTTGCCGCTGTGTAATGTACAGTGGATCTCATGCAGAACTTCCAGATGCATCTCTGAATAGCCCATTTGGCATGTGTTGTCCCATACCTCCTCCAGATTTAGCAAGTATCATTATAGAGTACTCTAAATCCCACGTGAATTCAACATGACTGGCCATTCCCTTGACTAAATGCCTTTATTAGTTCACTTGAAAATGGGAGACAGCCCTTAAAAGTGCTGGGATGCAGTTTCCTGTGCAGTGATTGGGAACATATAAATAGTTGGCTTGCTTTAAATCTGGTGTTCAGCTTTTTGTAGTAGTGGCTTCATCCTGTAAGCACAGGGGACCGCATATGAAAAGGTAAGAAAACACCAAAATCCTGGTGACAATAAAGCCAAGAGATTTTGGTCCTGAGGATGACTGGGCAAGTCCCTGGTTCTTTGATTCCCTCATAGTAAATGTTTGTTGATCTGATTTATTTGTTTATGTGTAGCTAAATGCCCTTCTGTTTATGTAATCCTGAGGAAACACTCCCAATATGTTTGGGCAGTTTATTTAATGTCCATAGGTAATCTTTTAAGCTCCCAATCACTGCTATTGTTTTCCAACTAGGTAATAAGATAGTAATGTATTGATGCTTAGACCGCTCTCTGAGGTGGTACAGTACGTTTGTTTTCAGAGAGGAAACAGACCCTGAGATGCGAAGCAGCTTTGCTTAGTTCACACAGTCTGCCATCACAAGCTAAACTATGTGTTAGAGTTTATGTTGGGGAGCTTGTAGCCTCTCAGCGTGGACAAAAGCAGAGTTTGTTTCAGAGAGATCTTTGACTGACAGCAGGAGTCAGTCTTCTGCCCTAAGATGCAATCTGGGAAGCGTCCACTTTGACTGGTAGGATCAAGCTTGCTGGCTTCCTCTTTAGGTGGGCATTATATGACAATGGAAAGTAGAATAGGTCGGGAGTTCAAGATCAGCCTGACTAACGTGGAGAAGCCCCTTCTCTACTAAAAACACAAAATTAGCTGGGCATGGTGGTGCATGCCTGTAATCCCAGCTACTCTGGTGGCTGAGGCAAGAGAATCGCTTGAACCTGGAAGGCAGAGGGTGTGGTGAGCCGAGATCGCACCATTGCACTCCAGCCTGGGCAACAAGAGTGAAACTCCATCTAAAAAAAAAAAAAAGATGTTTATCGTTCATGTGGCAATTTGGCAATTAAATATGCAATGGCTTTTTATTACATTTAAACAATGATATGTGATTCACACGGGCTTTATTTCTTACAGAGATTCAGAAAAATCACACATGAGTCAGTACATTTTGCAGCACTTATGTAGGCTTTATGGTTTAAGATAGCAACCAGGCTGAGATTTTTTGCCAAAATATATTTTTATCAGTGCTTTCTTCTGCTTTCATATAGTTTTTTTTTCCTTGTAAATCTTACTGAAGTATAACATATATACTGAAACATGCACATAGCCTAAGTATGCAGCTCAAGGAATTTTCAGAACATTCCCGTGTAACCAAGCATTCATTTTAAGAAAAAGCATATTGCCATGTGCTGTGGCTCATGTCTGTAATCTCAGCACTTTGGGAGGCCGAGGTGGGTGGATCACCTGAGGTCAGGAGTTCGAGACCAGCCTGGGCAACACGGCAAAACCCTGTCTCTACTAAAAATACAAAAATTAGCTGGGCTCAGTGGTGGGCACCTGTAATCCCAGCTACTTGGGAGGCTGAAGCAGGAGAATTGCTCAAACCCAGGAGGCAGAGGTTGCAGTGAGCCAAGATTGTGCTACTGCACTACAGCCTGGGTGACAGAGTAAGACTCCATCTCAAAAAAAAAAAAAAAAAAGCCACAAAAACCACCACATGACCAGCACCCCAGAAACCTTCCTCATGGCCCCTTCCAGTTACTACCCCCTCAAGGGTAATTACTATCCTGACTTCTAACAACATAAGTCAATTGTACCTGATTTTGAACTTTATATAAATGGAATTCTACAGTATATTAGCCAATTTATCTTTTCCTTTCATCTAATTGGCATGAGTGAACTGAAGTGGACACTGCTTGCTCAGTGTTCTCATTTTGTATTTTGTCCTGTTAGCTGGCTTGGGCTGGTTATTAATTGTAATCAAAGATTAATATTATTTGACAGTTTTGAGCTATTCAAATTTAATGTCATTAATATGAGATCATGGATCTTGCTGTGTGGTGAAGAATAAATGACAAAAAGGAAAAAAAAAAGGTATGACTAAAGAAAGGCTCCGGCTGGGCACAGTCGCTCATGCCTGTAATCCCAGCACTTTGGGAAGCCGAGTTGGGTGGATCACCTGAGGCCAGGAGTTCTAGACCAGCCTGGCCAACATGGTGAAACCCCATCTCTACTGAAAATATAAAAATTCGCTGGGCACGTCAGCGGGTAGCTGTAGTCCCAGCTGTTTGGGAGGCTGAGGTAGGAGAATTGCTTGAACCCGGGAGGTGGAGGCTGCAGTGAGCTGAGATCATGCAGCTGCACTCTAGCGTGGGTGACAGAATAAGAATTCATCTCAAAAAAAGAGAAAAAAATAATAAATTTAAAAAATTAAAAGGCTCTACAGGCCAGGCACGTTGGCTCACGCCTGTAATCCCAGCACTTTGGGAGGCTGAGGCAGGTGGATCACGAGGTCAAGAGATCGAGACCATCCTGGCCAACATGGTGAAACCCTGTCTCTAGTAAAAATACAAAAAAAAAAAAAATTAGCTGGGCATGGTGGCACACGCCTGTAATCTCAGCTACTCAGGAGGCTGAGGCTGGAGAATCGCTTGAACCCGGGAGGCAGAGATTGCAGTGAGCCAAGATCGCACAACTGCACTCCAGCCTGGTGAGAGTGAGACTCTGTCTCAAAAATAAAAATAAATAAAATAACAAAATAACAAAAAATAAAAGGCTCCATATGCTTTTGACTCATGTCTGAATCATAACGTCCTCATACCACAAGAATGGACCTGCTTGATTCATCAATGATTTTGTTATTAAATTACTGTGGCTTGCAAACATATGGATTTCTAATTGTGTGTGGGTTTTTTTGTTTTGTTTTGTTTTGTTTTGTTTTGTTTTTTGACAGCGTCTGGCTCTATCACCCAGGCTGGAGTGAAGTGGCATGGTCTCAGCTCACCGTAACCTCTGCCTCCCAGGTTCAAATGATTCTCCTGCCTTAACCTCCCAAGTAGTTGGGACTACAGACGTGTGACACCACGCTTGGCTAATTTTTGTATTTTTAGTAGAGATGGGGTTTTGCCATGTTGGCCGGGCTGGTCTCAAACTCCTGACCTCAGGTGATCCACCCGTTTTGGTCTCCCAAAGTACTGGGGTTATGGGTGTGAGCCACTGCACCCGGCCTAATTGTGTGGCTCGTTAATGATCAAATGTGTGTGTGTTGTCCTCAGCTGATGCTATGACACTTTGATTATTTACCTAAATCTCCAAACTGCTCATTTGATTTACTGAATCTAAGGGGAAACTAAGGTAATAAAATACTTAGTAATTTTCTCCAAGCAATTTAGTGGCAAAACTAAAATTGGAATTCAGCTTAAGAATTCCAGTCCAAGGATATTGCTAGATGATTGCCTTTGATTGCAGGGGCTTGAAACATTTAACTAAACCCGTCTTTTTCCTGTTTTTCTTCCCCCTATATGGAAACTATGGTTTCAGAGCCTGGGTTATTGCAATGGAAAGAACACAGACCTAACAAAGTGAATTGCAAGAGCCTTTAAGAAAGTGAATCTGTCAACTCTCTTTATTCTTACTATCCATACAATTAAAGTCTTTAGAGACCTAGTTACTATAGACTCAAGACATGTGACCCTTCTATTGTTTAACTTGAAGTGGCCTGGACCAAGCATAATGAGGGGGCTTGCAATAATAGGATTCTTTTTTTTTTTTTTTTTTTTTGAGGAGGAGTTTTGCTCTTGTTGCACAGGCTAGAGTGCAATGGCATGGCCTCGGCTCACTGCAACCTCTGCCTCCCGGATTCAAGCAATTCTCCTGCCTCAGCCTCCCAAGTAGCTGGGATTACAGGCATGTGCCACTACGCCCAGCTTATGTTGTACTTTTAGTAGAGATGGGGTTCCTCCATGTTTGTCAGGCTGGTTTTGAACTCCCAACCTCAGGTGATCTGCCCGCCTCAGCCTCTCAAAGTGCTGGGATTACAGGCGTGAACCACTGCGCCTGGCCAATAGGATTCTTTTGATGTCACTATCCTACTCCACAGGAGAAAGATTGATGGCTTCCTGTAATGTCAAGACCCATCCAAGCTTAGTCCCATCTCCAATAAACTAAACATTCCCTCTTTGGAGTCCTAGAAAATAAATCCTATCTGTACCTACTCAGCTTTCAATGAAAGATTTGATAAAATGGCTTATCCACATGCAGTTTCCTCTTGAGAAATAGAAGAAAGAAAGAAGCACAGCTGCATAAAAATATCCACAGCTGCAGTTTAAGAGGTTAGCTAAACTAAAAAAGTAATATGCAGTTCTACTAAATGGAGAGAAAAAAGATTACTGAAGTTATAGGAACTTGATTTAAAACATAGAGTATGGCCCCAAGTTACAGATTGCACGATAGTATAGATAAGAATTTATACCTGAATGATGGGTGGTTAAGCCCTAGTCAAAAAAGAAGTGTTTCCAGAAGCCACTCAGGCAGCATCTGGAAGTCTTGGCTCCTAATTGACTATAAGAAACTCATCCTGGGCTGGGCACATCATGAGGTCAGGAGTTCAAGACCAGCCTGGCCAACATAGTGAAACCCCATCTCTACTAAAAATACAAAAATTAGCCAGGCATGGTGGCAGGCATCGCTAATCCCAGCTACTCGGGAGGCTGAGGTAGGAGAATCGCTTGAACCTAGGAGGCAGAGGTTGTGGTGAGCCGAGATCATGCCACTGCACTCCAGCCTGGGCAACAGAGTGAGACTCCATCTCAAAATAAATAAATAAATAAATAATAAAAATACAAAAATTAGCCGGGCGTGGTGGTGTGCACCTGTAGTCCCAGCTACTTGGGAGGCTGAGGCAGAAGAATCGCTCGAACCCAGGAGGCAGAGGTTGCAGTGAGCTGAGATCATACCACTGCACTCCAGCCTGGGTGACAGAGCAAGACTCGTCTCAAAAAACAAACAAACAAAAAACTCATCCTGTCTTTTGTGTTTATCACATCAGAAGTTTACACTTAGGATTTAGGAATTGCCTCTTGAGAACCTTTGTGTTGCTAATTAGAAATGGCCCTTACTGGCCAAGCGTGGTGGCTCACGCCTGTAATCCCAACACTTTGGGAGGCTGAGGCAGGAGGATCACTTGAGCCCTGGAGTTTGAGACAGGCCTAGACAACATAGTGAGACCCAGTCTCTACAAAAAAATTTAAAAGAGATTCACCAGGCATGGTGGCACAAGCCTGTAGGCCCAGCTACTCGGGAGGCTGAGGCGGGAGGATCACTTAAGCCTGGGAGCTCGAGGCTGCCGTGAGCCCTGATGGTGCAACTGTACTCCCGCCTGGGTGACAGCGAGACCCTCAGAAGTGTTAAGAGGCCAGGCGTGGTGGCTGACGCCTGTAATCCTAACACCTGAAGTCAGGAGTTCGAGAAGAGCCTGGCCAACATGGTGAAAACCCGTCTCTACTAAAAATACAAAAATTAGCTGGACGTGGGGGTGCACGCCTGTAATCGCAGCTACTCAGGAGACTGAGACAGGAGAATCGCTTGAGCTTGGGAAGCAGAGTTTGCAGTGAGCTGAGCCACTGTACTCCAGTCTGGGTGACAGAGTGGGACTCTGCCTCAAAAAAAAAAGTATTATGGAAGCCTCTGGGGTCTACAATTTTCCCCGTAACGTCCCCCTGCTACCATCACCAGAGTGCAAAGGGCGAAGGATAAGGCAGGTGGCATGTATTTAGGTTAATGAGAGGAAAGGGGTGGGCTTCTCACCACCACCAGGTACCCTAAACCTCAGCTCAGCTCTGCCCCACATGAGTCTGGCTCCTTTCAGCCCAAGGTTTTACTCTGCCTACTGGTCAACCTCTCTCCTAATTTCTCTGTGAAAAATCCTTGATTTAATCTAAGATGGGAAGAGAGAGGAAGAATGACTAACACTTTGTATTTCCATATAGGCTCAGGAACAGGGTAGGGACTAGTGTGAGGTGGAATTTTAAATGACAGTCTCTGACCAGGCAGGTTTAGGGAGAAGTGAGTGAAGCAGGGTCGTGCAAGTGTAGCGTCAGAGCCTATCTTTATTTAAAAGTTTCATATTGTGTTCATCATGGATGTTATTTACCTTGATTAGTGAGTGTTTTTGGTGCCCCCTTAAATTTTCCATCCAAAGTAAGTAGCCTTGCTGACTTTACCCTAGTCCAGGCTTGTTCAGGACCTTTCAAATAATTTGCTCAGAGACACCCAACTAGAAAGCGGCAGGAACACTTTGGAAAGTTAAGGCAGGCCACATAGCCAGGCGCTGTCTCTAAAAACAGCAACAACAACAAACAAAACAAAGCAAAAGAATTAGCCGGGCATGATGGTGCATACCCTGTAATCCCAGCAACTCAGGAGGCTGAGGCAAGGTGGGAGAATTGCTTTTGAGCCCCAGAGGTAGAGGCCGCAGTGAGCTCTGATCCCACCACTGCACTCCAGCCTCAGTGACAGAGTGCCGTCCATATCAAAAAAAAAAAAAAAAAAAAAAAAGGCTAGAAAGTGGCAGAGCTGGGATTTGACGCCAAGTCTGTTTGCATCCAAACCATGCTTTTTTCTAATCCATTAGTCTTTTAAGAGTCCTCATAGGCGATTATCTGGGGCCACTCATAATTAATCCATTAAGTAAAGGTGCATTTGCTTGTCAATATTTGTTCTAAATCTAGAGTGCGTGAACACTAGTTTAAGTGCCAGATGCTTCTGAGAGGTCAAGTTGGCTTTCTGCCTCATTCTTACACTTGTCTAGCATTTGGCACTTTTGACTATTCTCTTCTTTTTTTTTTTTTATTATACTTTAAGTTCTAGGGTACATGTGCATAACGTGCAGGTTTGTTACATATGTATACTTATGCCATGTTGGTGTGCTGCACCCGTCAACTCGTCAGCACCCATCAATTCATCATTTATATCATGTATAACTCCCCAATGCAATCCCTCCCTCCTCCCGACTATTCTCTTCTTAAAACTTATCTTGGTGTCCATGACCTGATCTCTCCTGGTTTTCCTCCTGCTTTTCTGACCACACTTTCTTCTATCTGCTTTGTGGACTCTCTCTTTCCATTTCTTTTCTTTCTTTCTTTCTTTTTAGAGACAGAGTCTTGCTCTGTTGCCCAGGCCTGTGTCATTTTGACTCACTGAAACCTCTGCCTCCTGGGCTCAAGTGATTCTCGTGCCTCAGCCTCCCAGGTAGGTGGGATTACAGGTGTGTGCCACCATGCCCAGCTAATTTTTTTTTTTTTTTTTTAGTAGAAACAGGGTTTCGCCATATTGGCCAGGCTGGTCTCGAACTCCTGGCCTCAGATGATCTGCCCGCGTCAGCCTCCCAAAGTGCTGAGATTACAGGCATGAGCCACCATGCCCAGCCTCACCTACTCTACTTTTAAGATTCCACTCTCTGCTAAAAATACAAAAAACTAGCCGGGCATGGTGGTGGGTGCCTGTAGTCCCAGCTACTCGGAGGCTGAGGCGGGAGAATGGCGTGAACCCGCGAGGCGGAGCTTGCAGTGAGCCGAGATCGCGCCACTGCACTCCAGCCTGGGCGACACAGCAAGACTCTGTCTCAAAAAAAAAAAAAAAAAAGATTCCACTCCAAATTTTCTGTCACTATGTAGGGAGATTTGACCACTCCCTCTGGTGTGCCTATACTGTTCCTGCTACATAATTGTATCCAGCACTTATAACACTTTATTGCACTTGTGTATTTACATATCTGCTCTTCCCCTTATAAACCTCAAACTTCAGGAAGACAGGACCTTTGAATAATTGACACTTATATCCAGAGAACCCAGTACAGTGCTTAGCATAAGGAGGCACTTAATAAATATTGAACTCAGATGACAGCACCTCCTGGAAAGCAAAGAAAAAAAGAAAGAAAGAAAGGAAGGAAGGAAGGAAGGAAGGAAGGAAGGAAGGAAGGAAGGAAGGAAGGAAGGAAGGAAACATTGAATGGATGAATGGATACTAAATGCAAACAAAGCAGTGGACCAACCCAATAAGACACTTGATAAAATCTCATCAGTTTACTCCAATATGAGGAACACGCTAAAATGGATAGTGAAAAATATGAATGATCTATAACTCGAAGGTCAATATAATTCTGTTACTTTGTGATCTTATATAGATCTCTATTTATGTACCACTAACTGTGCTGCTTTATGTTGTTTACATATCTGTTTCCCCCTACTAGTCTGAAAGCTTCATTACCCTGTCTTATTTATCTCTGCATCATTGATGCAAAACCCATAACAGGTGTACAATAAATATTTCTTGAATCAAAATTAAGGAATGAGGCCAGGCGCAATGGCTCACACCTGTAATTCCAGCACTTTGGGAGGCCGAGGTGGGCGGATCACCTGAGGTCAGGAGTTCGAGACCAGCCTGGCCAACATGGCGAAACCCCATCTCTACTAAAAATACAAGAAAAAAAAAAATCAGCCAGGCGTGGTGGTGCACACCTGTAAACCCAGCTATGCAGGAGGCTGCGGCAGGAGAATCGCTTGAACCCGGGAGGCAGAGGTTGCAGTAAGCCAAGATTCCACCACTGCACTCCAGCCTGGGCGACAGAGTGAGACTCCGTCTCAAAAGAATGAAAAATAAAATAAAATAAAAATTAAGGAATGAAGCTAGCCAAAGTAGCTTCTTATAAAGGTTTGGGGATTTATCTCAATGGAATGAGACTGATTTTGTCTTACTATACTTTAAAGATATATAAAGGGCTGACATTTGCATACATGTTTATTTTTCTATTTTCTCAGCAAACACTTTCATTTTTATAGATTCTACAAATATAAACTCCAGATTCTCTCTTTTCTGAAATATCACAGATTCCAATTTAGGGAAGTTCAAATTAGTGAAGCTTTACCATACTGCGCCTTACCTTGTTTCATTTTGCTTAGTATTCATATGCACCTGGGTTTTGACAAAGCAGGCACTAGAAAATATGGATGTGGCTAACATGTACCAGTTTTTATGGGCCTAGTGAATTCTTTAAAAATTCTTTTTATTTTATATTATATTATTTTATTTTATTTATTTATTTATTTATTTATTTATTTAGAGATGGAGTCTTGCTCTGTCGCCCAGGCTGGAGTGCAGTGGCACAATCTTGGCTCATTGCAACCTCTGCCTCATGGGTTCAAGTGATTCTCCTGCCTCAGCCTCCCGAGTAGCTGGGATTACAGCCATGCCCCACCACACTCGGCTAATTTTTGTATTTTTAGTAGAGATGAGGTTTCACCATGTTGGCCAGGCTGGTCTAGACCTCCTGACCTGAGGTGATCCGCCCGCCTTGGCCTCCCAAATGTTGGGATTACAGGCGTGAGCCACTGTGCCTGGCTAAAACAAATTCTAATGCTATTTATGATTTATAATCATAAATGTTTTTAAACTATAAAATCAAATTATCTGCCTTATTACCTTTGGTGCTTGTCTTAGTCCATTCAGACTGGTATAATAAAATGGCATAAACTGGGTAGCTTATAAACAACAGAAATTTATTTCTCACAGTTCTGTAGGCTGAGAAGTCCAAGATTAAGGCAGCAGCAGTTTGGTGTCTATTGAGGACCCACTTTCTCTTCATAGATGGTGCCTTCTAACTGTGTCCTCACATGGCAGAAGGGGCAAGTCAGCTCTCTGAGGCCTCTTTTATAAAGGAATTAATCTCATTTAGGAACACTCCACCCTCATGGACATAATCATTTCCCAAAGTCCCACCTACTAATACCATCATCTTGGGGGTTATGATTTCAACATATGATTTTTGTTGGGGACACAAACATTCAGACCATAGCAAAGATGCTACTAAGGTTTAAATCACAGGGATTCCAGCAGATTGCTTGGTGTTTCTTTTTCTTTCTTTCTTTTTTTTTTTTTTTAGATGGAGTCTTACTCCATCGCCCAGGCTGGAGTGCAGTGGTGCAATCTTGGCTCACTGCAATCTCCACCTCCTGAGTTCAAACCATTCTTGTGTCTCAGACTCCCAAGTAGCTGGGATTACAGGTGTCCACCACCACTCCTGGCTAATTTTTGTATTTTTAGTAGAGATGGGGTTTCACCATGTTGGCCAGGCTGTCTCCAATTCCCGGCCTCAGGTGATCTGCCCGCCTCGGCCTCCCAAAGTGCTGGGATTACAGGTGTGAGTCACTGTGCCTGGCCTCTAAGTTTAATTACATATAATTAAGATATGAAAAATTATATGTAATGGGACACCAGTGGCTAGTGTGAAAGGGGAATGGAGGTAGGGAAGGAGGACTCTGCTTGTGTTTTCTTCATTCTAATGTTAAAATCATGGTTAATGCAGTAATTTCCTTACAATATTTCCACTCTAGAAACGTGCTTACAAGAGCTATGTTCGAGCCCTCCCTCTGCTGAAGAAAATGGGGATCAATTCCATTCTCCTCCGAAAAAGCATTGGTGCCCTTGAGGTGGCCTGTGGCATCGTCATGACCCTTGTGCCCGGGCGTCCCAAAGATGTGGCCAACTTCTTCCTACTCTTGCTGGTGTTGGCTGTGCTCTTCTTCCACCAGCTGGTCGGTGATCCTCTCAAACGCTACGCCCATGCTCTGGTGTTTGGAATCCTGCTCACCTGCCGCCTGCTGATTGCCCGCAAGCCTGAAGACCGGTCTTCTGAGAAGAAGCCTTTGCCAGGGAATGCTGAGGAGCAACCCACCTTATATGAGAAGGCCCCTCAGGGCAAAGTGAAGGTGTCATAGGAAAGTGGCAGTGCAAAGAGTGGACCTTCCAGGCAGTTGCGTCCATGACACCAGGAAGACGTCAGTGTGTGTTTTTCATTTGATTTATTTATCTTGGGGAAAGCGAAAAATGTAATCTGCAAGTTAATGACCCTATTGGCTTGTGTACATCTATATGCTAAAATGACTTCCCCACATTGACATTTGTGCACCACCTTTAATCACTCTGGGGCAACTCTCACATCTTGCTGCATGTACATGTATATGGCTACTATTGAAGTGTAATTGTGAGATGGACTCCAACAAGCATTGTGTGTGGGAAAATGTATTTAACTACTGTGTGTGTGTGCGCGCGTGCCCATGCATACACACACGAGCAGAGAAATCTCTGATCTTGAACTAATCCTGCACAGGCATCCTTCCCTTTATAGATTGATTCCAGCAAAGGCAGAATAAAACAAATTTCCTATAAAGAGAATCCTGATATAAAACAAGTCATGTAGTCCCATGGCCGGGAATCTCTCCACAGATGCTGAAAACTTAAACTTACTACTTTAGGGAAAAAAAAAAAAATTCAATTTCGGATACTGAGTTATATATGAAATTAATTAGGCTCTATTCCAAAAGTTGTTTAAATTTTAAATAGTCCATATTGAGTTTAATTAAAACAAAGGATGCATGCAGTCAAATTGATAATTTAATTCTTCAAGTGATAATATAGGAAGTTTCACCTTGCCTTTGTCCGAGCCCCACCTATTAAACCCCTTTACTCACAGTTTGAAACTGAAGCAGTAAACTTGTTTCCAGACATCTTTTTCAGATTGTCTTAAGCCCAAAGTTGCCTCACTTCCACTATTCTCAGCAGCCAACCACGATTTGGCAGCTGCTCCACTGTTAGGGTTGAGGGAACAGGAATCAGTCCTATTAGAAGTCTGTGAGTCTCAAACTCTACCTGTTCTCTGCAATCATCCAAAATTTGAAAAGGAAGCTATATCCAGTGTTTCATTGCCAAACAGATTCACTACTCTTACTGATTCTTCACTGAGCTTTGCTAGTATAAGCAGAGTTCCAAGTCCCCCCTAGGGGTTGTCTCTACACTTCTTTATCATTCCAGTGGGTGGAGTTTAGCTGAGGGAAGGACATTTCATAAGGGTTAGTTGGACTGAGCAGTATGGACATTTGCTTTTTTCATTACGTACTGTTGTTTTTCCTTGTTAGATGTGCTTTGGTGGTTTTAATATTATTGTGCCAGGGATAGGGAAATGGGTGGGGGGTGTGTGTGTGGGAAGAGTACTTATTATTGTGTTTTCTTCAGTGTAATTGTTCTTGGTAATTGATACCTCTCTGTTTTATTTCTCTCATTCTTTCAAAATAAAACTTTTTGAAATTTGGAGGAAACTGTCTGGACAAATACTGAAAATCTGGAAAGTAAGGATCATATCAAAGGATTTAGCCTCTCTTTTTCTGAGTCTGGATGAAGGAGGAGATGAAAGAAAAGAGGGAGTTTAATCACTTAATATGCTAATGAGGTTGCCAAGTTTCCAATTTCTTTTTTTTCTTTGTCTTATTTTTTTGAGGCATGGTCTTGCTCTGTTGCCCAGGCTGTAGTGCAGTGGCGTGATCACAGCTCACTGCAGCCTCAATTTACCAGGTTCAAGTGATCCTCCCACCTCAGCTTCCCGAATAGCTGGGGCTACAGGCATATGCCACCATGCCTGGCTAATTTTTTTTTTGTAGAGACGGGATTTTGCCATGGTGCCCAGTCTGACCTCGAACCCCTGGGCTCAAGCAGTCTGCTTGGCCCGGTCTTCCAAAGTGCTGTGATGACAGGTGTGAGCCACCTTGCCTGGCCCAACTTTCCAATTTTATTTACGTTTCCCCACACTTTTGTGATGTTAGCACACAAGACAGAAAGCCACGTAATTAGGATCTCAATCAATTTCCAGGTTTGGGAGTTTTGCTTAATTAGGTGATGCCAAGAGAAGTTCGAAAAATGATTTTGGAGAAAATTGAAGGTGTATCAAAGGTGAATCACTATCTTTCACTATATATATACACACACACACATATATATACATATCTATATATACACATATACAAATCTATATATATATACACACACATATACACATATATCTCCACAAAGTGGTACGAGTTGCACTGCCACGGACTTTTCACATTAGGCAAGATATTTCACCACTCAGGGCTCCAGTTTCACCATCTACAAAAAGAAGGATGTCGAAACCTTAAATTTCCTTCCAATTTACATTTCTTTGAGCCTATGAAACATGATTAAAAACATGAAAAATTATTCAAGAAATTTTCAGTTTTATTAAAGAACAGCATCTATCAGAAAAAATTGAAGAGCCTCAGCTGTCATGCATGATTAAATAAGAGTTGGTGAAACTATTCTGAAAACCATATATGATGTGGTAAAGTTATTTTTGCTGTATCCTTTCCCAAATACATAAACTTTGATTATTCATCTCTAAGATTACAGTCCCCCCACCGCCAAGTTTGCCTAAAGTTTACAGGTATGTTTTGGTCTCAACAACTCAGTGAGAGTCATTAAATTTGTCTTTTCTCTCTGATTCCTACTCTAATAAGAGATTAAATTAGGGACTAAGCTGAGAGCTTAGACTAAACCCTTGTTGCTGTTTTTAAAGCCAGTTTCTTTAAGGTCAATTAACTCCTCATTGTTAGTAATAGTTACATGTTGACAGCCGGTTTCTAGAAAACCTTGGAGGATATCAATACCCATTCTCGGTAAAAGGAGGGCAGATTCAGCCTTTCTTTCCTCCCACGCCCTAGGTTCACATGGGGAAAGCGACAGGCCCTTTAACTTAAGTCTCGGCCAGGGAGAAGCCACATTTATTGTGATATTTGCGGTTTCACATTTTCCTACAAAGTCCCGACATCTTGGGTCAGCCTAGGCAAAATAATCACTATAATGATCATGTTAAATTCAAGAACCCAGACACGAATTGTCCCGCTATACGCAAAATGACGAACGTGAATATTCTTAGCTCAGTGGGAACGCCAGCCAATCAGCTGACACCAGCAGCAACGGCCCACTCGCTGCGCTCCCCACAGGCTCAGGTGGGTGGGGCAAGCCGCTCTCCGTAATTGGGTTACGTCAGCGTCGTCGCGCGCGCCACCTCCCGCCACCGAGCCACCCGCCACCTCTAGCCAATCAGGCTTCAGCTGAGTGCCTTGCTCGGCCCAGCCGCCGCCTGGGTCTGCGCGGAAGCGCATGCGTGGGGTGGAGTCAGCTTCTTTGAATTCCGGAGGCGGCATTCGGTCGTCAGAGGCCTGTGCGGGTACAAGTAGAGTGTCAGGTAAGGAGGTACTGTTAAGCACCGCGCGAAATGGGAGCGAAGAGAATTTTTTAACTTTTGAGGGTGGGACTGTCCTGCAAGGTGTGACTGCAGTCGGGTTTTCCTAACCAGTTTCCCTCCAAGGATCCTTGGGAAGCGCTGGGATGGTTCAACTGGGTGGGGTCAGAAGCTGCTCCCTTGCCCTTCTTTCCTAGGAACCTAGGAAATAACTCGGAACCTGTAACGTCCCACTGGTTTGGACATATTCCTCTCCTGATCTGGCCTCATCTGTTCCAGGGAGGTGGGATTGAGTAAGTGTCATTCCGACCATTCCTTTCGTTTTTCCTATTTGCAGCCAGAAACTCAGAAGTCATTCTTGGTTCCTCTTCCCTTTTCCCTACATCCAATTATTTTATCACGGCCTGCTCTATCTAACTCCAAAACATTGCACGAATCCAATCATTTTCCACTTCTACACCCTAGACCTAGTGCAGGCTACAGTCATCCTTCTTCTGGACTTCTGCAACAGCCTTTTATTTGGTTTCTTGCCTCTCCTTGAGCTCTAACGTTCTCGTCTCTGCACTGCAACTAACATGATCTTCAAACGCAAATCAGGTGGTATTGCTCCACTCTCTAACCTTTCCCTCTTCCCCAGTATTTTCCCGTGACACTTAAAATCTAAACTCCTTACTCTGGCCTGCAAATCCCAATATGATCTTAGTCACTGGCTACGTTCTGATTTCATCGCTCATTACCTTTTACCTCTTTCATTCCACTCCCTCTAAGACTAATGTTATTACTCTTTCTTTTCTTTCTTTCTTTTCTTCTTTCTTTCTGTCTGTCTCTGTCTCTCCCTCCCTTTCTTCCTTTCCATTCCATTCCTTTCCTTTCTTTCCTTTTTTTCTTCTTTCTTTTGACAGAGTTGGGCTAGGCGTGGTGGCTCATGCCTGTAATCCCAGCACTTTGGGAGGCCGAGGCGGGTGTGGATCACTTGAGGTCAAGAGTTTGAGGCCAGCCTGGCTAACATGGTGAAACCCAGTCTCTACTAAAATTCAACAATTAGTCGGGTGTGGTGGTGTGAGCCTGTAATTCCAGCTACTTGGGAGGCTGAGACAGGAGAATTGCTTGAACCTGGGAGGCGGAGGTTGTGGTGAGCCAAGATAGAGATCATTCCACTGCATTCCTGCCTGGGTGACAGAGTGATACTGTCTCAAAAAAAAAGAAACAATGTCTCACTATGTTGCCCTCAGCTTCCCAAAGTGCTGGGATTATAGGTGTGACCCACCTTGCCCTGCCAAGCTGCTGTTTCTTTGACACATAAAGCTCTTTTTGCTTTAAGGTCTTAAAGGTCTTAGCATGTCTTCCTCTTCTCCATGAAATACTGTTCCACCAGATCTTCTCATGGCTGGTTCCTTCTTGACATTCAAATCTCAGTTCAAAGGTCACTTCAGAGAGGTTTTCTCTGAACACTTATTACAAAGTTACAATGTAGCTTCCCATCCCCACTTCATTTCTATCACATCACTGTGTATTATATTCATTATTGCTTACTTTTCTTCCTTTTATTTTTTATTTTTTTCAGACAAAGTCTTGCTCTGTCACCCAGGCTGGAGTGCAGTGGCGCAATCACGGCTCTCTGCAGCCTCGACCTCCCGGGCTCAAGCGATTCTCCTGCCTCAGCCTCCTGAGTAGATAGGACTACAGGCACGTGCCACTACGCCTAGCTAATTTTTTTTTTTTTTTTTTTTGAGATGGAGTCTTGCTCTGTCGCCCAGCTGGAGTGCAGTGGCCGGATCTCAGCTCACTGCAAGCTCCACCTCCTGGGTTTAAGCCATTCTCCTTCCTCAGCCTCCCAAGTAGCTGGGACTACAGGCGCCCGCCACCTTGCCCGGCTAATTTTTTTTTTTTTTTTATTTTTTAGTAGAGACGGGGTTTCACCAGGTTAGCCAGGATGGTCTCGATCTCCTGACCTCGTGATCCGTCCGTCTCGGCCTCCCAAAGTGCTGGGATTACAGGCTTGAGCCACCGCGCCCGGCCGCTAATTTTTTAAATCTTTAGTAGAGACGTTGTCTCACTGTGTTGCCCAGACTGGTCTTGAACTCCTAGGCTGAAGGAATCTTCCGGCCTCGGCCTCCCGAAGTGCTGGTATTACAGCTGTGAACTACCATGCCCGGTCTTAGTTGTATACTTATTTATTGACTCTCACCTCCCCTTTCAGTGTAAGTGTCATGAGAGCAGGGACCTTGGTTGTTTTATTATTTTATCCCTGGTAACTAGACTTGTGCTTGGCAGGTAGATGACATTTAGTAATTATTTATTAAGTGAATGAATGGGAATATTTGTCTCCTGAAAATGCTTAGTCTGGCCACCAGTTTGGCTTTTGAACTATGCAGCTTTGACTTAGCACTGACAAATTTAGGAGCATAAAGATTAAAAGCAAAATCAAGGAGAAGTGGGGAAAATAGGAGTGGAGAAAGTAAGATTGAGTTATTGAGTTGGATTAGTTTTTTTGTTTGTTTTGAGCCAGGGTCTCGCTCTGTCACTCAGGCTGGAGTGCAGCAGTGCAATCTCTGCTCACTGCAACCTTCACCTCCTGGGTTCAAGCGATTCTCCTGCCTCAGCCTACCAAGTAGCTGGGATTACAGGTGTGTGCCACCATGCCCAACGAATTTTTGTATTTTTAGCAGGGACAGGGTTTCCTCATATTGGCCAGGCTGATCTCAAACTCCTGTATGCCTGACCTCAAGTCAGGCCCGCCTCAGCCTCCCAGAGTGCTGGGATTACAGGTGTGAGCCACCATGCCCGCCGAGATGGATTAGTTTGGACCCATTTATATGACATAGCCATTCTAAGAGAGAACTAACTTGTATATGTTGCCTGTACTCTTACTGTTTTTTTCCACTAGAAAGCTAGTTCAGCTGATGAACGTTCCTTGGCAGGTTGTTTCTATTTCTATTTAGGGCAAGGACTTTCTGAGAAAGTCAACCTCTAGATTTTGTTTCCTGAATTGTTGTCAACTTATTTATTGCATGCCTGTTGTATGCTAGCTATTGTATACTAAATACTGGAAACACACCCTGTCTCTGTGGATAAAAAGGACTGTTTGGCTGATTATGATAACACTTGTTTCTGTGTAGAACATATGCAGTAATGTCACCTCAAAAGAGAGTTAAGAACGTCAAGGCACAAAACAGGACTTCACAGTAGTAAAATAGTTTTCAGACCACGCTTTCAGCCTGGAAAGTAAAACAGGGTCCAAGCAACTCAAAGAACATCTCAAAACATGGACAAAACAATCCAGTGGGAGATTATGAACATGCTGATGATCAAGCTGAAGATGCTTTGCAAATGGCAGTGGGATATTTTGAGAAAGGTAAAGGTGGATTGTTTTCCTTATGAAAGTCCTATTTCTGTAAAAATATTCTAGTCTTTTTTTCTGAAGAGTTTTTAAAGGAAAGCATAATTTTACTCATTCATGCTCTTGTTTATTTAATAGACATTGAGCAATTACTACATATCAGTATGCTGGGCACTAGGGACACAACAACAAAACTTACTAGTAGAGTGGTTCCCAAACTGCCGCATATTGGGATCACTTGAGAATCTTTTTTTTCTTTTCCTTCCTCTCTACCCCTTTGGCTCTGAGAATCTTTAACAAACAAACTGACGTCAGGCATCCACTCTTAGACTTTCTGATTTTATTGGTATGGAATGCAACCTGGCATAGGATTTTTTTAAAGGCTTTGGGTGGTTCCAATGTATGGCAAAGTTTGGGAACCACTGTCCTAGTATTGAAACAGGTTGTAGTCTAAGTTCAGTGCTTTTAGTTAGTTTAGAATGGAAATGTCAGGCATAATCCAGCTTTCCTCACTGAAGGCGCTATCGCTGTTAAATATTCTTTAGTTAAAAACATCTTTGAATGGTTTTTGTGAAGACACTTCTTACATAAACTCCTTTATTTTTGGAGACAGGGTTTTGCTTTGTTGCTCAGGCTGGAGTGCAGTGGCATGATCATTGTACGTTTGACCTTTTGGGCACAAGTGAGCCTCCCATCTCAGCCTCCTGAGGAGCTGGGACCACAGGCACATGCCAGCATGCCCAGCTAGTTTTTAATTTTTTTGTAGAGATAGAGTCTTGTCATGTTGCCCAGGCTGGTCTCAAACTCCTGGCCTCAAGTGATCCTCTTGCTTTGGCCTCCCAAAATGCTGGAATTACAGATGTGGGTCACCACGCCTGGTCATTAGCTATTCCTTTAAAGAGTTCCAAATTGTTATTATTGAGGCCGAAGACTGAAATAATTTTAAAGGTCTCACTATTTAATATTGTTTCTTTTTTCAGGTCCCATTAAAACTTCACAGAATAAAGATAAAACCTTGGAAAAACACTTGAAAACTGTGGAAAATGTGGCTTGGAAGAATGGTTAGCTTCAGAAGAAATTGACATTCTATTAAATATTGCACTCAGTGGCAAATTTGGTATGTTGAGGAGATGCTTTTTTTTTTTTTCTTTTGACTCACCTAGCACCTATATTTTTTTCTTTTAAAAATATGTATATATATACATATATATACACACACACACATATATATAGATAGATAGGTATACACACACATTTTTTATAATAGAGACAGTGTCTGACTATATTGCCCAGGCTGGTCTGGAACTCCTAGACTCAAGTGATCCTCCCGCCTTGGCCTCCCAAAGTGCTTGGATTACAGGCTTGAGCCACCGCACATGGCTCGAGGGGGATGTTGTTTTGTTTTTTGTTTTTGGTTTTGAGATGGAGTCTTGCTCTGTCACCCGGGCTGGAGTGCAGTGGCACGATCTCAGCTCGCTGCTACCTCTGTCTCCTGAGTTCAAGCAATTCTCCTGCCTCAGCCTCCCGAGTACCTGGGACTACAGGCACATGCCACCACACCTGGCAAATTTTTTGTATTTTTTTTTTTCGCTGTGTTAGCCAAGATGGTCTCCATCTCCTGACCTCATGAGCCTCCTGCGTTGGCCTCCCAAAGTGCTGGGATTACAGGTGTGAGCCACCGTGCCTGGCCAAGGGCAGTTTTCGTTTTTTTTTTTTGGGAGACTGGGTCTCACTCCATCGCCCGGGCTAGAGTGCAGTGGTGCAATCTCAGCTCACTGCAACCTCCACCTCCCGAGTTCCACCTCTCTGCCTCAGCCTCCCAAGTAGCTGGGATTACAGGTGCCTGCCACCACGCCTGGCTAATGTTTTTGTATTTTTAGTAGAGACGGAGTTTCACCATCTTGGGCAGACTGATCTTGAACTCCTGACCTCGTGATCCACCTGCCTTGGCCTCCCAAAGTGCTGGGATTACAGGCGTGAGCGACTGTGCCCGGTCTCGGATGCTTTTGTCATCACTTTGCTATTAGTTTTTCCTTTTAGACTTTGTTTATTTATTTTTTTGAGATTGAGTTTTGCACTTGTTGCCCAGGCTGGAGTGCAATGGCGCGATCTTGGCTCACTGCAACCTCCACCTCTTGGGTTCAAGGAATTCTGCCTCGGCCTCCTGAGTAGCTGGGATTACAGGCATGCGTCACCATGCCCGACTAATTTGTATTTTTAGTAGAGATGAGGTTTCTCCATGTTGGTCAAGCTGGTCTCGAACTCCCAACCTCAGGTGATCCGCCCTCCTTGGCCTCCAAAGCATTGGGATTACAGGCGTGACCCACTGTGCCCGACCTTCCTTTTAGACTTGAATTAGGTTGTTCATGGAATTAGTTGCAGTTTTTTGTTTACTGTTCTCACATAAGACCAATCTGTTAAGATTATACAATGGGCTTTTTTGTGTAAACACACAAAAAGTTTCTGTGTGCATATGCTGAAAATGACCAGTTACCATATATCATTACAAATAAAATGCAAAATACATACTTTTGTCACCAAATACATGAGAACCATTTTTAGTATTTATCTAAGTATACGTAGTAATTTAAACAATGTTGCTGGAAGGCATCTTAAAAGGTCACTTAGTCTACTTCATTACCTTCATTTTCTTTCTTTCTTTATTTATTTTTTGAGATGGAATTTCGCTTTTTACCCAGGCTGGAGTGCAATGGCGTGATCTCGGCTCACTGCAACCTCTGCCTCCCGGGTTCAAGCAATTCTCCTGCCTCAGCTTCCTGAGTAGCTGGGATTACAGACATGCGCCACCACACCCAGCTAATTTTTGTATTTTTAGTAGAGATGGGGTTTCAGCACGTTGGCCAGGCTGGTCTCGAACTCCTGACCTCAGGTGATCTCTGTGACATCATTTCTATTACCAGATGGGAGAACACCATAGAGGCCTGAGATCAAGTGGAAAGATTGGACTAGTGTAGAATGGTATTACTGCCAGTCAATTCCAAGAATATCTTGTTCTAGGCCAGTCACGGTGGCTCATGCCTGTAATCCCAGCACTTTGGGAGGCCGAAGTGGGCAGATCCCTTGAGTCCAGGAGTGCGAGACCAGCCTGGGCAACATAGTGAGACCTTGTCTTTGCTAAAAATAAAAAACGTAAGCAGGTATGGTGGCACGTGCCTGTAGTCCCAGCTACCCTGGAGGCTGAGGTGGGAGGATTGCTTGAGCCCAGAATTTGAGGTTCTTGTGAGCTATGATTGCACCACTGCACTCCAGCCTGGGTGACAGAGTCAGACCCTGTCTCAAAAAAAAAAAAAAAAAAAAAATCTGTTCTATTCTGCTACTCTCCCTGCTTTTTTGGGGCGAGTGGATGATACAAATATATACATTTTAATTTTATATATATGTTTTATTTCTGGCTCACATTGTCTCATGAACAATACATTCTTAAATGTAACACCTCATGCAAAGCGTCCATCAGTAGCTTTAAATAAATCAGTCTATGAGGCCATTAAAAAAAAATCTTTGAATTTTCCTCTGATTGAAAGCTTTTTTGGAGATTTAACTCACATACCATAAAATTCATTGTTTTTTTTTTTTTTTTTTTTTTTTTTTTTTTTTTTTTTTTTGAGACGGAGTTTCACTTTTATTGCCCAGGCTGGAGTGCAATGATGTGATCTCGGCTCACTGCAACCTCTGCCTCCCAGTTTCAAGCGATTCTCCTGCCTCAGCCTCCTGAGTAGCTGAGATTACAGGTGCTCACCACCACGCCCAGCTAATTTTTGTATTTTTAGTAGAGATGGGATTTCACCATGTTGCCCAGGCTGGTCTTGAATTCCTGACCTCAGATGATCTGCCTGCTTTGGCCTTCCAAAGTGCTGGGATTACAATTGTGAGCCACCGTGCCCTCATAATATTCAGTATTTTTTTTTTTTTTACTTTTTTATTTTTGAGATGGAGTTTCACTCTGGTAGCCCAGGATGCAGTGCAATGGCGTGATCTCAGCTCACTGCAACCTCCACCTCCCAGGTTCAAGTGATTCTCCTGCCTCAGCCTCCTGAGTGGCTGGGATTACGGCACCTACCATGACACTCAGCTAATTTTTTTTTTTTTTTCAAGATGGAGTTTCACTGTTGTCGCCCAGGCTGAATTACAGGTGTGAGTCACCACGCCTGGCCTAATTTTGTATTTTTTTAATTAGAGATGGGGTTTCATCACCTTGGCCAGGCTGGTCTTGAACTGCTGATCTCAGGTGATCTGCTTGCCTCGGCCTCCCAAAGTGCTGGAATTATAGGCGTGAGCTACCGCTCCTGGCAAAATTCACTGTTTTAAAAATTCAGCATTTTTGTTTTTGGAGACAGAGTCTTACTCTGTCACCCAGGCTGGAGTCTAGTGGTGTGATCTCAGCTCACTGCAACCTCCACCTTCCAGGCTCAAGTGATCCTCCTACCTCAGATTACCAAGTAGCTGGGACTATAGGCATGTGCTACCACATCTGGCTAATTTTTGTATTTTTTGTAGAGATTGGGGTCTCACTATATTGCCTAGGCTAATCTCAAACTCCTAGGCTCAAGCAGTCCTCCGGCCTCAGCCTCCCAGGAGGCGCCACCATGCCCAGCTAATTTTTTTTTTTTTACATAGAGATGGGGTCCTGCTATGTTGTCTAGGCTGATCTCAAACTCCTGGGCTCAAGCAGTCCATCCGTCTCAGCCTCCCAAAGTGCTTAGATTATAGGTATGTGTCACCACGTTCGGCTCCAAATTCAGCGTTTTTTAAAGCATAGTCAGAGTTGTGTAATCATCACCACTATCTAATTCTTGAACATTTTCATCACCCCAAGAAGAAACCCTGTACTCATTTATATTTTTTAAATAGAAATATTTGAGCCAAATAATTTGCCTTATAGTTTTTTATTTTTGTTTTTTTTTAAGAGAGGGTCTCACTTTGTCACCCAGGCTGGAGTGCAGTGACACGATCATAGCTCACTGCAGCCTCGACCTCCCTGGGCTCGGGTGTTTCCCCCACATCAGCCTCCCAAGTTGCTGGGACTAAAGGCTTCCCCCACCACCCCTGGCTAATTTTTGTATTTTTAGTAGATACGGGGTTTTGTCATGTTGCCCAGGCTAGTCTTGACCTCCTGGGCTCAAGTGATCTGCCTGCCTCGGCCTCCCAAAGTGTTAGGATTATAGGCATGAGCCACTGTGCCTAACCATTGCCTTATAGTTTACATCAGTAGTTAAAGGTACATTTTTGTTTTGAACAATTTATTAATAATGATAAGAGATACTGAATTTTACATACTGTTGGTTTTTATTGCCTTCAATATAATGTGAGGTTTTTTTTTCTTTTTTTTCGTGATGGAGTTTTGGTCTTGTTGCCCAGGCTGGAGTGCAATGGCGCGATCTCGGCTCACCACAACCTCCGCCTCCTGGGTTCAAGCGATTCTCCTGCCTTAGCTTCCCGAGTAGCTGGGCTTACAGGCATGCTCCATCACGCCTGGCTAATTTTTGTATTTTTAGTAGAGATGGGGTTTCTCCATGTTGGTCAGGCTGGTCTCGAACTCCCAACCTCAGGTGATCCACCCACCATGACCTCCCAAAGTGCTGGGATTACAGGCATGAGCCATCACGCCCAGCCTAATGTGAGATTTTTAGATCCAAGAGTGAATAATAGTAAAAGAACAATCGAGACATTAAAATGTAGTTTAATTTAGCTTGTCTCCTTTCCAGGAAATGCTGTAAACACACGGATATTGAAGTGCATGATCCCAACAACAGTAATATCACAAGATTCTGTGGTTAAGGCAGTCTCCTGGCTTTGTGTTGACAAGTGTTCTGGTAGCACCAAGGTAATCTTTTTAAACACTTTGATTATAAGTCCTTCAGAACCACTTAAGGGCTGACAAGGAAGAGCCACTTATCAAGTAATGGCATTGGCCTTTTGTGCAAAGCCTGTAGTTTTGTAACAATATATCTTGATGCAAGGGCTATGTTCAAACAGAAATTTTTACTGAGAAATAAAATTATTATTCTACTTTGTGCCTGAAGCCTCTAAAATAGCCCTGGCGACGGGGGACGGGGGGCAGAATTAAACTCTTCTGTACCAGTTATATTTCTTTAAAGATAAGTATTTTGTCTCTTCAATAGGTGCTTTTTTATCGTTGGCTGGTTGCAATGTTTGACTTCATTGATCGTAAGGAGCAATTAACTTGCTCTATGGCTTCTTTTTTGCTTCATTGCAAGATGATGCACTGGTAAGTAAAAATTGGACAGCATTAGGCATCAATCAAATAGTACATGAGTGTATATTGATGCACCATATATCCTTCAGCATGCTATACAATGTGTTTTTCCTTATTTTAAAAATATATCAAACATACAGAAATGTACCAAGATAACATAGACGTATCAAATATACAGAAAAGGGCAAATGATAGCATTCTATTTTGCTCCTGTCTCTCAGATTAACAAATAGAAAGTTTTTATCATATTTACTTTATATCTTATTTTAAGGAAATAAAAATGTTACAGATAAAGTTGATTTCACATTGGAGTCTTGTTTGCTGATCTAGAGCACTCATTGCCATCTTTTCCCTTTTAAACCACTTCAACAGGGTCCTTTGAGTCATTTATTCTACATTTTCTTGATTAACACTGCAAAAGCCTCATCAGAATTAATGAGAAGGAGAGGATTACTTTTCATGAGTGCCAATGGAGTGATTTTTATTAAATAGCATAATTATTTCCCTTAAAAACATTAATAACTTTAAGAAATCAATCTACTGTCCACCTGGAAGACTTTCAAGGACCATCAGTAGTTCACAGACCGTGTGAATCACTCGTCTAACTGTATTTCTCTTGCCTTTGGGAAGGGAATTCATTTATTGATTTTATTTTTTAAAATGATGTTTCCAGTGTGTTCATTGCATTGTTCTACGCACTGTAGAAGATTCAAAGTTTAGCATAGGGTTTCTATACTCCAGGAACTTGAAATCTAGTTGGAGAATTAAGGAAATCACATAAATTATCAAAAACAGCATATGATAGTTTGAGGATAATAATTGCTATAATATTTCCAGGAAAGAAGAAAGCACTGTAAATCAAAATGATTAGTTAAAAGCACCATAAAGTATGTGGGTGTTGAGCTGGGCCTCACAGTTTGAATAGGATTTGGGATTTGGTGACAGAAAATGATATTTGATATGATGGGAATATTTCAAGCAAAGTTGTGAGGTGTGTAAATTGTGTTTTATGAGACCTTAAATAGACCAGCCTGACTTAATTGGCGATGGTGTTAGGTGGTAAGTCTGAAAAAGTTGGGTGAGGACAGATTGTAGAGGTCTTCCGATGTGATGCTAAGGAATTTGAACTTTATTCAGTGGGTAAATCACTGAAAATTTTTGGCTGGAATATGTTGAAAGCAGCTCTGTAGGAAGCTATATCTAGTAGTGCCCAACAATGTGAATTAAGAGAGAGGCCGAAGGCAGGAATACTAGTTAAGAAGCTGACATGATAATCTAGATATAACATGATGTCCTAGACAAGAAATACTCAAATATGGTCTGTGGACCCCCTGGGCTTCCTAAGACCCTTTCAGGAAGTCCAAGAGGTCAAAATTATTTTCATAATAATACCAAGGTATTATTTGCCATTTTCACTTTGTTGACCTTAGCGCTGATGGTGCTAAAGCAATTGTGGGTAAAACTACTGGCCATTTAACATGAATCAAGGCAGTGGCACCAAACTGTACTAGCATATTCTTCATTATGTTCTTCATTGTGGTAAAAAAACAAAAATGCTAATTTCACTTAAGAATGTCAAGTGAAGCATAAAAATTAACTCAATAGTTTTATTAAATCTCTACGTCTTTAATATTCTGTGTGATGAAATGGCAAGTACAAACAAAGTCCTCCTGCATACTAAAGTACAATGGTTATTCTGAGGAAAAGCATTTGTGTGATTGAGTTGTGAGCCAAACTAGCTCCTTTTTTATTTGAAAGAATGACTGATGGCCGGGCGCAGTGGTTCACACCTGTAATCCCAGCACTTTGGGAGGCCGAGGCAGGCGGATCACAAGGTCAAGAGATTGAGACCATCCTGGCCAACATGGTGAAACCCCGTCTCTACTAAAAATAGGAAAATTAGCTAGGCATGTTGATGCGCACCTGTAGTCCCAGCTACTTGGGAGGCTGAAGCAGGAGAATTGCTTGAACCCAGGAGGCAGAGGTTGCAGTGAGACAAGATCACGCCACTGCACTCCAGCCTGGCGACAGAGTGAGACTCTGTCTCAAAAACAAGAGTGACTGACATACAAACCATAGTTATACAGACTTGGGTACTTGGAAGATGTTTTCTTGAAAATGAACAAAACAAGCCTGTTATTCAAAGAAAACAACTGGCCGTATCTGTTGCCAGTGATAACATTTGAGCATTCAAGTGAAAAATTAAAGTTTAGAAAATTTGTATCTGCCACTATGAACCTGACAGCTTTCAGATACCTGAAAGACTTTTCTAATAATTGGTGATGGTATTAATGTTGTGATTTTTAGTTACCATATAATGAAATGTGTCAGCATTTGGAAGCTCAGTATAACTCAGTGAGCCAATATTTTCCCGATGAACAAATATGATATTCTAAATTCATAAATGGGTAAAAGAACCCTTTAAAATACAAGATGCATCAATGAATTTTAATGGAACAGAGTACAGAGCTTTCATTGAGAGTGTTTCAGATTCCACATTACAGCTACCCCTTAAGAAACTACCACTTGTCAAGTTTTGGTGTAGTAGCAAAGACTAATATCCGTAATTTTCTGAAAAGCCTTTTAAACTATTCCTACCTTTTCCAACTATATATCTGTGTGAGGCTGGATTTTCTTCATGCAATTCAATCAAAACATAACAGAATTAATATAGAAGCACAGATTCCAACTGTATTCTCTTAAGCCAGAGACATTAAAAAGATTTGTAGAAATGGGCTGGGCGTGGTGGCTCATGCCTGTAATTCCAGCACTTTGAGGAGGCCGAGGTGGGCAGATCACTTGAGCTCAGGAGTTCGAGACCAACTTGGACAACATGGTGAAACCCCATCTCTACAAAATGTACAAAAATTAGCTAGGTGTGGTGGTATGTGCCTATAGTCCCAGCTACTTAGGAGGCTGAGGCAGGAGGATCGCTTGAGTCCAGGAGGCAGAGGTTGCAGTGAGTTGAGATCATGCCATTGCATTTCAGCCTAGTGAGACCTCGTCTTTACTGGGGGAAAAAAAAAAAGCTGGGTGTGGTGGCATGCAATTGTAGTCCCAACTACTTGGGAGGCTGGGGGTGGGGCGGGGCGCGGAAATCATATGATCGTTTGAGCCTGGGAGTTGGAGGCAGCAGTGAGCTGTGATGGTGCCATTGTATTCCAGCATGGGTGACAGAGCAAGAACCTGTCTCAAAAAAAATATTCTCAGTATTATTTCTAACCTGGTGAGTGTTGACAGACATTACCCAGAAAAAAAGCAATTTTGGGGTCCTCTAATTTTTTTTTTTTTTTTGAGACAGAATTTTGCTCGTGTGGCCCAGGCTAGAGTGCAATGGCGTGATCTCAACTCATAGCAACCTCCACCTCCTGGGTTCAAGAGATTCTCCTGCCTCAGCCTCCCAAGTAGCTGAGATTACAGGCACCTGTCAGCACGCCTGGCTAATTTGTTTGTACTTTTAGTAAAGATGGGGTTTCACCATGTTGGCCAGGCTGGTCTTTAACTCCTGACCTCAGGTGATCCACTGGCCTCGGGCTCTCAAAGTGCTGGGATTACAGGTGTGAGCTACCACGCCAGCCAAGGGGTCCTCTAATTTTTTTTTTTTGAGGCGGAGTCTCACTCTGTTGCCGTGCCCGGCTGAGAATTAGTTTATTTACCTTGGTGTAGTGATTATAGTAGAAGTAAATTCAGATATCTTATTTTGAGATATTCTAAATGAGCTTTTTTTTTTTTTTTTGACCCTAGTTTTTTTCCTATTCTTGTTTGGAAGTCATCTAAGTGTTTTTGTACCTACTTAACATGCATACTTTAAGTCTAAAGGTGACTGGCATCTGTACCTTTATCTTACAGCATACAAAAACCTTAGGATGCTTTAACTCTCTTTTTCTTGTTCTTTTTTTTCTCTTCCTGTCATATGGTGCTGAAGAATGCTTTAGCTCTCATCATACTGCTCCTGGCTTATATGCTGTTGTTGTCTGGTTTTAGTTTTACCTTGTTTTTCTCCATCCCTTTACACACACACACACATACGCGCACACACACACACACACACACACACAGAATAGGTGTTTTTTTTTTCCTTTTGAGACAGCCTGTTGCCCAGGCTGGAGTGCAATGGTGCGATTTTTTGTATTTTTAATAGAGACAGGGTTTCTCCATATTGGTCAGGCTGGTCTCAAACTCAAGGTGATCCGCCTGCCTCGGCCTCCCAAAGTGTTGGGATTACAGGCATGAGCCACTGCGCCTGACCGATATTGTTTTTACAGTTGATAATTGTTTAGATTTGCCCACATATCTCCCAGTATCTTTGCTCATCATTTGTTTTTGCATCTTACACCTTCAAGATGAGATTATTTTCCTTGGCTAAAGGTGTATTTTTTATTCTTTCATTGAAAATCTTTTGATGGCAAACTCTTTGTCTGAAAATGTCTCTACTTTGCCCTTGTTCTTGAAAACTGGTATTGGTGTATGTAGAATTCTGTAATGACAGTTACATTTTTCGGGATACTGACAATATCATTCCACTAGCTCCTTGCTTCCATCATGTTATTGAATCATCTAATTGTAATCCTTTTTTTCTTTTCTCTCTAGCTACTTTTAAAAAGCAGCTTTAGGCCAGGCGTGGTAGCTCACACCTGTAATCCCAGCACTTTGGAGGCTGAGGGGGCGGATCACCTGAGGTCAGGAGTTTGAGAACACCCTGGCCAACATGGTGAAACCCCGTCTCTACGAAAAATACAAAAATTAGCCAGGCATGGTGGCAGGCACCTCTAATCTCAGCTACTTGGGAGGCTGAGGCAGGAGAATCATGTGAACCGGGGAGGCGGAGATTGCAGTGAGCCGAGATTGCACCACTGCACCCTCCAGCCTGGGTGACGAGCAAGACTCTGTCTCAAAAAAAAAGACAAACACAGCTTTATTGAGATTTAATTCACATACTCCACAATTCACCCATTTAAAGTATTCAATTTACTGATTTTAAGTATAGTCACAGGTATGTACAACCATTTCAGCATAGTCAATTTTAGAACATTTTCATCATTTCAAAAAGAAAAAAAAGAAACCCCATACCCTTTGCTATCACTCCCATCTCTCTATTAACCCCCTAGCTCTAAGCAACCCCTAATCTAATTTTCTGTCTTTATAAGTTTGCCTATTTTGGACATTTTATATAAATGAACTAATGTAATAATGTGGTCTTTTATGACTTGCCTCTTAGCAAAATGTTTTCAAGTTTCATCTGTGTTATAGCATGTATTAGTACTTTTTTTTTTTCCCCTCCCGAGATGGAGGGGAAATGGAGAGATGGAGTTTCACTCTTGTTGCCCAGGCTGGAGTGCAGTGGCGCCATCTTGGCTCAATGCAACCTCCGTCTCCCAGGTTCAAGCTATTCTCCTGCCTCAGCCTCCTGAGTAGCTGGGATTACAGACATGTGCCACCACGCCTGGCTAATTTTTAGTATTTTTAGTAGAGATGAGGTTTCTCCATGTTGGTCAGGCTGGTCTTGAACTCCCGACCTCAGGTGATTTGCCTGCCTTGGCCTCCCAAAGTGCTGGGGTTACAGGCATGAGCCACCGTGCCTGGTGTATTAGTACTTAAATTTTTTTTTTTTAATTTATTTTTTGAGACAGAGTTTCACTCTTGTTGCCCAGGCTGGAGTGCAATGGTGTGATCTCAGCTCACTGCAACCTCGGCCTCCCAGGTTCAAGTGATTCTCCTGCCTCAGCCTCCCGAGTAGCTGGGATTATAGGCATGCGCCACCACGCCTGGCTAATTTTTGTATTTTTAGTAGAGACGGGGTTTCACCATGTCGGCCAGGCTGGTCTCAAATCCCTGACCTCAGGTGATCTGCCCTCCTTGGCCTCCCAAGGTGTTAGTATTATAGGCTTGAGCCACTGAGCCTGGCCATTTATTTTTTTTCATTATTTCTATTTTATTTTATTTTATTTTTATTTATTTATTTTTTTGAGACGGAGTCTTGCTCTGTCACCCAGGCTGGAGTGCAGTGGCGCGATCTCAGCTCACTGCAAGCTCCGCCTCCCGGGTTTACGCCATTCTCCTGCCTCACCCTCCCAAGTAGCTGGGACTATAGGCGCCCGCCACCTCGCCCGGCTAGTTTTTTTGTATTTTTTAGTAGAGACGGGGTTTCACCGTGTTAGCCAGGATGGTCTCGATCTCCTGACCTTGTGATCCGCCCATCTCGGCCTCCCAAAGTGCTGGGATTACAGGCTTGAGCCACCGCACCCGGCCTTTTTTTTTTTTTTTTAATTTGGAATGGGGTCTCACTCTTGTGCAGGCTGGAGTGCAGTGGCACTGTCATGGCTCTCTGCAACCTCGATTGATCAGCCTGGTGACGAGCGAGACTCTGTCTCAAAAAAAAAAAAAAAACAAAACACCAAAGACAAACATAGCTTTATTGAGATTTATTTCGCATACCATACAATGAGTCATCCACTTCATCATGCAAAGTAGCTGGGACCACAGGCATGCACTACCATGCCCAACTAATTTTTAAAGTTTTTCTAGAGACAGAGTCTCACTATGTTGCCCAGGCTGGCCTTGAACTTCTGGCCTTAAGCAATCCTCCTGCCTTGGCCTCCCAAAGTGCTGGGATTATAGATGTGAGGCACTGTGCCTGACCCTCACCATTTTAAAACTTTTTTGGTGTATATATCAGTGACATGTATTACATTCACAGTGTCGTGCAAGCATCACCACTATCTATTTCCAAAACTTTTTCATTACCCTAAACTGAAATTTTCTAACCATTACACAGTAATTCCCTATTCCCTCTTTCCCCTGCTCCTAGTAGCCTCTAATCTACTATCTGTCTCTATGAATTTGCCTGTTCTAGGCACCTCATATAAGTAGAATCATACAGTATTTATCCTTTTGTGTCTGACTTCTTTCACTTATCATAATGTCTTCAAGGTTCATCCATTTATACCATGTATCAGAACTTCATTCCTTTTTATGGGTGAATAATATTCTACTTCATATATATGCAGTCAGCCCTCTGTGTCTGAGGGTTCTGCATCCATAGATTCATCCAATTATTGATTGAAAATATTAAAAGATACAGATAACAATAAAAAATAATAAAAATAAAAAATAATATTTTTTAGTGTAATAGTATTTTTTAGTGTAATAGTGTAATAACTATTTACATAGCATTTACATTATATTAAGTATTATAACTAATCCAGAGATGATTTAAAGCACGCTTGTCCAACCCACAACCCAGGATTGCTCTGAATGAGGCCCAACGCAAATTCGTAAGCTTTCTTAAAACATTATGAGATTTTTGGGGGGATTTTTTTTTAAGCTCATCAGCTATCATTAGTGTTAGTGTATTTTATGTGTGGCTCAAGACAGTTCTTCTTTCAATGTGGCCCGGAAAACAAGACTGGGCACCCCCTGATTAAAGTATACAGGAGGATGTACATAGGTTATATGCAAGTACTACACAATTTTATATAATGAACTTGAGAATCTGTAGAGTTTGATATGATGGCGGAGAGGGGAAGTCCTGGAACCAATCCCCTGCTGATAACAAGGGATGACTATATCTCATTTTGTTTATCCATTCATCTGTTGTTGGACATTTGAGTTGTTTCCACCTTTTGGCTATTGTGAATGATGCTGTGTTGAATATTGGTATATAAATATCTGTTCAGGTTCCTGCTTTTTCAGTTCCTTTGAGTATATACCCAGGAAAAAAATTACTGTATCATATGGCAATTCTATGTTTAGCTTTTTGAGGAATCGCCAAACTCTTTTCCACAGTGGCTGTACCATTTTTCATTCCCTCCAGCAATCTATAACAGGGTTCAAATTTCATCACATCCTCACCAATACTGGCTATTTTATCTGACTTGATTATAGCTATGCTAATAGGTGTAAAGTAGTCTTTCATTGTGGTTTTGATTTGCATTTCCCTGATAACTAATGATATTGAGCATCTTTTCATGTGCTTATTGGCCATTTGTATACCCTCCCTGGAGAAATGTCTGTTAGGATCCTTTGCCCACTTTTAAATTGGGTTGTTCATTATCCTATAGGGTTATAAGAGTTCTTTCTGTATTCTAGATACAAGTCCTGGATACAAGATACATGATTTACCTGGGAGTTACAACTAAGCTAGAGCCACTTTAAGTTATTCTCTTTAGGTTTTCCAGGCCATCCCATTTGTGTAAATTCAAACTGCAGATATATATATATATATATAATTTTTTTTTTTTTTTTGAGACAGAGTTTTGCTCTTGTTGCCCAGGCTGGAGTGCGATGGCGTGATCTTGGCTCACCGCAACCTCTGCTTCCCAGGTTTAAGCGATTCTCCTGCCTCAGCCTCCCGAGTAGCTAGGATTACAGGCATGCACCCCCAAGCCCAGCTAATTTTGTATTTTTAGTAGAGACGGGGTTTATCCATGTTGGTCAGGCTGGTCTCGACCTCTTGACCTCAGGTAATCTGCCTGCCTTGGTCTCCCAAAGTGTTGAGATTACAGGCATGAGCCACCATGCCTGGCCAAACTGCAGACATTTTTTGAGCTGGCTTGTGGTTACAAATTCTTAGGAAAGGTTTTATTTTCCTTTCACCCATTTCCACGGTCAAGACAAGAAAGTTTACTTGCTGTCCTGTTCAACACAGTGGGGTTTTAATTTCACAACCATACACTTAGTGTGTAGCTCTTGGGGGTTCCAGTTTTTTATTATAATAGATCCTCTGCATAATCTACACATTGGGTGGGTCCTAAGCTTTATCCTCTGCCTACCCTACCCCTGCCTCCCTTTGTAGCTATTAAAGTCGTAAGTTCAAAGTTTTTAAGGTTTGGCAAGAAATATTGGTGAGAAAGCTTGTTCAATATTTAGTGTTTCTACTTTCACTTTGTTTTTGGGAACTGCAGATTCTTGCTTTCATGCCAGCTCTGAAACATGCTTCAACAGCTGGATATGATGTCAAAAACATTGCTAAGTTGGCAGGAAAGCAGTCAGGGTCATTCGGCGTATCTAATACACAATATATCTATAGATGGTTATCAGGTCATTGGAATTGAGGTCAGTAAACTCTAAGACCACGGTGATTTGTTGATAGGGACATTAAAGTCATCTGGCATGATACTGGGTTTAGAGTTAGAGCTGAAAACTGAGTGAGATGCCCAAATCCTCATGGAATTTTGGGGAAGGTACTAGGTTAGTAGTGAGCTGACAAGGTATAGGTAAGGTAGAGGTAGTAAAGTTGGGTGAACTAAGTCTCAGAGGAGGTCTTTTTCTATACAAGGGTGAAAGAGTGGTAACCTTGGAAGTGTCGATAGAAAGTAAGGATGCAGGATGCTTATCCCTGCTGCATGTCTTGTGGTGCACAGGTGTGGTTGAATGACAAGTGGTACATCATTGTCTCTCTCTTAACCTTTGACATCTCTCTTAACCTCTGACATTTCTCTTAACCTCATATTGTTTCTGTTCATAAACTGACCAAATTGCAATACAAATGAATTCTGTGTTTAAACATACTTTGTAAAGAATAGGAAATAAGAAGATATGCTTTCTCCTTTCCTCTAATAGCTCAATAGACTGAGTTCTTCCAGGCAGGGACTGAGCCTTTTATAACCCAAGTACTTATTAAAGTACTTGCCATTGAAATAGCAAGAACTGCAATTACTTTTGCACCAACCTAAATATTTGACAGAAAGGCAATTTTTTTTTTTTTTTTTTTTTTTTTTTTTTTTTTTGAGGCGGAGTCTCGCTCTGTCGCCCAGGCTGGAGTGCAGTGGCCGGATCTCAGCTCACTGCAAGCTCCGCCTCCCGGGTTTACGCCATTCTCCTGCCTCAGCCTCCCGAGTAGCTGGGACTACAGGCGCCCGCCACCTCGCCCGCTAGTTTTTGTATTTTTAGTAGAGACGGGGTTTCACTGTATTAGCCAGGAGGGTCTCGATCTCCTGACCTCATGATCCGCCCGTCTCGGCCTCCCAAAGTGCTGGGATTACAGGCTTGAGCCACCGCGCCCGGCCTCAGAAAGGCAATTTTAAAATAATTAATATATATGAGTTTTTCCTTTCTACATGTGATTAAAAGAGAATGTCAGATTTCCTATAATGCTGGAGTCAAGGGCAAGTGATTGTGTAACACTCATTTCATATTCAACATGATAGTGTTGCTAATAGTTCATATCCTTAAGCGTATGAGGTAACACATTTTTTATACTGAAAATTGCTGGCCGGGCGCGGTGGCTCAAGCCTGTAATCCCAGCACTTTGGGGGGCCGAGACGGGCGGATCACGAGGTCAGGAGATCGAGACCATCCTGGCTAACACGGTGAAACCCCGTCTCTACTAAAAATACAAAAAAAACTAGCCGGGCGAGGTGGCAGGCGCCTGTAGTCCCAGCTACTTGGGAGGCTGAGGCAGGAGAATGGCGTAAACCCGGGAGGCGGAGCTTGCAGTGAGCTGAGATCCGGCCACTGCACTCCAGTCCGGGCGACAAAGCGAGACTCCGCCTCAAAAAAAAAAAAAAAAAAAAAGAAAATTGCTATTCTCTGGGTAGCATATGGCAGACATGGTCATAACATGTATTCTTTCTTTTTTTTTTTTTTATTTTTATTTTTTTTGAGGCGGAGTCTCGCTCTGTCGCCTGGACTGGAGTACAGTGGCCGGATCTCAGCTCACTGCAAGCTCCGCCTCTCGGGTTTACGCCATTCTCCTGCCTCAGCCTCCTGAGTAGCTGGGACTACAGGCGCCCGCCACCTCGCCCGGCTAGTTTTTGTATTTTTAGTAGAGACGGGGTTTCACCGTGTTAGCCAGGATGGTCTCGATCTCCTGACCTCGTGATCCGCCCGTCTCGGCCTCCCAAAGTGCTGGGATTACAGGCTTGAGCCACCGCGCCCGGCCGTATTCTTTCTTTTAAAAAAAGAGAGTCCAGCCAGGCGTGGTAGCTCACACCTGTAATCCCAGCACTTTGGGAGGCCAAGGCGGGCAGATCACCTGAGGTCGGGAGTTCGAAACCATCCTGAACAACATGGAGAAACCCTGTCTCTACTAAAAATACCAACTTAGCCGGGCGTGGTGGTGCATGCCTGTAATCCCAGCTACTCGGGAGGCTGAGGTAGGAGAATCGCTTGAACCCGGGAGGCGGAGGTTGCAGTGAGCCGAGATCATGCCATTGTGCTCCAACCTGGGCAACAAGAGTGAAACTCCGTCTCAAAAAAAAAAAAAAAAATCCATATCTAAATACATGCTTATAAAAATATGTTTAGATTCTTTCTCAAACCATTTCTAAGTACAGAAGAGGCGATATGGAATATGCTGTAGTTTAGACTTTAAAGTTTAGAGTCATGACTACAAAAATAACAAATTTTTGTTTAAAGAAAGTCTTTGCTCTTGTTGCTTTCTCTAGTACTATTAAATACTTTATTTTTTCACTTTCCTGTTATTTAGAGAAGATGTTGGCAAACTTTTTCTTAAAGGGATAGGTAATACATATTCCGAGCATGAAGGCCATATTGTCTCTGTCGCAACTATTCAAGTCTGCTGATGTGGTGTGCAAGCAACTGTGGACAATAATAAATTAATGAATGTGGCTGTGTCCCAATAAAACTTTATATACAAAAACAGGTAGACCATAGTTTCCTGACCCCTAATCTAGAGTAAGACCTCAACAGATGGACACTGAAAATGAAATGGTAGAAGGGAATCAGTCATTCAATAATTTAATTAGCAAATTGAGTGCATGCTATTTGCCAAACTGAAGACTAAGCTGTTAACTAAATTCTTGTATATATACTGACTGGAGTATGAAGCATCATTGAAAATGATAATTTGGAAGAATAAACAACATGGGAAAATGGTTTTAAATAGAAAATCAGGATAAAAGTTTCAAGTTTATGTCTTAATAAGTATGGGCCAGATACAGTGGCTCATGCCTGTAATCCTAGTACTTTTAGGAGGCTGAGTCAGGAGGATCACTTGAGGCCAGGAGTTAGAGACCAGCCTGGGCAACATAGTGAGACCTTGTCTCCACCAACTAACAATACATACATACATAAAAATATTGAAAGGAATAACAACAATTCATGCATTCCTTTCAATATCTGTATAAATTCATACAAATATTGAAAGGAATGCATGAATTTTTGTTAGGTAGAAGGATGATAGGTAATTCTGTTTTTCAAATTGTCTGCAATATCTTTACATTCCAAAAATAACTAAAAAATTACCTAATGAGATGCTGATTAAAACTATTGTTTTTTTATCACTATATAGTAGGAAAAAGAGACTCTTTGTAAAACTATTGTTCAGTGAAGTCCTGAAGGTTTTTTACTTAATCAGTGTAAGATTGACATTTGAGGAAAATGTGTTGCCCCTCTGTTCAAGACATATTATCATTTCTCTTAATTTTTTTTTTATGTTTTAACAGTGCCCTTATGTTTGCCATTTGTTATATTTACTTACCAAAAAAGAGAATGGTGAGTATTTTCATTACAGTTGTATTGCACTTTGTGGAATTAGCATTTGTATTGGCCTTTATAAAGTTAAAATAACTATTAGCATTAGTTATATGACAGAAGTCATTTTGTGGAAATTGCTTTTTAGTACTTTAAGAGCATCTGCTCAATGGCTTAATTGAACAGGGTATTTATTTTCTTGATATGTTATAAGAAGAAACTGTATGAACTGCATGGTGGTTAAATATAACCAATTTCTTTTTATTCTGAATCCAAATGCATGGTACCTCTTTCCTTTATGTTTTCTAGTCAAACCATTTCGTGTGAGAAAACTGCTTGATCTTCAGGCCAAAATGGTGAGTACCGAAAAGACCTAAGACCTGCCAATGTACTATGTACCAGGTACTGAGCCAGGCATTGGGAATACAAAATCAAATAACTCGATCTTTTTTTTTTTTTTTTTTTTGAGACAGGGTCTCACTCTGTTGCCCAGACTAGAGTGCAGTGTCACGATCTCGGCTCATTGCAACCTCCACCTCCCAGGTTCAAGCGATTCTCCTGCCTCACCCTCCCGAGTAGCTGGGATTATAGGCACGCGTCACCACACCCAGCTAACTTTTGTATTTTTTGGTAGAGACAGGGTTTCCGCATGTTGGCCAGGCTGGTCTGGAACTCCTGGCCTCAGTGATCCACCCGCCTCAGCCTCCCAAGGTGCTGGGATTACAGGCGTAAGCCACCGCACCTGGCCTATAACTCATTATCTTTAAGGAACTTATTTTCTGGGGAACTCAGTCAACAAAATGAAAAATCGGAATCAGACTTGGGGTCAAGGAGGAGTGGTGATGCTTGAGATAATTATTTTATTTTATTTTTATTTTATAGATGGAGTTTCACTCTTGTTGCCCAGGCTGGATTGCAGTGGGGTGTAAGCTCACTGCAACCTCCACCTCCTGGGTTCAAGCAATTCTCCTGCCTAAGCCTCCTGAGTAGCTGGGATTACAGGTGCCCACCACCATGTCCAGCTAATTTTTTGTATTTTTAGTAGAGACAGGGTTTCATCATGTTGGCCAGGCTGGTCTCGAACTCTTGACCTCAGGTGATCCACCTGCCTCAGCCTCCCAAAGTGCAGGGATTACAGGCATGAACCACTGCACCTGCCCTGCTTGAGATAATTTTTAAGGGATGAATAGGATTTAAGTAGGCAAAGAAGGGAGAGAAGGGCATTCCTCCCAGAGGGAACAGCATGAGCAAAGACATGGAGATGTCAAACAGCAAACATTGTTTAGGGAGCTGGGTTGGTATGGCTGTAACAGTAAGTATTAGGGAGTGGTCATAAATGAATTTATATTTTGTATGGATGTGATCTAGGAAAGCTTTTTTTTTTTTGAGATGGAGTCTTGCTCTGTTGCCCAGGCTGGAGTGCAGTGGTGCGATCTCAGCTCACTGCAACCTCTGCCTCCTGGGTTCAAGCAGTTCTCCTGCCTCAGCCTCCTAAGTAGCTGAGACTACAGGCGCACACCACCACGCCAGGCTAATTTGTGTATTTTTAGTAGAGACGGTGGTCTCATCATGTTGGCTAGGCTGGTCTCAAACTCCTGATCTCAGGTTATCCACCTGCCTTGGCCTCCCAAAGTGCTGGGATTACAGGTGTGAGCCACTGAGTCTGGCCTAGGAAAGCATTTTAAGACATTATCTTCTGGATGCTTAAACTTCAGTATATTCTCTGATTGTTATCTCTAGTCCTTACAGCTCTCTTGTATTGTTATTTCCATTTTACCTGCCAGGTAACAGAAGTCTGTGAAGCTTTGGATATGAAACAATAGGAAGTAATAGTGGCCATGCCTAACTGGAGCCTTCATGGCCTACCTATAGGCATTTATTGAATGAAAGACACAAACACAGAACACATTTGTGCTTCTCCAATGTGAGGTCTCCTCTTAGTGCTGTTCAATGATTTTTTTTTTTATAGCCTTCTGTTTTAGTTCCATGGGTACAATTATTTTTTCTTAGTTCTCTGAAGATATCATTGGTAATATTTTTGTCCATTTTGAATTTTATTTTACATTAATAGAGATTATGAAAAAGATGTACCTTTTCCCATGTTACAGCAAAACGTTTCAATGGAATAAGACAATTCTTACCATAATAAAAGATCTTAGTACCTGGGTGCGGTGGCTCACACCTGTAATCCCAGCACTTTGGGAGGCTAGGTGGGCAGATCACAAGGTCAAGAGTTTGAGACCATCTTGGCCAACATGGTGAAACCCCGACTCTACTAAAAATACAAAAAAATAGCTGGGTGTGATGGTGGGCACCTGTAATCCCAGCTACTTGGGAGGCTGAGGCAGGAGAATTGTTTGAACCTGGGAGGTGGAGGTTGCAGTGAGCTGAGATCATGCCAGCCTGGGCAACGGGGCGAGACTCTATCTCCAAAAAAAAAGGTCTTGCTGATTTGTATGAGCTGAAACACAGTGTATGTTCAAGTTAAAAAATGATTTATGAGATGATTGTCTAAAACTTTATAACGGAGACACTAAATGTATGGTTTCATTACTACCACTCTATACAGTACATCACTAAATTATTCCATTATCAATAAGTACCCATTTATAAAGACGCATACATAACATTGTTTTGGTTAGCTGAATTTTGATGAATTTGGCTAAGTCCAACAATATCAAACCAAGAAGGCATAGCCATGTTCATATGTAACCTAACATGCATGATAGTAACAGGCATAGTCAACATATGTGAGGAAATACATTGGATGTGTGAATTTCTGATACCTGCCAAGGCATATATCCCGTCTGTCCCCATCCATGCCCCATAACTCCCATCTATGAAGGAAACAAAACCACAAAAATTGTCTTTCTGGTGGCAGGCATGAATGGTAGGAAGTGGGGCATTTTCCTACATATGCTAGGCCCTGTCCAGAGCAATCTTTAGAACAAGAAAGGGGAATTAGGTCTCGTCCTAAGGGTTGGTTCTCTCTCTACCAGGCATGAGCCTGTGTGTATACACTTTGGGCTGTGATTTTTTTCTGTTTCAAGCTTTGTCTCTGTTTCCTTGTAGTTTCTGTTTTCAGATTGTTTGGTCTTTCATGGTACTTTTTACATTTAAATTTTATTTAAGTTTTTTTTAGAGATGGGGGTCTCACTTTGCACCCAGGCTGAAGTGCAGTGGCATGATCATGGCTCACTGACACCGTGAATTCCTGGGCTCAAGTGATCCTCCCTCCTCAGCCTTTAGAGTACCTGGGACTACAGGCATACACCACCAGACCTGGCTGATTTTTAAATTTTTTGTAGAGACAGGGTCTCTCTGTGTCACCCATGCTAGTCTCAAATTCTTGGGCTCAAGCAATTCTCCCGCCTTGGCCTCCCAAAGTGCTGGGATTACAGGTGTGAGCCACTGCTCACCAATGCTTGGTAAAGCTTAATTGTTCATATTAAAAGTAAAACAGTAACATGATGATTGGAAACTTGTGTGTATGAGCAGGACTTGTTCATTGTAGGATCTTGATGTTTTGTTGAGGATCCTCCCAGATGACTATGTTAATATTCTCAAAGCAGAATTCTCCTGTTTCCTGTCTTATGAGGTTGCACAGTTGTACATAGAGAATCAAGTGTGTGTGTGTGTGTGTGTGTGTGTGTGTGTGTGTGTGTGTGTGTATTTATAATATTATAGGGAATTGGCTCATTTGATTATGATGGCTGGTAAGTCCAAAATCTACAGGATGGGCCCGCAGGCTGGAGACCCAGGAGAGCTGATGTTCCAGTTTGAGTTAAGTGGCAGTCTACTATAGAACCAGGAAGAACTGCTGTTGCAGATAAAGTCTGAAGGCAGTCTGTTGGACATTTTCTTCTTCTTTTAGGACCTCTTCTATTCAGGCCATCAACTGATTGGATGACACCTATCCACATTGCAGAGGGCAGTCAATTTGCTTTACTCAAAGTCTACTGATTTAAATGTTAATCATATCCGAAAAACCCTCACAGAAACACCCAAAATAATGTTTCTCCAAATATCTGGGCAGCCTGTGGACCAGCCAAATCAACACTTAAAATTAACTATCCAATATGGTTTGGCTGTGTCCCCACCCAAATTTCATCTTGAATTATAATTCCCATAGTCCCCACATGTCATGGGAGGGACCCGATGGGAGGTAATTGAATCATGGGGGCTGTTTCCCCCATGCTCTTCTTGTGATAGTGAGTTCTCACAAGATCTGATGGTTTTATGAGGGGCTTCCCCCTTTGCCCAGCTCTAATTCTTTTCCTTCCTGCCATCATGTGAAGAAGGATGTGTTTGCTTCTCCTTCTGCCATGATTTTAAGTTTCCTGAGGCCACCCTAGCCATGTGGAACTGTGAGTCAGTTAAATCTCTTTCCTTTTATAAATGACCCAGTCTTGGGCAGTTCTTTATAGCAGTGTTAGAATGGGGTAATACATCATCACAGGGTGTAAACCTGGCTACTGGTACTCTGAGACCTGAGCACTAGAAAGCAGTGAGAAATGGTCTTGGTATCCTCCCTTGGCTGTACCTGGTATCCAAGTCCAGCTTCATTTTCAGAGAGTAAAGCCCTAATGTTTTGCCAGTATAATGAAGGAATTTGGGATTCTAACTGCTTCTTATATAGCCTTTCATACAATACTCCTGTTTTCTGTCCCTCTTGCATCCCCACTTTTTAGAGATATCTGGTCCCTCAACTCTTGATCCTTTCTGGGAGTTGTCAAGCAAGAATCTGATTTTTTTGAGGCTTTTTCTGTCTATACCTTAGATTTCATTTTATCTATTCTGCTAACTTGGTTTCTATTTAACCATCTTCATTCTAGGTTCCAAAATCTTATTTAGATTTCTCATATGCTGTTGTCTCCTCTCTTGTTCTCTTTGAACTTGTGGTTTGCTTTATCCTTTTGCATTCTTATTTTATTTATTTATTATTTATTTATTTATTTATTTGGAGATGGAGTCTCACTCCGTCACTAGGCTGGAGTGCAGTGATGCGATCTCAGCTCACTGCTACCTCTGCCTCCCAGGTTCAAGCCATTCTCCTGCCTCAGCTTCCCGACTAGCTGGGACTACAGGTGTGCACCATCACACCCGGCCTAATTTTTGTATTTTTAGTAGAGATGGGGTTTCACCATGTTGGCCAGACTGGTCTCAAACTTCTGACCTTAAGTGATACACCCACTTCGGCCTTCCAAAGTACTGGGATTACAGGCATGAGCTACTGCGCCCAGCCACCTTTTTCATTCTTTCACTGTCTTTTAAATGGGGCTTTGGGAGAACCCAGAGTTAATCATATGTTCAATATGCCATTTTTAACTGGAAATCTCCCCCTTCCCTCTTTTAGTACTAACTTTTTAACAAAAAAGATAGTTTTAATTAACTAGACTATAAGTTCTAAAGGCCTCAGCACAACTAAGTATTCTCTAAAAAGCATTCTAGCTCAAAACAAACACTCTGATACTCATTACTAATGGGTGTACAGAGGTTAGGAGATATTTTCAACATAGATAAACTGGGTCATTTTGGTTTTTTAATACATTTAATTTCAAGAAGCTGTTATAAAATGGAAATATTGTATTTCTAAGCCTCATTTGCTGCCTTACTTTGTACAGTACTCGATTCAATAACATTTTAGCATAATATTGGTTACTTCCTTAGAATTCATTTTAGTGATATGCTTTCTCTGGATAGCTAAATTTATAAAACAGGTATCTAGCAGTAATCACTTCTTTCATTGTGAAATTAGTGCTTTTGTTAAAACTTGTTTCAGTTATATCAAAGCTGCTTGATTATGGCATACCAATTGTAATTCCTAGATAATTTTCCAATAATTATAATAATCAGGTATTAGCTTCTCTTTTGGTCCTATCTCCTTGAGGTCTAAATCAAAGATGAGTAAACTTTGAGTCCTGAGTATGCTACCAGTGAGAATAAGCTATGCTATGCTAGTAAGCATGACTGGTCAGCCTAAGGTATAGGAAGAGAAGAGAGAAAATACAAGGAAGAAGTAAAGTTGGAAAAGGTCGTAAGACAGAAGATCACAGTTTGGAGACGGTTGTTTTATGGTGGTTGACTTAAATGTCTGGTTACTCATTCATTGATTTTTGATAGCATCTTCCTATAGCTATATCTCATAGTGAAATTATGGTCTGAATATACTTTTTTCCTTCTTATTGGTATTTGTTTCCTCATTTCTTAATAGCCACAGAAATGAAAATGGAAAACTTATTTTATTTCAGGGAATGCAGCCTCATCTCCAGGCTTTGTTGTCGCTGTATAAGTTCTTTGCTCCTGCTCTGATTTCTGTATCTTTGCCTGTAAGGAAGAAGGTAAGGGATTAAGGAGAGAGAAATCATATTGAGATTGAAATATGTATTTTTGGTAAAGTTAACTTACCGATTTCAACTAAAATACTGTTTGGGGAAAGCTTTTTTAGGGATTGGCACTTCGTGTTGATCCCATTTGGTGTATTTAATAGATTACTAATCAGAAAAAAAAAAGTGCATTTGTATGGGTGTAAAGGATTTCATAATATATTTTCAATAATGAGGATTTTAGACTTTATGTTGCTCCAATTTATGGGTACCTACTCTCTTGTACTTTATATCCAAATTTATAGATATATTTTAAGAATTCAGAGAATCTGTGGAAGATGGCTCTGCTTGCCGTGAAGCAAAGAAACCGGGGACCTTCTCCAGAACCTCTGAAGTTGATGTTAGGTCCAGCTAATGTTCGTCCTCTAAAAAGAGTAAGTATCTAAAGCTGAAACAACTTACATGGCTTTCTTTTATTAAATCCAAGTAATAACCATTCAGATCTTAGAGGAGATTATAGATATTTAAGTACATGTCAGTTACCCAGGATTCTGTGTCAGCCATATTCAGATTCCTTTCATTGAAACACGTTAACAACTGCTTTTATATTTATGGTTTGTAGTCTGTTTAGTCCATTGATAGATTGTTTTATTATCTTTCTTCAGAAGTGGAATTCTCTCTCAGTTATACCAGTGCTCAATTCCAGTAGCTACACTAAAGAGTGTGGAAAAAAGAGATGAGTCTTTCTGATTGTCTGAATAGAAGTGGATCATTTCCACTAGAACAACTTAAAAGCTTCCCCCAACTTTTACAGAACATCCATTGCTTAGAGGTATGTGACTGGACCATGTGCTTCTTTGCATTTTCTATTTGAATTTCATGGCCCTTTTTTTTTCTTTTCTTTTTTTTTTTTTTGAGATAGGGTCTTACTCTGTCACCCAGGCAGTGGCGTGATCTTGGCTCACTGTTGCCTTGAACTCCTGGGCTTATGTGATCCTCTCATCTCAGCCTTCCAAGTAGCTAGGACTATAGATGTGCATCACCATGCCTGGCTAATTTTTAAAACAATTTATATCAGGCTGGGCACGGTGGCTCACGCCAGTAATCCCAGCACTTTGGGAGGCCGAGGTGGGCAGATCACTTGAGGTCAGGAGTTCGAGACCAGCCTGGCCAAAATGGTGAAACCCCATCTCTATTAAAAATACAAAAATTGGGCTGGGTGCGGTGGCTCACACCTGTAATCCCAGCACTTTGGGAGACTGAGGCAGGCGGATCACCTGAGGTCAGGAGTTCGAGACCGGTCTGACCAACCTGGAGAAACCCCACCTCTACTAAAAATACAAATTTAGTTGGGCGTGGTGGCGCATGCATGTAATCCCAGCCATTTGGGAGGCTGAGCAGGAGAATCACTTGAACCCGGGAGGCGGAAGTTGCAGTGAGCTGAGATCACGCCATTGCACTCCAGCCTGGGCAACAACAGCGAAAGTCCATCTCAACAACAACAACAAAAAAATTAGCCTGGCTCGGTGGTGCATGCCTGTGGTTCCAGCTACTCAGGAGGCTGAGGCACGAGAATCGCTTGAACCTGGGAGGCAGAGGTTGCAGTGAGCTAAGATGGCGCAACTGCTCTCCAGTCTAGGTGACAGAGTGAGACTCCATTTCAAAACAAACAAACAAAAATTATTTAAAACTCAGTCTGACCTCGAACTCCTGGGCCCAAGTGATCCTCCTGCCTCAGCCTCCATGTTTGGGATTATAGACATAAGCCACCATGCCCAGCCTATTTTTGTTATATATTTTCTATATGACGATTCCCTTATCCACTTTTCAGATACCTAACTGTTGATCGGTTGTTCTGTCATTGCAGCTGCCTTCTCAGATGGGCTCAGTGCTAAACAACTCTCTGCTGCTTCACTATATCAACTGTGTCAGAGATGAGCCAGTCTTGCTGAGGTTTTATTACTGGTTGAGTCAAACATTACAAGAAGGTAAGAATTGAGTGAGGATGGACCAAGACAGTTAACAAATGGGTTTATTTTATAAGGGTGCCAAATTCTAGACAACAGGAGTCTTCATATGCTGTAAGTATGTCTGTGGTAATCTTATATTTAGAGCATGAATGTTTCTGTTGTTGTAATTTTAAGGCATTAAGAAGGTGGAGGGATTTTGTTAAGGAAACACTGCTGGATGGCCCCCAAAACTCACTGGGTGGCTCCACTTTGATGACTATCACAATTCAAGGATTCTTCATCTTTGTATATTCAGAAACTTGCTGTTAGGGCCCCAGAGTCATCCCGTTAATGGTAACGAAACTCAAAAGAGACAAATGTATAAGCCAGAATGTCAGCTTATTATAAAATTAATTATTTCTGGTAAACAAAATGTTCATATCTGCCAACCAGAATATCCCCTCTCTGCTGTCAGCATATATGGGAGTCAAATTTGTCATTAGAAGATTTCTTAATTATAGAATTAAAGGAAAGGGCAGTGAGAAGTCTTTCATTCAGGCCATAGTAAAGCCTGAGCATTTCATCCTCCAATGGTGGGGGGCGGTGGGGAGGGGCAGGTATATTTCTCTAGAGATAGTATTTCTTTTGACCAAATTGAGTGTTTCTTTACTGGATACTGGATAAGCAACTCCTGACTCTTCTGGTGGTTAAAGTTGCTTTTAGTTGGTTCCAGTCCAATTCTCCTTCTTCTGCTCTGAAGAATATGATATACAGTTTATTAGATTTCCTCGTACTAAATTTCTGTCACTCTTACATTATACCTAGCCTACTCTAATTGAAGTTTAGGGTATTCTAAAACTTTTAATTCAGATGTTTATACTTTCTTGGATTGATTGCTATATGATATAAAGCTTATCATATTCATTATATGTGAATTCTCTCCATTTCTATAAGCTTTTCCCTATATTTACACTATAAGCTTTTCCCTATATTACCAAGTTGTTGAGGAACATCTCACTATCATCTCCATGTATCTGTTCCAGTCTACATCATGAGTTAGCTAGGATGTATGAGACTTATGGCTTTTTTACTTTGTCACTTGTCACTTTAGTGATAATTATGTTTTGTGCACTTTTTATTGTGGTACAACTAGATGCTTGTATTTACTGTTTCTTCTCTAGAATGTATTTGGTACAAGGTGAATAATTATGAACATGGAAAAGAATTTACCAACTTCCTGGATACTATCATCAGGGCAGAGTGCTTCTTACAAGTAAGATTTCACTTGCTTCTTCCACTCTCCACCACTCTTTACTAAAATTTATTTAGATATCCGTTGAAAACTTTTTCTTGCCCGCTGCAGTGGCTCACACCTGTAATCTCAGCACCTTGAGGTCAAGGCAGGTGGATCACTTGAGCCCAAGAGTTCAAGACAACCTTGGGCAACACAGCAAAACCCCATCTCTACAAAGAATACAAAAATTAGCCAGGCATGGTGGCATGCATTTGTAGTCTCAGCTACTCAGGAGGATCAGGTAGGAGGATCACTTGAGCTCAAGAGGTCAAGGCTGCAGTGAGCCGTAATTGTGCCACTGCACTGCAGCCTGGATTACAGAGTGAGATCCTGTCTCAAAAACAACAACAAAAAACCTTTTTTTTTTAATACCTGACATCTTTTGTAAATAGTATTTGTTCAGTTTGAAGCTCATTATAGATAAAGCTGAGTTGGACTTTTATCTTTGCACTGTTAGATTTAAAGAAAGAATATGTTGTATTATGCAAATAAAAGGGGAAAGCCTGTAATTTAAGAGAACAAACTGAAGATGTAATTAAATGTATTCAGTTAATTGAATTAGCCAGTAATGTAAATTTCATAGGGTCACTACTTATATCCTTATAATCAACAAACATTTTTTGAACACCAAATATGTTCCAGCCAATGGACTATTTGGTCTGGGTAACCCTGAGTTGTATTTTAAGCTGCAGCTTAGGTATCAGCACCATCAAGAAACCTTCACTTATTGCCCAGTGTGGGTTAGCTCCTCCTTCTGTGTGCTCCCATGGCTCCCTGTGCTTACCTCTATCGTGACACTTTTAGCATCCATTTTTTCCACTCATGAGCTCCCAGCAGGCAGAAACCATGTCTAACTTTTCTTCATGTATAGATGTTCAGCTTGATTGATAAATGTTTGTGGAATAATTCTTTGTTTTTTTTTTGTTTGTTTGTTTTTTGTTTTTTTTTGAGACAAGGTCTTGTTCTGTTGCCCAGGCTGGAGTGTACTGGCACAATCGTGGCTTACTGCAGCCTTGACCTCCTGGGCTCAATTGATCCTCCCCGCTCAGTCTAGTTAGTAGTTAGGACTACAGGTGTGCATCACCACTTCTGGCTATATTTTGTTTGTTTGTTGTATTTTTTTTTTTTTTTTTTATAAAATTGGGGATTTACCACGTTGCCCAGGCTGGTCTCAAACTCCTGGGCTTAAGCGTTTCTTCTGCCTTGGCTTCCCAAAGTGCTGAGATTACAGTTGTGAGCCATCACACCCAACCCAAGTTTTAGGGATTTGGTGTGAAACCATTTAATTGGAAGCTGGGTGCAGATGATGGTAGTGAGGATAGCAATTTAGGTTGATGTTTACGTTTTCTACTTGGGAAGATGAATGGCATTCACTGAGAAAAGAAATATAGGAGGAGCAGGCTTGGAAGGAAAGATGTTTCACTTAAGAGAGTCCTAATGGGACATCAAAGCGGTCATATCCAGTACGCAGTAAAATGATGAGTCTAGAGCTCAGGAATGAGATTTGGGCTAGAGATACAGATTTAGGTACCCTCATGTTAAAAGTGGCTTTAGCTATGATACGGATGAGATTGTACAGAGAATTCATGTCATGAAAAGAAGGTCTGAGGATAGAGTCCTAGTGCATGTCACTGTAAAAAGCTTAGGTGACAAAGGGAAAAAGGGAAGTCCCAGATCCTCACTCTGGTGGAAATATAAGCAACCTAGACATTTGAGCCTCTAAAGATGGAGCTGCCCAGAGTTGAGATTTGGTCTATGGCCTCTAATGAAATTCTAGCCCTACTACATAATATTGTATACATTTTATTGACTGTTCAAATTACTGCATGTATCCCAAGATAGTAAATTTTATTTTTAAAAAAATATTCTATAACTTTTAACCGTCTTTCTAATTGATGAAGTTTTATGGTGTTTGAGAACTATATTGATAAAGACGGTAATGTATGCAAATACTAATCATCTCATCCTTTTTCTGAGGAAGTCTGGCACCTAACCTAAGGCTTTTATTATATTCATGACAAAAAAATTAGTCTAAGAGTGAAGCAACTATAGCACAAAATAAACTGGTTGTTTAGAGCGTAATTTTGTGACTGAAGAGTTCCATATAAGGATTTACTATTCACTTGTGTTACAGGAGGGGTTTTATTCCTGTGAAGCATTCCTGTATAAGAGCCTTCCTCTCTGGGATGGCCTTTGTTGTCGGTCACAGTTCCTTCAGCTTGTGAGCTGGATTCCTTTTAGTAGCTTCTCTGGTATGTATCATGAAAATTTGGAGTCATTTAATTCAATGTACTAAGATTGAAAGGATTTTGAATAATCTTTTTTTTTATTATTCCTAGAGGTGAAACCACTTCTTTTTGACCATCTAGCACAGCTCTTCTTTACATCAACCATTTATTTCAAGGTAACAAAAACTTGCCTTGCTTAGATTCAATAGGATGTATTATTCTATTGCTAGTGGTGCACAATTCCAAACTGACATTACAGCAATGGTTTTATAACAGGATTTTCTTGGACCTGGGCTTTGAGGTGCTGCATCACTCAACTCAAAGTTAATGCATAGAATGTTCCTTTTTTAAGGCTGTGTTGCATACAGTTTTCCTGACCTGTTTCCACTTGTAGCAAATGACATAGTGAACGAACAAGTGGCAGACGCATATTAATAAAAACAAATGAACTGAGAAATACTTAGTTTGATTGTTGTGGTTTATATTTTTGTAGATACATTTATTCATTTCACAAATATTTTTTGAGCACCTACTATATACCCTTCTTGACACTGGGGATATAGTAGTGACCAAAGCAAACAAAACTCCCCTTGACATTCATATTTTATATTTATAGTAATCGTCGTTTTCTGCTAATAAAATTGTTCCAACCTTATATATAATATGTTACTATTTTGGGGTGGTCTCCAAGGAGACCAGTATGGCTTCCAGAAGTTCTACCTGAATGAGTTTGAGAGCCACTTTCTTATAGAATGGTTATTCCTATTCTAAAAGAGGGGCAATTAAGTAATGTTTCTTTTATAACTTTTTTTTTTTTTTTTTAACTTAAATCAGTTACTGTTGGCCACATTGACAGGAAACATGTTGTCCTGGTTAGTGTTTGTCATAATTGAATGGCACTTGATTAATTACCTATCACATTAACTTGGATTTGAGGTCTATTTATGTTAATTGTAACTTGTACATCCTGACCAATATCGTCATTCACATGATATCCACACCAATTCTCCCAGCTAATAAATTTTCAGAGACTTCAGTTTGAAATTTTTTTTTTTTTTTGCAATTCTCTCTCAATCTTCTAATTGGGTTATTCTTTGTTTCTTCTCTTATTCTTCCACGCTAAAGAACTGTTTAAACATTAGGCTGCACCATAGGAAATTGCCACTTCTTGTACGTCAGAGGTGGTTAATGATTGGCAGTTTGCTGTGGTTCAACCTAATATGCATATACACTTTCATACACGTATATTTGAGAGTGAGAGGAGTGGGGAGAGGAAGGAAGGAAGGGAGGGAACAGACAGCAGGCTAAAAGCAGAACTCAGGGGAATGCACAGTATTTAATTCTCAGGCCAAGAAGGAGGACAGTCAGAAGGAATCTTAAGAAATTGCCAGAGGTATAAAAATAACCAGGAGAATAATAGTTCCAAGGAAACAAAGGGAATATAGGATATCAAAAAAGAATGAAGGAATAATGTTGCTAAGTATCCCAGGAAGGTTCAGAAGGATATGGACGAAAAAAGTTTCTTTTAGAATTGACAATACAGAGGTTTTGGCTTCCTTTGTGAGTAGTTCCAGTGGAACAACTTCTAGTTGTTAAGGTGGGATATGGAAATGTATTCAGAGGAGGTAGAAGTCAGATTGTGTGAGTTGAGGAGTGAGTGAAAAGTCAAGTCAAGACAATGAGTATAGAATATGTTTCAAAATGTTTGACCAAAAAAAGTTGTAGAGAGAGCTATAAGGGGACTGTGAACCAGGGGAAGTTGTTTGTTCGTTCGTTAGTTTGTTTTGCCTCTAAAATGAGAGAAACGTGAGTGTGTTTATAGGTGGAGTCGAAGGAGCTAGTGGAGAAGAGGGAGAGGTTGAAAATGGAGAAAGATTGGGGATCATTGATGGTACAAGGTTCCAGAAGAAATATGAAGGTATTGGGTTAAAACTAGGTAGTGAGATTTACTTGAATGGGTGGTTAGGAATTGGGAGGCACCATTTATCCTCTAAGACTGGGGAGAGGATGCGTGGATAGGTGTATATATAGATATATTTGTAAAGTTAGAAGAAAGGGCAAGACAATTAAAGTACTATGTGCCTAAGAATGTTAAATTTCTCAAAATAAGAAGCATGATTTACAGAATAGAATTAAGTAGGACACTCCAGGAGGGCGTTAGCTGCTTAGGACAGCCAGGGAGAAAAAAGAGCTGGTTAAAGACAAGTAAAAGGATTATTGAGCGTCATTAAGGGCCCAGCAGAAGTTGGTGATCATAAATTTGAAATGGCGCCAATCTTTGCAGTTGTGTGTTTTCTTCCACTTAGATATTGGAGAAGAGAAAGCAAATTATGAGATTGAATCAGTTTGGGTTTTGCTGGTTGAATGGAGTACAAGAGAGTTGTGATCAGCTGTGTGGTCTAGTCTAGATAGGAAAGTAAGGCCAGGAGAAGGCTGATAAACCTGAAAAAGGAGGTTAAAAATTAAGGAATTGGCTGGGTGCGGTGGCTTGCGCCTGTAATCCCAGCACTTTGGGAGGCTGAGGTGGGCGGATCACTTGAGGTCAGGAGTTTGAGACCAGCCTGGCCAACATGGTGAAACCCCATCTCTACTAAAAATACAAAAATTAGCCGGGTGTGGTGGTGCATGTCTGTAATCCCATCTACTCAGGAGGCTGAGGCAGGAGAATCGCTTGAACCCAGGAGGTGGAGGTTGCAGTGAGCCGAGAGTGCACCATTGCACTCCAGTCTGGGCAACAGAACAAGACTCCATCTCAAAAAAAAAAAAGGAATTAAGGGGTTGAATATCTCTGATGTTGAGAAACAAGAGTAGCTATAGTTGGAGTTGAGTTTGTGAGAAAGCTGGAATAGGAAGTTATAACAAAGAAAAAAATAATAGATTTTGGTGTGGTTCAGTTCAGGTCATGACAGCATCTACTGTGTGGCTGTGGGAGTGGGTAACTAAGGTGGAGTGAAGGTGAAGGTTATTTGATTCAAAGTCAAGGAACTGTGAAGCTGAAATATTAGGGGGATCATTTGCATGGTCACTGGTGTAACTGAGGTATTGATGGCAGGACACAATGCAGAGTTCTAAGGTCCTCAATGAATCTGGATAAGATTCCAAGTGATAGACAGCAGAGATATGAGAAGATAAAAAATAGAGGGTAGTGTAGCTGGATAGTATGAACAAAGGAGAAAGGGTTTTTTACACAAGGAAGGAGGAATAATGGTTTGGAAATAGAGTTGAAGATAACCTTTTGTGTTCAGAAAAGCAAGGGATAGCAGACTCATGAGAAAAACTGACTGTAGCAAAATGCAATCAAATATTTAGCCTAACAAATTCAGCTTTTAGTAGTAGTTTGACTAATAAGATTCTTTCTGTAGCTCACAAATTATTTGTAAACAATCTTAAGGCAATGGAAAAAAAAACCATAATATACAAAAATCAAATGGATCCATTTCTTAGATGGAGTCTCACTCTGTTGCCCAGGCTGGAGTGCAGTGGCACGATCTTGGCTTACTGCAACCTCCGCCTAGCAGGTTCAAGCTATTCTCTTGCCTCAGCCTCCCCAGTAGCTGGGATTGTAGGTGCCCTCCACCACACCCACGTAATGTTTTGTATTTTTTTTTTTTTTTTGAGACGGAGTCTCGCTCTGTCGCCCAGGCTGGAGTGCAGTGGCCGGATCTCAGCTCACTGCAAGCTCCGCCTCCCGGGTTTATGCCATTCTCCTGCCTCAGCCTCCCGAGTAGCTGGGACTACAGGCGCCTGCCACCTCGCCCGGCCAGTTTTTGTATTTTTTAGTAGAAATGGGGTTTCACCGTGTTAGCCAGGATGGTCTCGATCTCCTGACCTCGTGATCCGCCCGTCTCAGCCTCCCAAAGCGCTGGGATTACAGGCTTGAGCCACCGCACCCGGCCTGTTTTGTATTTTTTAGTAGAGATGGGGTTTCACCATGTTGGCCAGGCTGGTCACGAACTCCTGACCTCAGGTGATCCACCTGCCTTGGCCTCCCAGAGTACTGGGATTATAGGCGTGAGCCACCGTGCCCGGCCTGTATATTATCTTTTAAATTAAATCTGATTTCCTTCTTAAAGTAGGATTTATTTCTGATTTTATATTTACCTTCTCAAAGAAGGGGCTTAATATTCTGTTCCACATTAGCAGTGGGAAGCTTAGTATAGGGCACTGCTTACTTCTAGTTGTTAAGGTGGGATAGATATGAAATGTATTCAGAGGAAACAGTGTCCTGGTTTGGTGGTGAAGGAGAGCTAGGATATGATTAAGGTAAGAAGACAAAAAAAGCATACTTTGTAGAATATGAAGGAGTATGTTTAGGTTACCACAGAACAGAGGTTCTGGATACTGCAGTTGAGAGATTTGGAAAGGATGGGATCAATGAAAGAGGACAAGAAGCATAGAGACAAGGAAGAATAAGTGACTAAAGGGGCTTACATATTGGGAGGTGAGTAAGAGTAACAGGAATGTGAAATATGGTAGAATTAGCTAAACATTAGTTTCTGAGGCCTGTAGTAACTAGTTATTGCCTTGTTATTGTATAACTTGATTACCCAGCTTAGTCTAATAAATGAATAGTATTTTTAAAGCCTATTAAAATATTTTCACATTTTCAGTGTGTTTTGTTTGGGTCTAGTCAGTTATGCCTATCAGCAAATAACTTATTTTCACTGAAGAATTTTGCATGGGAAAGGCCCCACAAATCCACACTAATGTTGTTATATTTGTTTAGAGTGTTAATTTTTCAATATCTGTCCTTATTGATTTATCATTTTCCATAGAGTTGCAAACAGTGGACATAAATTAAAAAATCGGAATACATAATTAACCTTGCATAATAATTTTCATGTTTCCACATAGTCATCATAATGTTGTTAATAGTGGCACTGTAGTCCTTAGTACCATAATTTATTTAGTAATTTATTATTATTTTTCTCTTTTTAGAGACAGGATCTTGTTCTGTTGCCCAGGCTGGAGGGCAGTGGTATGGTCATAGCTCACTGTAACCTTGAACTCCTGGGCTCAAGGGATTCTCCCACCTCAGCCTCCCAAGTAGCTGAGACTACAGGCATGTGCCACCAAACCTGGCTAATTTTTAAAGTTTTTGTAGAGACACCGTCTCACCATGTTGCCCAGGCTGGTCTCGAACTTCTGGCTTCAAATGATCCTTTCATCTCAGCCTCCCAAAGTGTTGGGATTACAGGTGTGAGCCACTATACCTGGCCTCTATTATTATTTCTAATTTGTTTCTTTTATTGGAATAGATAACAGTCTCAAGCATCTTCATAATATAGGTTTTTTTCTTAAACTCTTCCCTTGGCATACATTTATAGAAGTGAGGTTACTGGATGAAAAGTAAGGTGCTGTTCCTTAGCTAATGAGATGTACACTGCAAGTTCTTGGAAAGAAGGAGGATGCAGTGAATGAAGTGCTTAAATAACAAGAGTCTAGCAGCCATGGGGAAAGAATTGGGGTTTGGGAGATGATACTAGAATAAGGTAGACTAGCTAGGAGGATAAAGTGACCTCAAAGGTGTGAAGGCCTGGTCTTCACAGTTACAGTGGGATTGGGAAGGAAATGAACAAGTAGGACATTTTGAAGGAAAAAAAAATTGATAGAATATGGTGACTGAAGATAAAATGTAAAGGACGCACGATGACTTGAAGCTTTCCAACTTGAGATAGTAAATGAACTAGGGATATTTTGCCTGGAGGAAAAAAGGCTAAGATTTTCTGGTTCCCTTCCAATATATGAAGGATTGTCACATGAAAGGAGATCTCTGTGGCTTCAAGAACAGAGGTAGATATAGGGCAGTATCTCGTAACAGTTAGAGCAGACTCATGATGGAATAAAGGACTTTCAGAGGTGATATATTTCTTGACAGTGGAGTAGGTCAGGCAGAGGTTTAATGGCTGTCTATTCAGGATATTTATGTAGAAAAGGTTCACATGTAGGGTAGAGCTGTGTTTCTCAACCTTATTTGTTTGTTCGTTTGTGTGTATGTGTGTGTGTGTTTTTTTAGATGGAGTCTTGCTGTGTTGCCAGGCTGGAGTGCAGTGGCATGATCTCGGCTAATTGCAACCTCATAAAACATAAAAACCTCATACCTTTTTTATTATTATTATTATTAAGGTAGAGTTTTGCCCTTGTTGCCCAGGCTGGAGTGCAATGGCAGGATCTCCACTCACTGCAACCTCTGCCTCCCAGGTTCAAGTGATTCTCCTGCCTCAGCGTCCCAAGTAGCTGGGATTACAGGTGCCTGCCACCACGCCCGGCTACTTTTTATATTTTTAGTAGAGATGGGATTTCGCCATGTTGGCCAGGCTGGTCTCGAACTCCTGGCCCCAAGTGATCCGCCCACCTCGGCCTCCCAAAGTTCTGGGATTACAAGTGTGGCCACTGCAACTGGCCCCTCATGCCTTTCTTTAATGTGGTGACAGGGGTAGGGTAGGTGGGGAATTAAAGAATTTTTTTTTTTTTTTTTTTTTGAGATGGAGTCACACTCTGTCACCAGGATGGAGTGCAGTGGCGTGATCTCGGCTCACTGCAACCTTTGACTCACTGGTTCAAGTGAGTAGCCTCAGTCTCCCGAGTAGCTGGGATTACAGGCACATACCACCACACCCACCTAATTTTTGTATTTTTATTAGAGATGGGGTTTCTCCATGTTAGCCAGGATAGTCTTGATCTCCTGACCTTGTGATCTGCCCGCCTCAGCCTCACGAAGTGCTAGGATTACAGGTGTGAGCCACCACACCCGGCCAATATTTTTTTTTTTTCTTTTCCTGAGGTGGGATCTCGTTCTGTTGCTCAGGCTGGTGTGCAGTGGTACAGTCTTGGCTCACTGCAACCTCTGCTTCCTGAGCTCAAGTGATCCTCCTGGCTCCGCCTCCTAAGTAGTTGGGACTACAGGCATGTGCCACCATGCTTGGCTAATTTTTATATTTTTAATAGAGAAAGGGTTTCACCATGTTGCCCAGGCTGGTCTCGAACTCCTTGACTCAAGGGATCTGCCCACCTCAGCCTCCCAAAGTGCTAGGATTACAGGCATGAGCCACTGTGCACGGCCAAGATTTTTGTTTTCTTTTTTTTTTTTTTGAGACAGCATCTCGCTGTGTCGGCCAAGCTGTAATGCAGTGCCATGGTCTCAGCTCACTGCAAACTCTGCCTCCCAGGTTCAAGCAATTCTCCTGCCTCAACCTTCTGAGTAGCTGGGATTACAAGCATGTGCCACCACGTCCGGCTAATTTTTGTATTTTTAGTAGAGACGGGGTTTCACCATGTTGGCCAGGCTGATCTCGAACTCCTGACCTCAGTTAATCTGCCCACCTCGGCCTTTCAAAGTGCTGGTATTACAGGCGTGAGCCACCACGCCTGGTCAAGATTTTTGTTTTCTAAATATAACACTGTATATACCTACTGTGTACCCACAAAAATTAAAAATAAAATATTTTAAAAATGATAATATAACATTGTAATTTTGAATATCTTCAAATGATAAAATTCCTTGGTTGACACTGAAGTAGACTATTGTCTTAGATGATTCCAGAGTTGCTTTCAACTAGAACATACTTCTAACCTGAATGTGAGTTATCAAAAAGAATATTAATTGAACTGTTCTCTGAGGTAGCAGTGAGCACTCTGTTACTGGAAACACTCAAATGATTAGTAGGCCATTATTTAGTAAGAATTTTTAAGAAAAGTTTGCTGTATTAGATTTTGGGATGGTATGGATTGCTTTCAAATTTATAGATATCATGGTTTATCATCATAAATGCCCCGGACAAATTTATGTCATCATTGTATGTTTTTGTATGTGATTGAGGCTTGGGAAATCAAGGCAAGGCCTGAGAAAAGAAAGACTAGAATTGCTTTTGTTTTCAAAGTCACAGAAGATAAGATAAATTTTTATGACCGTCAAAAAGGTGGCAAATTGTAATTGTAGACCACAAGGTAAAAAGGGAGAGGAATTCATATCTGTAGCGACTTCAAAAGTTCTCTGAGGGGGGATGATATAGATGCTGTTTTTATTTGATGATGTAATAGTTGTTATAAATGGAAGTAATTTAGAGAAAAGTCTGTTCTAGGCTGATAAGTTAGGCAGTCCTGTTGAGGTATGTTTCTTGTAGAGAAAATAGCAAAATAAACTTGTACTTGGCATTCGTCTGTCTTCTGGAGACTAATCGTGTTGTAGAAGCAGCTGTTGGGTTCGAAATTGGATGTGGTCATCTCCATGGTCCTTTTCATCTCTAAGCCTCTGTTAGTTCTGAACACTGTTATGTCTGAATGATTTCATGAATCTTTTTTCGTTTTGTCCCCCTCAGTGTAGTGTTCTTCAGAGTCTGAAAGAGCTATTGCAGAATTGGCTGTTGTGGCTTTCTATGGACATTCACATGAAACCTGTTACAAACAGTCCTCTGTGAGTTATCTAACGGTCTTCCACAAGAGACGATCTGTATACAAATGTTTGCATATGTTTAATAGTGTGGCATGAAACCTAATTTTTTCATGTAAATGCTTAGTAGTACTTTTCTGGAAGACTTTTTTTGTGACTTTTCACTCTTCTTCCCCCACAATCCTGAAAGGAAGACTAATTCTCTAAGTTCCTATTGTATAAATCAGAAAGCAACCCCTTATCTGCTAAGTGACTTCTTTCAAGAGTTAATATAAGAAAACACTAGGGAGCTGAGATTAGAATTTGCAACTTTGACTTTCATTCAGTTTACTCATTTTAATATATTCTTATATTTAAAGCCAATTTTCATGACAGCTGGAAAAATCTGTAACGTAATTTTGCGTACAACTTTGTTTTTATGTTTCTGTGCTGTATTATGGTTATGTGTGTTAATTTATCTTAACTTTGGCGTTTAAAATAAGAGCCCTAAGTTTTTGTTAAATGTGTGCTTTACCTTCAAAGTAAAAGTAAAAGACTAAATTTCAAGGAATGGCATAATCAGGTTGTTTTGACTAGGCTGGAGTGCAGAGGCTCAATATCGGCTCACCTCAACCTCCGCCTCCCAGCTTCAAATGATTCTTCTGCCTCAGCCTCCCAAGCAGCTGGGATTATAGGCATGTGCCACCATATCCAGCTACGTTTTTTTTGTATATTTAGTAGAGATGGGGTTTTGCCATGTTGACCAGGCTAGTCTCGAACTCCTGACCTCAGGTAATCCGCCTGCCTCGGCCTCCCAAAGTGCCGGGATTACAGGTGTGAGCCACTGCGCCCGGCCGCTTCTTCTAAATTCTGTTATCAGTCACATTATTTTTTGACATTTGACAAACTACATTATAGAAAATTGCAAATATAATCAAAAGTAGAGAAAACACTGCAGTGTTACCCTTCTGTGCCCATTACCCATCTTCAACAGTTATCAACTCTTGGTTAACCTTTTTTCATCTATAATACCTTTCACCTTTCTCTTCGATTATTTTTAAGCAAAACTCAGCTCCCATTTCAACTGTAAAAAATGGTACCATTGTGACACCTAAAAAATTAGCAGTTCTTTTTTTTTCCCCCTTTAAGACAGAGTCTCACTGTTGCCCAGGCTGGAGTGCAGTGGGGTGATGATAGTTTGCTGCAACTTCCGCCTCCTGAGTTCAAACAATTCTCCTGTTTTAGCCTCCCAAGTAGCTGGGACTGCAGGCACATGCCACCATGCCTGGCTAATTTTTGTGTTTTTAGTAGAGATGGGGTTTCACCATGTTGGCCAGGCTGGTCTTGAACTCGTGACCTCAAGTGATCTACCCACCTTGGCCTCCCAAAGTGCTGGGATTACAAGCATGAGCCACTGTGCCTGGCCAGTAGTTCTTAGTATCTTTAAATATCTAACCAATGTTCAAATTCCCCTTAGCTTCAGTTACAAATAGCTGGTAGTTAGCCTGGCTAAAAGATGAGCCCAGACTAATTTTTCTGTATGTTCTTATCCCTATAGTGGTTTCCTACTTTGGTAGGAGAATAGAGGATAGAAGCTTCTTAGTCCTGGAAAATTGTTTTTAATTTTTCATATTTATTATTACATTGTTTCCATATACACCTGGTCACTTTTAGAAGAAATGGAGCATTAGTGGGTAGTAAACATCTTGTAAAGCTGTGCTTCTCAAAATATGGTCCTTGGATCATCAGCATAACCTAGAAACTTGTTAGAGATGCAAATCTCAGGTCTTGCCCTAGATCTACTGAATTAAACCCTGGAGTTGGGGCCCAGTAATCTGTTTTAACACTACCATAATTCTGGTGCAAGCTGAAGTTTGAGAACCACCATCTTATCTTATCTTATCTTATCTTATCTATCTTATCTTATCTTATCTTTGTGGCGGGATCTTGCTCTGTTTCCAGGCTGAAGTGCAGTGACGCAATCTTGGCTCACTGCAACCTCTGCTTCCCGGGTTCGAGCTATTCTCCTGCCCCAGTCTCCCAAGTAGCTGGGAGTACAGGTGCTCTCCACCATGCCTAGCTAATTTTTGCATTTTTAGCAGAGATGGGGGTCCACCATGCTGGCCAGGATGGTCTCGATCTCTTGACCTCGTGATCTACCTGCCTTAGCTTTCCAAAGTGCTGGGATTATAGGTGCGAGCCACTGCGCCTGGCCAAGAACAACTATTATAAAGAAATTCCACTTAAACATTTAATCTCTTCTATCTAAATTACATTAAGAATAGTATGTTTGAAATCACCTCCACCTTCCCCCCTCCCCACTGTTTTATTGACACAGGGTCTTGCTCTGTCTCCCAGGAGTACAGTGACGCAGTCTTAGCTCACTGCAGCCTCGACCTCCCAGGCTCAAGCAATCCTCCGACGTCAGCCTCTGAGCTCTGACCACAAGCACGCACCACCACGTCTGGCTAATTTTTTTTTTTTTGTAGAGACAAGGTCTCACTGTGTTGTCCAGGTTGGTCTTGAACTTCTAGGCTCAAGCTATCCTCCTGCCTTGGCCTCCCAAAGTATTGGGATCACAGGCGTAAGCTACCACATCCAGTCCGAAATTCCTCTCTTTTACTTGTGGTTCTGCCTAACCTGCATTCCCCTCTGTGGGCTGCTGAGCCTGGACCCATATTTATTCATTTTCTATTCCCCCAGATGAGCAAGAGATTTGACAAAATAGTATGTTTGCATCTATAATCTTTGGCCGACTTGCAATGTAAGTCTCTGATACCCCTGAAATAGCTGCCTTACAATTTCTGTATTATCTTTTTAAAAATCTTAGGATTCCTCTTTTATTAGTGTCATAAGTTAAGGTAGACAATTTAAAAAGGAATTCTGTTTTCTAAAATTCTTATATAAATGGAGATACATGTGGATAATTTTGCTTGCCATATCAGTGTTTGGCATTATATAGTATAGTTCAAGTTTTCAATAATTCTTTTTATTTAGTAAATATAGGTATAATGCCCTATTTTTATCATGTGACCATATGCCATATCACTGTCAAAAAGGAGTAAATTGTAGTTATATATCATAAAAAGAGAAGGGTAGAAAACTTCTCAACAGTGGTTCTCAAAGGGGGCCATTTCTGGTTGTCACAGTGACTGGGAAGAGGTTGCAACCATCATTTAGTATGTGGAAGATGGGGATGCTCAATGTGCTCCAGTGGGTGGGAAGTAGGAGGCAGTCCTGAACAGTGAATTGTTTCATCCAAAATGCCAATAGTGTCTTGTGGAGAAACACTTCAGAAGAGGCTGTTCTGAGCAATCGTCATTGTTTCAAATTATTTCAGACACAGTTGCCAAGTGCTACCAAAAATCATAGTTAAGATACAGTTATGCCTGTAATCCCAGCACTTTGAGAGACCAAGGCCAGCGGATCACTTGAGGTCAGGAGTTCCAGACCAGCCTGGCCAACGTGGTGAAACCTTGTCTCTAGTAAAAATACAAAAGTTAGCTGGGTGTGGTGGTGCATGCCTGTAATCCCAGCTACTCAGACTGAGGCACGAGAATTGCTTGAACCTGGGAGAAGGAGGTTGCAGTGAGCTGAGATTGTGCTACTGCACTCCAGCTTGGGCGACAGAGTGAGACTCCATCTCAAAAAAAAAAAAAAGATATAGTTTTACAAATAGCCAGCTGGCTATGTGTAGTTGCTCACCTATTTGAATGGTCTCCTGATCCTTCCTTGATTGCCTTGGCACTGAATTATCGTGGTGGGCAGTAGTAGAGTTATCATCATCTCTGAAACTCTTAAGATTATACATGTTCTTTTCCTTATGCATAACCATCGTTAACTACCTAGATAGGAGGGCAAAACTATGAATTCAAATTTGTAAGTCTTTTCCTAATCCATTTAACATTGTCAAAGATTGAAGGACAGTGGTGAGTAGATGGATGGATTGAACTAATACCCATATGTGCTGTAAGAGACTCCATTCACTGATCTGGGGAGAATATAAAATAGCCAGATCTGCTTTTTTACTAGAAGAATAAAAGATGCCAAAAATTTTGCTAATTCCCTTTTAGGGTTGAATTGAATTCAAGTGAAAATATATATATATATATATATAATATATATATATATATATAATTTTTTTTTTTTTTTTTTGATATGGAGTCTCACTCTGTCGCCCAGGCCAGGCTGGAGTGCAATGGCACGATCTTGGCTCACTGCAACATCCACCTCCTGGGTTCAAGGGATTCTCCTGCCTCAGCCTCCCTAGTAACTGGGATTATAGGCGTGCACCACCACACCTGGCTAATTTTTGTATTTTTAGTAGAGGTGGGGTTTCACCATGTTGGCCAGGCTGGTCTTAAACTCTCGACCTCAGGTGATCCACCTGCCTCGGCCTCCCAAAGTGCTGGGATTACAGGCGTGGGCCACTGACCCCAGCCAAATTCAAGTGAAAATATGTTTAATAGCATTTTAGCTCAGGAATTAAGGCAAAACTGAGTTTTGATTTGTGTACTGTAGTTTTCCTTCGATCTGTGTTGCAATGTTACTGACAGTATAGGAAATGATTCCTAAAGTCATTTTAATGTTTATTCCTTTAAATCACTTTTGATTTGGTTGGGATAAATTAGTTCTCATTTTTCTAGTTTACTGTATGATTTTGTTCATTTTCACATTTTATCCTGAATTTTTTTTTTTTTTTTTTTGAGACAGAGTCTTGCTGTGTTGCTCAGGCTGGAGTGCAGTGGCATGATCTTGGCTTACTGCAACCTCCACCTCCCGAAGCAATTCTCCTGGCCCAACTTGCCGAGTAACTGGGATTATAGGCACCCACCATTACACCTGGCTAATTTTTGTATTTTTAGTAGAGACAGGGTTTCACTATGTTGGCTAGGCTGGTCTCGAACTCCTGACCTCAAATGATCCAACTGCCTTGGCCTCCCAAAGTGCTGGGATTACAAGTGTGAGCCACTGCACCTGGCTTGAACTTTTTTTTTTTTTAAACGGAGCCTTGCTCTGTTGCTCAGGCTAGAGTGCAGTGGTGCAATCTCGCTCGCTGCAACCTTTGCCTCCCAGGCTCAAGTGATCCTCCCACCTCAGCCTCTTGAGTAGTTGGAACTAGAGGCATGCCCACCACCTCACTTAATTTTTTTATTTTTTGTAAAGACGGGGTTTTTGCCATGTTGCCCAGGATGGTCTCAAACCCCTGTATTCAAGAGAGACCCCCACCTTCGCCTCCCTAAGTGCTGGAATTATAGGTGTGAGCCACTGTGCCCGGCCCTGAATTTTTCATGTCACTTTTATGTGAACTTTTTTTCCCCACTTAACTTTTAATGGAATACCTATTTTTCTAATGGTTTTTATATATCTCACTTGAGAATTTTCATATCTGCTTGGAGCTTAATATTTTATTTCTCTGGTATTTACTAGTAGAGTCTGATTGCTTAGAATGTTCTATGAATTCATCTTAATGGTTCCCTGGAGGGCTAAGTGTAGTTTTATGATTAATCACTGTGATTTTTTTAAAAAAGTGAATTATACATTGGAGCACTGATAGTTTTTAAAATCTTCACCAACTTTTTGCTTTATATTATTTAGCTTTAGCTTGGAAATTGTGAACACTATTGCTACTCTGTATCTGAATGTTATGATTTCTTATTGCAGAGAGACAACTTTGGGTGGATCCATGAACTCTGTGTCTAAACTGATCCACTATGTAGGGTGGTTATCCACTACTGCAATGCGCTTGGAGAGCAACAGTACTTTCTTGCTGCACTTTATTTTGGATTTCTATGAGAAGGTAGTACACATTACATTTTCCCCATTTGGATTTTTGTGAAGGCTGTCCACTTTACTGGCTTATTATTTAAATTTTATGTACAACCATTAAAGTGGGCTATGATCTTATTAGCATCATTAAAATAACCTCACATTTTGGAGTTCATGATTATTTTCTCGCCAGAATAACTCACTTTCCTAAACAAAGGGGAAAAACAAATGCCTTTATTTAGGGCCAGGTACCACTACATTGACCTGTGTTAATACTGGCCCTAGAGAGAAGTCTATTGTTAGCATTATTTTTTGTTCATCCCATTCCCAACCCTGGCAGAAACCAAAAATATCTTGTTTTTTCAGATCTCCATTTCTACCTTTCAATTGCCTTACTTCTCTTGCTACCTAGTACCCTTTTATTGTTTTATAGTATATGACTTGGACAGAACTATAGGTTGGTGCAAAAGTCATTGCAATTTTTGCCATTGAAAACAATAGCAATAACCGCAATTACTTTTGCACCAATTTAATATTATCCATGAAGTATCCATTATAGTCTCACTTTTCCCAGCTTCCTCTCTTTACTAATACCTAGTTGTCTTGTGTTATGCATTTGCTTAGAAGCATGCTCCTTTGTTTTCTAGGTTGACAGCTAACTCATATGATAAGTAAGTATTATGGGACTTAAGGAGAAAGAAATACTTCCTTAATCTACCCTGTCCCCCTAACTTTAAGACCTTTCCCCCCAAAAAAATGAAAGATTTGAGTAATGGCCTTCTGGAAATAATCCTCTATAGTGTGGTTGATGTTTGGTGAAGTATATATATATATATATATATATTTTTTTTTTTTTTTTTTTTTTTTTTTTGAGACGGAGTCTCGCTCTGCCGCCCAGGCTGGAGTGCAGTGGCCGGATCTCAGCTCACTGCAAGCTCCGCCTCCTGGGTTTACGCCATTCTCCTGCCTCAGCCTCCCGAGTTGCTGGGACTACAGGCGCCCGCCACGTCGCCCGGCTAGTTTTGTATTTTTTAGTAGAGACGGGGTTTCACCGTGTTAGCCAGGATGGTCTCGATCTCCTGACCTCGTGATCCGCCCGTCTTGGCCTCCCAAAGTGCTGGGATTACAGGCTTGAGCCACCGCGCCCGGCCTGGTGAAGTATATTTTAAGCAAGCTTGTAGTTACTTGTTTATTTAGGAGTTAGGCATGTCCAAAGCTAATGTTGTATTATTGCTTATCTTATACTGATGATTCTTTGGGTGAACTTAGTTGAGGAGTTCTGGGGAATACTCTATATACTGATGTTATCATTCTTCCTCCAAGGTATGTGACATATATATAAATTATAACCTTCCGTTAGTGGTGTTGTTTCCTCCTGGGATCTTCTATTCTGCACTCCTCAGCCTGGATACCAGCATCCTGAACCAGCTGTGTTTTATTATGCACAGGTACAAAGCCTTTTTACCATTTTATGAAACAATGTATTATAATTCTCTCTTCCTCTTTCAGCTATAATACAATAAATATTCCTACTCATCTTCTGCCAGGGCCTCTGGAAATCGGAAATGTGGCTTGCTTTTGGACATGACCTTCCGATATGGGGCCATGGTAGCTGTGTTGTTTTTAACTCCTCCACTGCTGTGGCTACGGAATAAAAAAAAAATTCATAGTTAAGGACTTGTTGTGCAATGGTACTGTTGCACTCAGCGTTGTTCATTCTAATTGCTGTGTCTTCAGGAAAAATTAGTCATTTGGTGATAATTGCTTTGAGTGTTTGTAGCTTCTCTGGTAAAAATAACATTTTCTGGGAGATAAGGGGAGCTATTGCCAATTATGTGAAACTATAAGTATTATTTCTGGTCTCCTCTAATTCTTTCACTTGTGGACTGAAATTAGTTTCTTCAGTCCATAAGTGTAGACTTTTTTTTTGAGACGGAGTTTTGCTCTTATCACTCGAGTGCAGTGACATAATCTCAGCTCACTGCAACCTCTGCCTCCCGGATTCAAGCAATTCTCCCCCTCGGCCTCCCGAGTAGCTGGGATTACAGGCGCCTGCCACCACACCTGGCTAATTTTTTGTATTTTTCGTAGATCAGGGTTTCACCATGTTGGCCAGGCTTGTCTCGAACTCCTGACCTCAGGTGATCCACCCACCTTGGCCTCCCAAAGTGCTGGGGTTACAGGCGTGAGCCACCATGCTCAGCTTAGTGTAGACCTTGTTGGCATAACTTGTAGGACTATGTCAAGGTTAAAATGTTTAAAAACTAATTAGTTGTTAATAGTTCTCAGACAAGAATTTCCCCTTTATCCTTTCTGCTGCACCTTTTTTTTTTTTACATTAGGAAAATATATTCTTTATCAGTGACTGCTTTTGAGCCTCTATTAATTTTTTTAATTATTTTACTTTAAGTTCTGGGATACATGTGCAGGTTTGTTACGTAGGTATTCATGTGCCATGGTGGTTTGCTGCACCTATGAACCCATCATCTAGGTTTTAAGACCTGCATGCATTAGGTATTTGTCTTAATGCTCTTCCTCCCCTTGCCCCCCACCCCCTGGCAGGCCCCAGTGTGATGTTCTCCTCCCTGTGTCCATGTGTTCTCATCATTCAACTCCCATTTATGAGTGAGAATTCCATTAAATTTTTTTTTTTTTTTTTTTTTTTTTTTGAGACGGAGTCTTGCTCTGCCACCCAGGCTGGAGTGCAGTGGCCGGATCTCAGCTCACTGCAAGCTCCGCCTCCCGGTTTACGCCATTCTCCTGCCTCAGCCTCCCGAGTAGCTGGGACTACAGGCGCCCGCCTCGTCGCCGGCTAGTTTTTGGTATTTTTTTTTTAAGTAGAGACAGGGTTTCACCGTATTAGCCAGGATGGTCTCGATCTCCTGACCTCGTGATCCGCCCGTCTCGGCCTCCCAAAGTGCTGGGATTACAGGCTTGAGCCACCGCGCCCGGCCTCCATTAAATTTTTAATAGTGAAACATTGAAAGCATTTTTCATTGCTTATTTTTTATTTAGTCAAGTATACAACTTAAGTATACAACTTATTGAGCCTCTATTAATTTTCACTTGAGGAGAATGTACCACAAAAGGATAAAATCCTTAACTAGACCACTGGATATTTGTGTATATGCACATTTGCATATATTTACATTTAAAATGTATGGGTTTTTTTTAAAATTTTACCATTTCAAAGGCATTATGTTCAAAGTCATGTTAAATGTTTCATTCTGTTTGTTTTTTCTGTTAGGTATCGTAAAAATTTGACTGCTGCAAAGAAAAATGAGTTGGTACAAAAGGTATGAATAAGAAAGCTCTGTGTTAAATCACTGTTGTTTAAAAATTAAGTCTAGATATTTATGACCTGATGGGAATAAGAAGGAAGGGAGAATAGGTGATAGTGACAATTTTTTATTTCTTTCCCGTTAGACAAAATCAGAGTTCAATTTCAGCAGCAAGACTTATCAAGAATTTAATCACTATTTGACATCAATGGTTGGTTGCCTGTGGACGTCTAAACCCTTTGGGAAAGGAATATATATTGACCCTGAAATCCTAGAAAAACTGGAGTGACTGAATATAAAAACAGTTTAAATATAATCCATCATCCTTCTTTCTTGAGTTATGCTGTTTCCTTTTTGCTGCAGGTAAGGGTATTTAAAGAATTTTTAGATTTTGTATAGTAATACTGTGATGGCGGATATAGGAAATGCCATAAATTTAATGTGTCTGAATTGTAAGACGTGTTTAGTAATTTTTTTTTAAGTAACAACTAAATTTTGGGCATTGTGCTAGGCTCTGGGATTCCAGTTAATTTAAGTAAGTTTCTGTCCTCTAAGAGAGCTTGGGCTTGTAGCAGAGACAGGCTTGTAAACAAATTACTATCATACAGTGTGGCAAAATGAGAAAAGGTTCAGTTGTAAGAAGGATGGGGGAGTGATTAGTTCAGTCCTGCCTGGGTAGAGGTGGTGCCATGTAAAGAAAGGCTTCATAGATGTGGAAGCTCTCATAGAATCCTCTAGACAAGATAGAAAATGTAGGCTAGATGATAGTACAATTAGAGTTAGAATCTTAGTCAAAGACTGCTGATTTAATGGATTGATATCAATGGAGGAGGGTTTATGTTTGTGTGTGTCCTTTCAGGACTTAATTCTCAGCCCTGTCACTTTCAACATTATGTGTGTGTGACATGGAGAAGAACTCAAATGGTAGTATCTGAAATGCATGGATGAGACAACAGGGTGGAATTACAAATAACCTGAAAGAATTTGGACTCAGGATTCCCTTAACAGACCGGAACATTGAGAAATTTAACAAAATGAAAAAAAAGTGTGCAGGGTGCGGGAGATATTCATTGAATAAATTTTAATATACGTATACAATGAACCAGGCACTATAGTGAGTAAGACCCTCTGAGTGTTGTCGTTAGAGAGCTTAACATCTAGTCAGGGAGGCAGTCATTAAACAGATATCTTAGAAAAAACAATAATGAGTGATATAATAGGAGAAATACAGAGGATGATGAAAAAATATAAAGGGGCACTAAGTTCAGGATTTGCAGAAATGATGCTGATTGGAATTTTGAAGTGTGAACATGAGCTTGTCAAGATAAGAACAGAGTTTGAGGAAAAGTGTGAAGATGCAGAGCAAATATAGAACAGAAGTCAGCAAACTTTTCTTGTAGAGGGCCAGATTGTAAATATTTCAGATTTTACAGGCCACGTGGTCTGTGTCAAGAGTACTCAACTTTATCATTGTAGCATGAAAGCAACTGTAGACAAAGCATAAACAAATGGTTATAGTTGTATTCCAGTAAAAAATTTATTTACAAAGCCAGGTGTTGAGCTAGAGTTTTGGTCTTGGGCCGTGGTTGGATGACCCCTGTGTTAGAGCCTGTCATGTTTGAGGAACATGAGGTAGAATTGTAGGGCTAGAGCGGTGATTCTACACTGACTGAGCAACAGAATTGCCAGTGGTGCTTTTTCTTTTTTTTTTCTTTTTTTTTTTTTTGAGATGGAGTCTCGCTCTCTCACCCAGGCTAGAGTGCAGTGGTGCAATCTTGGCTCGCTGCAACCTCTGCCTCCCAAGATCAAGCGATTCTCCTGCCTCAGCCTTCCGAATAGCTGGGATTACAAGTGCCTGCCACCATGCCTGGCTAATTTTTATGTTTTTAGTAGAGACAGGGTTTCACCATGTTAGCCAGGGTGGTCTTGAACTCCTGACTTCAGGTGATCTGCCTGCCTTGGTCTCCCAAAGTGCTGAGATTATAGGCATGAGCCACCGTGCCCAGCCAGTGGTGCTTTTTCAAAGTGTACATCTTTAGCTGCTCCCATGCTGAGACTCTGATTTAATAACTCTAGGGTGACATTCAGGACCCACCTTTTAAATAGTTCTGATATACAACAAGAGTTGAGAGCCACTGGGTTAGACTATAACATGGTAGGAGATGAGGTTTTGAAATGTAGTCAAGGACTAGATGCTGAGGAAAATAATACATAAGCCTCTGAAACCATATTGATTGATTTGAATATTTGAGTAAGAATTATATTTTTTAATTACATAGAAGAATTTCAGAGACTATAGTATAGTGATTTTCTGATATTTCTTCTTGTCTTTTTCTCTTTTCTTACCTTCATAATAACTTATACAATATACAAAAACCTGTGTCAAATTAATAATATTAATATTACTACTAACATGAGGCTACTAGATGAATTTTAAATGTTTGCAGGTCTTTTTCCCCCTGGACTAAATCCTTCTGCAAATGTAAGGTGCACATACTGTATTTTACATGCAGTTAGGTACATTTGTTATTTCTGTTTATTTTCGTGTTTTACAGATTGCCTTATTTTTCTTTTTAAGACAAGGTGTCGTTCTCAGTCTCTGTCCCCCAGGATGGAGTGCACTGTCACAATCTCGGCTCACTACAGCCTTGACCTCGGGGGCTCAAGTGATCCTCCCATCTCTGCCTCCTGAGTAGCTGGGACTACGGCGCATGCCAACGCTCCTGGCTAGTTTTTTCCTATTTGTAGGGATGGAGTTTCGCCATATTGCCCAGGCTGGTCTCAAACTCCTGAGTTCAAGCGAGATGCCTGCCTCAGTCTCCCAAAGTGCTGGAATTAAAGGTGTGCACCAGTGTGCCTGGCTACTTTTTTTTTTTAGATTTTATTTTGAAATATGTAAAAATTTACATAATTCTATACTATGAAAATCTCACTTCTGTCCTTTCCTCTTCCATCTTTTACCATCTTCTGCCTTGAGATAACCATTTCTATTGCTTTTTGTTTTTTCCATCCAGTGTTTCCTTTCTTTAAACTTAGTAAGCATTGTTTTATAATCTGTATTTGATAATTCCATCGTCTGAAGTTTTTGAATGTCTGTTTCTGTTGCCCGCTTTTTTTTTTTCTTTCTTTCTTTTGTGCTTCTTCCTCATACTGCTTCGTTTCTTTGTGTGCCCGGTTATCTTTAACCATGTGCTGGATACTTGGACTATTATTTTGTAGAAATAATTTGAACACTGAAATGATATCTTTCTGCACAGAGGACTTTCCTTTGCTTCTTACTGGTACCCAGTGGTGCTCTTTGTCTGGCACTACCCTAATCCAAGTTCTGTGTCTGAGATCCCTGAACTATAGGAGGTCAGACTGCAAGCTTGCAAGAGGACTAATTTACTTCTGGTTATGTCTTACCTTGAAGGTATATATCCCATTGGGTTTTCAAGTTTAAAGTGGGGCATGATTTATAAGAGTTCCCAGTTTTGGAAAACCCTGTGCTCTAAATTTAATTACCTTAGTTCTTTGAGGCCGTGGAAGTACAGTTCACTTTGGTAGCAAATTCCTCTGGATTGGCAAATTCCCTCAGGCCAAAAGCGATTTTGAGTATTAGACTGACTTCTTTGGGTTATCATCTTCTATATTTTGGCCTTGTAACTCCTTACCATAGCATTAGCACCTTGTTACTAAAAAAAAAAAAAAAAAAAAAAAAAAAATCTATCTTTTGTTATGGGAAAGTGTCAAACATAACAAAGGTAGAATAGTATGAGGAGGCCAGGCACGGGGTAGCTCACACCTGTAATTGTAGCAGTTTGGGAGGCCAAGGCAGGCAGATCACTTGAGGTCAGTAGTTTGAGACCAGCCTGGCCAACATGGCAAAACCCCATCTCTACTAAAAGTACAAAAAATTAGCCAGACGTTGTGGCACGTGCCTGTAGTCCCAGCTACTCAGGAAGATGAGGCAGGAGAATCACTTGAACCCAGGAGGCAGAGGTTGCAGTGAGCCGAAATGGCATCACTGCACTCCAGCCCGGGTGACAGAGCAAGACTCCATCTCAAAAAAACCAAAAAACAAAACACAAGAACAACAAAAAACAAATACACAGTTCAATGGCTTTTAGTTTAGTCATAGAGCTGTGCATCCATCACCATCATCAATTTTAGAACATTTTCATTATTCCCAAAAGAAACATCACACCCCGTAGCTATCATTCCCCATGGCCTCCCACCTCCAGTCTTAAGCAAACACTAATCTACTTTATATATCTATGTATTTACCTGTTCTTAAGCAAACACTAATCTACTTTATATATCTATGTATTTACCTGTTCTAGAAGTTCCTTTTTTTTTGAGACAGAGTCTCGCTCTGCTGCCCAGGCTGGAGTGCAATGACGCAATCTCGGCTCACTGCAACCTCTGCCTCCCGAGTTCAAGCTATTCTCCTACCTTAGCCTCCCAATAGCTGGGATGACAGGTGTGTGCCACCATGCCTGGCTAATTTTTTTGTATTTTTAGTAGAGACAGGGTTTCACCATGTTGGTCAGGCTGGTTTCGAACTCCTGACCTCGTGATCCGCCCACCTCAGCCTCCCAAAGTGCTGGGATTACAGGCGTGACCCACCCGGCCCGGCCTCTAGAAGTTTCAAATCAATGAAATCATACAATATGTGGTCTTCTGTGACTGGCTTCTTTCTTTTTCTTTTTTGAGACACAGTCTTGCTCTGTCACCTGGGCTGGAGTGCAGTGATACCATTCCAGCTCACTGCAACCTCTGCCTCCTGGGTTCAAGCGATTCTCCTGCCTCAGCCTCCTGAGGCACTTGCCACCATGCCCAGCTAATTTTTTGTAATTTTAGTAGAGACAGGGTTTCACCATGTTGGCCACGCTGGTCTCTAACTCCTGACCTCAGGTAATCTGCTCTACCTCCCATAGTGCTGGGATTACAGGCATGAGCCACAGTGCCCAGCCTGGCTTCTTTCACTTAGCATATGTTTTTAGCATTCAGCTATCTTATGGCATGTATCAGTACTTTGTTTTTACTGATAAATAGTATTCCTTTGATAGATATGACACATTTTATTCATTTATCAATTGATGGACATTTTTGTTGTTTTCACTTTTTGGTGATTGTGAATAAGTATTCTTGTAAAAGGTTTTGTGTGGACATATGTTTTCATTTCTCTTGGGTGTATATACCTTGGGTATATATACTTAAGAGTGGGAATACTAGATCATATGATGACTCTATGTTTAACCACTGGAAGAACTTCCAGACTGTTTTCCAAAGTGGCAGCACCATTTCACATTCCCATCGGCGGTATGTGAGAGTTCCATTTTCTCCACCTCTTTCCTAACACTTTTTATCTTTTTTTTTTTGGTTCTAGCATCCTGGATGTGTGAAGTGGTATTTCATTGTGGTATTGATTTGCATTTCCATGGTAGCTATTGATGTTTAGCATCTTTTTATGTGCTTATTGATCATTTATATATTTTCTTTGGAGAAATTCTATTCAGACTGTTTGCTCATTTAAACATTTTTTTTAACTTTTTTTTTTTTTTTTTTTTTTTGAGGCAGAGTCTCGCTCTGTCGCCTGGACTGGAGTGCAGTGGCCAGATCTCAGCTCACTGCAAGCTCCGCCTCCCGGGTTTACGCCATTCTCCTGCCTCAGCCTCCCGAGTAGCTGGGACTACAGGCGCCCGCCACCTCGCCTGGCTAGTTTTTGTATTTTTAGTAGAGACGGGGTTTCACCGTGTTAGCCAGATGGTCTCGATCTCCTGACCTCGTGATCCGCCCGTCTCGGCCTCCCAAAGTGCTGGGATTACAGGCTTGAGCCCCGCGCCGGCCTTTTTTTTAACTTTTTTAGTTTCTTAATTTTTTTTTTTTTTTTTTGAGATGGTCATTCGGTAGCTCAGGATGGAGGGTAGTGGCACAATCACAACTTACTACAGCCTCGAACTCCAGAGCTCAATTGATCCTCCCACTTTAGCCTCCTGAGTAGCTGGGACTACAAGTGCATACCACCACTCCTGACTCATTTTTTGTAGACAGGGTTTCACCATATTGCCCAGGCTGGTCTGGAACTCCTGGGCTCAAATGGTCCATCCGGGTTGGCCTCCCAGAGTGCTGGGATTACAGGTGTGAGCCACCACACCTGGCCCTTTACTCATTTTTTAATGAGTTTATTTGTGATTTTATTATCAAGTTATAATAGTTCTTTTATATTCTAGATACAAATCCTTTATCAAATATGTAATTTGCAAAAGTTTTCTCCAATTTTGTGGGTTGTCTTCACTTTTTTGTTAATGTCTTTTGATTTACAAAAGTTTTTAATTTTGATGAAATGAAATTTCACTTTTTTTTCCTATTGCTTATGCTTTTGTTGTCAGAGCTTAAGAAATCACTGCCTAACCCAAGGTTATTAAGATTTACTCCTCTGTTTTGTCTGAGAATTTTATAGTTTTAACTCTTATATTTGGGTTTTTTAAATCGATTTTATCTCTTGTATATGTTGTGATTTAAGTAAACAACTTCATTTTTGTGTGTGTGAGTACACAAATGTACCCACACCATTTGTTGAAAAGGCTACTCTTTCCCATTAAAATGTCTTGGCACCCTTGTCTAAAATCAATGGACCATAGATGTATAGACTCTTAATTCTATTTTATGGAGCTATATGTCTATCCTTATGCCAGTAAATGCTGTCTTGATTAGTATAGCTTTGTAGTAAGATTTGAAATCAGAAAATATGAGTTCCCCAACTTGTTCTTCTTTTTCAAGATTGTTTTGGCTATTCTTGGTTCCTTGAAATTCCATATGAATTTTAGAACCAGCTTATTAATTTCTATAAAGAATCCAGGCCGGGCACAGTGGCTCACACCTGTAATCCTAGCACTTTGGGAGACTGAGATGGGTGGACCACCTGAGGTCAAGAGTTCGGGACCAGACTGGCCAACATGGTGAAATGTTGGCCATTTCTCTACTAAAAGTACAAAAATTAGCCAGGCGTGGTGGCACATGCCAATAATCCCAGCTACCAGCTGCTCGAGCGGCTGAGGTGGGAGAATCGCTTGAACCCGGGGAGCGGAGGTTACAGTGAGCTGAGATTGCACCACTTCACTCCAGCCTGGGTGAAAGAGCAAAACTCTGTCTCAAAAAAAAAAAAAAAAAAAAAGAATCCAGCTGCTATTCTGATAGATAATGGCTTGTAATCTGTAGAAATTTGGGTAGTATTGCCATCCTAATAATATTCTTCCAATGCATGAACATCATATGTCGTTCCATTTATGTAGGTCTTCAGTTTTTTTCAACAATGTTTTGCAGTTTTCAGATTATAAATTTTATACTTTTTTGGTTAAATTTATTCCTAAGTATTGTGTTTTTTGATGTTATCATAAATGGAATATTTTTCTTGATTTCAGTTTTAGATTGCTTATGCTATTATATAGAAATGCAATTGATCTGCATCCATATATTGATCTTATATCTCATAATGTTGAACTCATTTATTAGTTTTTATAGCTTTTTGGTATATTCCTTAGGATTTTCCACATACAAGATTATGTCTTCTGCAAATAGAGATAGTTTTGTTTTTTCCTTTTAAATTTGAATGCCTTTTCTTTGTCTTGCCTAATTGTACTGCCTAGAACCTCAGGTACTATGTCGAATAAAATGGCAAGAATGGCCACTTAATCGTAGGGAGAAACATTTCACTTTGTCGTTTGTCAGGTTGGGGAACTGCCCTTGTATTCCTAGTTTGTTGAATGGTGTTTTTTGATGGAATCTCATTCTTCTTGCCCAGGCTGGAGTGCAGTGGTGCAGTCTTGGCTCACTGCAACCTCCACCTCCTGGGTTCAAGCAATTCTCTTGCCTCAGTCTCCCAAGTAGCTGGGATTATAGGCACCTGCCACCACGCCCGGCTAATTTTTGTATTTTTAGTAGAGATGGGGTTTTACCATGTTGGCCAGGCTGGTCTCAAACTCCTGACCTCAGGTGATCTGCCCACCTTGGCCTCCCAAAGTGCTGGGATTACAGATGTGAGCCACCACGCCTGGCCGAATGTTTTTTTTTTATTATGAATGGGTGTTAGATGTTGTGAAACGATTTTTCTGCATCTATAAACATGGTTTGGTGGTTTTTGTCCTCTATTCTACTGATATGGTATATTACATTAATTGAGGTTCAGATGTTTAACCAACCTTGCATTCTTAGAATAAATCCTGTTTGGTGATGGATAACAATTCCCTTTTACACATTACTGGGTACTTTTTTTTTTGTAACCCTCTATAGCACACAGGCTTACTAAATTCAGGAAGGGCAAGCAAAAACTCTTTTTACAAGTCTTATAGATTCTTGGAAACAAACAGATTTGACTATTGAATAAAAAATGTTAAAGCATATAAGTGACCAGTTTAGTCTGGAAAATAGCTCAGGCTAGATTGTCATATAAGACTTTTATAAGATAATGTTGAACTTCATAAAGACAAGTGAGTCAAGTGCAGACATAAATAATTGTAATGATAATAATTATTATGATGGTACTAATGTTTTGCCTTGCCTTTGTTTAATAACTTACCCTTTTTTTTTTTTGAGACAGTGTTTCACTCTCGTCACCCAGGCTGGAGTGCAGTGGCACGATCTTGGCTCACTGCAATCTCTGCCTCCTGGGTTCAAGTAATTCTGCTGTTTCAGCCTCCTGAGTAGCTGGGATTATAGGCACCTGCCACCACACCCAGCTAATTTTTGTGTTTTTAGTAGAGATGGGTTTCACCATGTTGGTTAGGCTGGTCTCGAACTCCTGACCTCAGGTGGTCCTCCCTCCTCGGCCTCCCTAAGTGCTGGAGTTACAGGTGTGAGCTACCGCTCCTGCCTTAACCTCTTTTTTTAAGTACCACAATATACATTGACTCTGATTATCAAAGCAGTCCTGTAAGGTTGTAAGGTTAGGCACCATTATTCCCATCTGAAAGAGGAAGGAATAGCCTCAGGAAGATTGATTTATTGCTAAAAGGGAAAAATAATTAACAATTATTTATTTGTTTATTTATTTATTATTTTTCGATGTTTTATTTCCATAAGTTTTTGGGGAACAGGTGGTATTTGGTTACATGAGTAAGTTATTTAGTGGTGATTTGTGAGATTTTGGTGCACACATCACCTGAGCAGTATACACTGAACCCAATTTGTGGTCTTTTATCCCTCACTCCCTTCCCACCCTTCCCCGAGTCCCCAGAGTCCGTTGTGTCATTCATATGCCCTTGCATCCTCATAGCTTAGCTCCCACTTATGAGTGAGAACATATGATTTTTTTTTTCCATTCCTGAGTTACTTCACTTAGAATAATAGTCTCCAATCCCATCTAGATTGCTGCAAATGCCATTAATTCATTCATTTTTATGGCTGAGCAGTATTTCATCATATATATATGCCACAGTTTATTTACCCACTCATTGATTGATGGGTGTTTGGGTTAGTTCCACATTTTTGCAATTGCAAATTCTGCTGCTATAAACATGCATGCACAAGTGCCTTTTTTTTGTATAATGACTTCTTTTCCTCTGGGTAGATACCCAGTAGTGGGATTACTGGATCAAATGGTAGTTCTACTTTTAGTTGTTTAAGGAATCTCCACACTGTTTTCCATAGTGGTTGTACTAGTTTACATTCCCATCAGCAGTGTAGAAGAGTTCCCTTTTCACCACATCCATGCCAACATCTATTTTTTTTTATTTTATTTTTATTATGGCCAGGAATTAACAATTATTGAAGACTTGTGACTCGCCAGACTTGGCCTATAATGTACATATATGTGTTAGGCCTCAAAACTAGGTATCACTATCCCTGTTTTACAGGAGAGGAAGCTGAACTTCCAGAGTAAATTGACCCTAGATCAGTAACAAGCAAGAGAGGACACTGGGGCCATGCACTGTGATTCATGCTTGTAATCCCAGCACTTTGGGAGGCTAAGGTGGGAGGATTGCTTGAGCCCAGGAGTTTGAGACCAGCCTTGGCAATATAGTGTGATGCTGTCTTTACATAAAAACTTAGCTTGGTTTGGTGGCATGCACCTGTGCTCTCAGTTACTTGGGAAGTTGAGGTGGGAGGATCACATGAGCCTAGGAAATCAAGGTTGCTGTGAGCTGTGATTGCTCCATTGAACTCTAGCCTGGGTGACAGAGTGAGACCTTGTCTCAAAAACAAAAAGGGACATTGTTTTTCTTTTTTTGGTTGTTTTTTTTAATTTGGGGTATTTATATGATATTTTGATACAGCATACAATATGTAATGATCAAGTTAGAGTAAATGGGATATCTTACCATTTTCCATGTTAAGAATATCCCAAATCTCTTCCAGCCACTTTGAAATATACAATAAATTATTACTTATAGTCACACTACTGTGATATTAAACACTAGAATGTATTCCTTCTATCTAACTGTATTTTGGACCCATTAACCAACCTCTCTTCACATCTGTCCCCCACCCCCTTCTCCTAGCCTCTGGTGACCATCATTCTACTCTCTACCTCCATGAGATCCACTTTTTTAGCTCCCACATATGTGTGAGAACATACAGTGTTTGTCTTTCTGTGCTTGGCTTATTTCCTTTACCATAATGTACTCCACTTCCATCCACATAGCCACAAATGACAGAATTTCATTATTTTGTATGGTTGAATAATATCCCATTGTATATATCTGCCACATTTTCTTTATCCATTCATCTGTCGATGGATATGTTATTGGTAGTTTAATAGGAATAGCATTGAATCTGTAAATTGCTTTGGGCAGTATGGCTTTTTTTTTTTTTTCCCCGAGACAGAGTTTTGCTCTTGTTGCCCAGGCTGGAGTGCAATGGCGCAATCTCGGCTCACCACAACTTCCTCCTCCAGGGTTCTAGCGATTCTCCTGCCTTAGCCTCCCGAGTAGCTGGGATTACAGGCATGTGCTACCACGCCTGGCTAATTTTTGTATTTTTAGTAGAGACGGAGTTTCACCATGTTGGCCAGGCTGGTCTTGAACTCCTGACCACAGGGGATCCGCCTGCCTTGACCTCCCGAAGTGCTGGGATTACAGGCGTGAGCTACTGCACCTGGCTGGAATGATTTTGAAGTAGGGTTGTAAAATGGTCTGAGTTGATGTGATAGAGATCACTTTTTTTTTTTTTTTTTTTTTTGAGACAGTGTCTCGCTCTGTCACCCAGGCTGGAGTGCAGTGGCACAATCTCAGCTCACTGCAACCTCCACCTTCCGGGTTCAAGTGATTCTCATGCCTCCACCTCTCAAATAGCTGGGATTACAGGCTTGTGCCACCACGCCCGGCTAATTTTTGTATTTTTAGTAGGGACAGGGTTTCGCTGTGTTGGTCAGGCTGGTCTTGAACTCCTGACCTCAAGTGATCCACCCGCCTAGGCCTCCCAAAAGTGCTGGGATTATAGGCATGAGCCACTGTGCCCGGCCAATAGAGATCACTTTGGCTTCTTTTTGGAGTATGGGGTTATAAGAAGAGGCCCGAGTGGGAACAGGAACACCCATTAGGTGGCTATTGCTGAAGTCTAGACAACAGATATTGACAGTGATTTGTATCCAAGGGGTAGTAATGGAAATTGACAGAAATGGACGATTTGAGGTATATTGCAGTGGTAGAACAGATGGGACTTGATGATAGTTTGATTGGAAGTGGGAATGAGAAAATGACTTTTTTTTTTTTCTTGAGACGGAGTCTCGCCCTGTTGCTCAGGCTGGAATGCAGTGTGCGATCTCGGCTCACTGCAAGCTCTGCCTCCCAGGTTCACGCCATTCTCCTGCCTCAGCCTCCTGAGTAGCTGGGACTACAGGTGCCCGCCACCACGCCTGGCTAATTTTTTGTATTTTTTAGTAGAGACGGGGTTTCACCGTGTTAGCCAGGATGGTCTTGATCTCTTGACCTCGTGATCCACCCTCCTCGGCCTCCCAAAGTGCTGGGATTACAGGCTTGAGCCACCGCGCCTGGCCTTTTTTTTCTTTGTGAGACAGAGTTTCGCTCTTGTTGCCTAGGTTGAAGTGCAATGATATGATTTCGGCTTTCTGAAACCTCCGCCTCCCGAGTTCAAGTGATTTTCCTGCCTCAGCCTCCCAAGTAGCTGGAATTACAGGCGCCCGCTACCGTGCCCAACTAATTTTTTTGTATTTTTAGTAGAGACGGGTTTTCACCATGTTGACCAGGCTGGTCTTGAACTCCTGACCTCGGGTAATCCACCTGCCTCGGCCTCCCAAAGTGTTGGGATTACAGGCATGAGCCACCGCGCCCGGCTGACTTTGGTTTTTTGACTTGAACAGTTGAGTTGGTGGTAGTTCCATTTATTATTAAGAGGAATACTGATGAGAGAACAGGAGAGGTTATTTTGTTTTGTGAGGAGGACAATTTGAGAATCAAGTTCTGTTTGACCTGCTTAAATTTGAGATGCTTGTTAGACATCCAAGAAAAAAATGTAAGTAGACAGTTGGAGCTTGGTGTTCAGAAGAGATGTTCAAGCTAGAGAAATAAATAGAATATGGAATTCATCAGTGAGTAGTATATTCATCAATTTCAAAAACTTTTTTTTTCACTTTCTGCTTCTAAGAGATCAGATACGTTGTGTGATCATTGTCAGTCAGGTAGGAATAATAGCATATTTGTCATTTGCTATTGGAGTGTGCACAGGCAGACTGCCAGAATCAGACTTTGCAGGATGGATGTCAGCAGCTTGGGGAAAAAATCTGGAGACAATATTGGAGCATTGTTGTAATCCTCAAAAACCCAATGATTTGGAGGGAGAGAGGGCAGAAGCAGTGATTCATACTTGTTATGGACTTTCCTGAAGCAGGAGCCAAAAGTAGTTAGCTTTATATATTGAGACCCCAGCACCATTAGCTTTTAGTTCTTTTTTTTGATGGAGTTTTGCTCTCTTACCCAGGCTGGGGTGCAGTGGCACGATCTTGGTTCACTGCAACCTCCGCCTCCCAAGTTCAAGCAATTTTCCCGCCTCAGCCTCCTGAGTAGCTGGAATTACAGGTGCATGCCACCATGCCCGGCTAATTTTGTTTTTTTTTTTTTTTTTTTTTTTTAGTAGAGACAGGGCTTCACCACGTTGGCCCGGCTGGTCTCGAACTTCTGACCTTGTGATCCACCTTCCTTGGCCTCCCAAAGTGCTGGGATTACAGGCGTAAGCCACCCTGCCCGGCCTAGCTTTTAGTTCTTTTTTTTTTTTTTTTTTTTTTTGAGACGGAGTCTCGCTCTGCCGCCCAGGCTGGAGTGCAGTGGCCGGATCTCAGCTCACTGCAAGCTCCGCCTCCCGGGTTTACGCCATTCTCCTGCCTCAGCCTCCCGAGTAGCTGGGACCACAGGCGCCCGCCACGTCGCCCGGCTAGTTTTTTGTATTTTTAGTAGAGACGGGGTTTCACCGTGTTAGCCAGGATAGTCTCGATCTCCTGACCTCGTGATCCGCCCGTCTCGGCCTCCCAAAGTGCTGGGATTACAGGCTTGAGCCACCGCGCCCGGCCAGCTTTTAGTTCTTTTAAGAAATGCGTTTATGTTTCCAGTAGCCAAGAGAGGACTTTGAATGTTCCCACAGCAAAGAAATAATGTTTACAGTGATAGATATGCTAATTACCATGGTTTGATCATTAAACAATGTATACGCATATTGAAACATTGCATTGTACCACATAGATATGTACAATTATTATGTGTCAGTGAAAAGAAAAAAGAAATGGTACGTAACCAACACTCTATGGCACAGAGGATGATGTGGTGTGAAAAAATACAGACATTCCACAACTCAGAGGAGTTGTACTCTGAATAGAGGGATTATACTCCAAATATGAAGTTTTAGAAGTACTTTCACCAGTTTATTTTGTTTATATTTACTATTTTATGTTTATAAAATGATATATGATAGAAACCTGCCTACATCTAAAACAACTATTTTAATTATTCTAACAATTCTGTTAAAAAGGCATTGTGTTATACACAGTTTATTTATTTGAATAGAGACAAGGTCTCATGTTGACCAGGCTGATCTCGAACTCCTAGTCTCAAGAGATCTGCCTGGCTTGGCCTCCCAAAGTGTTGAGATTACAGGTGTGAGCCACTGTACCCGGCCTGTTATACATAGTTTAGGAGTTTTCACTTAGCAATAATTTTTAAAATGTTATTTCTTAAAGCTGATGGTTATTTGAAAGGAATCCAAAAGTGATGGTAGGAATAGAACTTTGCAAATGAGCAAGTGAAGTGCCATCTTAATTTTCTGATGATTTGTACTAACCAAGTATTTCTATCCCCATATCTCCCCACTTCTTTTTTGTTTTGTTTTGTGTTTTGTTTGTTTGTTTTTAAGGAAAGCCCAGAAGAAAGGACAGTAAACATGAGCTCTATTCAGGTAAATAAATTTACTTTCATCATGTTGAGGGATTTCATATAGCTTAATTTCATCAAGAGAATTTATGCCTTTCCTTGTTTCCAAACCTTAAGCCTGCTGCCTCCACAAAGTCAAAATGAAGTGTTTGCCTTCCAAATTCATTCCAATGACTTTAATGTGAATTTATTGGCACTTATTCTTTCTAGTCTTATCTAGGATATAACTCTTGATAGTTACAGTTGCATATATATAAAGTGTGACTGTAATGAGACTGGTGTAACAAAACCGTACATAGGCCGGGCATTGTGGCTCATGCCTGCAATCCCAGCATTTGGGGAGGTCGAGGCAGGAGGATCCCTTGAGGCCTGGATTTCTTTTTTTTTTTTTTGAGAAGGAGTCTTGCTCTGTCCCCCAGGCTGGAGTGCGGTGGTATAATCTCAGCTCACTGCAACCACTGCCTCCCGGGTTCAAGCGATTCTCCTGCCTCAGCCTCCGGAGAAGCTGGGATTACAGGTGTGTACCACCATGCCTGGCTAATTTTTGTTTTTTCAGTAGAGAAGATGTTTCTTCCTGTTGGCCACCTGGTCTCGAACTCCTGACCTCAAGTGATCTACCCGCCTTGGCCTCCCAAAGTGCTGGGATTACGGACATGAGCCCCGGCACCTGGAGTCCTGGAATTTGAGATCATCCTGGGCAATGTAGCAAGACCATGCTGTACTAAAATTTTAAAAAATTAGCCAGGCATAATGGCTTATGCCTGTGGTCCCAGCTACTCGGGAGGCTGAGGCAGGAGGATTGCTTGAGGCTGGGAAGTCGAGGCTACAGCGAGCTGTGATCACTGCTGCATTCCAGCTTGGGCAACAAACAGAGCAAAACCCTATCTCAAAAAATAAAAAAATAAACCATGTATAATTATCTCTATCAAAAACTGCTATTTACATATTTAATATAGGCAGTAATGTAATAATATCGGCTCCTATGTTATCTCCTAGAGTGTGAGAATGATGACACATTTCCATTGCATAGTACTTAAATTTTTTTGCCAACATAATAAAATGGATGTTTAGCCCTTGGAATTGGGTACTTTCTGGTTTAAATGTTACTTAGTGACTGAGCTCATTTTCCCCCCGAACTAATTTTGATATGTGCATGCAGGATGCTGCAAACTCTTCCTAGGGAAAGAGGAGGAAATAGAGAAAAAGCATAGTAAAATATTTGATAAGTAATTTTCCTTTTTGTGTGCCTGCAGGGAAAGAAATGGAGCTGGTATTTGGACTATTTATTTTCACAGGGGTTACAAGGCTTGAAACTTTTTATAAGAAGTAGTGTTCATCATTCTTCCGTTCCCAGAGCAGAGGGCATAAACTACAACAATCAATATTAAATGAATGTTGACATAAACTGAGCATACTGGACAAAACTCCCTCCTCATTGCTAGAGCAAAATGGCTCATCTTGAGTTCCCATTTTCATTTCACTAACAGATTGCCATCCTCAAGGAGTACTCAGACTGGCCTTCTGTTCATGGCTTAGGAGAGCCTTGGTGTGGCTAACTGATTTTTAAAGATTTAGATTTTTTTTAGCCTACCAGTGAAAAATGGACCCCTTCATCATCAGGCTCTGCCTTCTACCAAATTATACATGAAAAGACACATCCGTTTTGTGGTAGGATTTTTTCACATTTTGGGGTACTATGAGCTGCATTGATGGAAGACAGCAGGCAATATGTGGTGACAGTTAATTCACAGGCATAAACATGCAAAATACTTTTGCTGCCTCTGGGGATATTGTCATTTCTCTTACTATGAACAACAGCACTAGCACCAAGTTAACAGGATGCGACATGTATGACTCTAAAAGCCCTAAGTAGTTGGTAACTTCCTGGGCCTTCAATCATAGCAATTTGATGAGGGAAGGAAGGGAAGAGGATTTGTTGGGTAATCAAGACATTCCTGTATATGTCTGATTTCATGGAACTGCTCTATTTTGTTTGTGTGTATTGTATATGTATATGTGTATGTGTGTGTGTCTGTAGCTTCAGTTTTTAAGTGTTAAGGACTAAATAAACTAACTGAAATTTTACTTTTAGAAGGAATTCTGTAGTTTAAAAAAAAATTAATAATAGCTAGAATATCTTGCTGAAAATGTACTATAAAATTTTGCCTGCTGGGCATGGTGGCTTACGCCTGTAATCCCAGCACTTTGGGAGGCCAAGGTGGGTGGATCATGAGGTCAGGAGTTTGAGATGAGGCTGACCAATATGGTAAAACCCCGTCTCTACTAAAAAGAGAACCTGGGAGGCGGAGGTTGCAGTGAGCAAGATCGTGCCACTGCACTCCGGCCTGGGTGACAGAGCGAGACTCTGTCTCAAAAAAAAATAAAAATTTACCTCAATTTGAGAAGAATCAAGCAGAATTAATTTTTGTCTTTCAGGATGCATACTTGGGGTTCCTTTTTTCCCCCATTAAAAAAAAACAAACCCTAAACTATATTATTGGATGGTGTTCAGACTAGAAATCCCATTCATCCATTGACTCATTTATTGATTCAATAAATATTTATTGAGCTCCTTACTCTGTGCCAGGTACTCTTCTGTGTGCTGGTTATACAGTTGTGACCAATACAAAGTACTTGGGTTTGTTTTTGTTTTTGTTTTTTGAGATGGAGTCTCGCTCTGTTGCCCAGGCTGGAGTGCAGTGGCATGATCTCGACTCGCTGCAACCTCTACTTTCTGGTTCAAGCGATTCTCCTGCCTCAGCCTCACGAGTAGCTGGGATTACAGGTGCCAGCCACCATGCCCAGCTAATTTTTGTATTTTTAGTAGAGACAGGGTTCCGTCATGTTGATCAGGCTGGTCTCGAACTCTTGATCTCAAGTGATCCACCCGCCTTGGCCTCCCGAAGTGTTGGGATTAGAGGTGTGAGCCATTGCACCCAGCCCAAAGTGCCTGTTTTTATGGAGTGTACATTCCAGTGGAGAAGACAGACAATAACATATATCAAATGCTATAAAGAAAGGGCAGGGAATAGGGATAGAATGTGTTGAATTTTGTCAAATGCTTTTTTGTATCTTTTGAGATTATCTAATCTCAATTATTAAAATTATTAAAATTATCTAATCTCAATAATTAAAAGCGCTAATGAAGGGCTTTTGCCCTTCATTCTGTTAACATGATATATCATGTTTATTGATTTATGTATATTGAATCATCTTTGCATCCTGGGATGAATCCCATTGGGACAGAATGTGGAGAGGGTTGAAACTTTAGATAAGATGGTTTAGGAAAGCCTGTGTGAAGAGATGACATATGCAGAGGCCTCAGCGAAGGAAGCTTATGAACCATATAAATATTTGGGGAAAGAGCATTCTGGACAAAGGTAAAAAACAAGTGAAAAGGCCCTAAAATGTTAACTTACTTGGCATGTTTGAGGAATAACAAAGAGGCCAGTAAGGTTACAGCATAGTGATTAAGAGAGAAGAATGGTAAGAAGTGACGTAAGGAAGAAAGCCAGGTCCTTATAGCCTGGTGTGGATGTGTAAATGGGAAGCAATTCGATTGAGAAGAGGAGTGACGTAATTTGATTTACCTTTATGAAATATGGAGCTACAATGCTAAGGTTAGAGTGAAGAAGATTAAAGAGAAAAGCAGAGACTGGTTAGGTTATTATAGTGTTCTAGGTAACAGTTTTGGACTAGTGTGATAAATGTTGAGGTGGGAGGGGTTAGAGGTTGGATTCAGACTCTATTTTGTAAACAGAGAAGATAATGTCTGCTGATAGCTTGGATATGAGGAGGAAGAAGGAGAGAAGTAAAGGATGACTCAGATTTTTGACCTGTCAATTGGGTGAACTCTGAAATTCTGAGAAGTGTACTGGAGAAGGGACAGGTTTGGAGGAATGTGGAATCAAATTCTGTTTTGGCTATGTTAGGTTGGAAATGCTGTGTAGGCAATTGGATATCCAAGTCTGGACTTCAGAGTACAATTTGGGACTGGAAAATTAATTTGAGAGTCATTAGGGAATAACCATGACTTTGGATGAGATCACCTAGTACATCTAGAGAAGAGAAGGTGGCAAAAGACAGAGACCTAAGGTATGCCAGCATTGAGACGCAGAGAAGAAGAGGAACCAGTAAAACACTGAGAAGGACCCACCAGTGACCTAGAAGAAAAATCAGGAGGCTGGTATTCTGGAAGCCACCAGAAGAAAATGTTTCACAAAAGGAAGGTAGTATTGAATGGTGTGGAATGTTGCCTGTATACCTGGAAAAAAGCAACTTCGGCTGCTTTTTTAAGTAAATGTGATAGTTTGTACTGCAAATAACTTTCCATATTGCTTTTCAATCATGATATTTTGGTCCTTAAGATCATGTAGAACTTTCCATTGTGAGAAGGAATTTGATTGTTTTATCATTAAAGAAACTTTTATAAACTTAAATGTATGAAAAATAATTTTTCCCTTAGGTTTGTCTTTTGTTCAATAATGATTCCCTGGGTATCTTTTTTCCCCACAAATAAAATACTTAGATATACCTGGATACCTTATTTTGTGCATATTTCTCTTTTAACTTGTTTTTGTTTGTTTGTTTTTGTTGTTGTCGTTGAGATGGAGTCTCACTCTGTCACCAGGCTGGAGTGCAGCAGTGTGATCTCAGCTCACTGCAACCTCTGCCTCCTGGGTTCAAGCGATTCTCCTGCCTCAGCCTCCTGAGTAGCTGGGACTACAGGCACGTGCCACCATGCCCAGCTAATTTTTGTATTTTTGGTAGAGATGGGGTTTCATCATGTTGGCCAGGATGGTCTTGATCTCTTGACCTTGGGATCCACCCATCTCGGCCTCCTGAAGGTGCGGGATTACAGGCATGAGCCACCACTCCCAGCCCACTTTTAGTTTTTTAACTCACTTAAGATTATATGGCAGTGCAAATAAGCCAAATATAGTTATCTGAAAAAATATTTTTTGAAGATTCTTCATGGCAAAAAACGTTAATAGTTAAATAAAGAATAGCTATTTTGGCCGGGCGCGGTGGCTCAAGCCTGTAATCCCAGCACTTTGGGAGGCCGAGACGGGCGGATCACGAGGTCAGGAGATCAAGACCATCCTGCCTAACACGGTGAAACCCCTTCTCTACTAAAAATACAAAAACTAGCCAGGCGAGGTGGCGGGCGCCTGTAGTCCCAGCTACTAGGGAGGCTGAGGCAGAAGAATGGCGTAAACCCAGGAGGCGGAGCTTGCAGTGAGCTGAGATCCGGCCACTGCACTCCAGTCCGGGCGACAGAGTGAGACTCCGCCTCAAAAAAAAAAAAAAAAAAAAGAATAGCTATTTTGCTTTGGTACAAAACATGTCGAGAAGATAAAAGAAATGGAAAATTTGGTTTATTATTGCAGTTGTAAAAAAGTATTTTCTTTACCCAGTGTTTGTGTAGAATTGGTGACATTATTAATATTGACCTAATGTTCAATATTAAAGAATACTAAAGTTGCTATTAGAGTTCTAACTTTTTTTTCCTTTTTTTTTGAAACAGAGTGTTACTCTGTCACCAGGCTGGAGTGCAGTGGCACGATCTCGGCTCACTGCAACCTCTGACCCTGGTTCAAGTGATTCTCCTGCCTCAGCCTCCTAAAGCTGGGATTACAGGCACATGCCACCACACCCAGCTAATTTTTGTGTTTTTAGTAGAGATGGGGTCCACCATGTTGGCCAGGATGGTCTCAATCTCATGACCTTGTGATCTGCCCGCCTTGGCCTCCCAAAGTGCTGGGATTACAGGCGTGAGCCACCGCACCAGCCCATTTTTTTCCTTTTATTATACTTCCCCCTTCCTTTTGATCTTGGGGTTGATCTGGAAAGAAAAGTAAGGCTATGGTGTCACACATAACTTTTATTAGCATAGTAGAATTGTTTACTAGAAAAGTTATTCTCTGTAATTCTTACTGAGATAATTTGCATTTATTATAATTTACCTTCATGGGCAAACAGATTGCCTGAGCCTTTTTGGACAAAATGCAAAAAGTATGAATGAATGAGCACATATTTAATAGACTGACATCCTGGCCATTTATGAGTACTCCAGCCTTGGATATAATGACACCTACGAAATTGAACAGGACTGATTTTTTTGCGTTGTATGTTGCCCTTGCATCCGTTTGTATGCAACTTACTGTTACCTGGGGTAATGAGGTTAAACATAGTATATAATTTTTTATAATCCTTTGGGTATATACCCAGTAGTGGGATGGCTGGGTCATATGGTACATCTAGTTCTACATCCTTGAGGAATCGCCATACTGTTTCCATAATGGTTGAACTAGTTTACAATCCCACCAACAGTGTAAAAGTGTTCCTATTTCTCCACATCCTCTCCAACACCTGTTGTTTCCTGACTTCTTAATGATTGCCATTCTAACTGGTGTGAGATGGTATCTCATTGTGGTTTTGATTTGCATTTCTCTGATGGCGAGTGATGATGAGCATTTTTTCATGTGTCTGTTGGCTGTATGGATGTCTTCTTTTGAGAAATGTCTGTTCATATCCTTTCCCCACTTTTTGATGGGGTTGTTTGTTTTTTCTTGTATATTTGTTTGAGTTCTTGTAGATTCTGGATATTAGCCCTTTGTCAGATGAGTAGGTTGCAAAAATTTTTTCCCATTCTGTAGGTTGCCTGTTCACTCTGATGGTAGTTCTTTAGCTGTGCAAAAGCTCTTTAGTTGAATGAGATCCCATGTGTCAATTTTGGCTTTTGCTGCCGTTGCTTTTGGTGTTTTAGACATGAAGTCCTTGCCCATGCCTATGTCCTGAATGGTACTACCTAGATTTTCTTCTAGGGTTTTTATGGTATTAGGTCTAACATTTAAGTCTCTAATTCATCTTGAATTAATTTTCGTATAAGGGGTAAGGAAAGGATCCAGTTTCAGCTTTCTACTTATGGCTAGCCAATTTTCCCAGCACCATTATTAAATAGGGAATCCTTTCCCCATTTCTTGTTTCTCTCAGGTTGTCAAAGATCAGATGGCTGTAGATGTGTGGTATTATTTCTGCGGACTCTGTTCTGTTCCATTGGTCTGTATCTCTGTTGTGGTACCAGTACCATGCTGTTTTGGTTACTGTAGCCTTGTAGTATAGTTTGAAGTCAGGTAGCGTGACGCCTCCAGCTTTGTCCTTTTGACTTAGGATTGTCTTGGCAATGCGGGCTCTTTTTTGGTTCCATATGAACTTTAAAGCCGTTTTTTCCAATTCTGTGAAGAAAGTCATTGGTAGCTTGATGGGGATGGCATTGAATCTATAAATAACCTTGGGCAGTATGGCCATTTTCACGATATTGATTCTTCCTATCCATGAGCTTGGTATGTTCTTCCATTTGTTTGTGTCCTCTTTGATTTCACTGAGCAGTGGTTTGTAGTTCTCCTTGAAGAGGTCCTTTACATCCCTTGTAAGCTGGATTCCTAGGTATTTTATTCTCTTTGAAGCAATTGTGAATGGAAGTTCATTCCTGATTTGGCTCTCTGCTTGTCTGTTACTGGTGTATAAGAATGCTTGTGATTTTTGCACATTAATTTTGTATCCTGAGACTTTGCTGAAGTTGCTTATCAGCTTAAGGAGATTTAGGGCTGAGACAATGGGGTTTTCTAAATATACAATCATGTCATCTGCAAACAGGGACAATTTGACTTCTTCTTTTCCTAACTGGATACCCTTGATTTCTTTCTCTTGCCTGATTGCCCTAGCCAGAACTTCCAACACTATGTTGAATAGGAGTGGTGAGAGAGGGCATCCCTGTCTTGTGCCAGTTTTCAAAGGGAATTTTTCCAGTTTTTGCCCATTCAGTATGATATTAGCTGTGGGTTTGTCATAAATAGCTCTTATTATTTTGAGGTACGTTCCATCAATACCAAATTTATTGAGCGTTTTTAGCATAAAGGGCTGTTGAATTTTGTCAAAAGCCTTTTCTGCATCTATTGAGATAATTATGTGGTTCTTCAAAGACACATGCACACGTATGTTTATTGCAGCACTATTCACAATAGCAAAGACTTGGAATCAACCCAAATGTCCATCTGTGACAGACTGGATTAAGAAAATGTGGCACATATACACCATGGAATACTATGCAGCCATAAAAAAGGATGAGTTTGCATCCTTTGTAGGGACATGGATGCAGCTGGAAACCATCATTCTTAGCAAACTATCACAAGAAGAGAAAACCAAACACCGCATGTTCTCACTCATAGGTGGGAACTGAACAATGAGATCACTTGGACTCGGGAAGGGGAACATTACACACTGGGGCCTACCATGGGGAGGGGGGAGGAGGGAGGGATTGCATTGGGGAGTTATACATGATATAAACGTCATGCACATGTACCCTAGAACTTAAAGTATAATAAAAAAAAAAAAAAAAACAACAAAAAAAGTATATAATTTTTTAAAATTAACCATTAATTCCAGCTTTTAAAAATTAGAAATGAATCATTTTTGCACTTATAATCAGCTTCATGGACTAAGTTAAATTCCCAAACTTGATTACCACTTTCTGCGTAATCAATTGAAAATTGGAATGTGGGGGACCTCTGGGTGGCACTGTGAAGAATTCAGTGGAACTTCTTCTCAGAGAAATACCTGTTTCATTGGTTAAAATTAGCAAAGGCAATCATTCAAAGTATCTGGAGAGTGATCAGAAGATTCACAAAATTGAAACTCAATTTATTCAAAATTGACAGAACTCAATAATAGTGGAGGTCATAACAACTGAACTAGAGACTGCACTCATTTTCCTACCCAAATTCATGTTGCAGAAGAGCTATTGTTATGCAAGAAGTATTCCAGTGGGCATGGTCCAAAGTAGAACTCCCATCTCCTCCAGATACTGCGCCATAATACAGAGAGGCTCTGCCAAGGGAGGGAGTCAGTGCAAGCCTTAAAAACTGGCAAGACCCTGGCCCTTCCTGAGAGGCCTGACTTTATTTGGCCTGTGGAGCAACTTATGACTAAGAATTGCCCAAAAGAATAGAATAACCAGTTAGCAATATGTGGAGACTAACAGCATGGTACAATACCTGTAGAGGAATACGAGCCAGAGGTTTCAAAGGGAGATCAGGAAAAAAGCAAAGGAAGCCTTGCTAAAATCATGGTCATACTTGGTGATATGGAAAAGTACACATACATAAATCTGCATTCTCTCAGAAGCAACTGAAGAAGGCATTGCTTTGCTATTAGTTCCTGACTAAATGTGAGACAAAATTATAAACTCCTTGAAGTGTGAAAGCAGTCTCCAAGCTACAGAGCAAACAGTAAAGAATGGAAACCTTACTGGGGCCGGGCATGGTGGCTTATGCCTGTAATCCCAGCACTTTGGGAGGCTGAGGCAGGTGGATCACTTGAGGCCAGGAGTTTGAGACCAGCCTAGCTAACATGGCAAAACCCCATCTCTACTAAAAATGCAAAAATTAGCTGAGCATGGTGGTGTGTGCCTGTAATCCCAGCTACTAGGGAGGCTGAGGCAGGAGAATTGCTTGAACCCAGGAGGTGGAAGTTGCAGTGAGCCGAGATTGCCCACTGCACTCCAGCCTGACTTGCTCCAGAGCAAGACTGTCTCAAAAACAAAACATAACAAAAAATCTTATTGACTCAAGGGGCTTAAGCACAACTTCTGATCTCTCAGTGACTGACTGCTAAACTGTACTGACCTAAGGATGACCCTTAGGAAGCCAGATTTAAGGATAAAAACAAATTAACAAAAAATCTAAATGGGGTCATTAGAGGCTATACACTGGGGGAATGGACTTCACAGGATTAGTCTAGCCACATCACCAAATAAGTGAACAAACAACAGCGACAAATCCTCGAGTAGAGAGTATCATTATCCAGAGCTACAACAGTGTAGTACCTAAAGTGTTCAGTGCAGTAAAAATGAGATGTGCAAAGAAATAAGAACATGTGATTCATACAAGGAAAAAAGACTAGAAATTACCTTGATGAGGACCAGATATTGAATTAGTGAACAATGACTTCAAAGCAGCTATTATAAGGAGCTTCAAAGAAATTAAAGAAACTGTTTAATAATTAAAGGGAGATATGATGACAATGACTATATCAATAAAGTATAGAATACACACATACACCATTTCTATATACAGAAATGGAAATTCTGGACTTGGAAAAAAGTGAAGAAAAATAAATGGAGCCTTAGAGAAATGTGGGACACAAATACGCTCATAATGGGAATACCAGAAGAGGAGAGAAGGGGACAGAAAAAATATTTAAGCAAATAATGGCTAATAATGCCCCAAACTTGATGAAAAACAGTCTACACATCCCACAAGCTCAAGGAAATATAAGCAAATCAAATCCGGCAATATACAGTCATGTACCACCACATAACATTTTGATCAATGATTGACAACATGTATGATGGTGGTCCCATAAGATTATAGTGCAGCTGAAAAGTTCCCATCACCTAGTGATGTCATAGTGCAACGTGTTACATGTTTGTGGTGATGCTGGTGTAAACAAACCTGTGTTGCCACTCACATAAAAACAGCATATACAGTTATGTACAGTAGATAATACTTGAGAATAAATGACTGTCACTGGTTTATTTACTGTACTTTTTATCATTATTTTGGAGCATCTACTCATACTTTTAAAAAGATAACTGTAAAACAATCTCAGGCAGGTCCTTCAGGAGTTATTCTAGAAGAAAGCATTGTTATCATCAGAGATGACAGCTCCATGCTTGTTAGTGCCCCTGAAGACCTTCCAGTAGAATGAGATGTGGAGGTGGAAGACAGTGATATTGATGATCCTGCCCTGGTGTTGGCCTAGCCTAATGTGTGCTTCTGTGACTTAATTTTTAACAAAAAAAGTAAAAAATTAGAAAAAAGCTTATAAAATAAAGATATAAAGAAAATATTTTGTACAGCTGTGCAATGTGTGTTCTAAGTGTTATTACAAAAGAGTAAAAAAGTGAAAAATTTTAAGTATATAAAGTAAAAAGTTACAGTAAGCTAAAGCTAATTTATTGAAGAAAAGCTTTTTATAGATTTAGCCTAAGTGTACAGTGTTTATAAGGTCTACAGTATTGTTCAGTAATGTCCTAGGCATTCACAGTCACTCACTGATTCACCCAGAGCAACTTCTAGTCCTGTAAATTTCATTCATGTTAAGTGCTCTATAGAGGTGTACTGCTTTGTACCTTTTATATTGTATTTTTACTGTACTTTTTCTGTGTTTAGATACACAAATACATTGTGTTTCAGTTGCCTACAGTATTCTATTCAGTACAGTAACATGCTGTTCATATTTGTAGCCAAGGAGTAATAGGCTATGCCATAGACTTGTGTAAGTATACTCGTATGATGTTCATACAATAAAATCACTTAACACATTTCTCAGGACATGGCACTGTTGTTCAGAGATGCAGGACTACATAAAAAGGATTATACTTCATGACAAACTGGGATTTATCCCAGGAATGCAAGGTTGATTTAACATCCAAAAGGTAGTTAATATCATACACCATATCAAAACATTGTTTTAGTAGACAATCTAATAAATGCAAATATATCCTATGTTCATAGATTAGAAGACAATATTGTTAAAATAGCAATACACCCCAAACTGATCTACATTTCCAATGCGGTCTTTTTTTTTTTTTTTTTTTTTTTTTTGGAGATAGGGTCTTGCTCCGTTGCCCAGGGTAGAGTGCAGTGGTGCAGTCATGCCTCACTGTATTCTCAGCCTGGGCACAAACAAGCCTCCCACCTCAGCCTCCCAAGTAGCTGGGACTGCAGGCATGTGCCATCATGCCCAGCTTATTTTTGTATTTTTTGTAAAGACAGGGTTTTGCCGTGTTGCCCAGCTGGTCTTGAACTCCTGGGCTCAAGCAGTTTGCGTGCCTCAGACTCCCAAGTTCTGGGATTACAGATGTGAGCCACTGCACCTGGCCTCCAATGCAGTCTTTTGATATCTCATCTGGCATTTTACAGAAGTTGACAAGGTGAACCAAAAATTCAAATAGAACTGAGGGACCGACCCCAGAACAATATATTTTTCAATATTTTCAATAATCAAAACAATATTGAAAAACTTGGAAAACTCAATTTCTCGATTTCAAAGACCACAACGGTGTATTAATCAAGATAGTGTGATACTGGCATAAGGGTAGACATAGGTCAATGGGATGAAATTGAGAGTTGAGGAATAAACTCATACGTTTAGGGCCAATGTGATTTTCCACAAGGAGCCAACACAGTTCAATGGGAAGAATAGTCCCCCATTGTACTGGAACAATACAATACTTGAAAAGATTATAAAACAGGTTTTTAAATGAAAAGACTACAGTATTTCATTATGGTACTGTAACAACTGAATATCTCCATGCAGAATAATCCAGTTGGGCCTCTGTGTCACACCATATGTAAAAATTAAAATGGATTTAAAAACCTAAATATAAAGCCCCAAACCAGAAAACTTTTTATTTTTTATTTTTGGAGACAAGGTGACACTCTCACCCGGGCTGGAGGGCAGTGGCGCAAACACGGCTCATTGCAGCCTTGACCTTCCAGGCTCACGCAATCCTGCTTCAGCCTCCTGAGCAGCTGGGACCACAGGCATGCACCACCATGCCTGGCTAAATTTTTGAGTTTTTGTAGAAACTGAGTCTGTGGCTCAGACTGGTCTCAAACTCCTGGGCCCAAACAGTCCTCCCACCTCAGCTTCTCAAAGTGCTGGGATTACAGGTGTGTGCCACTATGCCTGGCCTTATAAAACTTTTAGATAAAACATAGGAGTATATCTGTGACATGGGGTGACATGGGGTTGGGCAGTGATATCTTAGCTATGACAGCAAAGGCATACATAACAGAAAAAAGTGAACTTTATCGTAGCCAAAAACATTTGTGCTTCAAATGACACCATTAAGTGAGATGGAAACAAAATGAGAGGAAATATTTGCAAATCATATACCTGATAAAACTTTTATTCCAAATATATAAATAAATAATGATGACCCAATTAAAAAATGGCCCAAAGATCTGAATATTTCTCCCCAGGAAGATATGCGAATGGATAATAAGAACATGGAACAATGCTGAACATTATGAGTCATTAGGTAAATTCAAATCAAAACCACAATGGTGTACACCGTCATACCCTGTAGGATAGACAGGCATAATAAGACAGACAATAACTAGTGTTGGGGGGATGCGGAGGAATTGAAATAGTCATACATTGCTGGTTGGAATGTAAATGTTGCAGCCAGTTTGGAATAGAGTTTGGTAGTTACTCAAAATTTCAAACATAGAGTAGTCATATGAGCCTGCAGTTCCACTGGGTGTATCCCCAAAAGAAATGAAACTATGTCCCCACAAAAGCTTGAACACAGATTGTTCATGCAGCATTATTTTTAATAGCCAAAAGGTGAAATAATGCAAATATCCAGCTGATGAATGAGTAAAGTATGCTATACCCATTTAACAGAATACTATTTGGCAGGAAAAAAAAAAACATATATTATGACATGGACAAAGCTCAAAGACACTATGCTATATGAAATAATCCAATCACAAAACACATATTTATGGTTCTATTTATATGAAAATATCCACAATATGTAAATGTATAAATACTTAAGTAGTTGCCTAGGGCTGATTGGGATAGTTGGCCGGTAATGGGGAGTGACTCTTAACGGATAAGACATTTCTTTTTGAGGTAATGAAAATGTTTTGCCGGGCGCAGTGGCTCACGCCTTTAATCCCAGCACTTTAGGAGACCGAGGCGGGTGGATCACGAGGGTCAGGAGATCGAGACCATCCTATCTAACACGGTGAAACCCTGTCTCTACTAAAAACACAAAAACTTAGCCAGGCGTGGTGGCGGGCGCCTGTAGTCCCAGCTACTCGGGAGGCTGAGGCAGGAGAATGGCGTGAACCTGGGAGGCGAGGCTTGCAGTGAGCCAAGATCGCACCACTGTACTCCAGCCTCGGCGACAGAGTGAGACTCCGTCTCAAAAAAAAAAAAAAAAAAGTTTTAAACTATGTAAATATAAAAACACTGAATTGTACATTTTAGATGGATAAATTGTGATATAAATTATATCAATGTTTAAAAATGTATAAGGACTATTTTAAGTCCTTTGGAAATGGATGAGTAATCTTAAAGATCTTATATTTGCATAGTGATCATCTTAATTATATAATAATACATTTAGAAAAATTATACTCATAAAATCATTATTTGCTTATCTTCTGTCCCTGACCACTTCCAGTCCAGGAAGTTAGGAATATGCAAAGACAATTGTATATGATCATTGTGCACCTATTAAGTAGCTGTAGGAATTTTTTTTTGGGATGGAGTCTCGCTTTGTTGCCAGGCTGGAGTGCAGTGGTGTGACCTCCGCTCACTGCAACCTCCACCTCCCGTGTTCAAGCGATTCTCCTGCCTCAGCCTCCCGAGTAGCTGGGACTACAGGCATGCTCCATCACGCCCAGCTAATTTTTGTATTTTTAGTAGAGATGGGGTTTCACCATGTTGGCCAGGATGGTCTTGATCTCCTGACCTTGTGATCTGCCCACCTAGGCCTCCCAAAGTGCTGGGATTACAGCATGAGCCACCGCGCCTGGCCTCTTCTTTTTTTTTTAAGGCAGGGTCTCACTCTGTCACCCAGGCTGGAGTGCAGTGGTGTGATCTCAACTCACTGCAGCCTCTATCTCCTGGGCTCAAGTGATACTTCCACCTCAGCCTCTCAAGTAGCTGGGACTAAAGGCATACAGAATTTCCACAGTTCTGAATGAGGATGCAACCAGAGTGATGACGTTTTAAATAGATTTGGGAAGCTTTCTCATGTGTTTAAATGGTAATTTATGAAGATAAATGTATTAATCTAAGCACAATCAGAAATGACAAAGATGACATTACAACGAATCCCATAGAAATACAAAAGATCCTCAGGGACCATTATGAACACCTCTATGCACATGAACAAGAAAAGCTAGACGAAATGGATAAATTACTGAAAAAACCTCCCAAAATTGAATCCAGAAAGAAATGAAAACCCTGAACAGACCAATATCAAGTTCCAAAATTGAATCTGTTATAAAACATCTACCAACCAAAAAAAATCCTGGACCAGATAGATTCACAGCCAAATTCTATCAGACAAACGTCTAATGTCCCGAATCTATAAGGAACTTAAGCAAAAAACAAATAACCCCATTAAAAATGGGCAAAAAAACATGAACAGATGCTTCTCAAAAGAAGACATACAAGTGGCCAGAAAACATATGAAAAAATGCTCAACATCACTAGTCATCAGAGAAGTGCAGATCAAAACTACAAAGAGATACCATGTCACACCAGTTGGAATGACTATTATAAAAAAGTCGAAAAACAATAGATGTTACTGAGACTGCAGAGAAAAGGGAATGCTTATACACTGTTGGTGGGAATATAAATTAGTTCACCCACCGTGGAAATTAGTTTAGAGATTTCTCAAGGACTTAAAACCATTTGACCTAGCAATTCATTTGACCTAGCAATCCCATGACTGGGTGTATCTATATCTATCTATATCTATATCCATATCTATATCTCCCATGAGATACCATTTGACCTAGCAATCCCATGACTGGGTATATATTCAAAAGAAAAATAAATTATTCTACCAAAAAAACACATGCACTCGTGTGTTCATTGCAGCACTATTCACAATGGCAAAATATGAAATCAACCTAGGTGACCATCAGTGGTGGACTGGATAAAGAAAATACGGCACATACATACCATGGAATACTACATAGCCGTAAAAGACAACTTTATATCCTTTGCAGCAACGTAGATACAGCTGGAGACCATTATTCTTAGCAAATTAATGCAGGAACAGAAAACCAAATACCACGTGTTCGCCCTTATAAGTGGGAGCTAAACATTCTGTACTCGTGGACATAAAGATGGCGACTGGGGACTAGAGGAGGGAGGGAGGGGACCAAGAGTTGAAAAACTATTGGGTACTATGCTCAGTACCTGGGTGATGGGGTCAGTCATACCCCAAACCTCAGCATCACACAATATACCCAGGTAACAAACTTGCACATGTACCACCTGAATGTAAAATAAAAGTTGAAATTTTAGGCCGGGTGCAGTGGCTCACGCCTGTAATCCCAGCACTTTGGGAGGCCAAGGCGGGCGGATCACCTGAGGTAAGGAGTTTGAGACCAGCCTGACCAACATGGAGAAACCCCATCTCTACTAAAAATACAAAATTAGCCGGGCATGGTGGCACATGCCTATAATCCCAGCTACTCGGGAGGCTGAGGCAGGAGAATCACTTGAACCCAGGAGGCAGAGGTTGCGGTGAGCCAAGATCATGCCATTGCACTCCAGCCTGGGCAACAGGAACAAAACTCCGTCTCAAAAAAAAAAAAAAAGTTGAAATATTTTTAAAAATTTATTAATCTATTTAATTTCAGGTGAGGGTTGTAACAATTAGGCTATTTCAATAACTTAATCCCATTTTTAAGATACTCTGTGTGAAAAAATCTTAGCAATGTTTAGAATCCCATGTTATTGCTTTACTCTGTTCTTTTTAATTTACATAGATCTACCACCTAACCCTACTGTATATTTACCCCACTATAAGGAAGTAAGAATTCTACCTCTGCAACTTAGCCTCTACAGTTGCAGGGAAAGCTAAAGTAAAGAAAATGATCCTACTACTTCCATGGATGGGAAGAAAGAAAATAAGAAAGAAAATGAGCACGTTGTGCTGAATGGGGAGTTAGAATAAAATTGTAGTTTCTTGTCCTAACTTCAAATACTATTCACCTTGTGTTTGGAAATGAATTGAGCTGAAGGAAAGAGGTGAAGGATTCTTGGACTATAACTTAGCTCCTAGAGGTTGGACAGTAATTGAGCCTTTCTAGTATCTATACTTCTATTTTTAATTGATGCATAATATTTGTACAAATTTATGGGGTGCATGGGATACATTATTACATGTATAGACTGTATAATGATCAAGTCAGGGTACTTGGGATGTCTAACACCTTGAGTATTTATTATTTCTGTGTTGGAAACATTTCAAGTCCTCTATTCTAGCTATCGAAATATACAATACATTGTTAACTATAGTTACCCTCTTGTGCTGTCAAGCATTAGAGCTTATTCCTTCTATCTAACTGAATGTACTCATTAACTAATCACTCTTTATCCTCCCCCAACTCCCACCAAACCCACACCCTTTCCAGCCTTTGGTATCTATCATTCTATTCTCTACCTCCATAAGGTCAGCTTTATTAGCTCTCACATATGAGTGAGAATATGTGATATTTGTTTTTGTGTGCCTGGCTTATTTCACTTAACATAATGACCTCTAGTTCCATCCATGTTGCTTCAAATGACAAGATTTTATTCTTTTATAGATTATAGTATTTCATTGTATGTGTGTATGTATGTGCATTTTTAATCCATTGGTCCATGGATAGGCACTGAGGTTTATTCCATGTCTTTCTATTGTGAATAGTGCTGCAGTAAGCTCACAAGTGTCCCTTTGATATACTGATCTATTTTCCTTTGGATAAATACAGAGTAGTGGGATTCCTGGAACATATGGTAGTTCTATTTTTAGTTTTTTGAACCTCCCATACTGTTCTCCGTGGTGGCTATACTAATTTACAATCCCACCAACAGAGTATAAGCATTCCCGTCACACTCTTGCCAGCATGTTACTTTTTCTTTTTAATAGCCATTCTAACTGGGGTGAGATGATATCTTATTATAGTTTTGATTTGCATTCCCTGATGATTAGTGATGTTCAGCATTTTTATTCATATACCTATTGGGAAATTGTGTGTATTCTTTTGAGAACTGTCTATTCATGTCCTTTGCTCACTTTTTAATGGGTTTGTTTGTTTTATCTTGTTAAGTTGTTTGAGTTCCTTGTATATTGGGGATATTGGTTCTTTGTAGGATGACTCATTTGCACATATTTTCTTCAGTTCAATGATATTACTCTGTTGGTTGTTTCCTTTACTGTGCAAAAGGTTTTTATTTATATAGTCCCATTTGTCTGTTTTTGTTTCTGTGCTTTCGAGGTTTTAGCCATAAGTGATTTGCATAGACCAATGTTTTATAATTTTAGGTCTTAATGTTTCAGTCGTTACCATGCTGAGTTGATTTAGTATATGGTGATGTTTGTGATTTCCTCAGTGGCTTAGGATGCTATTATTGGTGGAGGCTGTGGTGAGGTTTTCCTGGGGACAGGGACACCACATGGGCCTGTCCTTGGTCCCTTGATTCCAGTGGCGGGCTGAATGTACCTGTCCTTGGGTCTCAGCGTGGTGTATGTTGATACCAGTGTTATTTTAGATCTGGGGGGTGGCTGTCTTTTGGGCTCCTAGGTGGCTTGCTTGGGTGCCAATAGTGGCAGTGGCAAGCTGGGAAGGTGGGTAGGTTTTTGGGCTCCTGGATGCAGGTATGGTGTGGGCAATGATAGTTGCAGTGGTGGTACAAGCCTTTTGCTCCCAAGCTATCCACACTGGTATTTATGATGGCTGTAATGGGTTATACAAGATAGTCCTGAGGCCTGCAAGTGGCATGTGCACATGAGTACCAGCTGCAGGTGGGTACCTGCAGTGGCAGGTTGGGTGGGCCCAACCTCAGGCCTTCAAGATGAATGCCCATGTGCCACCAGTGGTGGTCTTTGCTGGGCAGCCTCTAGGCCCTTGGATGGCATGGTAGGTCACAGCGAGGGTTGAGCCAGGCTGGGTGGACCTGTCCTCAGTTCCCCAGGTGGTGCATTTAGGCATTGGCTGTGTAAGGTAGACGCAGGGCACTCCTCAAGCTCAAGGCAGAATGTTTGAATGGGGACAGCAGCAACTGCAACAGCCCTGCTACTATAGAGGACAGGTTGCTTTCAGTTGGTAGCAGTTATATGCAGGTGGGTGCTCACACTTTGGCCTGGTGGAGGCAGTCTGATGTGGTAGCTACTGCTGGTAAGGGAGTTTGTCCTCAGGCCATGTGAAGGTGTGCTGCAGCTTCACTGCTGGGGGCAGCAGGATCCTTGCCAATGCCTTCTCTTGCGCTTTAGCCCTGGTGGCACAGTCAGCTGCAATGGTGGCTGTGGGTGTGAAACGTCAATGGGGCTCCAAAGATTGGAGATGCAGGGGCTATTGGGCCCCCAGGCAGGATGCAGTCTGGTGAGTCTTAGCAACCAATATGGTGCCTTGCTGTAACTGCTTAGGGCTTGGAGTATGTGTGGGAACCAGTGTGAGCCCCCTCTCTGGAGCCATGTCATTATGCATTCTTCAGGCAGCTTATTCTCAGGGCCTGAAAGGGTCTAGGGGCTTTCCTGTGGCTGGGAAGGAGTCTGCAATGGAAATGTGGACACTGGGGGCCACTCACATATCCTTTCCCCTGGATAGGGGCTCCCCTGGAGCCTCTCCAGGTTCCCAGCTGATCCCAGGTAGCAGGCTGCTTCGCTTCCCTCTCCTTCCTCTCTTTAGTGTTTCCTGTCACTTCTCTAATTCCAGTGTTCTCTGTTAAATGATCTGTTTGAAATATGATTATCTACTTGCTACTTTGGTTCTTCGTGGAGGTGAGTACCAGATGCCTCTAGTCAGCTGTCTCAAAGCCCCTCCCTTAGGATCTATGCTGCTGCTGCTGCTGCTGCTGCTGCTGCTGCTGCTGCTGCTTCTTCTTCTTCTTCTTCTCTTCTTCTTCTTCTTCTTCTCTTCTTCTTCTTCTTCTTCTTCTCCTTCTTCTTCTCCTTCTTCTTCTCCTTCTTCTTCTCCTTCTTCTTCTCCTTCTTCTCCTCCTTCTTCTTCTTTCTTCTTCTTCTTCTTCTCTTTTTTTGAGACAAAGAGTTTTGCTCTTGTTGCCCAGGCTGGAGTGCAATGGCATGATCTCGGCTCACTGCAACCTCCACCTCCCGGGTTCAAGCGATTCTCTTGCCTCAACCTCCCGAGTACCTGTACCTGGGATTACAGGTGCCTGCCACCACGCCCAGCTAATTTTTGTATTTTTAGTAGAAATGGGGTTTCTATGTTGGCCAGGCTGGTCTCGAACTTCTGACCTCAGATGATCCACCTGCTTCAGCCTCCCAAAGTGCTGGAATTACATGCCTGGTCAGATCTATGCTGCTTAAAGAACTTTCACCCTATAAGCCACTTTACATAAGAGTACTCACATTGGTTAATAACTACAGTAGCTCTTCTTACCCTAAATTTCAGAATTTCCTTGCCATCAGTCAGCATTACATTTTTTCTTCTTAGCATTTTGTTTTATTCTGTCACCAACAGATTTAACTTTGATTTCTTAAACATTTCATAATTCATGTTTTAGAATTATTAGATTTCTTTAAGCATTTTAAAGGCTAGTTTTGATAACTGATTTGCATTTTACTACTTTTTCTTATTCTAGTAAAATATGCATTGCATAATATTTACCATTTGAACCATGTTAAAGTCCAATTCAGTGGCATTAAGGATATTCATAATGTTGTGCAAGTACCACCAGTATTAGTTTCAGAACTTTTTCATCACCCAAAAAGGAAACCTTGTACCCATTAAGTATTTTCTCCTCATTCCTTTCCTTTTCCCAGCCTCAGGCAACCACCAATATGCATTCTGGTCTCTATGAATTCACCTGTGCCGGATATTTCATATAAATGGAATCATGCAATAAGTGGCCTTTTCTGTCTGGCTTATTTCACTTTTCATGATGTTTCCAAGGTTCATGCATGTTATAACTTGTATCAGAACTTCATTCCTTTTTATGACTGAATAATATTCTTTTGTATTAATATAGCATATTTTGTTAGTCCTTCATCAATGATGGACATTTGAATTGTTTCCATTTTTGACTGATGTGAATAGTGCTGCTGTGAATATTCACATATACAAATGTTTATTTGAACATCTGTTTTTCTTTTCTTTTTTTTTTTTTTTTGAGACGGAGTCTCACTGTGTCGCCCAGGCTGGAGTGCAGTGGCGCAATCTCGGCTCACTGCAAGCTCCACCTCCTGGGTTCACGCCATTCTCCTGCCTCAGCCTCCCAAATAGCTGTTACTACAGGCGCCTGCCACCACGCCCAGCTAATTTTTTGTATTTTTTGGTAGAGACGGGGTTTCACCATGTTAGCCAGGATGGTCTCAATCTCCTGACCTCGTGATCTGCCCATCTTGGCCTCCCAAAGTGCTGGGATTACAGGCGTGAGCCACCACGCCCGGCCTGAATGCCTGTTTTTCAATTCTTGTGGGTTTGGAGTGGGTTTACTAGACCTTATGGTAATTCTATGTTTAAATTATTGAGGAATCACCAAACTTTTTCAGTATGGCTGTACCATTTTACATTCCTATCAGTAATGTATGAGGCTTCTATTTTCTCCACATCCTTGCCAACTGTTGTTATTTTTTATTGTAGTCATGCCAGTAGGTAGGAAGTAATATCTTATAGCTTCATTTGCATTTACCTAATGACTAGTGGTGTTGAACATAATTTTCATGTCTTGTTGGCCATTGTGTATCTTTTCTGGAAAAATGCCTAATTATGTTTTTTGACTTTTTTTTTTTTTTTGAGACAGGGTCTTGCTCCACCACCCAGGCTGGAGTGCAGTGGCATGATTGTGGCTCACTGTAACCTCAACCTTCTGGGCTAAAGTGATCCTTCTGCCTCAGCCTCCTGAGTAGCTGGGACCACAGCTGTGCACCACTGCACCTAGCTAATTTTTTTATTTTTTGTAGATCTGAGGTCTCACTGTGTTGCCCAGGCTGTTCTGGAACTCCTGGGCTCAAGTGATCCTCCCACCTCTGCATCCCAAAATGCTGGGATTACAGGCATGAGCAACCACAGCCGGCCTTTGCCCATTTTTAAATTGGGTTATTTGTCTTTTGGTTGTCGAGTTGTAAGACATCTTTATATATTCCAAATATAAGACACTTCTCAGATATATGATTTGCAAATAGCAGGTTATCTGTATACTTTATTCATAGCGCCCTTTAATGCACAAAATATTTAGATTTTGATGAAGTCCAACTAATTTTTTTGTTGACTGTCTGTACTTTAGGTGTAATGTCTGAAAAACTGTTGCCTAGTCCAGGGTCATGAAGATTTACATCATTGTTTTCTTCTGAGAATTTTCTAGTTTTAGCTCTTATATTTAGGTATTTTATCCATGTTAAGTTAATGGTTTTGTTTTTTTGTTTTAGAGAGAGGGTCTTGCTCTGCTGCCCAAACTGGAGTGCAGTGATGTGATCATGGCTCACTGCAGCCTTGCCCTCCTGGGCTTAAGCAATCCTCCCACCACATCTCCCCAAGTAGCTTGGCCTATGGGGGTATGCCACCACACATGGCTAATTTTTATTTTTTGTAGAGATGGGATCAAGCTAATTTTTAATATGGTATGAGGTGGTCTAAATTTATTTCTTTTTCATGGTGATATCAGTTTGTTGCAACACAATTTGTTGAAAAGGCTATTCTTACCTTCTATTGAATTTTCTTAGGATCTTTGTCAAAAATCAATTGACTATAGAAGTATGAAGCTATTTTTTTTCTGGACTTTGAATTCTACTGCAGTGATCTATATGTCTCTTCTTCGGTCAGTACCACAGTGTCTTTGTTGTTGTACCTTTGTGATAAATTTTGAAATAGGGAAGAATGAGACTTTCAAACTTTATTCTTCTTCAATATTGCTTTTGATGTTTCTGGGTCCCTTACATTTCCATATGAAGTTTAGGATTAGCTTGTCAATTTCTGCAAAGAAAGGCAGTTGGAATTTTGATAGGAATTACATTGAAACTGTAGATCACTTTGGAAAGTACTGACTTAAAAAATTTTAAGTTTTCTAATACATGAACACCAGATGTCTTTCCATTTATTTAGGTATGGTTTTCAACAACGTTTTGTAGTTTCTACTGTACAAGTCTTATACTTACTTAATTGAATTTATTCCTCAGTGTTTTATTATTTTTGATGCTATTACAGTTGAAATATTTTTATGTCTGCATTTTTTATTAAAGCATATAGAAACACAACTAATTTTAGTAATTTGATCTTGATTCTTACAACCTTGCTGGCTCATTTGATGGCCTTAATAGTTTTTGAGTTGATTTATTTGAATTATCTATATACAAGATCATGTCATCTGTGAATAGAGATGTTTTTGCTTCTTCCTTTTTAATCTGAATGTGTTTTATTTCATTTTCCTGACTAATTATCCTGGCTGGAACCTCCAGTACAATGGTGAATGGAAATGAGGAGAGTGAACATCCTTTTATTGTTCCTGAACTCAGGGAGAAAGCTTTCAGTCTTTTAATAGTAAGTATGATATCAGCTGTTGGGTTTTGGTAGAATATGTTTATAGGTTTAAGAAATTTCTTCTATTTATTTGTTTATTTTTGATACAGCGTCTCGCTTTGTTACCTAGGCTGGAGTGCAGTGTCACCATCATGGCTCACTGCAGCCTTGACCTCATGGGCTCAAGTGATCCTCCCACCTCAGCGTCCCAGGTAGCTGGGATTATAGGCATGTGCCACTAGGCCTGGCTAATTAAAAAAAATTTTTTTTGAGATGGGGGTCTCATTATATTGCCCAGGCTGGTCTTGAACTCAAGTAATCCTCCTGCCTTGGCCTCCCAAAGTGCTAGGAGTGCTGTCCTGGCCCTTTTTTTTTTTCTTTTTTTTTTTGAGACGGAGTCTCACTGTGCAGTGATGCAGTCTCAGCTCACTGCAACCTCCACCTCCCAGGTTCAAGTGATCCTCCCACCTCAGCCTACCAAGTAGCTGAGATTACAAGCGTGGGCTGCGCCCAGCGAATTTTTGTATTTTTAGTGGAACTGAAGTTTCACCATGTTTACCAGGCTGGTGTCGAACTCCTGACCCAAGTGATCTGCCCGCCTCGGCCTCCCAAAGTGCTGGGATTATGGGTGTGAGCCATGGCACCCGGCCCTAGTTTCCTTTTATTCTTTGTTTGCTAAGTGCTTTTGTTGTGAAAGGATACTGAATTTTGTGAAATGGTTTTTCTGTGTCTATTGACATGTAGTGATTTGGTTTTATCCTTTATTAATATGATGTATTACATTAATTGATTATTGTATGTTGACTTAACATTACATTTCTGGGATAAATGCCACTTGGTCATGGCATGTAGTACTGTTTATATGTGGCTGGATTTGATTTGCTAGTTTTTTGAGAATTTACTATGTCTATATTCATAAGTGATATTAATCTGTAGTTTTCTTTGCTTGTGATTATTTTGTCTGGTTTTAGTATTGAGGTAATGTTGGCCTCAGATAATTAGTTAGGAAGTGCTCCCTCCTCTTCTGTTTTTGGAAGAGTTTGTGAAGGCTGGCATCAGTTCTTTAAATATTTTGTAGAATTCATCGGTGAAGCCATCTGGTTCTAGACTTTTAATTGTGGGAAGGTTTTTTAAAAATAACTAATTCAGTCTCTTTAGTTGTTATCTATTTATTCACATTTTCTCGTTTTTCTTGAGTCAGTTTTTGCAGCTTGTGTCTTTCTAGGTTTGTTTTTGTTTTTGTTTTTGTTTTTTGAGACGGTGTCTCGCTCTGTCGCCTGAGGCTGGAGTGCAGTGGTGCGATCTCGGCTGACTGCAACCTCTGCCTCCCAGGTTCAAGCTATTCTCTTGCCTCAGTCTCCTTGGGGTGATCAGACCCAACACCAAGTCGTAGGGGTGACAAAGTCCGGCGGAGTCAAAGGAATGAGAAAAAGACAGTTTGAGAGAGAAAGTGTGACTGGGAGGCCATCGCAAGGGTGGAGGCTGCAAAGGCCCCCGAGCTCTGGAGGCCCACACTATTTACTGGTGCTCAAAGAAACAGGTGGTGAGGATGTGGGGGTTAAAAGGAAACAGTGTATCAAGTGTACCAGAAGCATATGGCTGCTTGAGATACTGGGAATGCTAGAAGCAAGGAGTCAGTAAGTCTAGCAGACATGCAAGCCCTGCCTCAGCTTCTCTCCCACCACTCCGCTTTTCTCCCAACATGCTCCCCTTTTCTTTTTTGTAAAAACCACCACAGCTATCATTATTAGCATAAGGTGACTTTTTTAAAAGAAAGTTAATTGAGTAAGGCAATTGCAGGCTGTGCAGCCCTTAATTGCCAGTTGGTGATCCAGCTTCATTTTTTTTTAGCCCTTATTCAAAATGGAGTCACTCTGGTTTGAATGCTTCCTACATCTCTCCCCTTTCCGTTTTACAAGAGGGCCCTTAATTCTAGGGGCTGCAGAAGGATGAAAGTCTGTCTTCTGTAACTTCTTCATGCTGAATAGGGGTGATGATACTCCTGCCTATTAGGGTCTCTTGTATTCAGGGTAGAGAGGAGTTCAGTCAGAAAGCATTGGTCTGTTAAGCATCTATAGGTAAAACCCTGGCACTCCAGCAGTTTCTCAGCATGGCTCGTACTGGGAGAACCCAGTCCATGGTTGGGATCCATGGGTCCTTCCAGTCTCATGTTTCATGGTCATACACATCTTGAGGGCACCTACACGGTTTGTTCATCTCCTGCAAAAACACAAGCATACCCTCACCCCCACGTTAGTAAATCTACTGAAACAGAAGCAAAAACTTTTGTGGCTGTAGCTGGGAGGCATGCCATTGCTGAAGCATTTGTAACTCAGCTTCTGCCTCTTTGGTTAATTACCACGGGGTAAAACTTACCGTTGATAACAAGAAGCAGGCCCCTTCTAACAGAAGGCACAGAAAAAGCAAATTGAGGCTTAAAAGCAATCCTTAAACCTTCAATTTGCACTGTACAGGTGGTCCACTAGATGCTGTCGCTCATGATAGATTTTCAGATGTTTTGTGGGCACCCACACAGGCACCTGATTGTCACTTGGAGAAACACAAGCAAATCCTCTTCCCCATAAAATTATCTTTCCTTTTTCCCAGCTCTTTGTATGTGCATCCCTCCACCATATATCTTGTCCAGCCTTTTAATTTTCCTTTTGTTCTGTCAGGTGTTGTTCAGCTGCAGTCATGGGTTGATCTTTTTGTAAGTTAAAAAAATTAAATGTTAATAAAGCTAAATGCAATTGCATATGCCATGTCTTATATTCCTAGTTTCTCCTCCCTTTTGCTTTTGTATTTGAGTTTTTAAAGTACAATTAGTTCTTTCCAGTATTGCTTGTCTTTGTGAGTTATATGGAATACCCGTAGTATGGGTAATATTCCATTGTTGAAAAAATGTAGCCATGGCTTTACTACAGTATCCTGGGCCGTTATCAGTTTTGATTTTTTCTGGGATTCTCATAACTGAAAAGCAAGATAAAAGATGTCTTTTAACATGAGCTATGGCTTCCCCTATTTGACATGTGGCCCAAATAAAATGAGAATAGTTATCTAATGAAACATGAACAAAGGACAATTTTCCAAAAGCAGGAGTATGTGTTACATCCATCTGCCAGATGGAATTTGGAGATAAACCTCTAGGGTTAACTCCTGTTCCTTGATGTGGCAGATGCAGGACTTGGCAGGCAGAACAATGTTGCACAATTTCTTTAGCTTGTTTCCATGATAGACCATATCTTTTTCTAAGGTCTGTGGCATTAAGATGGATTAAAGAATGAAATGTTTGTGCATCAGCAACGGCTGCAGACACCAATGCATCCGCCCTTTGATTAAGTTTAGTTAAAGGGCCAGGGAGGTTAGTATGTGCTCTCATATGAATGATACAGAAAGGTGAATGCCTTTGTTGTACTGCTTGCTGTAAAGAATGAAAAAATTAAGTTGTTCATCAGTCATATTTTGAATTAAGGCACATTCAATCTTTTGCGTGGCTTACACTACATAGGCTGAATCAGAAACAATGTTTACTGGCTGTTTAAAAATTTTTAACACTGTTATTACAGCCATAAGTTCAGCCCTTTGAGAAGAAGCAAAGTCAGTTTGAAAAACTTGCTGTTGAGGTCCTGCAAATGAGGCTTTTCCATTACTAGATCCATCAGTGAAAACAGTAATGGCCCCATCAATAGGGGTTTTTTGAGTAATAGAAGGCAATATCCAGGATGTTAATTTTAGAAACTGGAAGATTTTAGACTTAGGATAATGATTATCAAGAATGCCAACAAAACTGGCCAAATTAACTTGCCATTCTTGGGAATTAATATAGACTTGTTGAATTTGTTGTTTTGTTAATGGAACTATAATCTTATTTGGATCATATCCCATTAACTTTGTTGTACACAGCCCTGTTTGTCCTACTAGCACAGCAATTTGATCTAAGTACAGAGTGAGCATTTTGGTTGTATTGTGAGGTAGAAAAAGCCACTCAACCAGATCATCCTGTTGAACTAGAACTTCTGTAGGCGAATGCTTAGGAGGAAAAACTAAAAACTGTAATGGCTGTATTGGATTAATCTGTTCTACTCGTGCTTGCTGAATTCTTTTCTCAATTAATTGAAGTTCCTCCAGTGCTTCTTTGGACATGGAGCATTTACTGTTAAGGTTAGAATCACCTCTTAAAGCAGAAAAGAGGTGAGACATAGCATAGGTAGGAATGCCTAAAGTTGGATGAATCCAATTAATGTCTCCTAATAATTTTTAGAAATCATTTAAGGTTTCTAAATTATCTCTTGAATTTGAACCTTTTGAGGCTTCATAGCACTTTGCTCTACCTTCATTACCAGATATTGAAAGGGAGTAGAAGTTTGAATTTTATCGGGGGCTATAACCAACCCTGCCGCATTTACAGACTTTTCTAACTGCTTGTAGCACATCAATTCTTCCCTAGTTTCAGCTGCACACAGAATATCATCCATGTAATGGATGATATAACATTTTTTAAACTGTTATCTAACTGGCTTAGTAGCTTTCCTGACATAAGTTTGACAAACAGTTGGGCTATTTAGCATGCCTTGTGGTAGTACTTTCCAATGGTATTTGTCCGCTGGTTCTTTATTATTAATGGCAGGAACAGTAAAAGCAAAATTTTCACAATCTTGGGCAGCTAAAGGAATGGTAAAAAAGAAATCCTTTAGATCTATCACGAGGAGAGGCCAGTATTTTGGGATCTGTGTTGGGGAGGGAAGCCCTGGTTGCAGCAGCATTAATAGCCCTTAAGTCTGTTAACATTCTCCATTTCCCTGATTTTTTCTTAATGACAAATACAGGAGAATTCCAAGGGGAGAAAGTAGGCTCTATGTGTCCCTTTTGCAATGGTTCCCGCACCAGTTCTTTTAAAGCCTCCAGTTTTTCCTGTTTCAGCGGCCATTACTGCACCCAACCGGTTTGACAGTTAGCCTACCAAGAGGAATGGGAGCCAGAGGCTCAACAATGGCCGCTCCTAAAAATGACACCCAATCTGGTCCGATCTGTTTGCCCTTTTAATTCTAAAGGTTCTGATTGGCCAATTTTATTTTTTTCTAGTTCTTTTCCCAGGCGATATCCCATATTTTTCATCATTTATTTACTATTATTACTATATTGATCTGTAGGAATAGATATTTCAGCATCCCATTGTTGCAATAAGTCTCTACTCCATAAATTAACAGGAATAGGTGTAATGATAGGTTGGATTATCCCTTCCTAACCATCTGGCCCTTGATGTGGTAAAATCAAAGAACTTTGAAAAACTTCTGAGGCAGCTCCTACTCCAACAATACCAATGGATGCCTTTTGCTTAGGCTAGTGCCGGGGTCATTGATTTATAGCAATAGAGACATCAGCTCTAGTATCTACTAGTTCTTCAAAATCTTTTACCTGAATAGTTACTGTGCAAATAGGTCTTTTGTCAGACACTTGATTAACCCAATACACAGCTTTTCCTGCTGGATTAGTATTACCAAAGCCTTCTGTTCTTTTCACTGTGCTGCTTCCTAGTTTTATGTAAGGTAATAGCAATTCTTTCTCCTGGGGAGGCAGACCATGGAGTCGAGGAACTAATAACTAATTGAATTTCTTTGGTATAATCAGAGTCAATTATTCCCGTATGTACATAACACCTTTTAAATTTAGACTAGACCTTCCAAGTAATACACTGACTGTTCCTGAGGGTAAGGGTCCCCTAACTCCCATGGGGACCTTCTTTGGTGGCTCCCCAGGAAGTAAGGAGATGGGAATTGTGCTGTAGAGGTCTACCGCAGCACTGCCTGCTGAGGCGGGGGACAATTCTTGTGCATTTGTAAGGGCACTGGCTGTGCCGGGTATGCCTCAGTTTGTTGAGGGGCTCGAGGTGGGGCTCTCTTCCTGTTTCCTGAAAGAGGTTGTCCATCTTTACTAAATTTAGAATGACACTCACTTGCCCAGTGATTGCCTTTCTTACAACGGGGACATACACCAGGACTTTTCTGTTGATTGATGATAGTAGTTTTTGCCTTTTCATTTCCTTTTCTACATTCCTTTCTTGTGTGTCCAAATTGCCCACAATTAAAGCAACAGCCTGAGAAACAGGGCATATTCTTTCCTATTCTTAATCCAGCCATAGCCTGAGCTAAAGGAGTAGCCTTATGTAAATTACCTCCAATGCCATCACAAGCCTTAATATATTCAGCTAAATGAGCCTTCCCTCTCAGGGATCTAATAGCAGTTTGACACTCTGCATTAGCATTATTGTATGCAAGAAGCTGTATTACAACATCCTGAGCCATTTTATCAGTAACGGCATCATACATAGCCTCCTGGAGTCAAGCAATAAAATCAATATATGGTTCTTTATGTCTTTGCCGGACAGAACTGAAAGGATATTTTTCCCCTGTAACATGTATCCTTTCCCATGCCGGTAAGCACACAAAACGCAGCTGAACAATGGCAATATCTTCCATTACTGCTTTATTCTCTAATTGACCCCAATTAGGGCCAACTCCCATTAACTGTTCAAAGGAAACAGGCACAGGTGGCTGTGCTTGTGTGTTTTCCCTTGCCTGAGTTTGAACTTCATCAGCCCACCAGGTTTTAAACTGCAAGTACTGAGATGGAGTGAAAACGGATTTTGTCAAAGTATCTGAATCGTATGATATTAATCTATTATCAAGAACCATATTTTTTAATAAAGTTTGCACAAAAGGAGAGTTCGGTCCGTATTGACTAATGGTTTGCTTAAATTCCTTTAGTAACTTAAAAGGAAAAGTGGCCCAATTAGCTATATTCTGTCCTTCCTGCTGGATTATAGTAATGGGAAATTGCCATGCTTCAAGGTCTCCCTCGGTTCTAGCTTTTTGAATAGAATTTTGTACAGCACTGCCAATTGCTCCAGGTTTCAATGGTGCAACTACAGGAGCAGTAAGTTTTTCAGCTCATTTATTTTCTCATCCATTAAGGGGAGAGAGAGGAGGTGGCCATTCAGTTAATTCAGCAGGTGGAGCCAACGGGCTAGAAAACCATACATTTTTAAGTTTTCCTTTCTTTTCTTTAATCTCTTCCGGTAGCTGTTCCTCACACTCAGAATCTGAAGTTAGTTTTTAACACTTGCCCTCCTCTTCCTCATCTGAATCTGCCTCATCATCTGTTTGAAATGGCTCAAGAGCTGCCTTTATTAGTGCCCACACTGACCAAATGGAAACTGGAATTTCTGCTCCCTCTTTGTGCGCCTTTTTAAAATCTCTTCCAATTATCTCCCATTCATCCAACTCCACAGTCCCTTGTTCAGGAAACCATGGGCAAAACTGCTTTACTGTACTAAAGAGTGATAACAAATTCTGAGTACTAACTTTCACTCCCCCTCTTTGTAATAAATGCCTTAAGAAATTTAAATAAGCAGAATGTCTGCTTTCACTTTTTCCCATTGTTACCCTGGTTCTTCCGAGCACTCAGCTTTCCCACCGAGCTTCTTTTAGGACGTCTTTTAGACATCCTCGGGTGTCCTCTGACTATGTGTCCTCTTCTTTCACACGCTCTAGCATTCCTTAACTGGGGTCTTTGTCGCCCCACATTGGGCAGCTAGGAATGTTGGGGTGATCAGACCCAACACCAGGTCATGGGGGCGACGAAGTCCGGTGGAGTCAAAGGAATGAGAAAAAGTTTGAGAGAGAAAGCGGGACCAGAGGGCCATCAAGAGTATGGAGGCTGCCAAGGCCCTGAGCTCTGGGAACCCACACTATTTATTGGTGCTCAAACAAAGAAACAGGTGGTGAGGATGGGGGGTTAAAAGGAAACAGTGTATCAAGTGAATGAGAAGCATATAGCTGCTTGAGATAATGGGAATGCTAGAAGCAATGAGCCAGCAAGTCTAGCAGATATGCAAGCCCTGCCTCAGCTTCTCTCCCAACACTCAGCTTTTCTCCCAACAGTCTCCCAAGTAACTGGGACTACAGGTGTGTGCCACCACGCCCAGCTGATTTTTGTATTGTTAGTAGAGAAGGGGGGGAGAGGTCACCATGTTGGCCAGGCTGGTCTCGAACTCCTGACCTCATGATCTGCCTGCCTTAGCCTCCCAAAGTGCTGCGATTACAGCGCCTGGCTGATTTTTTGTTTTCATTTTATTTTTTTTTTGTAATTTGGTGATTTTGTAGTTTTGACAGTTTGTAACTGTACATATTTACAGGGTACAATTTGATGTTTATATATGCATATATATATATATATATACAGTATACTGATCAAATCAGGGTGTTTAACATACCCATCACCTCATACATTCAATCATTTCTCTGTGGTGAGAACATTCAAAAGCCTCTCTTCTAGCTATTTTGTAATACGCAATACCTTATTGTTAACCATTGTCACCCTACTATACAATAGAACACTGGAAATTATTCCTCCTAATTGTAACTTCATATCCATTGACCAATCTCTCCTTATCCTCCCTTCTCCTCTTCCCTCCCCTTCTCAATCTCTGGTAACCATCATTCTACTTTATGCTTCTCTGGTATCAGTTGTTTTTTTTTTTTTTTTTGAGGTGTAAGTGAATTTTTATTGGGAAGGGGAGGTTGTCAACTTAAACAGCAACAAATAAAGAGTGAATAAGGAAACTCCCTGTTGCCACAGATATACATGACCTCCTTATGTGATACAGGAGGCATTTCAATTTGTGACTCCATTCAATCTAATATTTCTGGATTCCTACTAAAAAGGAATACATTAAGAACACGGAAAAGTTGCTTATTGAAAGGAAACCCCCAAAGAGTAAGGGAGGGAATGTAGAAATTAAGTTATGTGGGACACTCTTTAAACTGTAATTAACTACATTTTCGTATCTTCACAGTAATACAAAACACAGTCACTTGCAGAACTGGTTCAGATTAAATACTAGATACATTTTTAGTCCTCTATAAGTGTTTGGAAGTTACTTATGTTTATATGAAATGAAGCTATTAATACTTTTCTATAGCAGTAACTGCACACCAGGAAGGCCAAGACAAACACTGATCAAGGAATGAAGTTTTCCCAAAGCTGCAGTATGAAAAGACTATAAACAGTTGATTCCATACACATGAATGGGTTTCTTTGGTATAGGAAATCCAAGTGGAATAAGGAATGGAGATGTCTAAAAAGGTTTCTTTAAGGAAAGAAGGATGACACCCTGCATGGATTTAGATTTCAGCCCCCTCTGCAACATCACATTCTTCTCCTGCACTGTCTGATGTCCAAAGTGTTAGGCTGTCTCTAAGCGACTGCATGATGAGGGTGCTTTGTATGAGTGTTCATTCAGTGTATCAAGTTCAGTTATGGCCTCATCAAAAGCCGTTTTAACCAGCGTGCAGGCAAGCTCTGGGTTATTAAAAATCTCATAGTAAAATACAGAAAAGTTAAGAGCAAGCCCTAGGCAGATTGGGTTGTGTGGGTTGCATCTTTCTTGCTTATATCAAATGCCTCTTGGTAAGCTCCTTGGGAATTATCGTTTTGGATCATCACCATATGCAACTTCAGCAAAGTACCGGAAGTAATCACCCTTCATTTTCAGATAGGAGACCTTATTCTCTGGATTAGTTGCATTGGCTATTAAATATTTATCCAACAATTCCAGGACCGTGGTGCAGATGGATCTCAGCTCGGACTCCGCTTTCACCTGATAGTCCTTAATCAGCTGCAAGTTCTTGTGGGAGGTGTAGGTCTTCTGCTGGGTGCTTGAGATGACTCTCCAGGCGGACCTGCGGCCCCGACCACGTTCTCGTCGGCCACGGAGAGCAGGTCGTGCTCCTCCTTGGACAGCTCGGCGCCCTGCTCGGTCACGGCCTTCATGCAGGTGGCCATGTCGTCGTAGCACTCGGCCAGTTTGGCCTTCTGGATCAGCTCCGTCTTCTCCATGGCAGGCGCGGAGCCTGGCCGGGGCGGAGGGCGAGGAAAGCGAGGGCGAGCGCCGACCCGGAGCGAGAGGAGCCTGGAGAGCTGCGGCAGGGCGTGGCGGCGAGGCGCCAGGCGAGAACAAAAGGCCGGGAGGCAGCGCCGTCAGACAATGTGGCCGGCAGCCCGCTTTTGTCTCCGGCACAAGGCTGCCGGTTGAGTTTCCCTATCCCCCGACCCCACCGCTGCCGGGCGCCCGGGGACGCTGCTGCCCGCGGCGGGAGGAGGCGGGGGCGGCGCAGAAGCCCAGCGCGCTGGAAACCCAAGCTGCGGCCGCTCCCGCCACCCCCGCCCGACCGGCCCAAGATAGAAGCGACCGTTTGGTATCAGTCTTTTAAAAAAATGGATTCCACATATGAGGGAGATCAGGTGTTATTCGTCTTTCTGTGTCTGGCTTATTTCACTTAACATGATGTCCTCAAGGCTCCTCCATATTGCTGCATATGACAGGATTTCATTCTTTTTTATGGCTGGATAGTATTCCATTGTGTGTGTGTATTACATATATACATACACCACATTTGTGTGTGTGTGTATATGTTTATATTCACACATTGTATATATATACCACATTTCTTTATCCATTGTTGGACGTTAGGTTGACTCCATTTCTTGGCTAATATAAATAAACATGGGAGTGCAGAGATCTCGTCAACATATTGTTTTTATTTCCTTTGAATAATACCCGGTAGTGGGGCTTCTGGATCATATGGCAGTTCTATTTTTAATATTTTGAGGAACCGCTATACTCTTTTCTATAATGGCTGTACTGATTTACAATCCCACCAACAGTATATAAGTGTTTTCCTTTCTCTACATCCTTGCCAACAAGCATTTTGTTTTGTCTTTTGATAATAGCTATTCTAACTGGAGTGAAGTGGTATTTTGTTGGGGTTTTCATTTGCATTTCCCTGATAATTAGTGGTGTTGAGCATTTTTTCATATATAAGTTGGTCATTTGCATGTCTTCTTTTGAAAAATGCCTGTTAAGGTCTTTTGCCTATTTTTCAATTGGGTTGTTGATTTTTTTTGCTCTTGAGTTAAGTTGCTTAGTATTCTAGATATTAATCCCTTGTCAGATGTACAGCAAGGACTGCTGGCATCTGTGGTGACAATGGGGACAGGTGGGAGCCTCTAGTTTACTTTTTCCCTGTAAGAAGTCGTCTCCCTGTATTTGATGCAATTCTGGTGGAGGAGACAGAGCTTCCCCCTCTATGGTGGTGTTCTGTGCCTCCATGCTCCACAGGGATTTTGCTCTCCCCTGTTGCTTTCCAGTGTACTTTCTCAGTCACTTCTGTTGAAATATAGTTGTTTATTTGTTGTTTTGTTTCCTTTTGTGAGGGGAATGAGTGCCAGGTTGACTCTAGTGGCTGTCTTGCTGATGTAAGTCAGAATTTTTCCATTTTAGCTATGTTACCTAATTTACTGACATATAATTGTTCATAGTATGCCTAAGTAATCATTTTTATTTATGTAATGTTGGTAGTAATGTACCCGGTTTTATTCCTGAATTTAGTTATTTGTGTTTTTTGTCCTTGTTTAGTCTAGCTAAATGTTTATCAATGTTGTTGACGTTTTCAAAGAACCAGCCTTTGGTTTTTTTCCTCCATCATTTTTCATTCTCTACTCCATTTATTTCTGCTTTAATCTCTATTATTTGCTTTCTCTTTTGCTTTGGGTTTAATTTGCTCTTCTTGTTCTAGTATCTTAGGATATAAGGCTATATTATTGATTTAAGATATTTCTTTTTTAATATAGGATTTTGTAGCTATAAAAATTATGCATTGCAAAAGTTTTATTATGTTTTAGTTTTGATGTAACTCATAACATTTTCTTATTTGTTATAATTTTATTTTTATTCTTTGATTCATTGATTATTTAGGAGTGTGTTGTTTAATTTCCACGTATTTGTAACTTTTCCAAATTTTCTTCTTTTATATCTAATTTCATTCCATTCTTGTCCAAAAACATACTTTATATGACTTCAATCCTTTAAAATTTATTGCATCTTGTTTTATGTCACAATATGTTGTCTATTTTGAAGAATGTTTTATGTGCACTTCAGAAGAATTTGTATTTTGCTGTTGGATAGAGTGTTCTATAAATATTTGTTATTTATGTCTGGTTTATTTTGTTGTTCAAGTCCCACATTATTTGAAGTGGGGTATTGAAGTATCCAACTCTTGTGGTTGAATCATAATTTTCTCTTCCATTTTATCAGGATTCTTTCCTGTATTTTGGACCTCTATTGTTAGATGCATATGTATTTGTAAATGTTATATCTTCTTGATGGATTCACCCATACACACACTCCTTTTTTTTGTTGTCTCTAGTAACAACTTTTATCATAAAGTTTGTTTTCTCTGATATTAGTATAGCCACTCCAACTCTCTTTTGGTTAGTTTGCATAAAAAATCTTTTTTTTGGCCAGGGGCTGTGGCTCATGCCTGTAATCCCAGCACTTGGGAGGCTGGGGTGGGCAGATCACTTGAGATCAGGAGTTTGAGACCAGCCTGACCAACATGGTGAAACCCCGTCTTTACTAAAATTGCAAAAATTAGCCAGGCATGGTGGCGTGTGCCTGTAATCCCAGCTACTCAGGAGGCTGAGGCCAGAGAATCACTTGAAGCTGGGAGGCGGAGTTGCAGTAAGCTAAGATTGCACCACTGCACTCCAACCTGGGCAACAGAGTCTCTCTCGATATATATAATTCTCTTACTTTCTACCTATTTGTATCTTTGGATCTAAAGTTTTTTTGTTATAGACAACACATAGTTGGATAATGCTTTTAAAATCTCATATAGTGCCAGCCGCGGTGGCTCACACCTGTTATCCCAGCATTTTGGGAGGCCAAGGCGGGTGGATCACCTGAGGTCAGGAGTTCAAAACCAGCCTGGCCAACATGGTGAAACCCCATCTCTACTAAAAATACAAAAATTAGCTGGGCGTGGTGGTGGGTGCCTGTAATCCCAGCTGCTCGGAAGACTGAGGCACGAGAATTGCTTGAACCAGGACCTGGAAGGCTGAGGTTGCAGTGAGCCGAGATCGCACCACTGCACTCCAGCCTGGGTGACAGAGTGAGACTCCGTCTCAAAAACAAAACAAAACGGCCCGGCGCGGTGGCTCAAGCCTGTAATCCCAGCACTTTGGGAGGCCGAGACGGGCGGATCACGAGGTCAGGAGATCGAGACCATCCTGGCTAACACGGTGAAACCCCGTCTCTAATAAAAAATACAAAAAACTAGCCGGGCGAGGTGGTGGGCGCCTGTAGTCCCAGCTACTCGGGAGGCTGAGGCAGGAGAATGGCGTAAACCCGGGAGGCGGAGCTTGCAGTGAGCTGAGATCCGGCCACTGTACTCCAGCCTGGGCGACAGAGCGAGACTCCGTCTCAAAAAAAAAAATAAAAAACAAAACAAAACAAAACAAAACCAAAAACAAAACTCATATAGAACATAGATATTTTCTAGTGTAGCATCCTAATTCCTTTGTCATTTCACTTACTGTGTTTTAAAAAATTTTTTAGTGATTGCCCTGAGTATTACAATTAGCATTTTTAACTTATGACAATCTAATTTGGATGAACAGTAGCTTGATTTCAATAGTATATGATGATTTTGTTCTTTAGTAGCTCCATCCTAACCCTCCTTTATGCTGTTGTTACCACAAATTACATGTATATACATTGAGTGTCTTTTAACACAGATTTATAATTCTTGTTTTATGCAGTTGTCTTTTAAATAAAGGAGAGAAAAAGTGTTACAAACAAAAAATACATTTATGCTGTATTTTATTTTATTATTAATTTTTGAGACAGAGTCTTACTCTGTTATCCAGGCTGGAGTGCAGTGGTGCAATCTCGGCTCACTACAGCCTCAATCTCCTGGGTTTAAACGATCCTTCCACTTCAGCCTCCCAAGTAGCTGGGACCACAGGCATGCACCACCACACCTGACTTTTATATTTTTAGTAGAGATGGGGTTTCACCATGTTGAGCTGGCTGTTAACAAACTCCTGGCCTCAAGTGATTTACCCACCTTTGCCTCCCAAAGTGCTGAGATTATAGTCATGAGTCACCGTGCCCAGCCATACTTTTTTATTTATTTGTATCACTCATCATTTTTTGTTGAAAACTGGACTTTTGAATAATCTAATGTGGCAACTTTGGAAATCAGATGCTCTCCCTTTACCAAGGTTTATTGTTGTTTTGACTTGCTTTTACTAATGTGGGTGGGTGGTTGTTTTAGTGACTTCTCTGAACTAGTCTGTATTCTTTGTCATATGTGACCACTAAATTCTCTACTCAGCTATTTTAGAGATTAGTTCATGATTGCACAGAGAGCTTCTTAAATGCCCAGAACTAGCAAATCTCCTAGTCCTTGTCAGAGAACTCCATGTGCATGTTGGGGTGTACTTTCAACAATCAACCAGGCCATTAACAACTCTGCCTTAGCTTTCACTTCCTGATTGTGTAAAGGCTCAAGGTCAGCCAGACATGACAGTGTGGGGCCTTCTTGAGTCTTTCCAGAGCATGTGTACAGTTCTATGCGTGCTTATGCCCTTCTAGATTTTCTGAAAAATGTAGGAGGTTTTATACCTACAAAGTGCTTATAGATATATTCTTCCCCAATTTTTCTGTTTAAGATTTTTTTATTAGTCTATTGTGTACCTTAACTGTTATTCACAGCCTAAGGCAGCTGCAAAGCTAAATCACTTGCCTGTATTTGTTTTTGGCAAATACTCCCCCTGGAGAAGGCTTTTTGTACTGTGTTATCTCAGAGCAAGTGGTATTTTCCAGGGAACCACCAGACATATATAATAATGACAGTTGTTTAGGAATGAGGCTTTGAATAAGCTGCCACCTCTTTCTGCTCCCTCACGTGTCAGACAGGCTGCTGGTTTTCTTCATAAATGTGGACTGTAATTTTTTAAGGCTACTGCAGAGGTAGAGAGTGGGAGATGGAACTAGGACAAGTTAAAATGACATAAAGCTCACTTTTCTTAGAGATTCAGGTGTTTTTCTTTAAAATACATTCCCCAGTTGCTGCAAGCCTTTGGTTAATTCCCAGAGTTCTGAAAATGTTGACTTTGACGAGTTTGGGCTTCAAAATAATTTTATGGAGGACTGAATTTGGGGGACCATTACTCTTCCATTTTCACTGATATTGCCTCAAAAATTCTTTTAAAAAGCTTATTAATATAATTATGTCTAAAAATATTAACAATACTGCCTTAATATATGTCTATTTTATGTTTCCCTGATTGTCTCAAAGTATTTTTATAACCATTTGTTTGATTCAGATATTTTAAATGGTCCTCAGATTACATTTGGTTGATATGTCTTTAATGCCTCATTTAATCTATAGGTTCTCCTTGTTCCTTTTTATTTTTTTTTTTTTTATTTTTTTTTTTGAGGCGGAGTCTCGCTCTGTCGCCCGGACTGGAGTGCAGTGGCCAGATCTCAGCTCACTGCAAGCTCCGCCTCCCGGGTTTACGCCATTCTCCTGCCTCAGCCTCCTGAGTAGCTGGGACTACAGGCGCCCGCCACCTCGCCCGGCTAGTTTTTATATTTTTAGTAGAGATGGGGTTTCACCGTGTTAGCCAGGATGGTCTCGATCTCCTGACCTCGTGATCCGCCCATCTCGGCCTCCCAAAGTGCTGGGATTACAGGCTTGAGCCACCGCGCCCGGCCTGTTCCTTTTTATTTTTGCAATTTATTTGTTGAAGAAACTGGGTGTTTGTCTTCCTAAGTTTCCTACATTCTAGAGTTTGCTCATTCTATTTTCATGATATTGTTTAACATGCTCCTTTGTCCCTTTTTTCCCTACAGGTTTAATTAGAGTAGATTTTATCTTTTGATAAGAATATTTCATATATACTATTGTCTGTCATTCTCCTTATATTTTAAAGCTATATTTGGGTGCCCATATCAGGGCCCTACAACAAGTGGATTAGAATATAGAGGCTCAGGCTAGGCGCAGTGGCTCACGCCTGTAATTCCAGCATGTTGGGAGGCCAAGGTGGGAGGATCACCTGAGGTCAGGAGTTCAAGACCAGCCTGGCCAGCATGGTGAAACCCCGTCTCTACTAAAAATACAAAAATTAGCCGGGCGTGGTGTTGTACGCCTGTAATCCCAGCTACTTGGGAGGCTGAGGCATGAGAATCGCTTGAATCTGGGAGATAGAGGTTGCAGTGAGCCGAGATTGCGCCACGGTACTCCAGCCTGGGTGACAGAGCGAGACTCCGTCTCAAATAAATAAATAATAAATAAGCAATAAAAAATAAAAAATAGAATATAGAGGCTTACCTATAATCTCTTCCTTCTGTGCACTCCCTCTTTCCCAACAGATACACACTTATTCTCTCAGTAATGAAATATTTATTTCTAGGAATTGAAAAGTAACCTTTTCTTCCATTAAAATACTGGTTCTGTCAGTCTTAGATTACCACGACCATTATTAAAATCTTTATATGCATTTTTTACTATTTAGTATTTTTAGATTTTTAAACCCCAAACCTAAACCTTTGTCAGCCTAATTATACTGGAATTTTAAAAATAGTATCAGGCTGGGTGTAGTGGCTCTTGCCTGTAATCCCAACACTTTGGGGGGCCGAGGTGAGAGGATCACTTGAGCCCAGGAGTTCAAAACCAGCCTAGGCAACATAGTGAAACCCCATCTGTACAAAAAATTAAAAAATTACCAGGGTATGGTAGCACACACCTATAGTCCCAGCTATTCAGAAGACTGACGAGGGAGGATTGCTTGAGCCTGGGAAGTTGAGGCTACAGTGAGCCATGATCATACCACTGCACTCCAGCCTGGGTGACAGAGTGAGACCCTGTCTAAAAAAAAATATTGTCATACATTATATCCAGTTCACATTCTAAGATATTGTGTGGATGCTTTTCATCCAGATTCTTCAGTGTGGCAGGCATTATTATAATAGTCTCATTTTACAGTTGAAGAAACTATAAGCTCTGAAAGATTGAATAATTCACACAAAGTCATTCATAATGGAGTCAGGTCTACCTTTCAGATCTACTAACACCAGATTCTATGGGATTTTTCATTATACCATTTTGAGAATAAAATCATATGGTATGGTATTGCAAGCTGCTCCTTGTTCTCTTTTTTTTTTTTTTTTTTGAGACAGAGTCTTGCTCCATCACCCAGGCTGGAGTGCAGTGGTGCGATCTCGGCTCACTGCAACCTCCGCCTCTCGGGTTCAAGTGATTCTTTTGCCTCAACCTCCTGAGTAGGATTACAGGTGCCCACCCGGCTAATTTTTGTATTTTAGTAGAGACGGGGTTTCACCATGTTGGCCAGGCTGGTCTCAAACTCTTGACCTCCTGATCCGCCCGCCTCGGCCTCCCAAAGTGCTGGGATTACAGGCGTGAGCCACCGCACCCGGCCTCTTTATTTTTTGAGATGGAGTCTCACTCTGTCTCCTAGGCTGGAGTGCAGTGGTGCAATCTTGGGTCACTGCAACCTCCACCTCCTGGGCTCGAGTGAGTCTCCTGCCTCAGCCTCCTGAGTAGGTGGGATTACAGGCACGTGCCATCATACTCAGCTAATTTTTGTATTTTAGTAGAGACGGAGTTTCCCTATGTTAGCCGGGCTGGTCTCGAACTCCTGACCTCTCAGGTGATCCGCCCCCCCGCCCCCAGTGCTGGGATTACAGATGTGAGCACCACGCCCAGTGCCTGGTACTCTCTTAAGAAAAATACCTCCTTTTTAAGGTTATTAGTATTATAAGATCTAATAATACCTTGAAGGAGATAATATAGATACTGCAAGTATGGGCTATAATGTAATAAATCACACCAGGGTGAGGAAAATTGAAATGTTGCTCTCCACTTAATGCTTTAACATTACCAAATTAATGTTGTCTCCAATGACCACTTTCCCACAGTGAAAATTAAAACTAATCACTATATATAATTTAAACGTTTTGAATTATTGCCCTGAGCTTAATCTTAGTTTAGAACAATTGAAACACACCAGAACTTTCTTCAAAGAAAAATGTATTTGAAAACTCCTGGTAAAAATACTGATTCTTCTTTTAATGATAAAAGATAAAATACACTCTTACTGAAGCAGAGAATAATGACCACTTTTGTTTTATAAAACATGTGTTTCCCGACCGGGCGCGGTGGCTCAAGCCTGTAATCCCAGCACTTTGGGAGCCCTAGACAGGCGAATCACGAGGTCAGGAGAGCTAGACCATCCTGGCTAACACGGTGAAACCCCGTCTCTACTAAAAAAAATACAAAAAACTAGCCGGGCGAGGTGGCGGGCGCCTGTAGTCCCAGCTACTCCGGAGGCTGAGGCAGGAGAATGGCGTGAACCCGGGAGGCGGAGCTTGCAGTGAGCTGAGATCCGGCCACTGCACTCCAGCCCGGGCGACAGAGCGAGACTCCGTCTCAAAAAAAAAAAATAAAAAAAACGGAAAAAAAAAACCCCGAGGCCGGGCGCGGTGGCTCAAGCCTGTAATCCCAGCACTTTGGGAGGCCGAGACGGGTGGATCACGAGGTCAGGAGATCGAGACCATACTGGCTAACACGTGAAACCCCGTCTCTACTAAAAATACAAAAAACTAGCCGGGCGAGGTGGCGGGCGCCTGTAGTCCCAGCTACTCAGGAGGCTGAGGCAGGAGAATGGCGTGAACCGGGAGGCGGAGCTTGCAGTGAGCTGAGATCCGGCCACTGCACTCCAGCCTGGGCGACAGAGCGAGACTCCGTCTCAAAAAAAAAAAAAAAAAAAAACAAAAAAACCCCAAAAGACATGTGTTTCCCTCACTCCTAATTGAGTGCACATGCTCCAGGAAAAAAATCAAGGCCAAATACTGCTAATAATGAAAGGGAAGAATATTAGGATCATAACTTAATTAGCTCTAAGGATCTCTTTGCTCATCGCGAAATAAAAGGATCAATGATCCCTTTGAGCACTTCAAGGCTTTTCCTTTCAATTAGCCATTGTGACTAGATTGGCTATTCAAAGGCATGCTTTTCAAACTGGGTATGAGTACTCCCAGGAATTAAAAACTGTATAAATATACACACACTCACAGAGTGAGGAATGGCATTTTTACTCAGATTATTTGCCAAAAACAAAGTATCCTGAATTGGGTCAGAGCAAATCTTCTGAAGAATATATGATGTCTGTATGGCATAAACTAATATCTGGGAGTAGGAAGAAAGTTCTCTCTTCTGCTTTATTATACTTGGATACCACATCCAAAGCAAAAAAATCTAAGCAAAACAAAAGCAAAATAATCTGTTTAGAGGAAGATTTAATGGGCAATAACAGTCTTTCCTGCAACTATCGATTTGAGAGAGAAGCAGTTATTTTACTTATCTAATTTGAATGCTGGGATAATATATTTTTTTCTTGACGTGTTCAATGGGACCATTGACCTTTTTTTTTCCTTTAAAATTGATATTGTCTTTTAAAATCTTTTTATTTTTCTTTTTTGAGATGAGGTCTTGTTATATTGTCCAGGCTGGTCTTGCACTCTTGGGCTTAAGCAATCCTCCTGCCTCAGCCTCCCAAGTAACGGACTACAGGCATGTGCCACTGTGCTTAGCTAATAAATATTTTTTTCTTTTCTACAGTAAAAATTCACAGATCTCAAGCGTAGCTCACTTAATTCTCTCTCTCTCTCTGTCTCCCTCACACACACCCATCTCTTTCTCTCTCACACACATACACACACACAATCATTTAGCTACTACCACCCAGATCAAGATGTAGAACCATTTCCAGTGCCTCAGAAGACTTCATGCCCCTTCCCACTTGATACCCTCGAAGGTAACCACCGTTTTAACCTCTATCGCCATAGGTTTATTGCCTGTTTTAAAACTTCATTTAAATGAAATCAAACTATGTACTTATGTATTTGACTTTTGCTCAACATTATTTTCTTTTTTTTTTCTTTTTGAGACAGTCTCACTCAACTGTTGCCCAGACTGGAGTGCAGTGGTGCGATCTTGGCTCACTGCAACCTCCGCCTCCCAGGTTCAAGCGATTCTCCTGCCTCAGCCTCTCGAGTAGCTGGGATTACAGGCATGTACCACCACGCCTGGCTAATTTTTTGTATTTTTAGTAGAGATGGGGTTTCGCCATGTTGGACAGGCTGGTCTCGAACTCCTGACCTCAGGTGATCCGCCTGCTCTGGCCTCCCAAAGTGCTGGAATTACAGGCGTGAGTCACCGCACCCAGCCAACATTATTTTCTTGAGATTTATCCATGTCATTGCACATTCTAGTAGTTTCTTCTTTTTTTAGCTGCTATGTACTAATTCCATTGTGTCAATTTACTACAATTGGTTTATTCATTCTAGAGTATAAAAACATTTGAGTTTCCAGTTTTTGAATTATGAACAAAATGGATATGAACAGTCTTGTACATACCTTTCATAGAACATAAGCACTCATTTTGGTTTAGTTCATATGCAGGAGTGGAATTTCTTGGTCATAGAATGAGATGTATGTTTGGCTTTTGTAAAAACTGCCAAAGTGATTATATGTTATTTACATCACCACCAGCAATGTTTGACAGTCTCAATAGCTCTATATCTTCATCGGCATTTGATTTTGTCTGTCTAATTTAACCATTATGTTGGATGTATGGTAGTATCACAATGTCATTTTAGTTTGCATTTTCCTGATGATTAATGATGGTGAGCATCTCTTCATAGGCTTATTGACCATATGGATATCTTCTTTTTTTTTTTTTTTTTTATCACTTAGTCAAAATTTATTTCAAGGCCTGAAAACATTCAGACTAATCAAAATGGTACTACTGTAACTTCTTATAATACATAATATAAAAGTTTTTGAAAAATACAGACACAACCCCTAAACAACACACTATTTGATTCTCAAAAGCAATGGCCATTTCACAAGATGTAAAGGGACAATAACATATCAAATAACTTTCACACACCTAAAGAGAGCATTTAACAGCAAGCTAGCCAGACAAAACACAAATATTTTTACATTTCCCATGTTTGTTTTTAACTTTACTTTGTAAAGCCACTGATAATTCAGGCTTCTTTCAAGTATAAGATTTCTGGCTGGGCGCGGTGGCTCAAGCCTGTAATCCCAGCACTTTGGGAGGCCGAGACGGGCGGATCACGAGGTCAGGAGATTGAGACCATCCTGGCTAACACGGTGAAATCCCGTCTCTAATAAAAAATACAAAAAACTAGCCGGGCGAGGTGGCGGGCGGCCTGTAGTCCCAGCTACTCGGGAGGCTGAGACCGGAAAATGGCGGGAACCCGGGAGGCGGAGCTTGCAGTGAGCTGAGATCCGGCCACTGCACTCCAGCCTGGGCTCAGAGCAAGACTCCGTCTCAAAAAAAAAAAAAAAAAAGACTTCTAAAAAGTAATAAGCAAAACAAAATCCAACTGTATTTATATCAGTCCCTCTTCTCCAACAGCTTTAGATGTTTTTCTGAATACTTTTTATACAAAACAAAGCATTTTTGTTAAAATCAGTTCTAATTCATTTATGCAGATTAGGGGAAAGTGATTCATAATAAATTAACTTTAAAATTACCTTCTATCTGCTTCTACCTCTATTCCCCTATCACCACCAAATCTGTTGCTACAGTGAACAATGATGCAATGTACTGTTTGAGGGGGCCCAAAGCAATCTGTAATTTTTTTTTGAGACAGAGTCTTGCTCTGTCGCCCAGGCTGGAGTGCAGTGGTGTGATCTAGCAATCTGTAATCTTAATTTCCCACATATTAGTTAGTAGGAGGAAAAATCCGCAGTATGAAGGCTATTTAACTAAAACTTTATGCTTTTCCCTCAAGCTGTAAGTACTCTTTAGCATTAAATTACATTGTGCATATACAACTACACCCGTTTAGATTTGCCTTGGAATATAATTAATTTCTAAGACCTTAAATATTAAAAATAATTCTCTAACTATTTCATAGTTTAATTGGCTCCTAAATAGTTTTGCTGGGAGGAGAAACATTTTGTGTTCTTTAAGCAATTGATACGTGTAAATGTGTTCACTTAAGTCTTGAGAAAACCTAAGGATGAAGTCTATTGTTTTGTTTTTCCTTAAAAAGGAAAAAAGAACCAAAGAAAAATGTTGAATAACAAGAATATTTACCTTTAAAAAGAAGAAACATTATCCAACAAAAAGGAGACATATAGATTTGAAAACACTTATTTTGCTGTCTTCAATAACAACAAAAAACAGATAGGCAGGGGAAGTCCAGAGGACTCAGAATTGAAGCAGCTCTATACAATAATGAAGGTGGTACAATGATGTGACTGCAAAGAAAATGACTACAACAAAATTTTACAAACATCTGCATGTTTGTAATGTATTAATGCACAAAATATCAAAAATACAAAGCCTGAGTTTCTTCCCCGCAGGTTTATGATAAACTATCAACCTTCTATTTAATGTATTTCCTTTTTTTTTTTTTTTAATTTATAGAAATGGGGTCTTGCCATATTGCCCAGACTGGTCTTGAACTCATCAGCTCAAGCAAATCCTCCCACCTCGGCCTCCCAAAGTGCTGGGATTACAAGTGTGAGCCACTGCACTTGGCCTTAATGCATTTACTTTTATAAGCCTCTGTTTAGAAGTAAACACTATACAAGAACATACATGCTGGTATTTTACTATGATAATTTTAGTTTTTATCTCAAACTAGTGACTTGCCTTTTTACCCATACTTATACACATGTAATACCTTTCTAGTGGTACATTTTAATCAATATATATTTTTTAAATCTTGATTTTTAACTGAATCTTTTTAGTGCTATGACATAATGGGCTTAATTGAACAGTTGAAGCATGGTATGGTAACTACATTGTACTGTTTAAACTAATTCACATTGTACACATATACCAAAACAACACATTATACCCCATAAATATATACATTATGATTTGTCAATTAAAAACAATATCAATAAAATTTAAATTTATATGGAAAAACAAAGGTCCTAGAAAAGCCAATCTTAAAACAACAACAGCATGCCTATCTGACCAGATTTATCTCCAACTTTATGGGATGGTAAGGACAAGAATACAGTAAACAAGATGGCCGAAATATACCTATTTATGCTATCTCCCTATTGGTTCTAATTCTGCCCTCTAAAAGTACAGAGAATAGTTTCAATTCCTCTTCTACATAATAGCTCTTTAAAAATTGTAAGATAGCTGTGACTTCTTTTCTTCTTTGCCCCAAGCCTTCTCTTTCTAGTGTAAGCAACTAGATCTTTACTATCTTGGTCATCCTCAACAAGCCATCTAATTAATTGGTATTGTGCCTGATGTTATCTACTTTTAAAATATAGTCTCAGATCAGACCTTGTTGAGTAGCCATGTTTGTTCATACAATGAAATATTATATGGCAATAAAATGTATGAATAGTTTCTTGCATAGGAATGGGTGGATCTCAGCGATATAATGTTGAGTGAAAGAAGCCAGACACAGAATAATAGATCTTGATATATGTAAAAGTTCAAAAAACAGCAAAACTAAGTCAGGGCATATTGGTTCATCATGCCTGGGCAACAGAGCAAGACCCTGTCTCAAATTAAAAAAAACAAAACAAAACAGTAAAACTAAGCCACTAATGTTCAGGGATGCATGTGTAGGTGGAAAAGCTATTTAAAAAAAAAAAGGCATGATTCTCCTAAAAGTCAGGTTAATGATTACTTAGGTGGAAGAGAAAGGCCTTACTGGTTGGCAGGGGAATTCTGGGCTGCTGGAGATGTTCTTTTTCATGACCTGGGTGCTGGTTACATGGCTGTTTGATTCCTGGTAAACCATTGAGTTATATATTTGTGTGCTCACTTTTCTGTATGTGTTATTCTTTACAATATAAAAGGTTTAAAGGCCGGGCACAGTGGCTCACATCTGTAATCCCAGCACTTTGGGAGGCGGAGGCGGGGGGGGTCACTTGAGCTCAGGAGTTCGAGACCACCCTGGCAAACATAGTGAGACCTCGTCTCTACTAAAAATACAAAAAATTATCCCCGTGTGTGGCGCATGCATGTAATCCCAGCTACTCAGGAAGCTGAGGCACAAGAATTGCTTGAACCTGGGAAGTGGAGGTTGTAGTGAGCCAAGATCATGCCACTGCATTCCAGCCTGAGTGACAAGAGTGAGACTCTGTCTCCAAAAACAAACAAACAAAAAAACCCAAAAAACCCAAAGCTTTAAAAAAGTACAGTGCTTTGTTGTTTTCAACCCTCTGTTGCTATTCTTGTAATCGTCACTGTTTCTCAAAGATTGTCAGTAGAGAATCAGTAGTTTCATCTTTAAGTTCTTTTAGGTCTTATTCAAAGTCCAGCTAGGTAAAGAGAAATTACTCTTGGTGTTTCAAAAAGGGAATTTAATAAAAAGAATTAGTTGGCCGGGCGCAGTGGCTCATAACTGTAATCCCAGCATTGTGGGAGGCTGAGGCAGGCAGATCACCTGAGATCAGGCGTTCGAGACCAGACTGACCAACATGGTGAAACCCCATCTCTACTAAAAATACAAAAACTAGCGGGGCGTGGTGGCATGCACCTGTAATTCCAGCTACTCGGGAGGCTGGGGCAGGAGAATCGCTTGAACCCGGGCGGCGGAAGTTGCAGTGAGCCGAGATTGCGCCACTGCACTCCAGCCCGGGAGACAAAGTGAGACACTGTCTCAAAAAAAAAAAAAAAAAAAAAAAAAATTAGTTACTGGCTGGGCACGATGGTTTACCTGTAATCCCAGCGTTTTGGGACAGAGGCTGAAGGATTGCCTAAGGCCAGGAGTTTGACACTAGCCTAGGCAACATAGCGAGACCCTGTCTGTACAAAAACATTTTAAAAAATTATCCAGGAGTGGTGGTGCATGCCTGTAGTCCCAGTTACTTGGGAGGCTGAGGTGGGAGGATAGCTTGAGCCCAGGGGTTTGAGGCTGCAGTGAGCTGTGATCATGCCGCTGCACTCCAGCCTGGGTGATAGAGGGAGACCCCAACTCTTAAAATAATTGGTTACGTATTGGGTACAGTGTATACTGCTTGGGTGACAGGTGCACTGAAATCCCAGAATTCACCATTAAATAACTCATCCACGTAACCAAAAACTATTGAAATAAAATTAGTTACAAAGATTTTGGATACATGGCATAGTAAAAGGGAGAAAGGGAGTGGGACAAAAGGAAGAAGAGTGATACCCAAAAATCAGAAACTAATAGTCCTGAGGTAGAGCCCACAAGCTTGTAACTTTTGTTGCACTGTTAGAGACATTATCACAATCAGTCTAGGTCTGCCCAAGTGTTACCACCTTGATTAGGACTGAAAATACTATTGCTATCACTACAACTCCTGCCAGCAACTGACACCCATTAGAGCCAAAAGCACTAAAAAGTTATAATCGATGAGCATCTCTAAAATTGATAATAATGGTCACTAGCTCCTTGTGTTGTTGAAATTAAATAAGTTAATGCATGTGAAATGTTTAGAATGGATGCTGACCCACAGAAGACAAAATAAATGTTAGTTACTATTATTGTTACACGGATGATCTTTTAAAAAGTATTTATTGAATACTTACTATTTGCCAGAAACTGTGCTAGATGCCTAGGGTTGTCATGAGAATGAATTAAGAGAATGCGTGTAGAGCAATCAGCACGGTACCCCCTCGTGTGGAAATAAGCAGAAGCCAAGAGATCTATTGAGTAGAGAACGCACCCTGCTGGTTGGTAGGGGTAAGGAAGCGGAAAAGATCATTTTTTAAAAAGACATGAGTTTAAAGGTGGGATACCACTTATAAGATGACCTTGAGCAAATTACTTAGCCTCTAGCAGTCTCAATTTATTTATTTGAAAATGGGAGTAATATGAAGTGCCTCTAAGCCTTGTGGTAAAAAATAGATAAGATAATTGGCATATTGTATAGCACAGTAGATACTCAATACATATTTGTTTAGTTAATAAATACCTTTCTAACTCTCTCATTGCATTTCTTTTTTTTTTTTTTTTAATTGAGATGGAGTCTCGTTCTGTTGCCCAGGATGGACTTCAGTGGCGTGATCTTGGCTCACTGCAATCTCCGCCTCCCAGGTTCAAGTGATTCTCTTGACTCAGCCTCCCAAGTGGCTGAGATTACAGGTGCCTGCCACCATGCCCAGCTAATATTTATTTATTTATTTATTTATAGAGATGGGGTTTCACCATGTTGGCCAGGCTGATCTTGAACTCCTTGTCTCAAGCGTTTCCCCCACTTCAGCTTCCCAAAGTGCTAGAATTACAGTTGTGAACCACTGTGCCCAGCTTCCCATTGCATTTCTTTTCTTCCCCCCGCCCCGCCTTTTTTTTTTCTTTTGAGACAGAGTCTTGCTTTGCCACCCAGGCTGGAGTGCAGTAGCTCAATCTCGGCTCACTGCAGCCTCCATCTTCCAGGTTCAAGCGACTCTCCTGCCTCAGCCTCCTGAGTAGCTGGGCCTACAGGCGTGCACCACCACGCCCAGCTAATTTTTGTATTTTTAGTAGAGATATGGTCTCACCATATTGGCCAGGCTGGTCTCAAACTCCTGACCTCAAGTGATCCGCCTGCCTCGGCCTCCAAAGTGCTGGGATTACAGGTGTGAGCCATCATGCTTGGCCCTCCCATTGCATTTCTAACGTCATAAGTAAATCAAGAATGGAGGAGGAAGAATATGATGATCCTCAGGGAAAGATATGTTGGCTAGTGATACTGTTGTAAACCCTGGCAAGAAACCCCTCACTAGCCTCACAGAGCAAAGCTTACATCAGAGAAAAATCCATCACCAAAGATCTGTCATGTGATGCCTCTTCTTAATTCTATTTTCTCATTATGTCTTAATAGATTTTATCTCTAAAAAATACTAATTCCAATACAAATGTCAGGATCAGTCCTAACACTTGAATATTCATTCAACAAGTATTTAATGATCTTATACTATGTGTATTAGTGTGCTTAGGCTGCCATAACAAAATACCACAGACTGGGTGGCTTAAGCAACAAAATTTATTTCCACACAGTTCTGGAGGCTGAAAAGTCCAAAATCAGGGTGCTGGCCAATTTTGTTCTTAGTGAAGTCTCTTTTCCTGGCTTTTCCAGAGAGCTAGTTTTTTGTTGTTGTTGTTTTTTGTTTTTGTTTTTAGCAACATACTACTATTTCTTAGTGTTTTTCAAACCTGCCACCTTTTAGTACCACTACCCTAGATGTGGTTCTGATTTCTTGTCTAGACCCTTGCTAGAGCCTCCTAAATGGTCTCCTTATCTCTGCCAATCAAACTTCCATACTCCTGCCAGAGTGAATTGGATTGTGTTTCATCTGCTTAGAATGCCTCATTGCTGATGGCATTCAGTGTGCTTCACAAATCTGCCCCACTCTACCTTGTTCCAGTTTCTTTGGCATCACTCTCACTGCTCTGATGGCCTTCCCTGTCGCCCCACTAGATTATTCACTTTCCTGAACTTGAATATGAGAACAATGCCCTTGCATATCTCTGCACACTTGCTCATGCTGTTTGTTCAGCCTGGAATGCTCTTCTCTGCCTAGTGACTGGTTTAAATATCAGCCCCTCTTGCAAGTCTCACAGACGCTATCCCCTTTTGAGGTCAGAATTAATTTCTCAGTTCCTGCGCTATCAGGCTGAGCTTTTCCAAGAGCAAGAAACAGTGATAAAAAGCAGTAGTAATAGTAATAGCAGTAGCTGCAAGCTTTCAGTAAGAGGAGATCTTTTGGCTAGCTTGGACAGAAGAAAAGACTAGACAGTGTGGGTGCTTGGCTCATCTCTGTGGGAGTCAGGAAGTATAATCAGATTCACATGGGTGAAAGAGGCTATCTCTTTGCTTTCAAGACGAACTACACCTAACCCATCCCACCCTATCAAAGGAGAACTCTTTGAGCATGTCTTGCAGAAAAGAAAAATAATCGTAGAAAAGTACTTGCCTCTGCCTCATACCTCCCCCTCACTGTGAGCCTTCTTACCCTAAGTGGGAGGTGTGTGGAACTCTGAGAAATCTGGAGAGGGTACCGATGCATGGGTTCATAGCTTGTTGATGCTTAGGGTTCATTCTGCTCAGTCTGCCATTGTCCTGCTTCTCTCACAATAGATTGTTCACAAATGGTTGTTCACCAGCCCACTGTTTCTGAGGTTCAGCCCACTGAGAGCAGAAAACAAAAACAGGAGCTTCAAATGGCAAAGGGACTTGAGAGAAAACAGAGCTGATACAGGAATGGCTGATGGTGTTAATCCACTGTGTATATGTCCTTGGGATCCCTGGAAAGACCAGAAATATTTCAGTGGGTTAGTTATTGTTTAAAGACTGTGGAATACCAGTCCAATGAGAGACCAGTGCAGCAAAGAATATAAACATAGAATTTTATACAGTTCTGGCTGCAATGCTGTAACAAACAGAAGTACTCACACATGGTTTTATGTCAGTTTGTGAATTGAGTTCAAGAGGCCCTAAATCTAAGTGCTGTATGTAAAATAAAAGCAATTAGTGCAGCTGTTACCTTGTATTCTGCAATCTGGAATTAAGTTATGGGCAGAAAATGCAGAATATTTTTCTCACTTCAATTTAACCACAGTTTGGAAGCTTATTTGTGGCTTCTTTTGTATCCCTTACAATGTTTGGCACTGCTGTGCACAGAATAGACACTAAATAAACATGAAAGCCAGGAATGAGGTTAAAAATCCCTGCTTGACAGTCATTAATATAGTCAAAACAGAGTTCTCACTGTCACTCCCCACCCTCCCTACATTTTCTTTTGAGCCTTGCCCCAGCAGGAGGCCCCCAAGCCCCTCAAGGTAGTCCTAAATTAATCCTCTCAATAGGCTCATCAATAGGCTTTTCTCTCTGACACCATTTCTTTTTTTCTTTTCTTTTTTTTTTTTTTTTTTTTTGAGACGAAGTCTTGCTCTGTCACCCAGGCTGGAGCGCAGTGGCATGATCTCAGCTCACTGCAACCTCCACCTCTGCCTCCCAGGTTCAAGCGATTCTCCTGCCTCAGTCTCCCGAGTAGCTGGGATCAAAGGCACGCACCACCACGTCCGGCTAATGTTTTGTACTTTTAGTAGAGATGGGGTTTCACCATGTTGGCCAGGCTGGTCTTGAACTTCTGACCTCAGGTGATCCACCTGCCTCAGCCTCCCGAAGTGCTGAGATTACAGGCGTGAGCCACTGTGCCCGCCACTATTTCCTTTTCTTGGGGTCAGTTGAGGTACCCCAACTCACAAAACTAATTCCAGAAAGTGTTGCTGGGAGAAATTGGGGATAATTTGTTAGGTTCTGGACTTTGCACCTAAGAATCACTGCCTTAATTCTGTGTTTTATAGTGTGATGGAAAACATTGGTGCTAAGGACTGGGCTTGTTAGCAGGATCTTTTCCTCTAGAATGGAATGCATTGATATGCAATAATGTCCTCCTTAGCATTTATATTCTTCTGAAACTTCAGTAATGCAACAAGTCATTCTCTGGCATCCAAGTGTAATTTCTACTTTACCTCCTTGAATCACAACACTTTCTCTACTGCTCTTCTTAGCACATTTTTCTTCACCAGAACGCTTTCAGCAATGGGCCCATGAAACTGGTGGAACGTCCCTAAAATTGTACTCCACTATCTATTATGTATTGTTCATTGATCCCTGACAGGTTTGCTCTGATTCAGCATGAATAACAATACTAGCTAACATTTATTGAATACTTACCATGTGCCAGGCAATGTGCTAGGCACTTCATATATGCATCTCATTTCATCCTCATACCTACCCTCTGGCAATTTTAGTCTTTTCATTTTACCAAGAGGGAAACTAAAATCAATAAGCAGATAGTAGCATCAGGATTTGAGCCCAGGCAGTCAGCCTTCAGATCCCATGCTGGTAACCACTATGCTAATACCACTCTGAAATATTAAAATGAGTATGTACTCAATAAATAATTGAATAAATAAATGATTAGAGGGCTGTAATTTCCAAAGGGCTTCCCCAAGGCCTCCCTTAGGCAGGGTCACGTGTTTTTGGCCCATTGCTCTGAGGAAGTTTAGACAGATGGTTGAGGGCAATTAGGTTGTGCTTGCATTTTCAAACACAATTGAGTCCCACTTCAGGAAAGTAGAGAACAGTTCAAAAGTGAAATTGCCTTCTCTGGTCTGTTGAATATGAGTTAGCTGTGCTCTGGCAGTCTGCTTACTCTTAGCTACTCTTAGGAGAAAGGCTTGGGACCTGGGGAGTAGGCACCTCAAACCCACAACCTTAATAGCTACAGTTTTCTTGTGGGTAGAGTGAGGGTAAGATGGGGAGGACACACAGAAGTTCAGTCTGGTAATATTTCCTTTTTAATTATTGGGTCACTTAATCTCTATGTACCTCACTGTCTCCATTATGAAGTGGGAGCAATCTCCCTGGCTTGCTTTCTATTTCCGAAGCAAAATACTGAATCAAACTGGTTCTAAGACTACAAAGGTCTCCGAAGGTTTAGCTGATTGTAACCATTATCTCCAGAAGTTGGAGTGTTCTGATACAAAGAAGTGTAATGGGAATGATTCAGGTAAAATAGTAGATTGGAGAGGCGACAATGTGGAACTGCTGGAGTAGGATTTGCTTATTATTGGTAAGGTGGTTGCAATGAGAGATTATTATTTATAACACACCATAGAATTACAAAGCACTTTACAGCTATTCTTCAGTACAGTCCTACAAATTGATATAAGACTAAAAATAATGAGGCTAGGCCTGAAAGGTTACCCAGTGGGTAGTAAGTATGAATAGTCATTGAAATGAGAAAATGACAAATATACCTCTCAGTTCCAGCACAGTATATCTCCAAGAGCCTTATTCCCTGCTCTTATAGCTGTTTCCAAGAAGACTCTGGCTTAATGGGGTAGCTGCATAAGGGAAAGGATCTAGGCTGTTTTGGTGATGTTTGAGGCTGCTTAGTACTGTACTTTGGAAGAATTGCATCTACTTTGCCTTAACACCCCTCTGCACTTCCACTGCCTTATTATAGCACTTTTCTCATTCTACTTTGTTTAATAGTTGTTTGAGTAGGTGTCTGCCTCCCCTATTAGACAGACATTGTGACTTAGTCATTTTTGAATCTTGCTTTGGTGTCGGAAATGTTTTATACTGAGCAGGCCCTCCCTTATCTGCTTTCCAACCCCAGGAACCTAATTAATTTGACTGATAGCAGTCCTCGATGGCCTAATAATAGGTAGGTTAAGCACATGCTTAGGAAACCAGCTAATAGAGGCATTAAAGATTTTTTTTTAAAAGATTTGAATATGGATATATTTTTTAAAAAGGATCAGTTGTGTGGTAACACAGTGAGATACTACTTTATACCCTCTGTGATGGCTATACTAAAAAAGACAAGTATTGGCAAGAATATGCAGAAATGAGAACCCTTGTACATTGCTGGTGGAGATGCCACTTTGATGAACAGTCTGGCAGTTCCTCAAAAAGTTAAATATAGAGTTACCATATAACATAGCAGTTCCATTCCTAGGTATGTACTTAAAAGAATTGAAAACATATATTCATACAATAGACTTGTACACAAATGTTCATAGCAATAATATTCATAATAGCCAAAGGGTGGAAACACCCAAATGTTCATCAATAATGTCCATCAATTGATGGATGGATAAATAAATGTGGTATATTTATACAATGGAATATTATTCAGCCATATATAGGAATGATATAGTGAAGCTTGATGATAATATGCTACGTGAAAGAATCTAGACACAAAAGACCACATGTTGTTTGATGTCATTTGTATAGAATGGCCAGAATAGGAAACTCTATAGAGACAGAAAGTAGATTAGTGGCTGCCTAGACCTGAGAAGGGACTAGGGGGAAATGAAGGGCAACTGATAATGAGTGTGGAGTTTTAAATTTGTGACAGAGTTTCACTCTATCGCCCAGGCTGGAGTGCAGTAGTGCAATCACAGCTCACTGCAACCTGGAACTCCTGAACCCAAATGGCCCTCCTCACGCAGCCTCCCAAGTAACTGGGACTAAAGGCACGAGCCACCATACCTGGCTAACTTTTAAATATTTTTCAGTAGAGACAAAGTCTCACTGTGCTACCCAGGCTGGTCTTGAACTCCCAGGCTCAAGCAATCCTCCTGCCTTAGCTTCCCAAGGTGCTCAGATTATACCACACCTGGCTGAATTTTGCACTTTTAAAAAGTGAACTGTATGACAATAAGAAAGAATTACAGTTGTAATTACGAAAAAGTTCAGATTTTGTTAAAATTCTCTCATGCTTATTTTATAGGTTAGTATTATTTATATCTTAATTATTTATGAGCATTTAGGGTTTGTACCATTATCTATCTCTTTCATTCTTGTTTTATTTGTTTGTTTGTTTTTGCCTTTTTTTTTTTTTTAGACGGAGTCTCGCTCTGTTGCCCAGGCTGGAGTGCAGTGGTGCGATCTTGGCTCACCACAACCTCTACCTCCTGGGTTCAAGCTATTCTCCTGCCTCAGCCTCCCGAGTAACTGGGACTACAGGTGTGCACCACCATGCCCAGCTACTTTTTGTATTCTTAGTAGAGACGGGATTTCACTATGTTGGCCAGGCTGGTCTAGAACTACTAACCTCGTGATCTGCTCACCTCGGCCTCCCAAAGTGCTGGGATTACAGGCGTGAGCCACCATGCCCAGCCATCGTTCTTGGGGTTTTAAAATGTCTTAACCTAGCCTTGTTGGACTCTAGCTGTGCATCATACAACACATTGAATCTTTCCTTCTTTGCCTTCCCCTTCGAAATCATTTGCCCTCTATCTCATGCCTGTCTGGTAATTAGAATGAAAGAGACAAAGTAATGAGTATAATGTATAGTAACTGAAGATAGCGCTTTCATTTTGACAGATGCTTTAACCTGAAGGAAATGATTAATAGGGAATTGCAGGCACCATGGTGGGGCCAGTGGGGGAAGTCATTTTTATTAGTGATAGCATTTCAGTCCTCCTCAAATTATACCAAGTAGGTACCTACTAACTCCACTGACTCCTGTGAGATTGAATTTAAGGTTGGATCTAAGGAGGGGCCAATATGGTAGTTCTGAGTTTGACTGGTTATTGCCCTGTATGAGGCATCCTTTTATCACTGACAGAATCTCACCTTGAAATTGTCACTTTGCCTCTACCAAGCAAATAAATACCTTGCCTTTCTTTTGTGAGACAGATAGAGCTTGCTGCTAGATATAAAACAGACAGCTCTCATTGTTTAGGCCCAGGGTTGCTTTAGATTCTGAAGCAACTTCAGGGTTTAAAGGCATCCCTGAAAGGGGTCTCTACCAGTTGGTGGTCAAGGTGCTTGCCACCCATATATGCCAGTATGTGCTTTCAAGTGTACCTAGAATTATGAAGTGGTAAGTTCTAGGATGTGTCCTATTTGTAATACTGTGGCCCTGCCTAAAAGTAGGAGAGAAGTGGGAAGAGTATCAGCTTTGGAGTCAGGTGGATTTGGGATTGAATCCCAGCTTGAATTTTTTTATTAGTTTTATGAATTTGGACAAGTTACTTTTAACATCTCTGAGCTGTAGTCTCCTTGTCTGTAAAGTTGGAAATAGTACCCTTACCTCACTGAATCATTGTGAGCATTGCAGGAGGTAACAGATGTCAAGTGCCTTACACTACCTGGCACAGAATACAGTCTCAAAAATGTTAATTCCCTTCCCCTCTCAATCCAAGTTACAAGCAAGAAGTGAGTGACCATCTTGCCTCAGTATCCTAAACACAATGAAAGTACAAATCAATAGCAGTTCTCTTTAGCCTAGAAAAGCAGTAGGTTTTTTTGTTTTGTTTGTTTTGTTTTGTTTTTGTTTTTGTTTTGTTTGTTTTTTGAGATGGAGTTTTGCTCTTGTTGCCCAGGCTGGAGTGCAATCGTGTGGTCTTGGCTCACTGCAACCCCTGCCTCCCGGGTTCAAGTGATTCTCCTGCCTCAGCTTCCCAAGTAGCTGGGATTACCGGCACCTGCCACCATGCCCAGCTAATTTTTGTATCTTCAATAGAGAGGGGGGGTTTCACCATGTTGGCCAGGCTGGTCTTGAACTCCCAATCTCAGGTGATCCACCCGCCTCAGCCTCTCAAAGTGCTGGGATTACAGGTGTGAGCCACCGCACCCAGCTGAAAATCAGTAGTTCTTATTGAATTGTATATGTTTTCTTGGAAGCTCATATGTGAAAGTTTGCTAGTGAGTGTGCATATGTCTAGCAGTCTGGGCTGAAAGAAGGATAGGAAGGTTGATAATGTGAAAGATAGTGAATTAACTTGAACTGTGTGGTTGGTATGTCTACTTAAAGAAATATAGTATCTGATCTAGCATGGAAACAGGGAGCTAATTAAGTTCCTGGCACGATGTCCTTAGCTGCTATAGTCTGCTCTAGGATGTATGTCCTCTGCATATAGGAAAACCACCAGGACCTTGAAGCAATAGAAATAATAATCTCTTACATTTGAATAACACTTTATAGTTTCAATATATATTCACATCCATTATCCCATTTGAGTCTCAATCCAAATGAGTGAAGTAAACAGGGCAGACAGCTATTATCTCCTATCTGGTGAAGGAAAAAATCAAAGCTCAAAAAGGTCAGTGACAATTTAGTAGCAAAATCGGGATTAGAACCTTTGTCTTTTGACTCCTAATTCAACATTCTTTTTTTTTTTTTTTTTTTTTTTGAGACGGAGTCTCGCTCTATCGCCAGGCTGGAGTGCAGTGGCCGGATCTCAGCTCACTGCAAGCTCCACCTCCGGGTTTACGCCATTCTCCTGCCTCAGCCTCCCGAGTAGCTGGGACTGCAGGCGCCTGCCACCTCGCCCGGCTAGTTTTTTGTATTTTTTAGTAGAGACGGGGTTTCACCATGTTAGCCAGGATGGTCTTGATCTCCTGACCTCGTGATCCGCCCGTCTTGGCCTCCCAAAGTGCTGGGATTACAGGCTTGAGCCACCGCGCCCAGCCAACATTCTTTCATCTGCACCACTTTAATGGTTTTGGCCTAAATGGAATATATTTGAAAACATAAATAGAAGTTATGTTATATAACATCCCAGCTGCTGGGTCTGGTTTAGCAGAAGCTTGAAGAACAGCAGAAGAGGGTGGGAGGTAACCAAGTGTGTAAAATGAGTTCCGCATTTTCAGATGTTCAACAAAAGCAACAGAGAGTGCTTAGACCATTGACTGGGACAATACTGATTCTTCAACCCTTAGTCTGTTATGGCTTTCCATTATTCCTTATCAACTCCAATGAGGAATTTCAGCCTTTTTGACATTGTGCCCCTACATTTTTAACCTGTTCCTCCAACTTAACATGTTCCTTCAACTTATCTCCCAGCCTCCTGCATCTATGTAGTGAAAATCCCTCCCTCCTACTCTCTGACTCATTCTCTCATCCCAATTCATATTAATCTTGTTTGTCCTGAGACATTTACCTCTATCTGTTCTTCTACTAACCCTTTTGGTTTTTCTGCATGGAACCTCAATTCACTGGAAGCAATCTCTGCTATGTAAATCAAATAATATGGCAGAAGATATTCTGCAAATAATAGCTGGCAAAGATTTATTATTATTCTGCATTTTCTGAGGGACACTTTTTACTTCCCAACCTTACTGAAACCTGGGTATTCTTTGCCCTGATGATGCTGCTTCCCTCTAAACTTTCTCCAGTTTGTCCATAACATAGTCTTAAACTGGTTGTGTGTGTGTACGTGAGATGGGACTTTCTTTTTTAAAAAGCTTTATTTATTTGGAGACGAGGTCTCACTATATTGCCCGGGCTAGTCTCAAACTCCTGAGCTCAAGAAATCCTCCTGCCTCGGCCCACCAAAGTGCTGGGATTACAGATGTAAGCCACTGTGCCCGGCCCAAGGGGGTGGGGCTTTCTATAGTGGGGAAATATTATTCCCACTTTCCAGCTCATTGGAGTCAACATACTTCCTGCTCCTCGCATGTTTTTCAACAGCAGGAAAAGGGAGGCAACCAGAAGATTGCAGAGGAAAGCAAGAAAGGAAACAATGTATAAGAAGTTCCCAGAGGGAATACAGAGAAAACGGCCTGAGGTTATGGGAAGAGGCATTGACCTTAGGGAGGTAATAAACGATTTCATTTTGTCTGGAGACATCGGAGGGAAAGACTGGAAGACATTCTAAGATAGAGAGTTTTGCAGGGATAGCATCCACTTTTTCAGTAAAGCAAGAGAATGAAAGTTATTTGCTGAGGTAGGTGGCTGGGGTTGGGTGTCTGATAAGAGTAGAAATGAACCGAAGTAGTTGTTTTGGTAAACATGGTCAGGGACTAGCAAATAAGGTTGTGGAATGGCAAAACAGCAACGAGAATAAGCTATACCATCTCTCCCACCCACAAAGGACAAAAATACAGTTTATTTCTCCTTTAGCAATGCAGCAAGTAGGCAGATTAGGAAGAATCAATACATGGAAAGGCCAGTATGAAGAAGATCCATTGGGGATGAGGCCCACTCTTCCAATATAAAACCAAGTTGTCCATTTTTTCCACCGTTACGACCAACTGCCCTACGTCAGGCCCTTATCAGATGAGTACTGCAACTGCTTCCTACCAGGCACCCAGGCTTCCAGCCTTTCTCCCCTCAGATTCATCCTTCATTTCACTTATCACTCTATTGTATTTGTTTTTAATTAACTGTCTCACCCATTAGGCTATGAGCAACTTGAAGGCAGTCTTCCAGTCTTCTCTGTGCCCCTGGGATCTAGCACAGAATCTGGAGTGTAGAAGACACTCAGTAATGGTTCTTCGAATGAAAACCACTGGAGTGATATTTCTAAAACATAAACCTGATCGTGCCACTTGCTTGCTTAAACATTTTAAATGATCCTTAGCATGGTATTCCAGCACCCCCATGAGCTGATCCCATGTGCTTCCATAGCTTCATCTCCTGCCACCTTCTTCCCTTTCCTACCCATATCCCTGTCTTAAGTTAACCATACTTAACTAGGACGTGCAGTTCCTCAGCAGGCTGTGTGCTCTAACCTTTGTTCTTTTACACATGCTTTCTCCCTATCTGAAATACCCTAGCAAAGTCCTGTGCAGTGATACCAGGGTGAGCCTTGAACATCCTTCTGCCAGTTACCAAGGTGAAACTAAAGTCAAAGCTTGTGGCCCGACCTACTTTTATCTTTCTTTGCCCTCCTCTGAAAATAGTTGAGCCTAGACTATGTGCTTGTTGGGCATGTGGTGAGCTGGTGCTGAAGGTGAGCAGTGAGTCAGATTCCCATGTGTTTTGTATATGTCCGTCACAGTTGTTCTGTGTGTGCCATCCCACACTATTTCTCAGAATGTTCCCTCTGGTCTTTCTTCTAGCCAACTCCCCACTCCAACTCATTCCAAGTCAGTTGTAAAGGACTCTGAGGGCCCTGGTTCTGGATGGTATTGACAAACCCTGTAAGCTTCCAGGGCTAGGATGGAGGGCGAGACAGGGTCAGGCCTGGGCTAGGCTAGGTAGCTGAGAAATGTTCTGTTGCAGATGCGTAGGTTGAGAAGTCGGACGTGTTTTCAAAAGCCCCTTCAGAAATCAAAGGCCTTTTCTGCACCTGCATGGGAGCCTGCCTTGTGCTATTTGGACCAGATAGGAAGGGCTACTTACATAGCTCTGAAAGCTTGATGACAGGGGCTATTGGTTTCTATGTTGCTTACTTTGAAGAGGAAATCAGGCCATATTTCTAGCCTTTTACTGAAGCTAGCAACTTAAGTTTTAAAAATTTCACCTCAAAAGAAAACATACACATATATACACACTATTTTCTAGCTGAAGGTTTTCAATAATAGTAATGATCATCATGATGACCACAGTCATTAATGATGTATTGTATGTATCAAAATTGCTAAAAGAATAGATTTGTAATGTTCTCACTACAAAAAAAATGGTAAGTTGGTGGGATGATGAATATGTTAATTAGCTGGGCTGAATTTTTCTACATAGTATACATAGATCAAAACATCACACTGGAGCCCATAAATATATAGAATTATTATTTGTCAAAAATAAATAATAAAAATACTTCATAAAAATCACATAATAATTTTAAAATGGAACTTAAAAAAACCATAATTCTGGGTCCTTTAGACACTTTGTAAACACTAGTCCTAGATCCTATGTAAATACTAGTCCTAGGAAGTATTTTCTTTTTTTCTTTTTTTTGAGACGGAGTCTCGCTCTGTCACCCAGGCTGGAGTGCAGTGGTGCGATCTTGGCTCACTGCAACCTCCACCTCCCAGGTTCAAGCGATTCTCCTGCCTCAGCCTCCTGAGTAGCTAGGATTACAGGTGCACACCACCACACCCAGCGAATTTTTGTATTTTTTTAGTAGAGACGGCATTTCACCATGTTGGTCAGGCTGGTCTCGAACTCCTGACCTTGTGATCCGCCTGCCTCAGCCTCCCAAAGTGTGAGATTATAGGTGTGAGCCACCACGCCCAGCCCTAGGAAGTATTTTCTAAGTTCCAGTGCCATCAGAGCTTATAAAGTTTTTAGAGGCAAATCAGTGAAGTTAAGCAACCCACTCCCAACCAGTCTTTCTGTCTCTCCATATACCCCTGTTTCCAGAGATGGAGGGAGGAAAGAAGAAAGCTGCTTTTATTCTTTGCGGTGACCTGGGACTGCTGGGGCTTTAAATCTTTGTATGTTTGTGTAGGAGGATGAGGATGGGGACTTTCTGACTGCTATTCATCCACCTATTCATTCATTCAATTTACTCATTCAACATATATTTATTAAGTAACCTACTGTGTGCTGGGCACTTGGTAAAGGCATATAATCGTATCTATCCTGCTAGTGGCTTCTCCCAGGTCTCTCAGGGTGTTTGGAGTTCATACCCTCTTCTCCTAAGGGCTGGTACGGACAAAAGCAAGAAGGTGCCTGGGGTAGTCATTGAGGGGAGTCATGGAGGAGCTGTGTTTTCCCGAATTATTCAAGATCCATTTTGTTTCCCCAATTTGTTGAGGCTTTTTCTATATGTGAGATCTAAAAGGGTGTGAAGATGAGACTTAGGGGTGACTGGCAGACTGTCCTGAGCCCAACACTGTACCTTGAGTACCAGTGATGATTCTAGATCACAGTGTTTCAACCCTCAACACAGAAACAGAATCCTGGACTGGCTACGAGGGGTCCCTGCCAGGTGCTGGCTCTGAAGTTGGTTTTGTCTGTGGGCTAGATCAGTGTAAGTTGGGGTCCAGGCTGCTCGCTCAGCAGCCTGATTGATCTCCGGGGCTTTTTTGTCTCCTCCTCCCCAGTGGAAGCCTCTCCTCCTCTCCCCCTCTCCCCATCTTCCCCCAATCCCTGTCTCCTTCTCTCCCCCTCTGCTGCTCAGGCTCTTCCGCTTTCCTCCTCTGCTTCTAATGAATTGAAATCTCCAAGAGCCGCCACATCTCTGGTAGTTTTACAAAACTGTCCTTGCTCTTCCTGCGTTTGCCCAGTCAAGGGTATTTTTGCCTGAGGTCGGAATGATGCTGTTAGTCCTGGTGATATGATTGCATAGCAACACAGAGCAGCTCTGAGAGGGGAGGAGGAGGAGAAGAAGGAAGACAGGGAGGTGGGAGAGACAGAGGGAGAGTGTGCATACAGCAGCTGTCGGCATCCCTGTCTCAGGGACTTCTTTGCTGATTCACAGAGGCAGCCCAGCCCCGGTACAGCTGCCGCCTGCTTCTCAGACCTGACGGAATCAGAAGGTAGGCCACAGAAAATTATTTCCAAGCCTTGCCCTTGTTCAGCTGGCTGAGGGGAAATGACTGAGGGAGGGGAAGCTCCAGAGGTACTGTGTGGCGGGCGGGGGGTGGGGGAAGAGAGAGAGAAAATGAGTGTGTGTGTGTGTGTGTGTGTGCGTGTGTGTGTGTGTATGTACATGTGCCTGCCTGTGGTCTGTTTGCATGTGCTTTTAGGGCAAAACTTGCATTAAAAAATGCCCACAATAAAGTAGTCACCATTTAGATTCATAAAGAAAAAAAAAGATGCCCAAGAATAGAAACTCAAGCCAATTTGAGCAACTAAGGTCTAAAAATGAATAAGAAGGAGGTACACAGTTTGCTTCTCTGAGAAGAGAGGGACATTTATTTATTTATTTTAGGTTCTCAATAGCATGCTTTTTGTCCAAGGGTGTATTTCTTGGCAGGAGGGAAGGAAAGGTGTGTGGAAAGCATTGGCTAACAAGGGAGGAGAGAGGAAACATGGGACCTTGGAGCAGGTTCCCTGAACAAATGAGTATTCTGGCCAGCAGACAGGACAGGAGTTCTTTGCTGAAGTAAACCAGGCTCTGACCTAAGAGCCTGGAGCTGAAGGGCTCATCTCATCTCTGTATTTACTTCCTGGCTCTGTTGTTTTTCCTGTGACATTTTTTCCCCCTTATCTTCTCCCCTGGTTTCCTTTCTACACCCTGTAATCAGGAGGCATCTTTCCACTCTTGAAAGCCTAGCTTGGAGTGGTTTCAAATAGGGCTTGCTTCTCTTGGAGTCTTAACACCCCATCACCTGCTCTCACCACCTTTCCCAGCATCAGGCCAAGTGCCCCAGCCTAGTAGGTGGGCCTGAGACTGTATGGGTAGTTAATGTTTATCCTTCTTTTGGTAGGCAGGTCGAGCCAGGCCTCACAGGTGTTGGGTCTAAGCAGGTGGCAAGGCTGGGATGGGTTGGGGTGGAGTGGGGTAGAGGAGGATGTCAGCAGCAGCTGCCGCCTGCTTCCGTTGAAAGCATGGTGCATGCTGTCTGGAAAACAACATACTTTTAAAAAATGTTTTCATTTTGATTGTCAAAAGAACAAAAGCCTTAAAAAAGCTCTATGTCTAGTTCATCTTAATTCCTGACTTTTCCAAAGGAATCCTTGTTTCTAGATGAAAGGCCCTCAGGTAAATCACCTTTTAAAAGGCCTGTGGGAACCACAAGCCTCAGGAGATTTTCCTTCTAAGGTTTGCGTGGGGAGATGATCCCAGAGAATCTCAGGGCCTTCTAAGGAAACCTCCGTGAAAAGGCAGTGTTGGAAGTGGCAGTGTTGTGTCCTGTTTCTGAAAGACCAAGCCCCTCTGTCTCTGGGTGGGCAGGCCTCTGCCCTGTAGTCTTGCTTTCTGTAAACCATTGCTGGGGTATGAAGGCACACGGAAAGAGCTCCTCTTCTTGTGTGATTTGTACTTCTAGACATTCAGCCTCAGCTAGGTAGCTCTGTGCTCCAGTTCAGATTACCCTTCAAGTCCGCCATAAAGGAGGGGAGCATAGCTTGAAGCAATGAATTTAGCAAAGACCCCGAGTCAGATGTGGAGAGCACATCTGGGATTCAGTCCTTCTAACTGTAGATGCTCAGAAGTTTCTGATGTTGGATCTGTCACCATGCCAGCTAGGATGGGATCTCACTAATGAAGTCCGAGAAGATAGCCTTCTAAACTTCTCAGGGATACACACTCAGAGGAAACCCATTCAGTGGAAATTATACTATGAAATGACATTCCTCCCTTACGAAGGATTCTAAACGTGCATCAGCAACAAAAATAGCAAGTGAGATAAATCCTTCTAGGATAGCATTTACCAAACCAATGTTCTATAGAGCCCCATCCTGAGAGAATGTTAATAGATTCTGTTTTAAAATAGGTGTTGGGTGTGTGTGTGCATGCATGTGTGTGTATTCTGCAGTTCAATACTTTTTGGAAATGCTTCTTAACCGAATTCTCATTTTGGAGAGTCACAGTATATATAACGCATATTAAAGACTCTGAGAAGTACTGCTGTAAATGAATCTGTTTAATTTTGTTTAACCCAGTACATCCCAGACTGGTTTGACCAGGGAACACTTTTCTTTATGGAAAACACTTTTTGCCTCTTGCAGATACAGTTTGGGGAATTGCTGCTCAAAAACAAACAAACAAACAAACCGGAAGAAATCGTCACATGGATAACACTTGTAAAATAATCTAGTCCAACAATGCATTTCTAAACATGAAAAACCCAAGAGGTTAATCATATTGTTTTCCTTCCCATAGCTGATGAGAATCTGGGATTATCTCCTGATTCCCCAGCCCACTGTACCCAACTGCTGCTTCTCTAGCAGGTCCCCTCCTGTGAAACTAGTCCCAGGAAAATGAAGCAGATTTCAGGAATAATCCTTAAATTTTGAGTGCAACATTTACATTTAATACATTTCTTCTAGTATTTTGTTATATGCAAAAATTGTCAACTTTCTTTTCAGAATGGGCTTTGTTGCATTCTTTTAAACAATGTGTTATGAAATATCTTCGTACATTCAAAAAGGTGTAAAAATAATATGGTGAAAATCAGGTTATTCACTGCACAGCTTAGTAAGGAAACATTACCAGTAGAGTTGAAACCTTCTGTCTACTCTCCATGATTAAAGTTCTCTCTTTCCTTCCAAAGTAGCCACTATCCTGGATTTGGTGCTTATTATTCCCATGCATTGATGTATATACTTTTACTATACATGTATGTATTTTTAAACAACATATACTACTGCTTTATATATTTTAAAAGTTTATATCAGTGGTGTATTATATGTATTCTTCTGCAATGTGATTTTTCTTTTCTTTTCTTTTCCTCCCAAGAGACAAGATCTTGCACTGTTATCCAAGCTGGAGTGAATTAGTGTAATCATAGCTCACTGCAGTCTCGAGCTCCTGGGCTGGAGCAGTCCTCCAGCCTCACCACCCCCCAGGTGGCACCACCATGCCCAGCTCATTTTTTTTTCCTTCATAGAGACAGGGTCCTGCTATGTTGTCCAGGCTGATCTCAAACTCCTGGCCTCATATAGTCCTCCTGCCTCAGCCTACCAAAGTGTTGGGATTGCAGCCATGAGCCAATGCACCTGGCTTGAAACTTACTTTTTCTATTCAATGTTATATTTGTGAAAAGCATCCATGTTGTAACACGGGGCTCTAGTTTACTCATTTTTTTCACTATTGTATACTCCTCTAATGACTATACCACACTTTATCTATTCTGCTGTTGATGGACATTTAGGCTATTTCTAGTTCTGAGCAATCACAGAGGTACTGTGATCTTTCTTGTGTAGCTATTCTTAGGTGACAGTTTGTACTGGGTAAATATCTGGGTGGAATTGTCCCTTACAGGGTATGTGCATTGTCACCTTTGAGAGATATTGTCAAATCACTGTGCAAAATAGTTTACTAACTTACACTCCCACCATCAGTGTATAAAGGTTTCAGGTTTATTGCATTAATGGGCTCTTACAGTTTTCTCCCATGGGGATGCGTCTCTGATTTTTTTTAATTGGATAATAAATTTTATTTCTCAAAATTGCTTGACAGCTAAACTTCTCAGGAATACGTTTCCTTGTTTTCATTGTAAATGAGAGGATTGGCCTAGATGATCTCAAAGGTCCTTTCTAGCTTGAAAATCTGAGTTTCTACGATTTGTTCATTAAATGAGGTACATCTGAAGCAGAACCTTGTTTTTTTGGCTGCATTGCAGGAATATTTTAGGAAGTATAACAAAGTTTGTTACCAATGAAATGTGTATCTTCTCTCTTATTGCCATGCTGTCAGGTAGAAAGGCAGTGGTGTGAGAGGAAAGATAGTTACACAGTGTTACCTTGGATTGGGGAGAGGAATCTGTAGCCCATGGGAAGGGGGTCTCCTTCCCATGCCCTGTTCTTTACAGAACTCTTCATCTTAGAAGTCTTCCCTATCTCTTGAATTTGTTCTCCCGAGAATAATAAATGTTTGCAATTTTTTTTTTTTGAGATGGAGTCTCACTATGTCGCCTAGACTAGAGTGCAGTGGCACAATCTCAGCTGGGAGGCTAAGGCAAGATAATCACTTGAACCCGGGAGGTGGATGTTGCAGTGAGCTGAGATCATGCCGCTGTACTCCAGCTGCACTCCAGCCTGGATAACAGAGTGAGACTCTGTCTCAAAAAAAAAACAAAAAAACAAAAAAAAACAGATGTCCAGGCTTCCTTTCTGCACATACACACAGTAGATTGTTTTTACAAAATTGGAGTTCCATTACACATGCTATTCTGACATTTGTTTGTTTTCTTTGGCCTAAAATATATAACTTTGAAATCTGTCCAAATCAGTGCATATAGATCTGCCTCTTTCTTTTTAACAGCTACATAATATTCTGCCATGTGAGTGGCTATCATAATAAATAACATTTGAATATTTACTAAATGCCAGAAACTATGAATTAACTCCTTGCAACAAAGCTAAGATGTAGGTCTTTTTGTTATCCCTGTTTCACAGATGTGGGGACTAGAGCACAGTAAGATTGGGGAGCTTGTCCATATCTGTGCCGATAAGTGGGCAGGGTGCAAGCCAGAGCATCCTGGTTCAGAGCCTGTGCCCCAGACAATCATGCTGTGATATGTCTCAGACATAGTCTACTCACCAGTCCCCTGTTGGTGGACATTTGAGTGAATGCAGATTTTTGCTATTATAAACAATACTGTAGCAGACATCTTTGTCCACTTCTAGAGGTCTTTTTGTAACACAGGCTCTTAGATTTCTCCGGTTTCTAGATGGAAAGCGCTTATTTATTGAAAAAAAAAAATTTATTGAGCTTTAGGCATTGGGGAGGCTCTGAGCTCAAAATAGGAGACTTGACCAGAATTTCACTTCTCAGATGTCCTGTAAAGGTCACTTAAGTGCTTTTCACTGTTTGCCAGCTTAGTGCTGCCCCAGACCTTAGACTGACTGCATCCTGTCTGTTTTTAATTGCTTGTGTCTTTGCCTGGGTAGTGGCATAACTGAGTCAATGCTTGGGCTCCCACCTGGTGGTCCATAGCCAAAAATTGTCTCCACTATCCAGGTATCAGTGATTACAATGCCTCAGAGCCTGGGTTCTAGAATTTACAGAGGCAGAATAGCATAATGGTAAATAACTTGTATTCTGAGACACAACTGCCTGGGTGCAAATCCCAGCTCTTCACGATGTATTCACAATATGACTCTGAACAAGTTACTTACCATCTCTGTGCCTCCATTTTCTTATCCACACAATGAGAATAGCAATAGTAACTACTTTATAGTGTTGTCATAAGGATTAAATGAGTTAATGTATGTAGACTGCTTAGTTAATATATATAAAAACACAGAATACAGTTATTATTTATTTGGCTATGGAAAAGCTGCCACACCAATCTTTCTATAAAATAGTTGATGACATCCTTGCATTTTGGTGGGGAGCGGAGAGGGGGCGAAGAATTAACTGTTATTAAATAGGTAATGTGTTCACATGGGTCAAAATTCAAAAAGTACAAAATGATATTTAGTAAAAAATTTTATCTTCTCTTGGCAACATGGGGCTTATGTGGTGTGGGGAATAATTCTATTTCTCAACCTGGGAAGTGATTATATGAATTTACTTTATAATGATTTAATATACTTTGCATATATGTTTTATGTACTTTTATAAGTGTATTTCTTATTTTTAAAAAGGGCAGAAATAGTAGAAATCCCAAAGAGATGGGGAGAATTTTCACTGCTCAGTTCCCTTCTTCAATGGTAACAGGCTCTTTTGTATACTTCCAAAGATTTTTTTTTTGCATCTATAAGCACATATTTTTGGTATACAAGTGTAGACTAACCACCACCTTGATTTTTCTCTTGTTTTCTTTTTACTTAAAGTATATCATAAGAGATCATTTTGTATTGGCACATAAAGAGTTCTTAATTATTTTTTAAGTAGTTGTATAGAATTCCATTGTATGGATACACCATTATTTAATTAGTCCCCTAGTGATAGACATTTAAGTTTTTGCAATTTTTTTTTTTTTGCCATTTCAAGCCTTGTTTCAAATGCCAACATCGTACTTATTATTGTATTTGTTTCAAATGCTAACATTGTACATTATTCCACATAAATTTAAGTAGCATATGTTCCTAGACGTCTCCAGGTTTTGGGTGCCTAGCACTGTGTTAAAAATATGTGGGCTATAAATAAATATCAGGTGTGGGTTTTGTCCTCCATGAGCCAACAATCTTGCTTGCATATTGAAGTCCTAATATTTCCCCTGTGTTTTAAAGCTTTTTATGTCCGCTCAAGAGAAACAATGCCTTCCCACTGAATCCTCCTGAAACAGCCTGTGTATGGCTTTTAGAACCAGGAAGAGTATTTGTAGTGGCAAAAAGCCAGAGTTTCATATCCAGCAGGATCCCTAGGGGAGGGCAGGGAAGGCTTATTGCCACCCAAAAAGCATCCTCCACTCCTGCATATGTCAAAATCTTCTCTTTCACCTTAGCTCAAAAGCTTCTTTCCCATAAACACATCCGAAATCCCTCCAACTAGAAGTGAACAATTCCTCCTCTGTGACCTCTTGTAGCATGATTTCTGTGTCCTGCTATCTTAGTCCATTTTCTGTTGCTTATAACAGAATACCTGAAACTGAGTAATTTATAAGAAAAGGAATTTATGTATTACCGTTATGGAAGCTGAGAAGTCCAAGTTCGAGGGGCTTTGGTGAGAGTCTTCTTGCTGGTAGAAACTCTCTGAAGCATCCCAAGATGGCACGGAGTATCACGCGGCTAGAAGGCTTAGTGTGCTAGCTCAGATCTCTCTTCCTCTTTTTATAAAGCCATGAATTCTCCTCCCATGATAACTTATTAATTCATTAATCCATGAATGGATTAATCCATTCATGAGGGCAAAGCCCTCATCAACTCTTAAAGGTCCCAGCTCTCAATACTGTCACATTGGGGATGGATGTTCAAACCACAGCACCCACGTAGGGTATGAATAATTTTCTCCCCAAAAGTATACTTTTTTGTTTGTTTGTTTACATGTCTTGTTTCCTACATTTGACCAGTTGGGGACCAAGTCTGATTCATCTTCAATCTCTCATAGCCTTTGCAAATTAAAAAGAGGAATAGGAAAAAATCAGTATGTGCAGATGGTGATTTGAGATAGGACTGAGCTAGATAGAGGCAGAAGAATCTTTGTGTATAACAAAGAGTACTTGCCCAGGAATCAGGAGGCCCTGGTTCGCTTGCATCTCAGCATCTTCATCTGTAAAGTGGGATCTTAATTCTGGCTGGGACAACTTTACTAGGTTGTGCTTAGGATCATGAAAGACAGCACAACAGACTACAAAAGCATGCTATATGAATACAGGGAATGATAGTTTTTGGTGCTTAGCAACCCTTAAACATTAACATTTGATACATTAGCAAACTAAGGCCTAGAGAGGCAATATGACTTGAGGTCAAGGTCAGGGGTATTACGGTCTGAAAAGAGCAGAGGATTTTTAGGACCAGAAGAAATCTATTCCTTTCCTGCCTGTGTTGGTATTAGAAGGTCTGAATTCTCTGACTCCTGGGTTTACCTTAGTTTTGTTTTGTGAAGCCTCAACCTAGCATCAGGTCAGTAGAGGAATAAGAAAGAAGGAAGTTAATTTGGAGATAAATGAATCTCAAAAGAGAAGAAAAGAGATAGTTGATGAAAGAAGAGATAAAAACGACCACTAAGGTGTGGAGGAAAAGCTAAATATCTTTAGCAATTAAGGAAATGCAAAGTAATCCTCAAAATGCCATTTTCACTCACAAAGTTGGCAAATAAAGTAAGAATACATACTGTTGGCAAGTGTGCTGGGAAACTGGCACTCTCATACATTGCTAGTAGTAGTATAAAATGATATAACTTTTTCTAGGGCAATTTAGAAATATGTATCATAAACCCTTTGATCCAGGAATTCCCCCTTATAGGCAATTACCCCATGGAGAAAATCACAAATATGCACAAGGTTGTTCTTTGCACTTTGATTTATAAAAAAGAAGAACTATAAACATATGTCTAATTGTTAAATTATGGTGTATCCATTCAGTGGAATACTATACAATGACTATAGTATACAATAGAATAGTATTGTATTGTATATACAATATAGTATAGAATACTATACAATGACTATACAATACTATACAATGCACAACCCTTATTGAGTTGTGCACTGTTGCCAGACACTGTGCTAAGTTATTTAAATTATTAACTTTAATCATTAGAATATTCTGTGAGGATGCTATCATTATTTATCCCCATTTTGCAGATGAGGACACTGAGGCTCAGAGAGGTTAACTTGTCCTGGGCCACACTGCTAATAGGCTGAATAGTGTGGATTTGACTCTAGGTCTGTCTGATGCCAGTGCCCATGGCCTCAGTCACAGTGCTGTACTTCCAATGCAGCTGTTAAAAATCATGTTTTAGGCTGGGCGTGGTGGCTCATACCTGTAATATAAGCACTTTGGGAGGCACAGGCGGGCTGATCACTTGAGCTCAGGAGTTTGAGACCAGCCTGGCAACATGGCAAAACCCCGTCTGTACCAAAAATACAAAAAATTATCCAGGCATTGTGGTGCACACCTGTAGTCTTAGCTACTTGGGGGCGCTGAGGCGGGAAGATCGCTTGAGCCTGGGAGGTTGCAGTGAGCCAAGATCACGCCAGTGCACTCCAGCCTGGGTGACAAAGTGAGAGACCCTGTCTCAAAAAAAAAAAAAAAAAAAAAAATCATGTTTTAAGGGAATAGTTAATGACATTCTAAAATGACCATGGTATAATGACAAGTGAAAAAAGCAGGATACGAAATGGTAGCATGTGATGGCAATTTTATTTTAAAAGTGTATGTATATATTTTTCAGAGAAAAATTAAAACTTCATAGCTGGTAGTAATGATTATCTCTAGGTGGTAATATTACAGATTATTTTTATTTTCATCCCTATTATTTTTGTATTTCCTAGTTTTTCTATAAAGAACATGTATTACTTCTATAATCAGCAAAAATAAAAATGTTAACATAAAAAGAAGTCTGAAAGCAAGCCTCTTGTAGCCTTTATGCTTATAACACATCCATAGCAGTACTTCATTTTTTAATCTAAGTGACTAATGCTTTTGTGGTGTCTGATCACAGATGAGCCATATTTTCAGTCATTCTTTGGGGATGAGTAGCTACGTAGCTGTATAATCTCTAGGGACTTTGACTACAACAAAGTACCCTTTAGACCACAACCTCTTGTGCCCTTGTGATTTGTAATAATCTCCACTCCTTGGACTATAGTCTCCTGAGGAGGAGGGGTGGGTACTTAATGCAAGGAGTCCACAGATCTTTAAACGCATAAATGTTTTTCTCACTCGGTACGTTCTAAAATTACAGCTACTATTATGGGTGAGAGTGGGTGAAGTGAGATTTTTTTTTTTAGTCTTAAGAAGGGCCCCTTATATCTAAAACGTTGTGAACCACTGGAATAGAGTCTAAAAATAGTTATTTAATTATCAGCATCAAGAAAAAAGATGCTCAGTTCTGGCCGTTTGAATCAGGGTTTGTGTGTCTTTGCCCCACACTAAAAGAGATCACCTTATTATTTCCTAGCATCATCTTTGCCACCCATTCTCATCACATTTATGTACATTCTCTAAACCATCAATTGGTTTGTACATCTAAACTTTGCCCCCATATTTCTCCTTTACTAAGCTTAGCTCTTTTTTTTTTTTTTTTTTTTTTTGAGACGGAGTCTCGCTCTGTCGCCCAGGCTGGAGTGCAGTGGCCGGATCTCAGCTCACTGCAAGCTCCGCCTCCCGGGTTTACGCCATTCTCTCGCCTCAGCCTCCCGAGTAGCTGGACTACAGGCACCCGCCATCTCGCCCGGCTAATTTTTTGTATATTTTAGTAGAGACGGGGTTTCACCGTGTTAGCCAGGATGGTCTCGATCTCCTGACCCGTGATCCGCCCGTCTCGGCCTCCCAAAGTGCTGGGATTACAGGCTTGAGCCACCGCGCCCGGCCAGCTTAGCTCTTTACATCTAAAGCTGAATATGTCTCAAGCATAGCTTATTATGTAACATCGCCCCATCCCTTACCACAGCAAATATACTTTCTCCTGTTTTCCTTCCCTTGCAGTTGGCAACATTATCCACTCAGCTCCCAAATTAGAAACCTTTGACTCCTTCTCCTCCCTTACTGTTCACATCCAATTGATCATCAAGCCCAATGTATTTTACCTCTCTAATGTACCTCAGAGTCATGCTGTCTGCTTCATCTTCACTGCAACTGCCTGCCTATTCTAACAGCTTCTCAACAGGTTATTCCTTTTGGAGAATCACTCTACAAGGAAGGCAGAGGGCTCTTTCTAAAATGCAAATCTTGGCCGGGTGCGGTGGCTCATGCCTGTAATCCCAGCACTTTGGGAGGCCGAGGTGGGTGGATCACCTGAGGTCAGGAGTTCGAGACCAGCCTGGCCAACATTATGAAACCCCATTTCCACTAAAAATACAAAAAGATTAGTGGGGCATGGTGGCGGGCACCTGTAATCCCAGCTACTCAGGAGGCTGAGGCAGGAGAATCACTTGAACCTGGGAGGCAGAGGTTGAAGTGAGCCGAGATTGTGCCACTACACTCCAGCCTGGGCAACAAGAGCGAAACTCCGTCTAAAATAAATAAATAAAATAAAATAAAATGCAAATCTCATTATGTCGCTCTCTGCTTAAAATCTTCAGTACCTCCCCATTATCTACAAGATATCTACATTATCTACAAGATAAAGCCTACAATCCTCTGCTTGTCATTCAAGGCATGGCCCAATCTGGCCACAGCCTCATCTCCTGCTACACACAACAAGGCACATACCTTGTACTCTGGTCACACCGAACACACCATACATTTAATTTTCATGTTTGTATTTTTTTTTAAACCTTCACTGCCTAATGACAAATCTGTTTCTCTTTCATGACTCACCTCAAGCACATTTCCTCTAGGGAGACTTTTCTTGACATGACCAGATAGAACTCACAATTCCCTCATCAGTCTCTTCACTTTATCCCATAAACACTTCCGTTATATGACCTCAAATAACACTTTATGGCCATTATTTTCTCCACATTTGTTCTGTCTGTATGTGATACTCCTCAGGGGAAGCTCCCATGTCTTTTCATCTCTGTGCCTCTTAAAACTCTAGCCATACTGATCACATTGTCCTCTGAACATGCTAGGCTTTTTATGACATCCACCTTCACACAGGTGGGTCCGTCTGCTGGGAATGCCATTCTCCCTTTCTCCTCTGCACAAGCAAATATCTACTCATCTTTTGAGACTCATCTCAAGTGTGCTCTTTCTGAAATATGTACACATTCTCAGTGTTAGCTGTGCTCCCTTAGCCTTTTGGTAAACTCTTGATTTTAGCATTTGCTATGTAACATTTTATTATAATTATCAGCATACATGACTGCCTCCCCTACCCGTCTCCCCCACCTCCACCCTTAGGCTTTAATATCTCAGCAGTTATCTTTATGTCTCTAGCACAAAGCACTATAGGTAAACAATAAATGCTTCCTTGGTCAATAATTAAATAAAGTCTTTTATGGTACATGGTGGCCTGGGTAGGTCAGTAGGCTTTGAATACTTATTTGTGTATCTGGTCAAGCCACCTCTGGGTAGATGCTTGATTCATAGGCTTTTCTAGGTCTTGACTCTAAATCTCTCTGTATTGATTTTCCAGGTGCTTAATGATCAATAGTTGGTGCACTGCCTATCCTCACCTCCCCATGAGCCTTGGTTTTTATGCAACCTATGGTCATGCAGGGATGCCCTTATACCCTCCCACGATGTCATGACTGGCAGGCAGCTGACCAGTTCCATCATAGCAGCAGCCTCCGAAGCACCTGCCCCCACCCTCAGGTAAGAATCTGATAGTAAAAGAAAGACCTGTGGAGAAAGAGTGGACACAGGATCTGTGTATCCTTGGGGTACTCACACTTCCTAAGGCTCAGGGGCATTCTCTGTATACATGCAATCCCTTGGATAGCATGGGGAATATATTGGGCCCATCCTTCATTACTCATGATGTCTTTTATGGGGGGGCATAGGGAAAGGAAGGGCGTTGGGCTGAGCAGCTCAGAAGGCCCACTGCAGCTGAGTGGGGCTGGTTTCGTGTTAACCTTCTAAGAGTTACGGGTACAGGAATGTCCTAGAAGAGTATGATCCTTCAGGGCGTGGTCTAGGACAAGGCAGGTCCTTCCTTTGCCTTGGCTTCTCTGTGGCATGCCTTCCATATTCTGCAGGTGTCTCTCTCCTGCCATCAGCTTTTCCTCTCAAGTTCCTAGCCTTTTTCATAGCTCCTGGCTCAGCCCCACTTAGAATTCCCTGAGCTCCATATCTGCCTGTTCTCTCTCTCTGCTCCTGTAGTAGTGTGATGGTGGTGGTGTATGTGCCCGCCTGTGTATGTTGGTAAGCAGGTAGAGGATGTGTGTGAGACAGTAGGGAGGGCAGCCCCCTTTCCCAACAATGAGTGAGGTCTAGGGAAAGTTGACTGGAGAAGGGAGATGCCTAAGCATACTTTGGGTTGCCCTACAATGCTTTGGGTCCAGAGGCTATGGGGGTGTGAGAAAGTGCTATGTCCCCTGGAGCCTCACAGATGGGCTGCAGTGCTGAGTCACTGCTGGGGGGCAGGCAGCAGTTGAATATACAGGAAGGAAGAAGGGAGGAAAAAGGAAGTGGGGATGGAGAATGTGGATGCTGGGGAGCCCATTTTAGAGGCAGTAATGAAGGAAAGTCAAGGTCCAGAGAGGCATTAGAGTCAGGTCCCCCTGAGCTATTTTCCCACATCCAGCCAGAAAGAAATTACTGCCTCGAACATATCTCAAAGCAAGGGTCAATGTAGACTCCCCCATTAACCTACCCCTTCCCTAGAGTGGGACTTTCACAGGGTTGAGGGATTGAGAAAACTGAGCCCTTCCAAAAAGCTTACCCTGTTCATTGTCTACCCCCACCAAGCACCACCATGTAGGCAGGGAAACCTGAGGGCTTCATTTTGTGATTGCCGATGGCATGGCCCAACTTCTCTCTTGTGCCACAATCCAGTTTCTCTTCCTTTCTGCAGCCTTTTTCTCAAAGATTCAAGGGATGGATAGAGAACCTCAAGGGGAGTGGGGTGCAAGAAGCAAATATCCTGGCTGCAAAAGCCAGAAGTAGAAGGCAATTGATAGGGAAGGGGAAATAAACATTGCTATTCATCATTTGCCTATTGTGTGCCTGGCTCTGCTAGGTGTGACTTGAGAGTGTATGGGGAAGTAGGAGAGGAGAGCAGGGTGGTGGAGAATAGTATGGCAGCTGGGTGGGGGTTTAGGAAACCAAGAAGTCTGCAGGGAATGCAAAGCTGACATGGGTGGAGCCCAGCTCATCGTGGGTGCTCCCCTCAGAGTCAGGACAGCTTGGTTGTGGCTGGGTCACAAGGGGCTGTTGCTAACTCTGGGGCATTCGCAGTGCAGAGGACCCAGCACGAGTGAAGCTACGGCCCAGAGCTAGAGCGACTCCCTGCTCTTGGCCTGCCATCCCCTGCCATCCCCCGGCCACCCTGATTGGCTCCACCCCAGAACCCCAGAAAGAGTCAGGCAGCTGTTCCAACTATTCCTGTAGGTGGGCCTCAGCATGGAAACAATGTGGAACTGTTGGAAAGTCCAGAAGACTCTGTGGGAGATAAATGAGGATGGGAACAGAACACTTATTGGTGAAAACGATGTGTTTTCCCTCAGTGCTGATAGATGGGGGCCCAGCTTGGGAATGTTAACCTTTCCCCAGACAAGTCTGTTGGAAAAGGAGAAGAGTGGCCACTTCAGGAGGGGCCCTACCCCTCAGGCCAGTGGCTTATGGGAAAGGGCCTTCCCCTGCCCCCACCCAGGGTAGCACAGGCAGGGCACAGGAGCCTCCCTGGCAATGGCTGCCTACATGGAACTGCTGGGTCCCAATGACCCATTTCCCTCCCCTGTGAAGGTTCAATGGGATGCCCACAAACCATCCATTTCCCTTTGGCCTCAGGACGCAGCGAGAGGTCTGAGGGCTATGGCTCTCCCTCCACTCCTCTCTACCTCTCAAAGGCAGGGCAGAGCACCCCTCCATTTTCACAGTGGACTCTGACAAATCTCCTGGCCTCTGCACTCACCCAAGGATAATCACATTCAGAGGGATTCTGCTGCCCCTGCTTCCTGATGCTGCCATCCCATGGCTTTGTCCCTCATGTGCCACAACCTTCCTCACTGTCTCTGAGGAGGCTTACTTAGTCGAAGACAAGGCTTATTTTCCAAGCCCATCCTCTTATCATGTCTTGGGGAAATTGCTTACCAGAAGCTTGTCACCAAGGTGGTCTGATCTTATCCTCCACCTCAGGGGAGGGGTGGGCCTAGAGGCAGAGTGAGCCCTTTGTGTCTTCCATGGAAAGGGAAAATAAATCAACAGAAGCTACCCTCTGCATGCCCCTCCTCAGCACCATGGAATGCCCAGTCCCACTCCTGCCATCCTTGCCAGCCTGAGAGGGCCATCCTGGCCCCGGTGTGGCAGGCCCAGTTGGGAGTGAACCGGAATTCTCCAGAGACAAAGCTCTGATTCACCAGCCAGGCCCTGACATAGCCGCCCCCTCCAGATTCCTGGGGGGTCAGTAAACAAACAGGGTGACAACCCCCGCCTCCTGGCCTGGCTCAGCCCCGCCTGCCTCCCTGAGAGGGCTTGCTTAGAGCCTGTCAGGATTCTGCCTGTCTGTGGCTCATCAGGCACTAGGTCTGGATTCCTGGTGAGGGATGATCATGGAGCTGCCGGATCCTGCTACGGACTCCCCAGGCAGCACAGGTAGGGTGAGCTCCTGGGGCTACAGGCTGGCTGAGTGCTGAGCTTTTCCCATAGCTTGACTGCTTCTTCACTTCCATTTGTCGGTGTGGCTGTGAGCTATGATTTTAATGGGATAATTGGTTTCCTAAATTGCCTGGAGAGTCTTGTGTGGGGAAGAAATATGGTTTGGGGGCAAGGGGAGACTACAAGAGTCTCAACCACTGACTAGCAGGGCTATTTTCTTTCCAAATGAATGCCAAGTGTGTAGACAGGCAGGTAGGCAGGTGTGGGTCTCCCTAGTCTGTGGTAGAACAGCCCAGGCTGATTTCCTCCTCCAATTCCCCTTCCCTCCGCCTGCTCCGGCCCCCTGGCTGGGCAGTTCTGGCACTGTGCTATAGGTAGCTACCTTCCTTAGGGCTATCTGGGATAACCACCCTTCCTCAAACCCCACAATTCCCCCATAGGGCCTTACCAGTGCCCAGGAGAGCAAGCGATAGAGTATGTGCCTGAGAGCTCAAGACTAGACTTTGGCAGGCTCCGTGGCTTGTCCTCTTGGCCACCAACTCTGGTCAGAGTCCTCCGCTCATCTTTATGAGCAGTTCTCTTGAAGACTGTGTCCAGGCTTCCTGACTGGTGGGAAGTACAAGTGGGGAAGGGTGGTAGACACATCAAAGCCAAGGTTCATATGGGAAGTAAGACATAGATCACTGATCATTCTCTCTTGCCAGTCTACTCCCTCTATAAATCTTTATGGAGAAACTTCTCAGCTTGCTTTTCTAGAAGGTTGGGTAAACTGTAGGACCCTGAAGTATGAGCCAACAGCTTACCTGGAATGGTATGGTTGTCCAGAATTTGGGCAGTTCTGTGCAGCTTCTTACCTAATGTAGGTACTTCCAAGACCCCATCTGGGCAGTGGTCCTGAGGGGTGGGGGCCCAGCTTGAGAATGTTAACCTTTCCCTAGGGCCAAAATTTATAATAATGAGTAACAATAATAGTAGGCAGCAGTTCTATGTAACTGACCTGTACCAAGAGAAGACCTGGCAATGAACAGGACCACAGGGTCTTTCTTCATCTCAACCCCTGAACACACAGAGAATAGCGTTTCTGAACCCTGGCAGCAGCCCTTCTCTCCCCTTGTTCACACTTCTCTCACCCTTGGCTTGGTGCAGACCAGGGTGTGGCACATTCAAGGATCACAGGATGTTTGTGTTTCTGTCCAGGTTAGAGCTGCTGTCACCAGCCCTGCACCTCCTCAGGATGGTGCTGGGGTTCCTGCCTAAGCCTAAAGCTGTTGAACGGGTCTGTTGGTGCCTCTGGACCCCTGGAACCACCAGCCATGAATCTGTGTTGGAATGAAATCAAAAAGAAGTCTCATAACCTCCGGTAAGAAACAGGTCCCTTAGGGAATTGGCTTAGATGGTGTTGGGCTCCTTTTGCTGCTGCATCCCGTCCTTCTCCTCACAGCCTCTGCATCCACCTTTCTTCAGCCCACCCACTTCTCCTTTTCCTATGCTGGCACTGGGGAAAGAGCCTTGCTTTAGAAGTCGGGAGACTTGGATCTGAGCCTCAGTTTTAAGTAGTTGTGTCACCCTGAGTAACTTGTTTGAGTTCTCGAAATGTTAGCTTCCATTTGTTTTTGTTCTTTATAAGGACAAAAAATGAGTGGAGGAATAATACCTGTTCTAACTACCTCGCAGTGTGGTCATGGGAATTCAAATCAGATGTGGAAATGCTTTCTAAACTTAAAAGTGCCTATGTATGAATGAAGGGGATGATTGCTCCCATCTCCTCTTCCTCTCATAGCTGTCCTACATCTTAGTAGGTCCCATCTGTTCTCTTCCCCATCCTTTTATGTTCTATCTGTAAGTTTTCAGCCCACCTATTTCTCCCCAAACTAAGGGTAGCTCTGTAAGAGCCTAAAGGCAGTTTTTTTCTCAGTTGATCGGCTTTCCCTAGCTGTCTGTGCATGCCTGCCACTTTTTTTCTCCACCCTCTATCATCAAAGTCCAAGCTTCTGGCGGGCTTTATTAGGGGTGAGGCATTGTGGATAAGTTGATAGAATGCAGGCTTTGGAGTCAGGTAAACCTGAGTTCAAATCATAGTTCTATCAATGACTTAACTGTGTGACCTTTAGGAACCTATTTACCCTTTCTGAGCAATAGGAATGCCTACCTGATAAGGTTGTTGTAAGAATTAGTTGAAGCAATAATTTAGGTAAAGATCTTGGTCTAGGTGATGGTGGGGAGGGGGGCAATGAATAAAGATAGTTATTATTATCAGCCAAGGGGAATGGTTTGATGACTGCACATATCCTTGGCCAGCCTCCAGCCTCCTACCACAGTTCATTTGGTGGGCAGCAGGGTGGGAGGGCAGACAGAGATAATTATACAGTACAGATTTTTCTGTTTCCATATCTCAGACCTCTAGCCAATGTTCCTTTGGGTCCCAAGGGCTGTTATATTCATATGCATCCTTGCACATGTGCATGCCTACACTCAACCACCCAACTTGCCCTTTCCACTTACTAAATCCTCTCCTGCTCAGAGGGCAGTTCAGAATAGCCTCTATGGTTGAGCGGTTTGGCGTGACTTGAATTCTACCAGGGCAAGAGGGGAACCAGACAGCTGTCACCTCTAATGCCCTTGCTCAGTTTCCTACCCTTCCCAGCCTATTGTTGGGCATGCAACAGAAGTAACTGAGATCCACAAAGTGACATTTTAAGCCATTCAAGTTTGGGATGCCTCCACACCATGGTTCTACCTACTGGTTTTAGTACTGTGCTCCATGTGGAGGTGCCTTGGGACCCTCTTGGGTGGGTAAGAGGGAGGACTCCAGGCCTCCTCCCACTTGAACCAGAAAAGCTCCTCCTGAATGTGTTCTCTATATGAAAGTTCCATATAACTTAGTTTGGAAAAAAAGTTTTGCCACTTAAAAAGAAGACTGAACATCACTGATTTTACCCATTGTGTGCAGCGCTCGCCTAGAGGCCTTCTCAGACCACAGTGGAAAGCTTCAGCTCCCTCTTCAAGAGATTATTGACTGGCTCAGCCAAAAGGATGAGGAGTTGTCAGCTCAGCTGCCCCTACAAGGGGATGTGGCCCTGGTGCAACAAGAGAAGGAGACACATGCGGTAGGTTAGAATCAGAGAAGCCGTGGTGTGTAGCCTCTCAGCTGGGGAGGAATCCCTTCTGCAGTACCCTGACAGACACCCAGCTCTGCTTAGACACCTAAATGAATAGGAGGCTGTATGCAATCCTACTAGTCTGTGGCTAGCATGCCACAGCCTAAGTCAAACATTTTCTTTCTACTCCTCCCATCAAATTCTGGCCTCCCTTAAAATACTGCCGTGATTTTTAATGGAAATATGGGGAAATGAACATAATATAATGCTAAGTGAAAAAACACAGGATACAAAACTAAGTGCAAGTGGATCTCAATTGTATAAAAATGTATATAGATGAGTGTGATGTTTACATACATATAATAGCATAGGAAGGAAGTATATCAAAATGTTAACAATGGTTAACTCTATGTAATAAAATTGGAGTTCTTAATTTTCTTCATATCTTTCTGAAATTTCTAGTATTTCTGTGATATATATTACTGCTGTAGTTAAAATACTTCTTAAAATGACTACAGAATGAAATATAATACAGCAATAAAATAAAATAAACTATAACTGGTGCCACAGCATGGGTGAATCTTACAGGCGGTATGTTGAGTGAAAAAAAAAGCTGGATACAAAAAGAGTACATACTGTATGATTCCACTTCTACAAAGTTTAAAAATAGGCAAAACTAATCAGTGGTTTTACAAGGATTGTGGTCACCTTTGTGGGAAGGGAGGGAGGGGTGGTGCGTGAAGATGAGATAGTGACTAGGAGGGCCCACCGGGGATGCTGATAGAATTCTGTTTCTTGATCTCAGTACTGGTTACATCAAAATGTACACTTTTAGTTTGTGTACCCTGTATATATTTCAACCAAAAATTTAATTATAATTTTAATATAAATCCTGCCTATCTTGGTTTTGATTTCCTTAAGACCCTTACAGGAAGCTTTCTGAGTCTTCTGAAGAACCAGGATCCCACATTTTTCTCTATCCTGTGGCATGGACAGACAAATTTCATACTAAACAGACCTTCCAGTGTCAGAGTTATTTTTCTGCCTATCAGGAGGATTGCACGTCTTTTTGTCTAGGTAGTTCAAAGATACCTGATAATGCCAAAGAATCACATTGCACTGAGAAGAAAGGCTGTCAGTTGCAGGATGGAATGTAAAGTGATTGAAAAACTTTCCTTTCCTGTTGACCATATTGCTAAACTTTATAGGCCTTTATGGAAGAAGTCAAGTCTCGGGGCCCCTACATCTATTCTGTGCTGGAGTCAGCTCAGGCCTTCCTGTCCCAGCACCCATTTGAGGAATTAGAGGAGCCTCATTCTGAGAGCAAAGGTAGGTGGTCTTCTGTTTTTCCCACTTCTTCTTGAGCCGTGTACTGCTGAACAAACACCCTCCTGCCTTCCCCAAACTCATTTTCTTATCTGTTATCTGGGAGGATAGTTTCCCCCAGGAGTCTATCCAAAGTTGGGGGAAAGCAAGATTCCTACTGCAGGAAAAAAAAGCAAAGAGAATATAGCCTGGAGCAGGGGTCAACAGTTGTGTGACCCAAAGCTGTATGTGGCTCTTTGGAGCAGCAGGTGTGGCCATTTAATGAGATGTGGAAAAGAAAAACAAAAAAACCACTCAAATGAACTGAACTGACTCAATGAATAAAAGTACCAGTATGTCCTGTAAAAACACAGTGCTGGCTGGGCACAGTGGCTCATGTCTGTAATTCCAGCACTTTGGGAAGCTAAGGCAAGAGGATCACTTGAGCCCAGAAATTCAAGACTAGCCTGGGCAATATAGTGAGACCCCCATCTCTACAAATGTTTTTTTTTTTTTTTTTTTTTTTTCTGACATGGAATCTCACTCTGTCGCCCAGGCTGGAGTGCAGTGGTGTGATCTTGGCTCACTGCAAACTCCGCCTCCTGGGTTCACGCCATTCTCCTGCCTCAGCCTCCCGAGTAGCTGGGACTACAGGTGCCCGCCACCACGCCCAGCTAATTTTTTTTGTATTTTGAGTAGAGATGGGGTTTCACTGTGTTAGCCAGGATGGTCTTGATCTCCAGACCTTCTGATCCTCCTGCCTCGGCCTCCCAAAGTGCTGGGATTACAGGCATGAGCCACCACGCCTGGCCCCCAATTTTTTTTTCAATTACCTAGGTTTTGTGGTGTGTGCCTGTAGTCCCAACTACTTGAGAGGCTGAAATGGGAGGATCACTTAAGCCCAGAAGTTCAAGGCTGCAATGAACTATGATGCTCAACTACATTCCAGCCTGGGCAACAGAGCAAGACCCTGACTCCAAAAATAAATAATATAAAATAAAATAATAAAGTAAAATAATCATAATTTTAAAATACTGCTTTATTCCAACAACAAGGGACATGCAAACCAGCAAATAATAAACCTTTATAAAATCTAAAAAGTTAGGTGATGATTGCCTTGAAAGGCAAATTGACTATGACTCTTTGGGATTTTTTGTGTTTAGTCTTTGTTTTTGAGACAGCCTCTCGCTCTATAATCCAGGCTGGAGTGCAGTGGCGTGATCACAGCTTATTGCAGCCTTGACCTCCCAGGCCCAAGCGATCCTCCTGCCTCAGCCTCAGCATCCTGAGTAGCTGGGACTACAGGCGCATGCTACCACACCCAGCTAATTTTTGCATTTTTTGTAGAGACCAGGTCTTGCCATGTTGGCCAGGCTGGTCTTGAACTCTTGGGCTCAAGTGATCGGCCTGCCTTGGCCTCCTAAAGTGTTGGGATTACAGGTGTAAGCCACTGCGCCCAGCCGACTGTGACTCTTTGATACTGACTCCAATGATTTCTAGCCCCTTCCCTTGATAGAGAGGGCCATTCTGGTCTAGATTCAAATAAGGCAGCGGGATGGGACTCATGATGACTAGATGTGAGTGGTGGTCTAGCAAGCCTCTTCTCCGAAAAGAATCCTCAACCCTCTGAGATGGATGTGAATAGCCTGAAAGAACCCTTCGTGAATTGAGCCCTTTGTCAATGCCATATGCCCTCTTAGTTTACTTCTGGCCCCTCAATGGGAAGGCCAGTACTTAATTTGATGCCCAATGGGCCTCAGATAGGACAAGCTCTAGAAAGAGCAGCACAATTCTAGTTAGCCTGGGGCTATGGGGCTCTGGATCTTCTGAGGAGAGATCTGAGGGAGGAAGAAGAAATCTATAGATTAGGAGCCTAGGTGGAAAAACTGGACACATTATACCAACTTCTCCTGGGCTGAGCCTTCATGAAATGCCTCCGCTTGGCTGGAAGTAGGCAACAGAAACTAATGTAAAATCACATTCCAGGGTCATATGAGTAGGGCTCTAGATGGTTTGCCTCACTATGCCTCTTATAATGTCTTACTTTTTCATTTCCTATTGTTTTAAAATATGAGGAAGTCCTCATGATATAGTAAGTGGAAAAAATCAGTATGGTCTCTTGACCGTGGTGGTGGATATGTAAACCAATGCATGTGATAAAATCACATAGAACTAAACATACGTGTACACACCTGCACACACGAATACAAGTAAAACTGAGGAAACTTGGACAAAATTGGCAGATTATGTTAATATCAATATCCTGATTGTGATATTGTACTGTAGTTTTGCAAGATGTTATCATTTGGGGAAACTGTGTAAAGGGTACATGAAATCTCTGTGTTATAACTGCCTATGACTCCACAATGATTTAAATATAAACAGATTTTTTAAAAAAAGTGAATGTATTAAAGGCCTCGACCATGGAAAAAATATGTATTTGTGTGTATATGAAATATACACAAACATGCCCACATGTACACACACACACATTTTATAAAGGGCTGTTTCTGTCTCTTTCTCTGGGCTGACCCTGCCTGGTTGGCCTAACCTGGCTTCCTGCCTCCTCTTGCAGATACCTCCCCGAAACAGCGAATCCAGAATCTCAGCCGCTTTGTATGGAAGCAGGCGACAGTGGCCAGTGAACTGTGGGAGAAGCTGACAGCCCGCTGTGTGGACCAGCACCGTCATATTGAACGGACTCTGGAGCAGCTCTTGGAGATTCAAGGGGCAATGGAGGAACTAAGCACTACTCTGAGCCAAGCCGAAGGAGTCCGAGCCACTTGGGAGCCCATCGGGGATCTCTTCATTGATTCACTCCCAGAGCACATCCAGGCTATTAAGGTATGCAAGCCCCCTCCCCTGACTACAGTCTACCCTGAGACCTGACACTCTCCCCAGACCCTGACAATGTTTCTGCTGCTGAGACTCCATGTTGGCCTAGACTACAACTGAGCTGCCGTCAGTTTATGTGCTAGATTTGGGGCTGGTTTGGCTGGAGTCTCTTCTGTTTTTCTACTTTCTTCTCTTTTCCTGGTGTTTTCTGAGGATGAGAGGAAGAGGATAAGGACAGTGGCCACCCACACCTTAGTCTGGTTGCCGTAATAGGCAAGCACTAGGCTGTGTTATTGAAACAAAACCTCTGGGTGAAGAGGGAAGAGTAGAGGTGAATGACTATTGGTTCTTCTTTCCCACTCTGTCTGCTGTGGCACTTGGGTCCTGGTTCTCCAGTTGTTCAAAGAAGAATTCTCCCCCATGAAAGATGGAGTAAAGTTGGTGAATGATCTGGCCCACCAGCTTGCCATTTCTGATGTGCACTTGTCAATGGAGAATTCCCATGCCCTGGAACAGATCAATGTCCGATGGAAACAACTACAGGTAGAAGAGCAGCCTGGAGTGAACCATGGGGAGGTGCCTCCATATAACTAGGCTTGGGGGAAACTTCTTCAGGGTTATGGAAATGGGATGTGCATGGGAAAAGAGGAGTGGAGAATGTAGGGCTAGGGAATGGGCTTTTCAAACTCTAAGCTGCAGGGAATGATTGAAGTGAATAAGAGGGGTCTTTCTGGATTTGGGCACTCAGGATAGACAAGAGCAGGGGAAGAGTGACTGTGGCCTGGAATTAGGGATGCTCTGCTGTGACCTTTGGGAGTTCTGGGGGATGGCTAGGAGTTGGGTGACGGTGGGAGAGGCTGGAACCAGAGAAAAGCCAGTCTCTGAGGAAGCTCATAAAGATTCCCAGAGGTACCTGGGGATCCCACTCTAAATAACTGGAATGAATCTACTGATCTCACCCTGTTCTTTCCATAGGCGTCAGTTAGTGAGAGGCTTAAGCAGCTCCAGGATGCCCACCGGGACTTTGGGCCTGGGTCACAGCACTTTCTCTCCTGTACGTGAACCAAACTGGACTCCACTTAGCAGAACCTCAGCCATCTTCCTGGAGAGTCTATTGTTATCCCCTGGGGCCCTGGTGGGAGCCCAGTATACCTTGACACCCGAGAAGCAGTAAGGATAAAACAGTGTGGTATAGTGGTTAAAAGAACAGTCTCTCAGCTGGGCGTGGTGGCTCACGCCTGTAATCCCAGCACTTTGGAAGGCTGAGGTGGGCAGATCACCTGAGGTCAGGAGTTCGAGACCAGCCTGGCCGACATGGCAAAACTCCATCTCTACTAAAAATACAAAAATTAGCTGGGTGTGGTGGCGGGTACCTGTAATCCCAGCTACTTGGGAGACCGAGGCAGGAGAATTGCTTGAACCCAGGAGGTGGAAGTTGCAGCCTGGGCGACAAGAGTGAAATTCCGTCTCAAAAAAAAAAAAAAAAAAAAAAAGAATAGTCTCTCAAATTGGAGAGATCTGGGTCTGAGGCACAGCACCTCAACGTAATAGCTGTGCAGGCTCAAAATTAAAAAAAATAGCTTACTGTTTCGGAACCTCAATTTTCCCATATGTAAAAAGAAGGAAAAATATTACCTAGCTCATCAGGTTATGGGAATTAAATGACTTTATTTTTTCAAAGATATTTATTGAGGGCCTTCTGTGGGTCAGATACTGCTCTAGGCACTGGGGCTGCATCAGTAAACAAAACACACAGAAATCCTTAGACAGCTTATATTCTAGCTGGGGAAACCAGACCACAAACAAATAAGTAAAATATATATAAGGTTACTTGGTGACAAGGGCTATGGAAAAAATTAAAGCAGGGAAGGCGTGGATAGGGAGTGCTGGATTTAAGCGGGGAGGTGTTGCAATTTTGAACAGGGTGATTAACAGAGGCCTCCCTGAGAAGGTGGCAATTGAGCAGAGGTCTAAAAAAGGTGAAGGGTTGAGCTGTGTGGATGATAACTGAGGGAAGACCATACCAGGCAGAGGGAACAGCATATTCCACACCCTTAAGGTAAGGATGTGTCTGAAAAATAGCAAGGAGAGCAAAGTGCGGGGGAGTAGGGGAGGCTGGAGCATGTAAGGCCTTGTAGGCAATGGGAGGAACTTCAGATTTTATTCTCAATACAATGGAGAACCATTGGCAGGGTTTGAGCCAAGGGATGGCATGATCTGCCTTATGTTTCAACAGAGTCAGGGTGTTGAGAAGAGACTACTGGGGAGCAAGAGTGGGAAAAGGGAGACCTATTTGGAGGTACATTGCAATAATCCAGGTGAAGGATTATGGTGGCCCAGACTGGGGGCTGGTGGTGGCCCAGACCGGGGGACTGGTAGCAGTGGAGATGGTAAGAATATACAGACAGAAAAATGAGATATGCACACACAAAGCAATGAGCATAATATCTGGCACATAGTAGGAGCTCAGTAAATGTTAACTGTGGTTAAAATTATTGCTATTATAATCATTGGCATACAGCTATACCTGCAGTCAGAGGTCTCTTGTACCAAGGAAAACTGCAGTGAGCAAACTGACCATGTAAACGGGGCCATTCCTGGAAGTTCAAAAGATAGACACAGGCAGAGAGAGGCATGAGTTTCCAGAGTTCCTCATGAGAGAGAGAGAAATGGGCAGTACCACTACCCACAGTCCCACAGGACTGAGAAGCTTGACCTTCTAGGGGAAGAGCTTTGAGCCCTAAGAGTAAAGTGGAGTCTACTTTATATCCACAAGAGTAATCCAGCTGCCTGCAGCTGATGGGTAGAAATGGCAGTCTGCTTAGGGAGAAGATTGTCAGGGTGGCCAAGGCCAAGTATTCCTGTTCGTACCCTTGCCACATCTCTGGTATGTTAGGATATCGGTGACAGCCTCTTCTCCTTGCCTTGCCCTAACATCAGGGAGAGAAATGTGTTCATTAGAACTCTTTGCCCCACCCTCAGAGGCTGTTAAGAGCTGGCAATGAAATTCAGACATCCCCTCTTGGGCTTGCCCACCTCTTTGGGAGGATAGAGCAAGGGAGTAGCTGGGGGCCTTAAGAGCATTAGTGGCCAGCTTTTTTTCTCTTTCTGTTCTCCTTTACCAGCCTCTGTCCAGGTTCCCTGGGAAAGAGCAATTTCACCCAATAAAGTTCCCTACTACATCAAGTGAGTGACCATCTGAATCAGAAGCGGTCAGTCACCTGCCCACCCCCTCCCTCTCCTGCCTTTTTGCTACCTGTCCTTGTCACTCTGTCTGTTGGGATTCCTTCATCCAGTTCGGGTTTTCTCCTACTCATCTCAAGATCTCAAGATTCTACTTGGGTAAAGGTGAACCCTTGGGCTTTGGCATCTTGGGTTCACCCTCGAATCCTGCAGCTTCTTGCATCCAACCTGTCACCAAGTGGTGTGCACACCTGTGTGTGGGGTGGGTGGGTGGTATAGATACTGGTGCTATTGATGCTATTGTTTGTAGCCACCAGGCTCAGACCACATGCTGGGACCATCCCAAGATGACAGAGTTATACCAAACCCTAGGTAAGAATGTGGGCTTCCTGTATACGGTGGGCATATACACAGCTGCCTTTGTCCTGTAATGTCCATCTACAGATGAATGGATAAAGAAAATGTGGTATATCCATATAGTGGAATATTCAGCCTTGAGAAAGAAAGAAATACTGCCATTTGAAACAATGTGAATGAACCAGGAGGACATTGTGCTAAGTGAATAATAAGCCAGAAACAAAAGGCAAATACTACATGATCTCATGTATATAAGGAATCTAAAATAGACAAACTCATAGAAGCAGAGAGTAGAATGGTGGCTGCCAGTGGCTGAGGGGAGGGGAAAATGGGGAGATATTGGTCAAGAGTACAAAGAGGTTTCAATTATGCAAGATGGATAAGTCCTAGAGATCTACGGTGCAGCATAGTACCTACAGTGAACAATACTGGATTGTATCGTTAAAAATTTGCTAAGAAGGTAGATCTTATGTTAAGTGTTTTTTACGGGAAAAAACAATAAAGAGGGTAGTTGGAACTTTTTGGAAGTGATGGATGTACTAATGGCATAGATTGTGGTGACGGATTTATAGATGTATACTTGTCTCCAAACTCATCAACTTGTATACATTGAATCTGTACAGCTTTTTGTATGTCAACTATAACTCAATAGAATGGTTTTAAAAAGAATAGAAGAGAATCTCAGTCAATAAGCAGGTGGGAGAGGGAATGAGTGCCTCATCGTTTCTCCAACAGCCTGCCTTCCTTTTACCCTCTGCACCTTTCCCAACTGGAGGCTCTACATTCCCCTCTGGACCATTTTATCATCGGATTAGTGCATTATTCTTACAGATGTGAAGTCTGATTTGCTTTAAAAGACTGTCCAGGCTGTGATATGTGTGACTCACACATGCCTTATCTTTACCTGCTAAGAGAGACTCATCATTATGTTTGTTGCACATTTTATCCATGCTGATGCATGTGACTACAGTTCATTCTGTTTTACCACTGTAGAATGTTCCATTGTATATAGCACAGTTTCTTTATCCATTCTGCTGTTGACAGACACGTGGGTCATTTCTTGTTTGAGCTAATGAGGACAGTGTTGCTGAGGAGTTTCTTGTATGTGTCTTCCAGTACATGTGTGCAAAGATTTCTGTGAGACATGTTTTTCAGTCTGCAGGTCATAACATCATTTCAGTGTGTTGTGACAAACATTTAAAAAATTGAAATAGACTAGGAAATATTAATATGCAACAGATCCTTAGCAAGAGTCATAGTTGATATTAATTTTATTGTTTTCACTCTATCCAATCTAGTAAGGAACTGCTTCCTGAAATGTTTGATTTAGTTATTTTTACATATACACATGTATGCTATAAAATGAATTTCATACTGTAAGTCTTGATCAAAAAGCATTTGCAAGTCACTGCTCTGGGATATATAGCTGGCTGAGTGGTGGGATGTGTGACTGTTCCATTTTACTAGGTAATACTAAGTTGTTTTCAAAGATGATTGTGTCAGTTCACACTTTCACCGTCAGTTCTCATTCATCACCATTCTTGTTGACACTTGGCTATTGTCAGACTTCTGTTTGTTGCCAGTCTGGTGGGTGTTAAATGGTATCTTGTTGCGCCTTTAACTTGAATTTTTCTGATCTGAGTGGGTCTCTCTCCATTCTTTGCAGCTGATCTGAACAACATTAAGTTCTCAGCTTATCGCACTGCCATGAAGCTCCGCAGAGTCCAGAAAGCCCTACGCTGTATGTCTCCTGTTGTACTTCCCTATGACATTCACCACCCCTCTCCTGTTCCTCATCTGTCTGCTGTTTCTCATTTTCATCCCACCTCGGCAGAAGTTGTTGATTGGCTTGGTGGAAACTCTCCAAAGCCTGCAATATGCTAGCTGTCAACTTCTGCTTTTCCCAGTTCCCTTCCACTCTCACTAAGCCCCAGATGTGTTTCCAAATTAACCCCACTGTTATCCTCCTCCTTGACCCTTTCCCCATACTCAGTATGTATAATCAAGCAACTGCTCTGTGACAGGAAGTACTGCAACCCATGATTTGCCATCTTGTGGTTATTGGATGTAGTAGCAAAACTGTTGAAGCAAATAGCAGTGGTTAGGGAACAGTGTTGCTGCAGATGTAATATGCCTTCTGGCCTTTCTCAGAGACACTGTTCATTCAGACTTCCTGGCTCAGGCATGTCTGGCTAGGCTGAGCCAGCATTTGGGGGTAATTAAGGTGTCCTCTTGATGTATGTCACATTTCCCCAACCATATCTGAGCCTTCATTGCTGGTGTCTAGGTTCTCGGAACAAATTTTATAGACAAACCTATTCACAGTTGAAACTCATGTAAAGACAGGGAAACTCAAAATGGGATTTGATCCCTTGGGAGTTAGTACAACGTAGGAGATGAGTTTACTTTTGTCCCATCATCTTTTTGAAACTGATGTCAAAGAACATTGGATATAATAACATGCTGGGTTAATTTGAGGAACATTTTGCTGCCTTATTCCTCCTTGGTTGAGGGTCTTAGTAAAGGACAAGCTTGTATCATATTTGCAAATGGTTGATCTGGAGATTGAGTCAAATTTGGTGATGCTGGTGGCTTTATCTCCTTATTTAATCCCTGGGGTTCTACTTTTGGCTATATTTTTTCCCTTCTCTTCTTTCCTTACCAGTGGACCTGGTAACTTTAACCACAGCCCTGGAAATCTTCAATGAGCATGATCTGCAGGCCAGTGAGCACGTGATGGATGTGGTGGAGGTCATTCACTGCCTGACTGCCTTATATGAACGTTTGGAGGAGGAAAGAGGCATCCTGGTCAACGTGCCACTCTGTGTGGACATGAGCCTCAACTGGCTCCTCAATGTTTTTGATAGGTAAGGGCTTTCAGCTCTGGAAGGCTCCAGGATAAAATTCAATGGGATATCTCAAGTGGGCCTGGTGGAAAGGTGCTGCTCCCATATGGACCCAGCTCAGCTTGGGGCATGATTGGAACAGGGCCCTGCTGGGATCAACTTTGTGAGGGAAATGATTGCCAAGATGTTAACCCTTTACATACATCCATGTTCTCAGTCTCTTCTTTTAAACCTAGTGGTCGCAGTGGAAAGATGCGGGCATTGTCTTTTAAGACTGGCATTGCATGCTTGTGTGGCACGGAAGTGAAGGAAAAACTTCAGTGTGAGTATAACTCCAAAGTGTGGAGTGGTGTTGGGTAGAGGGAGAGGTGTTGCGGGGAGGAGGAAGGATGTAAGATAAACAGAAGGTACATCTTGTGACTCAGCAGAGGGCTACTTGGGCTACCTTATGATGCTTCTTGGTTCACACTATTGCAAAGAACACATGACAGCCAAAGGACAAGATGGGCCTAAGGCCTATTACTATTCCCAGTGTCACTCCAACGGGCTTCATTCCTTCTGAACTGATGGAAGTACTTAGTCAGCATCTATGTTGGCATTTTGAGGTATCCAGGGCCCTGATGTTCTAGTTGCATTCCCCTGTGGCCTATCAGGCTTAGCCCTCTTCCAGTCTGAAGCTCAAGCCATGTCACTAGAGACTTCTTATATACACAGGCAGGGCACAGTCATCCCCAATATCTGGGAGGCGGACACTATGTTCTTCTGTAGTTTTTCACATCTTTGGCTTATAGTACCTTTGCTTTCCCCTCTGTCCTCCATCTTGTGTTCAGCATTTTGAACTTTTCAGTAGCAGCATGATTAGTTGTTGAGTCCTAGTGTGTGTTGACCACTCTGCTAAATGGGGTGAGTGCTAAGTTAAATTAGACATTGTCCCTGCTTCCAATGATTTACAGTCCAGAGGAGGAGATGGAAGTACACAGAAAGCATTTTTTAGAAAGTACTGATGAGAATAATCCAAATGGCCAAGAATATATCCTATATCAAATGACAGAAAAGAGACAGATGACAGCAGTCTGGAAAAACTTTACAGGGAAGAGAACGTTTCCAAACATGTCCATGGCTATGATATTTTGTATTTCTCTCAACATTTCCTTGCGATGGGATGAACAGTGATTATTTATCATCAATTTAAAAGTAAGGAAACTGGGCTGGGTGTGCTGGCTCAAACCTGTAATCCCAGCACTTTGGGAGGCCGAGGTGGGAGGATCACTTGAGCCCAGAAGTTCAAGTCCAGCCTAGACAACATAGTGAGACTCCATCTCTAATTTTAAAAAGTAAGGAAACTGCAGCATAGAGAGATTCATGACTTACCCATGATTCTACAACTAGTCAGTAATGGACCCAGAATTTGAACCTAGGCTCTCTGCCTTCCATTTCTGTGTGTTTTCTAAGCCTTAAGCGAGGTATGAAGCAGACAGAGAATAACCTCTGGAGGAGGTTTGCTAAGGCTGGATTGGGATGTGAAAGGAAACAGCCATAGAAGGGCTTAAAAACCCATATACAAAGATAAGTATCACAGTACATTCCACAATGACTTTGAGATAATTTTTAGATGATCAGATGTTTTGAATTAGCTTCTCTTTTTGGATTATGCATGCCAGTGTTTCCTTCCATTTGTGTGGACAATTGAGAGATTACTACAGTGTTAGACCACATAAACAGGAGAGGGTATGGCAGCCTGACTGTGACTCATGTTCAGGTGCCCCTGAATCCGCACCCCCTCATCCTGCTTCTGGAGGAATCTGTTTTCCCAACAGTATCATATCTGTGTCTGGCACTGCTCTTACACACAGTGCACTCGATCTCTCTCTCTCTCTCTCTCTCTCTTGCTTTCACTTTCTCTCACTCTTTCTCTCTGTCTTCCCCTCACGCTGATATTCTCTCTTTGTGTTGGCCTGATTTTTCTCTCTGAACTCAGAGAATGCTCTTTTTAGAACTCGACTTCTAGAAGGTCAGGGATAGACTTCTGTGTAGTCCAGTTTCAAAAGTCATTAGCTCAGTCTGTGCTCTTTCCCTATTTTCCTTTTCTGCCCTTTCTCCTCACCATTCTCCGGCCATTCCTGTGTCGGGGCTGGCCATTCTTGACGGTGGGGCCAGCAGACCTCTTCAGCCAAGTGGCCAACTCAGGCAGCCAGTGTGACCAGCGCCATCTTGGTGTCCTGCTTCATGAGGCCATTCAGGTGCCCCGTCAGCTGGGTGAAGTGGCAGCCTTTGGGGGCAGCAACGTGGAACCCAGTGTCCGTAGTTGCTTCCGTTTTGTGAGTATGGAACTGGGGAGCAGGGGAGGGAAGGGAGGTTGTAGGAAGGGTGGGAAGAAGGGAAGGAGGACTACAAGCTAGGCTTTTGATCTGAAATATGCAGATGCAAGGGAGTTTATTGGGATGGAACAACAAGGCAGAAGGTTCTGGGGGCTCTAGAATCATAGTCGTGTTGGGGAGGGTGCCAGCTTAACTAGCACAGGGCAGAAGGTGAACATCTCTGGAGAACAGGCCAACTCAGCCCCTGCTGGTTCTCCTGCCCCTCTGAGGGCTGCCATTCTAGGGATAAGACACTTTGGGCCTCAATCATTCCCATTGGTCTTCTTGTTTCCCTAGAGCACTGGGAAGCCAGTCATTGAAGTGTCCCAGTTCCTGGAGTGGGTCAACCTGGAGCCCCAGTCCATGGTGTGGCTGGCTGTTCTGCATCGGGTCACCATTGCTGAGCAAGTGAAGCATCAGACCAAGTGCTCTATCTGTAGGCAGTGCCCCATCAAGGGGTTCAGGTAGGGAAAACAATACCTGCTGAGATTATAATAATAAATATTTCATGTGACATATAACTCAGATATTATAAAATAAAGTGTTACCTAATTATTATATAATTACACTAGTATATTATACATTATTATATACTGTTGTAATCCTTTCTATTGCAGAATGTTTAATTGTTTTAAATGGGAAGTGAGGAAATATTTTGTTTTAGTTGTATTATAAAGTATTACAGACCTACAAAAATGTATAGAAGAACATAGGTGTAAGAGCACCTATGTACTAAATAGTATGCCAGCAAATGTTTCACAACTTACTCTCTAAAAAGAAAAAAGGAAACCTGATCTGTAGCATTTGCTAATTTCTGTGGTGTATATACTCCCACTGTGAATGACATCAGGCTATTTACAGGAGGTCTCTGAGCAGAGTCAGAAAGAGACACTCAGTTGCACACCATTTATATAATATGTCTGCCATGCAGATACAATAGATGTAAGTAATCTCAAGAGCATAGACAGTAGCAAAGTAATTAGGAAGTAATGAGTTTTGAGTATTTATTACCTTTGTTTATAATATAATTTATTTAATTGTGAGTTTATATAATTAATAATGGCTAGATTTGACAACTGGCTTAGAAAACCCCTGAAATTTTAACAGCCAGCTGTCATGAGCTGGTATAAGCTGGCCTCAGCACACCACAGTATATACCCATGACCAACTTAAGGAATAAAGCATTATTGCAATACATTTGAGGTCTCCTTGATTATATTCCCCTCCTTCCGCCACAAAGGTAACCACTATCCTGGATTCAACTTTCATCATAAAACACTCAACTTTTTACTTTTGTAAAGCATTAACACACAACTCTCCCTACCGTCACCCTGCTTTTCATAAGATGAACAAATGAGGCACACAGCTAGTTAGTGGCAGATCTAGACTAGATATTGGATTGTATGACTCCTCTAAGTCTAGGCATTTCACTGTCCTATGCTACAAGGTTGGGCAGTTCAGCCAGGCTTTGGAAGTAGATCTGAAGGGCTGTTCTTTATTCTGCAATAATAGGTATATTATTGTGAACAACCTTGGGAAATAACTTTTAGCCAACTTAGCCAAGGCTGGTAGAAAGAACTGCCTTCATATTGGAAGTGTAATTTCTCCAGTGTAGGTGGTGGTCCCTGGGAGCCTTGACCTGTTTGGGCCATCCTTGTTTAGAAGGCCATTTGATATAATGAGATACTTACCCCCGCTTCCCTCCTGTCTCCCTTAACAAAGGTGGTGAGACAATGCTATTTCTCACACTTCCTGGGAATCTGGCCTTATGATTTCATAGGGATTTATGGTCTCTAGAATAAAGTTTTTCATCTGTTGAGAAGTCAGCCACTGCTATGTATACACTGTTGGGCATGTTATGGCTCCATGCCTCATTCATCCCCTTCTACTGTGTGTGTATATTTTAATGTTAGGGGAATAGTGGGGAGGTCACTGTGGCACATTGGACTCTCTTTACTACTATATCTCCTCTCCCCCAAGGTACCGAAGTCTGAAGCAATTCAACGTTGACATCTGCCAGACCTGCTTCTTGACAGGCAGGGCCAGCAAAGGCAATAAGCTGCACTACCCCATCATGGAGTATTACACACCGGTATGAAGCCTCCAGGCTGGGTGGGAGGGTTAGGCAGCTCTCAGGTACTAGGCCTTGATCCACTTTGCCCAGCATTGGCTCATAGTTTTCTGCTGTCCTGTGGGGAGTATTCTCCAAGGAGCTCTGGTGATTCACCAGTTTGGGGATTCAGGCCTCTCTATTCTTCCAGAAGAGCTTCTCCCTCACCAGGCCTGGCCACAGCTGGCCCAGGACACTCTCAGCCATTTTAAGGGCACTCGCTGTTTTACTGCAGAGAAAAGTCTCAGGAAAAAACAAAACAAAACAAAACAGACAAAAACAGAGAGAGCAAGGCAGTTCCAGGTGATTTGCCTTCCATTGCTCACTTGAGTTTTTCCTGGCTAGCTTCCTATATTGCTTCTGTACTGGGTCACTCAGTCTTTCCCTGATGCTTTGTCATTATTTCTACCCCTTCTAGTCAGTACCAAAGCTTATGCTCAAATTAATTACTCAGTCCCTTGGAGGGAAAAAAGAAAGGTATGTCCTTTACCTGGACCCCTAAACTCCACTTGGTTTTCCCTGGTAACCGTGTCCTCCATACCTGCCTTAGCCCAGTTTGGTCAGCATCCCTGAACTCCAGCCACAGAGTTGCTCCTGTGCTGTGTTTAAAACCCACAGCTCCATGCTTAGCTTCCAGCACTGACTCTGCTCCCTACTCATCTTTATCCTTTTCTGTCCCCACAGATGCTCCCAAAGCCCTGATCATATCCCCAGCTCCGACCACTGCTCTCTCTCCCCCATTCTCTCTCCTGTTTTTCAACCTGATGCCCCACAATCCATCTGTCCAAGCTTTCATCTCTTCAAATCCTGTTGGCACAGAAATGTGTGGCCTGGTGAGAACAGGGACCATGCCCTTTACTTTTCGTTTATTATCATTTTAAAGAAAACATTAGAAAAGTCATACATGGAAAACTGGCTGGATCTGGTAGACTGATAATCCTCTACCACCTGCTCATCCTCTACATCCTTAGAATTCATAGAAACGTATTTTAAAAATTAACAAACATATGCTCATTATGAAATATTCAAATCATATAAAAGTGTTTAAAGTATAAAACAAAGGCTGGGTGCCGTGGCTCACACCTGTAATCCCAACACTTTGAGAGGCCGAGGTAGGAGGATTTCTTGAGCCCAGGAGTTCCAGACCGGCCTTGGTAACACAGTGAGATCCCTGTCTCTACAAATTGTTTTTTTTTTTTTTTTCTTTTAGAGGAACTGAGGCAACTAATTTTTTTTAAGTATAAAATGAAAGTCCTCCTGTCTCCTCACCCTGGCCCCCACCCCTCCAGTTCAACTTCCCAGAGGCAACCAGTGTTGAGAGTTTGGCATATATCCTCCCAGACCTCCTTCTAGGAGCAGGATATGGTGGGCATGAGCAAGAGTGGATTACCTAGCAGGCTGTCTGCTCTAGCAGAACAGCCACACCTGCCCAGTATATCTGGAAGCCATTAGGGTAAGTTCCTGTGCCCTGTGTTCTCCTCAGACCACATCCAGTGAGAACATGAGGGACTTTGCCACCACCTTAAAGAACAAATTCCGCTCCAAGCATTATTTCAGCAAACACCCTCAACGAGGTTATCTGCCTGTGCAATCAGTGCTGGAGGCTGACTACAGTGAGACGTGAGTACCGATGGCTGAGCAGGGGCTGTGGGCAGCCTCACTGAGCCCGATCATAGGCTGTGAAGGGGCTGAGTCCCAGGTGGTCTAGGAGAATGTTCCAAGGTAAATCCCACTAGTGATAGGGCAGTTCAGCTTGGGCGTGACCTGAACTCTGGCCTGAGAAGTAGACTGGAATCCAATCTTTTTTTTTTTTTTTTTTTTTGAGGCAGAGTCTTGCTCTGTCGCCCAGGTTGGAGTGCAGTGGCCGGATCTCAGCTCACTGCAAGCTCTGCCTCCCGGGTTCCCGCCATTCTCCTGCCTCAGCCTCCCGAGTAGCTGGGACTAGAGGCGCCCGCCACCTCGCCCGGCTAGTTTTTTGTATTTTTAGTAGAGACGGGGTTTCACTGTGTTCGCCAGGATGGTCTCGATCTCCTGACCTTGTGATCCGCCCGTCTCGGCCTCCAAAGTGCTGGGATTACAGGCTTGAGCCACTACGCCCGGCCAGAATCCAATCTTTGTATTTTGTTCCCATCAGCTCTTGCCAATGTCCATAATGTAGGAAGCAGGAGAGGGAGGAGGAAACAGGCTGCCCAGTCTTTGGTCCTCTGAGTCTTTGCTGCTTTCTTCTAGGCCGGCTTCTTCCCCGATGTTGCCACATGCCGACACGCACTCCCGAATTGAGCATTTTGCCAGCAGGTACCACCAAGTTTGCAGGAGGTGGGTGGGAGCTGTTGTAGGAAGTCCGAGGGGAAGGGATCTTCAGTCAGGGCAAGGAGAATGGAGTCAGGGCCAGGGGATGTGCAGAGTGGGGTGTGCAGCAGCCAGCAAGTCCCAATACCTAGGAGTAGTTGGGGTAGCTCTCAAAGCCAATGATCCTGTTGTGAGATTAGAGTCCTTGAGATGGAAGCAGACCCCACATCCTGTTTTCTCTCCTGCCTCTGCTCTTTATTCCTAGGCTTGCTGAGATGGAAAGTCAAAATTGCTCCTTCTTTAATGACAGCCTGTCCCCAGATGACAGCATGTGAGTTTCCACAGCTGCTTATTTGCCAGAAATAGCTCTCCTTGAGATCTTTGTGCCACTGTTTGGGAAGGGTATATCCTCCAGGGAATGGGGGTGTGTGGTGGTTAGGATCCTTAGCTCCCTAAGGAAGGAAGGCTGCTTTCTGGGCATGATGTTCAGTAAGAAAGGCAGTCTTCCCTCTATCAATTGACCTAGGAAATGAGTGATGTACTAGCTCCCTGCCATCTTTCCAAGTCCCTTCCTGTTGCAAGATCCCATCCATCTATACACAACTGTGAGGAATGAAGAATATGCCCTCCCTCATCTGAAGTTTCAGAAAGGAGCCATTATCTTGTGCTCAAGATGCCAAAGCCCTATCTAGTGCTACACTAACTCTAGGAGACATCAGGGACTTGGCTAAAGTATAACAAGGGAACTCCCTGGTATGACAGCCCAGAGAAGGGGACTTGTTTTTCTAGGGAGGTCCCCACCCTGCTCAGAGATCCTAGGAGCTGCTGGCTACATGGATCAATCTGCCCTGACTGGGACTCAGATCCCTCTAGAAGAAGAGGAAACAAAGGAGGGTAGAGTGGGGGAACAGCACAGAAAGGGAAATGATTTGATCATTGTTTCCCCCTAAGTAGAACCCAGAAACCTGCATCCTGAAAACACTCTCTCAGTACCCCCAACCACAGCCTCTGCCTCCTTTGAACACTTTCATCCCTCTCAAGTCTCAATATATGTCCTTTCCCTCTCGATGTGACTTAGAAGTGAATCCTTCAGCATGCATTTCCTGGGGCCTGAGCTGAGAGCTGAGAACTTACGCCCTGAGTTGTTTCTCTGTTCAACAACTGGCCACCTACTCTGCTTTCCCCACACCCACGCAGAGACGAGGACCAGTACCTGCTGCGGCACTCCAGCCCCATCACAGACCGGGAACCAGCCTTTGGACAGCAGGCTCCATGTAGTGTGGCCACAGAAAGCAAGGGGGAGCTACAGAAAATCCTGGCCCACTTGGAAGATGAGAACCGGTGGGCGTGATGATACCAGAAATCTGTGTGGGTTCTTGAGGCAGACAGATTGAATTTAAGTCCAGGCACTTCTACATCCTAGCTGTCTGACCTTGAGCAAGTTACTTATATTCTGTAATCCTCTATTTCCTTATCTGTAAAATGGGGATGATGATCATCAAACCTGCCTCCTAGGATCACTTGTGAAGACCAAATGAGATCAGGCGTATAATGTGTTTGGCTCAGTGCCTGGCTTATAGTAAGGGTTCAATAAATGCTAGCTATTATAATAATTATTTGAATCCTTTTATTTTTTATTTATTTTTTTGAGACAGAGTCTCACTCTCTTGCCCAGACTGGAGTGCAGTGTCGTGATCTCGGCTCACTGCAACCTCCGGCTCCTGAGTTCCAACGATTCTCATGCCTCAGCCTCCCGAATAACTGGGACTACAGGCATGCGCCACCATGCCTGGCTAATTTTTTTTTTTTTTTGGTATTTGTAGTAGAGATAGGGTTTCACCATGTTGACCAGGCTGGTCTTGAACTCCTGACCTCAAGTGATCCACCCACCCCAGCCTCCCAAAGTGCTGGGATTATAGGCGTGAACCATTGTGCCCAGCCTGAATCCTTTTAATGTAACCCAAATTTTTCCAAGAACACACAAGATACAAGCAGAGAGAATGCATAGAGAAAACAGGAGAGGGTATGACATGTTCCTGGTCTCAGAGACCTTTCAACGTTGGAAGTGGAAAGAAATATGTATCACCTAGTAAAAGTATTCCAGAGGATGATGACACTACATAGAGCATTTGAGGTCTGGAAGAAGGATGGTGAAGAAGAATACAGGGAAGGCATGACTTTCCATAAAGTAAAGGTGGCAGCAGGGACCTAAGAAGGGTCCAAGCCACTTGTGGGGCATGAAGTGGAATTCATAGTACCCCTCAGAGCAGTGCTTCGCAAACAGTAGGGCATAAGATAGTCACTTGGGAAGCTTGGTAAAATACAAATTCTAAGTCACAGGTCTGGGTGGGGTCTGAGTTTCTGCATTTCTCACTAGCTCCCAGTGGATGCCCATGCTGCTTTTCCACAGACCACACTTGGAGTAGCAAGTCTTTAGAACAGTGCTACTCAGAGTGTGAAGAGCAGACCAGGGCCAGTTTGTGACCAGTTTGTGACCAGTCCAAGGCAAGATAAATACAAAAATAAACAGAGTAAACTTTTAGAAACTTTTACAGCAATTTGACATTGCTATGATATTCAAGCACAGAATTAGTAGATTCATCTCATTGAATAGGGTAGAGACCAGTTTGAGTGTTGTTGAACTTGTGTGATGAATTGCACGTGGTGTGAGCTATGTACTAGTTATGTGCATTGGGACCACGTACTGGTTCACAACAGAGTGGAAAAAAAAAAAAAAAAAACCTGAATTTTTACCATGAATCATTTGAGAAACACTGCCTTTGAGCAGCAGTCCGCAGGCCCTGGGAAACACTGGGCAGAGAGTGACTGTTCTGTTGCAAATAAAGAAAAAATGAACAAAGCCAAAAGTTATATCCCCAAAAGTAGGCCACCTGTTTGGAATTTGTTTTTTTTTTGTTTGTTTGTTTGTTTGTTTTTGATGACACAGCATGGGTGTTCAAAGTGGGCCAAAGAGGAGGGTTGTGGAGAGAAGAGACAAGACAGGTGATCTCTTGTTTATGTTATGTTTTCCCTTGGAATCTAAACATCTAAATATGGAGTATGTGAGTCAGTGGCCCTAATGCCTCCTTTGTTTGCAGACTGTGTTTCTGCCTGATTTTAAGGTCAGAATTAATCCCTAAAGCAGCACATCAAAGCCCTGAGACATTTCTTATGCAAAATGTCAACTTTCTCTGCTCTGAGGTCTCAGGATGGCAGAGTAAATGACATACGTGCTGGAGAGGAAGTGGATGTGGCCATTCAAGCAAGAGCACAACTGGGGGTGGGGGTGGGGGTGAGGTGGGGTGGAAGAGCACAGGGATTTCTCACACCTAGGCCTGAGGGGATATCTGAAACCTGGACAGTCAGAGCCCTGTTAGATCCATAGGTCTTGGTGTCTCTCTCCATGGCAGGATTCTCCAGGGAGAGCTGAGGCGCCTGAAGTGGCAGCATGAGGAGGCTGCTGAGGCACCCACTCTGGCTGACGGCTCCACTGAGGCAGCACCAGACCACCGCAATGAGGAGCTTCTGGCCGAGGCCCGTATCCTTCGGCAACACAAGAGCCGCCTGGAGACGCGCATGCAGATCCTCGAAGATCACAACAAGCAGCTAGAGTCCCAGCTGCAGCGTCTGAGGGAGCTTCTCCTGCAGGTGAGGCTAGAGACAGGAAAAGAGCCAGGGCGGCCTCTGAGTCCAGGGGAAGGGCTGGGGAGCTGAGGGCTGTGGCAAAGAAGACACAAGAGAGAGCTCCTTGGCAGTGGCTCTCAAGTAGCTTCCTGAAGAGAACTGGGCCTGCGGTTGTTGCGGGGTGGGGGAAAGAAGAGACTGGTATGGTCACATCTCCAGCCAACTCTCTTCCACCTACCTTCCATGCCACCCTGTGTGTCACTCTCCAGTCACTGTGGGGCCTGGGGCAGAGAGAAGACTTCTGAGGGCTTATTTCTTCACAACCCATTGGAATCCCATACTAAAAGAACAAACTTCAAGAATCATCTAAAACATTGATTTTTGCTAGTATGGTATTTGCTAAAAAGAAGTGGGTTTGGACAAGTTTGGCAAGAGAAAGATTTGTGCTATCTAAGGGTGTTTCTTGTTCCTTTTTGCACCTTTCATCTCTGACAGGCAGTGTGTGTGCTGCAGTATAGCTCTGGAGTCAGGCAGCTCTGGGTTTGCATGTGGCTCTGCCAATCGACTGTGGGGTGTTTGGACAGTTAGTTAACCTCTCTAAGCCCCAGTTTCCTCATCTATACAACAGAGGTGGTAACAGTACCAACTTCATAGAATTGTGGTGAACACAAAAGGAGATAATGCATTTATGGAATTTAGCTTGATGCCAGGCATGTAGTGCACCCTTCATAAATGTTACCTATTATTGTCATCATATGTAATGGAAAATACCACTCTTCTGCCTCTTCCCCAGATCCTCCAAGGAATGGCCTCTATGGATTCCTGGAGGTTTCTAACATATGCTATGTCATGAACCAAGAATCAGGTGTGAAACTACATTTCCAGAGAGAATTGTGTTAATTGTGTTCTTTTTTTTTTTTTTTTTTTTTGAGGCGGAGTCTTGCTCTGTTGCCCAGGCTGGAGTGCAGTGGCCGGAACTCAGCTCACTGCAAGCTCCGCCTCCCGGGTTCCCGCCATTCTCCTGCCTCAGCCTCCGGAGTAGCTGGGACTACAGGCGTCCACCACCTCGCCCGGCTAGTTTTCTGCATTTTTTAGTAGAGACGGGGTTTCACTGTGTTAGCCAGGATGGTCTCGATCTCCTGACCTCGTGATCCGCCCGTCTCGGCCTCCCAAAGTGCTGGGATTACAGGCTTGAGCCACCGCGCCCGGCCGAGAATTGTGTTCTAAATAGCTTATTTACTAGCTGAAATGACAGCAAGAGATCTTTAGGTACAATGCCTTTCTTTCTTTTCTTTCTTTCTTTACTTACTTATTTATTTATTTTTGAGACAGAGTTTCGTTCTTGTTGCCCAGGCTGGAGTGTAATGGCTCAATCTCGGCTCACCGCAACCTCCACCTCCTGGGTTCAAGCAATTCTCCTGACTCAGTCTCCCAAGTAGCTGGGATTATAGGCATGGGCCACCATGCCCGGCTAATTTTGTATTTTTAGTAGAGATGGGGTTTCTCCATGTTGGTTAGGCTGACCTCAGGTGATCCGCCCGCTTTGGCCTCCCAAAGTGCTGGGATTACAGGCGTGAGCCACCACGCCTGGCCTACAGTGCCATTCTTACAAGAACTGGGAGCCTTTGACACATGTTATTAAAGGAAGAAGGTAATGGGTAATTCAATATTCTAAGAAGTTTCCGAAAAGTGGAAGCCACTGTTTTAGGTAATACCAAAAGCTTCTTAAAGTCTAAGGGCAAAGGGATGGTATGAAGTCTCTCAGGTCCCTTCTAAGCTCAGGAGTCTGTCAAAGTAAGGTCAGGAAGGCAAAGTCACTTAAGTCATGCATTACCTCTTGCTAGCCACCCACCGAATCAGATGGCAGTGGCTCTGCAGGCTCGTCCCTAGCTTCCTCTCCACAGCAGTCAGAGGGCAGTCACCCCCGGGAGAAGGGACAGACAACTCCAGACACCGAGGCTGCAGGTGAGTTCCCCTGGCCCTTCCCAGCCCCTTTCTCCATGGCTTTGTCCTGCCCTCGATTTCCTGCCCAAGGCTTTGCAGGGCTGGGACTGGTTTCTCCTCTTGGCTTTGTGCTTAAAGTCAGGGATGATTTTACTGATTGATTAATTCATATGCTTATTCTACAAATAAATGTACATTGAGCACAACCTATGTACTAGGCGTTGTGCTGAGAAGATGCAAATGCTGTGGGCAAGTCTGCCCTTCAGCTGGCAGAATTCTATCTGGCCCCTTGGCATCATAAAGGAGTCTCTAGTTCTCTTCTCAAATCTCTATTTTTTTTAACCCAGATGATGTGGGGTCAAAGAGCCAGGATGTCAGCCTGTGCTTGGAGGACATCATGGAGAAACTCCGTCATGCCTTCCCCAGTGTGCGAAGTTCTGATGTGACTGCCAACACCCTGCTGGCCTCTTGATGGAGCCAGATCCCTATCCTATATAGTTCATTGTCCTCTCCTGGTTCCGGTCAAAGCCTTTCCTCAGCCTTCACCCAACCTTTCCAGTTTTCACTGGCCCCACATTCCTCAACTAGTATTATTTGGGCTCTGGGCAGCAGCAGGGATCTATCTGGTGGTATGTGAAGTGGGTGTGGGCAGTGATGGGGGAAGGGGAGGCATGATTCCTCTGCCTCTAGAAATGTTCCCTTTAATCTTCAAGGTTGAGGTCAGTCCTTTAAGTACCTTTCTGTTGCAGCTCAGGCAAATATCACTTGGCCATTCAGATGGGGAACAGAGAAGCTGCCTTGCAGAGCTAAGCGGTACCCGTTGGCCCCTCTTCCTTCTCCATGGAATTATGGAGAGAGAGAAGCCTAATTACTCCAAGGTTCCAGCATTATGAATCCACAGGGTTTACCCCTACTCTCTGGCACAACTCAGGGAGGCAAAAGGGTATCCCCGAGACAACTTCCTTGCCCCAAATGCCCCTGAAAAAGTCTGGTCAGTGTGTGTTCTATTACTTCAGCTCCAGGACAGATCGTTAGCCATCCTAATGCTACCTAGGTACTGGTTTCTCCTCAAATATCTTCATTTTCTTTAGCCTCAGTCCCTGACAGACCTTCCTTAAGGGGAGAGCAGTTCATTCTGGTTCTTCCACGTTATATTTGGAAGCATTACATCTATACTTCCGGGTTTAGATTTTTTTTTATTTGCCCCACATCTTCCTATTTCTTAAAGGCCTCAGCATTTTGAGAGACCCACTGGGTTGCAAGTTGCTCTGGAAACCCGGCTGAAGCCACCCTTTGCTCCTCTGAGTCTGTCCTCACAGACCTGGGAAGAGGTCTTCCTGGGTGAGGAAGAGGAAGCCCACCTCAAGTCTGGAGTAGTATGACTGCCATCCAACACCTTTCCAGGCTGTGACCCTTCTAGCTCTCAGGCTGAGTCAGGTGAGGTGGCTGATTGTCCCCAGTTAATCATAAGGCATTTGCAGCTGGCCACCCTGTGTAGTGGCCCCTCCATAGGAGCCACAGGCCACAAATCAGGAAGCTAGCCGCTTTCCACCCAGACAACAGCAAGGCCTTCCTGCGCCTAAAATTGTTCTTTCTGACTCTGGAAGGTGAATCCAATCCTCAAACTGAACTAACTCTTCCTAGGCGACGTATACCATGATCTCTTTATCCAGAAACTGTTCAGAATAGATAGTAGGGGTGGGGGAGTGGGCTTGGGAATGTTGAATAGATTCAGAGCCCACTTAGACAGCTTTCTACCAAGAGGAGCTTTATAACCTAGAGCCCTGCAGTTGACTTCATTTGCCTAAGTTTATATACGTACATATCTATTCTACATATCTACTGTACATCAGTGCTCTCCTGGCCTCACTCACACATTAAATTCTAATACCTCTTGAAGTATTAATGTTCTGCCTTGCTCTTTGTTAGCCCCAGCATCTGGTTGGAAAGATAGATGTATCCTGGCTGCTCCCCTAGGATATCTCTCTCCATTGATGTTTGGGGTGGGCTGTCCTCAAGACCAAAGCAACAGAAACCCGTGGTCACAGAGAATCTAACAGGAAGAGTCATTGTTCTCTTCACTCATTCCAAATCTTGTTCCCTTGAGACCTGGGCCTTGGGTAAATTTTCCTGGGCTCCCCTAAATGGTTCAGGTGCCAAAATAGAGCAAATCCAAGCTCTGCGCACCCCATGCAGAAAAGGACAAACAGGCCTTTATTGGCCTTTACCAGCTAAGACGCAGAGAACATTCCAGCTCTTATGATCTCACTCAGGGCTAAAGAAAGCAACAGTTGCCACCACAATCAGGAGGGAGTGATGGTTGGGGTGTTGTATTATAATCCAGCAGTGGGCCAGTGGGTAGAACTGCTAGGAACCTACTTTTATCTGCCACAGGGGAGGCAGGGCAGCAGCTTGGGTCCAGAAGCTTTCGGTTGCCTCCTCCACCACTAAGCCACAGGTCCAGGGTGTCAGACTTCACAGCATAACATCTGCCTTAGTGTTCATGAGGTCTCTGGGCAGAAGAACTGGGTATCTGGATAGATGGTGAGCAGGTGGTAGGCAGGCATCAATCATAGAATCTGGGCATCAGTCAGAGTGGGAGCATATCTGTAGGAGCCTAGATTGTGGGCAGGAATGTGGGACAGAGGGCTCAAGGACTTAGAGGCATATGCCTGCCTAAGCCTTAGGTGGGTACGTGTTATGGAGCAATTTTTTACCAGGAAAGTCCTGGAAAATCCTTTGTTATCCCCACCCCACCTGAGAGCTGTTGGGCTACTGAGGGCCTGTGGCAACTGCAGTGGGCCAGGCATGGTAGAAAAGATGTAGATCTTGTTATGTAGGGTTTGTGTTGTAGGTGGACTGAAGCAGCAGGTCAGGAGTTGAATTCTCACTAAGGGGTCACTGACACTTTGTGGTCCTGTGTTTACCTTAATGCCTAAGGTGAGTATATTGTTCAAGGGTCAAGGGACAGTCACTGCAGTATGTGTGGGGAATTTTCCCACAGTAAAGTAAATGGATCCTTGGGTACTGTGAATCCAACTTGGGATTGGATTTACCAAAATGTATTGTATGTCGTTAGACATCTTGTTGTGTATTAGTCTCCTAAGGGTGTTGTGCATGGCACTGTGTAGTTTATAGCCCTACACTAGAAGGATGGTGAAGGGAGTTGCTAGGTTGGTAGCCTAAAGAAAACCTTCTGACTGTGGGGTTAGCATCAATGACAAGGAATGTGAGCATTTGCTGGGGTTGTTGTCAAATAGTATCAAAGAACAGTTAGGACTGAGAGGTGATTTCTTCTTGACAGAATTTGATAGAGGCCAAAAAGCCATTATGAGGATACCTCTGCTTCCAGTGACAGCATAGTGGATTCACATTGATTGGGCATTGTCATGGAAGGCTGACTAGCTGGAAGACATCAGGCTGTGCTATGCTTCCCTAGAGAGGACATGTACCCTTCCCTCCAAATTAGAAAGGCTAGAATCAAGACTCTCAAGTGCCCATTTTCTTCAAGGCCCAAAGTTGGGAAATATTTCCCTACAGAGAAATCTGTTTGAGTTTCTGGTGCTCCAGGAAATGGGTTGGCAGGACACAGAAATGAGAAACCCTGAGGCCAGAAAGAGGCCAATCCCAGGAGATGTTTTCCCTCCAGATTCATTTTAAGGAATACCTGTGCTTCCTGATGTGTGTGCTTAAGATTTGGGCTCCATATCCAGCATTTGAACTCACATCCTCAACAGCAGAGTCATGGCCTGTGGCACCATTTCAAGGCCAAAAATCCCATCCAATTTCTCTTCACATAGGTGACAGATAAGCAAGAAAGTAGCTA